>NC_057947.1:29211652-29811652 GCF_018555375.3 Anguilla rostrata | reverse complement strand
GTTACTTTTAATGATTGTGCTGAAGTGTGTTTGTGAAGAAATAATGAATTATTGCGTCAGTTTTATTAGTCAACCTTAAGGACACATTTTGATTGAATCCCAGCCTGTGTTGTCTGAGAAGCTGAATGGCCGAAGGCAAAGGTACGCGAGGGACAGAAGAACAGCATTCAAACTGATTACAGCAAATGGAAAACGAATGGTTCTGAGAGGCTTGTTTTCTTATTGCAAAATGGCGGCAATTTCTCCAAAACAGCAGAATACCCAAGCTATGGAATTAAAAGCGCTTGTCCTGTTTTCCGTGAATGACAGCAGTTGGCCTTTTTTGTCGCGCCGCTAAGTGGATCTGGCATCTTGGAAGGCCGTCCCCGCTTTGCGGTTGTTGTTTTTGACTCCAGTGTCTCTTGCTGTTTGTTTACAAGCAGAACAGGGACAGGAGGAGGAGGAGGAGGTGGGGGGCCTTAAAACCACAGCATTTCTGGGGTTAGCGCAGACTCCTTTAGAATCAATACGTGCAGCTCCGTCCTCTGTGGATGCCTTCAGGCTGTTTTGGTCATCCCTTCAAACGCTGACCGTGGGCCAGCCATAAATATAGGGTTACAGATAGTGCCAAGAATAAAGGCTCCCTCCATTCTCTTCAAACGTTTTGCCTTTGATTTAATACTTGTTTCTGGTTTTGTGGGAAAAAAACATTGTGGGACCGCAGCAGTCCAAATCAAATCGAAAGCACATCCAAGCACATCTTCACACATCCAAAAAGGCGGTGGTTCTGGAGCTTTTGTTTGGGCTCTCCCCGATGCCTCAAGGCAGCTAGCTTTCCCTGTCGTACTTTCACTTAACCATTTAAGGTGTAATATCTCAGACATGTAAATAGAATGTTCTTATTTGAACATTCTAATGCTGATGTAACAATCACTACTGATAATTGAGAGCAGCAGAGTTCTAGAATACTGACTTAGAATTTAGAAAAAAAAGAAAAAACCTACTTCAAAGGGTTTTTAAAACAAATTTTTCAATTCTTTCATGAGTTTTTCCTGCCCAATTTAAGCAGCTGTCTGTCCAAGTCCTGCTGCTCTTGAAAAAACATTACAAAAATGTTTTTTCTGCATGTGGATTGAGATGGCCTTCACCTATACGGCAAAACTTTGCCATGCAGTAGCATCACTGGACAGTTTTCATCACCGGCTAGTTTTCCTCAACAAACCAATGTACAAATGAGTTGTTACTCCATTGTGCAAAAGCACATCTATGTCACAAATCTTTCAGGTTTTTTGTCTTATTAAAATGCTGACATAAAAATGGCATTTGTAATTAAAATATCTTTTAATAGAGTGACATCAGTGTGCTTCATTAAGTATCATCCACTTACAAACATTTGCCAGCTGATAATGTTAATTTATTATGAGGCACTTTGATTTTGATTGAAAAGATCGGATCTGACATTTTTATGACTTTTATGGTCGGCAGCATTAGTCTGCCAAGTTTCAAGGCAGAAATGTGTATTCATATGAACCAGAGCAAAGTGCTATGCTGATTGGCAGTTATATGCATTGGTGTGATATTGCGTAGGCTGTTAGTCACCCATTGCAGTGCTCACTGAGTCTTGAAGATTATTTAAAAACAATTATAATTAAGAGAGATTTTTTAAAAGATCTGGCTTTGCTTTAAAATTAAAATAAATATTGTTGTAGTTAGAAGAATTGTTACTGTGACAGAAGGTCTGTCTGCTCAAAAAGCCAGAGTACTTCCAGAATTCTCCCTCATTATATCATTTATACATGTGCATTATTCAGGTATCAAGAATATTATGGGTCATTTAACCTCAATCAAACTATGTAAACTACCGTGCTCCCTGTTGGATTGATTCTTTGGAAGGTAAACTGCGGGATTCAGACTTGTCCAGCCAGAATCTTCATATCCCATTTAATGAAGTAATAATGAAGTGAGCAGAAGTGATCTGGTGCGGTTCTGTCACCGGAGGAGAATTAATCTGAATAAGGCCCACAGGATTAGCTCGGGTCTTAGCCTCCCTGCAGCCTGCAGTGGGGGAGAAACTATTTTGGGGCTCAATTCTCAGAGGATGAGCATAAGGCCCATTTACATAGAGGTCAGACCGCGTATATGTTTTGTGTGTGTCACATCACCTTTTCTTAGTCGCTGTTATCTCTCCTGACATTCCGTTCTTAAATACTAAATTGACGAGAGGAGAAGAAAAAAAAACGCGTGGTAAGGCAGCGTTTGTAAAACTGGAGACAGCGGATGGCAGTTGGCTCCTTTCCTTCTTCCTCCGCCGTCATCGTTATGAGATGATACAGTTGCTGAAGCACAGCGTTTGAATCCTAAGGACCCGGGGGAGCGGATTTCTCTCGCCCAAGCTCCCTTCTAACGGGGATTAAGAGGATTAGAAACCATTAAATGACCAACCACAAGGTCCCCGAGCAGGTCTGCCTCTCCCAGGTCCCTAGCTCCAGGGGCAGACCTGGAGTCCAGTTTACAAAGTTCCCCTGAAAAGGGGCCTGCTTAGCATGACAAAGGGCGCGGCGATTCGCTGATCCGCCAGAATAACAGACAATGAACCCGCCGCAGTCTACCCACCTCATTTTCATCTGAACAAATGGCATTACACTTGGCAATGACATTGTTCTAAACTCAAACACAGGGCTCGCCTTCCCGTGCGGAGCTCAAGGTGTCATATTAATTATTTAAATCTGCAGAAATTCTCAGCTCTATTCTCTCCAAGGCCCTATCACAGTGCCAGAAGGTCTGGAATCTGCATTAGTTTTGTTAATTAGAGCTGAAACAAGGCTTTGATCTCAATGAACATTGGGGGGTAAAAAAAAAGGAAATTTCCAGAATGAATTATTTTCTTTCTAACCTATTTTCTTCAAGGTTTCTTTTTTTTTTTTTAATGTGTGTTTTAACACCAGCGTGTTCAACTTTAATTTAGGATGTACGATGCCTTTGCACAGAGGTTAAAGGTTCTGAAGTTAACCAGCTTCAATCATAGGGTCAATAATAAAGGTAATTGCAAAACACTAATTCAGCAGTGGAACCCCACAGAACAGTTTTTTTCCACCCTGCTAGGCTTCATGTAATACTTCTTGTCGGCTCATTTTGTGAAGATTATAGCAGCCGTAACAGGGACAGAAGCATTATATGTAATGGTGGCAAATATGGAAGTGATAGTAGCTACTAAAATAGCATTTTCCCGCAGAAGAAAGGAAAAGCCATTTGACTGTTAAATTCCCAACAATGTTCCAGATGCCCATAGGTTAGCAGCTGCTGTTTATAAACAATACATCTCTGTGGCAGTTGGTGCTAGCCCCACTGTAGTACAGCGTGGATAAGTCACAGGGTTATAGACAAGTGTGCAGAGGGGTGTTTTTGAATAAGCACCAATATTTATTGTATGGGATACATATGACTCTACTGCCAGTGTGCTCACAGTGGGGTCAACCTCACACTCTGTTTTCATTTTTGGGGAAAACAAGATAGTGGGAATTATTGACTGTTATATACCGTGCAGCGAGCTTATTTATGTGAATTGCTAAAAAAAAGAGAATGGTTATTCTGCAGTTGTCACATACTGTACATATTCTGGCTGACTAAGCCTACGAAGAGTTGACATTACTCAAAAACAATGCCCCTTTAAGGCTTTTTCTAGTGTCAGCTTGTCTTCCATCTTAAAATAAATTTGATATGTTGCATTTCTGTAGCGATTGATTGAACCGTTTCTGGGAGGCGCGACAATTCAAGGTCCCGATAACTTGCACTTTGAACTGGCTGTGGCCGCAGCTTTCGCGATCGCGCACTTCTCTTCCTCCGTCAAAAATAATTACGTGCCTGGCCTTTTCGTTCAGTGACACGTTCTCGCGTGTGGCAGGGGCCTTGGTCGTGCAAACGCTGCTGCGCATCGCGGTGCAAAAACAGTGACAGTTCTCTCTATTGGGGTCCGTGTCATCCCTTTCAGCGAAGCCCGATTGAGGAGTTTCTGCATAATTGAAGCGTGTTTTTAAGGAAAAGGGGAACGTGGCGTACGTTCTCGCGCGCTGAGGGGCAGGGAGGTGGTGAGAGGGGCCTGGGGTTTGATGCGCAGAAGCCGGAGGCAGCTGTATCGATCGCGAGCCCTGCGTTATCCTCCTCTCTTCCTGGATAGTCGGGGTCCAAAATGTGTTAAATGTCTTAAAATCTGTTCATGTGTTGCGCAGATGCACTGTATCCCTTACCCTAACCCTAACCCAAACTGCATCACACCAATGTATTTTCCTGCAGTTCTACATGCACACGCATTGCCCTTGAACAAAGAATATGGAAAAAAAATTAACTAAAAGATTTGTTTTGACCATTTGTATGTCACTAAAACAACGAGAAACGAGACTGGGCTGTAGGCATATTCTTCAGCACTGTTGGACAATTATTGTAAGGATATCTATTCATACATTTCACCAGTGTGTGTGTGCTGTCGTTGTGTGAGCTTTATCTGTATGACCCAACGCATCTGACAGTTGGGTGAATGCCATAAACATGGTGGCTTGTTTTACCCAGTCCCTTAACAGCAGCCATTTTAGTTTCTTTTCTTCACGTTTCTTTATTTTGCCATAGCCTGGATCTAGATCAAACTTAAACAGCATACGACTGTTTCTCTGAAGGCTACCCCCCCTCCCCTTTTTTATTTTATTTATGCTTGCTTTCCCCCCACCTCCCATCCCAGATTTAGCACGGGAAAGCAAAATAATTACACTGGAGCCAAACTGCCCATGGCACTGTGGTTTGATGTTGACCCTCTGTGGCCTTCGAGTCTGCCCGCTCCTCTACCCACACGAGCAGGCGTCCATGAATACAAAGGATTGTGGGGGATTAGCCTCTAAGACATTTGGCGGCCATTGTTCTCTTTCTCGTAAATGAGTTTCGCTGGTCGCGCGCGGCCAAGCGCAGATCCAAGACATCTCCGTGAGGAAATCTTATAATTACCTCTTCCTCTGAAAATGACAGCTTTGGCCCCTGGATCTCAAATCTTGGACATTAGCAATTGAATGGAAAGCCTTCATACTGTATATCATTTTAATCTTTCATGTTTAGATCCACCAGATGGCTTATTATCGCAGGTTCTGAGGAGAAAGAGAGACAAATGGCTTCTGTCCGTCTTAGGGAGAGACCCTAAAAGGGATTGCATTCATATAGGGCGAGCGCTGGATAATTGTGTAGCTGGCTGTTTGGAGCTTCTGAGCTTCTGCTGCCCTCCTATAAATCATGAACATCATTAATAGGAGACAGATCTGAATTGCAGGAATTATGATTGGCTGCTGTAGGGTCATGTTTTGAAATAGAACGCACTCCAAAGGAAAACATGTACAAGTAGCATTGGATTTTTTTAACAGTTGCATGTCATAAGAATTTTTTTCCTACAGATTCATTAGTTCATATGCAAAAATATAACAATGTTCGGCCATACACAAAACACAACACCAAACATCAACTAGAAACATAAATCTATGAGTCTACAATACTTTAAGCCCATAAAGCTGTCTTTATTCAACATAATTCTCATTATTTTTAAAATAAATGTTCCAGAAAAAAAAAATTCCATCACATACCAATTTTAAAGTTCAAAATATAACTTTTGAATCAAATGTGGATATGCACAGAGAGCTAATGTTGTGTAACCTTTGGTTTGCTTTCATGGCACAGTAATAATAACAACGCATACATTATTCAGTATTGTTTGGAATAAAGGCATCTTCAATGCAAATCATCTGAGAGGCGAACTTTTAAAAAAGTAATAATGTGCATCTTGGCAGGGTTTTGGTATTTATATTAGACCCCCCCTCTCCTCTCCCCCCCCCCACCCCCACCTCCCTTTTCATTTCATTTCTGGGCACTTCGCATTCTGGTCTTCCTCCTCTCCTACTCTGTCAGCTCTCCCAAAAGAAACAATAAGGTTTAATCTGCACCAGTGACAGTGATACATGGGGTCAGGGAGAATCCCTTTTCAGGTGTTATCATTAAAAAGCTATTCTTCCCATTTGGTGTGTGAAGGAAATACAAAGGCTACTACCCCCCAACACACGCACACGCACACACACACACACACGCGGACACACACGTGTGATGCTTATAATACCTTCGAAAGGTTTTCATTGCTATCGTGCAGGCTGTGATCGTCTTCTCTTTCATACTTCTGTAATCTTTTCGACTTTTGTTCCAAATGAAAAACTCCAGAAAGATCTGGAAGAAAGGAACTTCTCCATTGACAGGTAATTTTTTCCTGTCGTACATCTGGACAGTGCATTGTGAAAGTAGCGGGCCTGTGTAATAACCATGGCTTTCACTATTAGTAGCCATTTGATTATTGGAATTACATAATGCTGTTTCTAATGCATCTGTGTAACACTGGGTCTCACAGGATTATGTCAAACTTCATTGCAATATCTAATTGCTAAGGATGCATGATGAGTCATGCAAAAAAAATTAATAAATAATAATTTACTTTGGCAAAATCATAATTCGTAAAATAGTTTTAGAGCAGAGCTGCCTAATCCTGTTCCTGGAGATCTACCGTCCTGCAGGTTTTCATTTCAGCCCTAATTTGGCACACCTGATTCTGTTAATTTGCAGCTCAACAGGATCTCAACACGCTGTTGAATGAGGTGTGATTTGTTAGGGTTGGAGTGAAAACCTACAAGACAGTAGATCTCCTGGAATAGGGTTGGGCAGACCCTTTTTTTTTTTTTACAGGATTAAAACTTTTTAAATCAAAGTGGATTTTGGTGGCACAAAATTGTTATTATTAAGGATAGCTTTCAAAAAGGCTTTTAATACTACTGATTCAAATTATAATTTAAATTCAATAATAAACTAATCATTTAATTGGCAATGAAAAAAATGATAACTATGCAGGTGATTTATTGAAGGTGCCTCATTCACATGGAAATTTGGAGTTAATGAGCACTATTTTTGTTTCTCTTACATGTTCCATCATGAAAAAAGAAACTCTTAGCTCACAACATTTTTTTTTATTAGACATAATTATATACTGCCCTGCAATAGATTGGCAACCAGGGTCCAGGGTGTCTTCCTGCCTCTCATGCCCAATGCATGCTGGGATAGGCTCCAGCACCCCCCCTGCTCAGGAATAAACGGGTATAGATAATGGATGGCTGGATTATTATATACTGTAAAAGCTCATTCAAATTAAAAAAATTAGAAAAACTGAAAATAACCCCAATGGTTTTCTCAAACGATCTGAGCATTTTAGTAATTAAATGCCATACCAAGTAATAATCGACCAAACTTGTAAAAATGTCCGATGCCTGCGTGCTTTGACCACTTTGTAGGCAGGAGAAGGCGTGTGGTCCTCATGGCCGAGCTCTCTGCACCTCTGACTGCAGGTCCAGACAGACAGCCCCGGTAGGAATGGCTGCAATTACAGCAGAACCCAGCCGCAGCTTTCCTTCAGGTGGAAGAGAGGAGGCCTCTGGGAAGGCGAAGCCAGGCCAGGGTCAGCGCACACGCACCAGGCTACGCGCGTCGCGTCTGCAGCCGCGGCGCAGACAGAGCTGAGCGCGGTCAGCGGGTCTCTGAGGACCTCTGCTGCACTCCAATCTTCCACGAGACCCCCGGACCGGTGACTGTGCACCGCTTAGCCTGCTTACACTGACGCACGGCACCCAGATGAAGGCATCGGAGTCACTCATTGGTCATACCCGAGCTAACAGATTTTTCAACACAAACTGTGCCTATGAATTTATATATATATATATATATATATATAGATATAGAAATTACACAATTAAGTGAAAAAGTATTGGGTTAGTGACAAATTTTTTGTTGCTTTGGCTCTGCAGTCCAGCATATTGGTTTTGAAATACAACACAGTGGATAAAGTGCCGACCGTCAGCTTTAATTTGAGGGCATTTGCATCCACATCAGGTGATCCGTGTAGGAACTGCAGGCCTTTTTAGGCATAGTACCCGCATGTACAACTGTATTTAATGTTATATGCTTGGCGAAGAGTTGCTCTTTTTCTGCAAATGAGATGACTGAGCGAGGTGCAGTACTTTGCTCTCATAACTTTGTGCTTGCGGACCAGCTCAGAAGCAGAGGTGTGTCTGAGCGAGCTGCAGTGCAATATGGGTAAACACATTTACTGTTTACTGGTGTTTCCTTGGCTACACAAGGCCCTAGAGACAATAGTACATATTGGCTTCCTTTCCTCAAAGTAATGCCCTCACTTTTGCGCATATGACAATGCACAGCTGAAGTATCTTGCTTTCTCAGACTTCCCTGGCACAGAATAACGCGGATGGGACGGTCGTACTGTCCGCCCAACACCATCCCAACGGAGCATGTCTGAGATGCCAAACGGAATTAGATTTCTGGGAATATAATAAACGCTCTTGTTATGTAAATGCCAGTTCGGGGAAAAAAGCATTGCCAACGGTGAATGACACACAAGCGGCATAACTCATTTACTTAAAAAGCAGCATTCCAACCCCTTCTCTTGTGCTGCCTTCACAATGATATTCACTAGTTTTTTTTCTGTTATTCATCTGATGTTGCATATTTAGCGCTAGGTCCAAGGGCAAGGGCCACCTTGCCACACCGCCCATGTGTATTTTAATGCAATTCCAGTTATCTGCTGCTAGCCACAAGTTACCTGCAGGGAAACCCAATATACTGCAGGAAACACAGGAGGTACCGTATCAGACAATAGCACACAACCTTATGATGTTGACGGTTTACTTTGGTTTACATGGGTGTCCCCAGATCATAGCTATGCGTATGCATTTGCGTTATTTTCTCCGTGATTAAGAAACTTTTTCCAGAACTGATTTAAGTGATAACAGACGAGTTCCTCTTGAAAGCATATATACAGTTATTTCATTCTGTTATTTTATTCTTTACATAAACCTAAAAAAGGCCAGTTGATATGTCAGCTGGATTTCTTTGATGTCCTTCTTCTACCAATATAGCTGCGGCTTTGTTGCACGAGCAGTGAAAGTCAGCATCCTGTTTGATTCCAGAACTGAAAAGCACACTTGAGCTGATTTTTCTATTTCTGTTATGTGAATATATGCACTTCATTATGGCCTTTTTTGCAAAGTCAGGCACGTGTGATTGTTGATGTTAAAACAGTAATTGGTCCATAATTGCACTTGCAGTCATTTCACTATTGACAGAATATGTGGGAAATATAGATGTGCTATGGTTCATGGTAAGTGGATCATAGTATTGTATTGCATTTGTAAGCCCACAGCAGTGTCGTCCCTATGTGTTAAAATGTGTCTTTCTGCCCCACACTAGCAATAACTTATATTAAATAACAACTTTTTGTAATCAATTGTGTTCTAACATGAAAAAAAAGTACTACAATTGACTACAATATAGACAGACTAGCTGAGCTACTACACTAGTCCTGAAACACACTACATTTCTATACTGTGATTTTACATGATTGTATGGTAAACACTATCATAAAGAACATTATTGAAAATGTTTACATTCCATCTGCTGTTGTACCTTTGAGCAAGCTACTTAATATGAACGGCTTCTGTAAATATCCAGCTGTATAAATGGATATATGTACGACAATTAAGCTGTTTAAGTCACTTTGGATAAGTACATCTGGTAAATGCTTAAAACGACTGTGAACATAAGCACACAGAAGAGGCATTTTTAACCAGCTGTTACCTCATTATGTAACAATTACGGTAAGGAATGCATGATTATATTTACAGCACTTCTATGAATATTATTACAATTATTCACTGTCCTTGGAATTGCGGTGCAGAACTTTGGCTAGTTTCACTCATTTGTCCCGGCCTGGTTGTTCCATCGTCAGGTCAACTCTGTGGCTTGGTAGCTGTCACCACAGTAAGCTGTGGCTTAAAGGCAGAGGTTTGGGATGTTTATTAAAACGGAGGTCGGTCCGTGTTTGACCCCTGTCTACTGATTAGCCTTTCAGCTCTATCTTCCATTTTCTCAAAAATGACAAAATGTCATGGCGTGTACAAACAAATAGGTATTCACAAAGCATTTTAGACCTATGCTGGGACCCCTTGGAACCCCTGTTGACATGTAAGGTGACTCTCAAATTCCATTCACCTGCTTATAACTGACCATTGACAGCTGTCCTCATTGACAACTGTGCTTCTATAAAACAGACAGTGCTCTATGTGGTTGACAGTATTCAACTAAAAAAAAAAAAACACTGACAGTATACACCAGAGGCAGTGTTTATTAATGACCTCATACATAAACACTCGTAAAATCAGAACGGCAGACAGTCGTACTGTAGCCGTTTGAAAATCCTGAATATAAATGGATTTGTTTGTGTTTTTTTTTTTTTGCCTCGCAATGTTACTGCTCTACTTTTGCCAAACAAGTCTCTTTATTTTTAACAACCGCAGTCCCTCGTGACTAATTAGCACGCGTCCTCCGTACTAAGTGAAGTGGCGCCCGGATAGCGAAGGGGACACACGTTGTCGCGGTGCGTTGTCGCGGTGCGTTGTCGCGGTGCGTGCTCGCGGCGAAGCTGCCGTCAAACCGCTCTCTGTCGGAATCGCTCGGCCAATAAATCAATTAGCGGGAACGCCAGCGATCCAGATCACGGAGTTCCAAGGTCGCCCCCTACTGGGTAACGCTAAAGGGACGCGACGACGCCGAAAGACTTTGTGGCGGATTGTTGGCATGGCGACGCCCTCTCCGACAGACCGAACGGTTGTTGTGTGAATAGTCCGTTTGCTGGAGCTGGTGTCTGTGAGGCTGCGTCACTGTTCTAAGACCGCAGACCCGGGGCGAGGGGTGTGGGGATGGTCCTGCTGCAGATGGCAGGTGTGCGAGGAGAAAGAGCACGTTCACCACTCTGCAATGTCCTGCCTGCATCGTTAATGAAGTCCCCGGGTGCCGGTGGCTATTGGACCCTTTTCAGCACGCATGATGTCACTTGATCGCTCCCATGCACTTGTGTCTTTCCAGTTCCTGACAGCCTGGCCGCGACAGAGCTCGTCCACAGCTGCTGCTAGAGTACAGTTTTTACATCACAGATTTTCCAAAAAAAAAAAGAAAAAAACAAAGATTGTAGTGGGGAGGTGGAATTTTTGCCTTCATGCTCAACAAGTTCGAGATCCAGGATCAGGGCCCACCAGTCGCGCACCAGCTGTGTGTCTGTATGTCTGTGTGTGTATGTGTGTGTGTGTGTGAGAGTGTGTGAGAGTGCGTGTGAGTGTGTGTGCATGTGTGTCTAATTGTGTGTGAGTGCGTGTGTATGCATGTGTGTCTAATTGTGTGTGTGTGCGTGTGCGCGTGTGAGAGTGTGTGTGTGTGTGTGTGTGAGAGAGTGTGTGTGTGTGTGTGAGAAAGAGAATGTGTATGTGTGTGTATGTGCATGTGTGTGTGTGTGTGTCCTTCCAAGAAAGATATTCTGCCTGTGCAAAGCAATCAATCAGCTCCTCCTGAATTCTTCCTGCATGAGGTCATGAGTGTGCATGCACCTGCCAAATGCTCCTTGATATTTTTATTTTGAGGACTGATGAAAAAGAAAAGACAAGAAGTATTTACTTGGTCACCATGGAAACTTTGTCAAGGGCCATGCCTAATTGGTCAGTTTAATAAATAAGTCTGTAAACCAAATGCTGTTTTCCCAGTGTAAAAAAGACCCAATGAGAGATCGGCGCGCATGCTGTCCAGATGCCAAACCACAAGCCGATCGCCGCTCGAGCAGGTGCTGGAGTAATTATAGTTAAATCAGCTGACAACTGTTACTTTGAAAAGCATGTGTGCTGACAAATAAAAAATCCTGGTCTCATCAGTGGTCTGTGGTGAGGCCTGTCAGGGGGGGGAGCGCGCACTTGCCGATTGTTTCCGACACCGTGTACCTCCTGAACATCACAAAGGACGCGCAAAAACACCATGCAAAGGAGCGGGAAAAAAAACAAAAAAAAACACGGACCGCTCTGCGTCGCCGAGGTCTCCCATGATCCCCGGCTGCAGCAGCATCTGAAGCCCTCGTCTTCTCTTCGCGCGGAGGCGACAGTCGCGTCGCGAGAAGCGGAAAGGGTTTCGCCCGAGCGAAAAACGGCGTCAACTGTCCCCTTTCGATACGGTGGTCCCGGACGGGGGACCTCTCACTCAATCGCGGGATCAAAGTTCACCTCCTGTCCGGCGGGGACGTGCGTGAGGGCGCTCCCCTGAGCTTGGGCCGGTGACGGGAATCTGGGGGGGGGTGGGGCGGTTTAGAGTCGGCAGTGCCTGCACTGGGGAAGAGAAGGCGGTGAGTGATGTCACACGTCGTCATCACGTTGCTGGCAGCCGTTTAACCCTCCACTGTGGAGCTACAGCATCTGTCTGCAGTGTGTGTGTGTGTGTGTGTGTGTGTGTGTGTGTGTGTGTGTGAATAATGTGCGCCCGTGGTTGCAAGCACTGGTAATTAATAACTGTAAATGGAGCTCGGATTTAAGTTCCATTGAGCTTTTGTGCTTTGCGGTGTGTTTGCGGTGACTTTGAGAACAAGGTAGGGGCATAACCAACTGAAAAAGTTCAAATATAATTCTGTACATTGTCAAGGGGATTAAGAGAAGTGCGACAGGTTGTTACGGAGTTATGGAGTGTCCCTGTTTGTGCCCCAGCACACATTTAAGGAAAAGCATTTTGTTTGTGTTTCATTTCCGCAGTTGTTTCAAGGCCTCACAGCTGCAGTTGGTGAACTTCAGCGAGTTGGAGAAGCGAACTCCTGTGCCTCGAGGCCGTTTTTATGGAAATTGAAGAGTATTAAGGTAATTGTCATCTTCTGCTATTTCCTCTCTTCTCTAACGTCAGTTTGACTATTTCTGGACGTACAAGTTTCTTGAAATTCTAGACTTTAATTATATGTGCAGAGCTACTCACAATAACGACAAATTACACGTGTGCATTCTGAAGAACGTAGTCTGCGTGCCCTGGAGTCATAAATTGTCTGCAGTAGGAGAGTGAAAGGCCAGTTTTTTAAAAAAAAAATATATATTTTTTTACTGCCTCTATCTTCTTCCTGTCTGCCTCCTCCCCTGGCGAGCATGGTTCTTCCGCAGCTTCACCCAGTGATTCGCGTGTCGGACGGTATCGGATGCTGTAATCTCGTCAGGTGACGGGAGCACCTCGGGGCCACGTCTTGCGCTGGCCAGGGAGGTCAGCGAGTTTTGGCGGGAACGAAACGGCGAGACGCGTACGCGCGAGCGCGTGTTACCCGTCGAGCGGCGGCGTCTCTGGGCTCGTCTCTACAGGCTGATTAACACAGACTGTATCAAAGGGATAAATAAGACATGAGCCTTCTGTGGGGGGGGGGTTGGGGGGGGTGGATCGTCCTGTCAGTGTGAGACGCCATAGCTACTCGCCATCCCCCCCCCTCCCCCCCAGCACGTCCCGTCTGTGCCCTCAGCACCTCGCTCTGCCACCCTCCCTGTGCCCCGCGGCTATTGCCCCTCGCGCCCCTCGCTCAAGCCCCCCCCCCCTCCGCCATGGCGCACACCGCATCCGCCCCCCCCCCTCCCCGTCGGGCAGCTGCTCCGCCATCGCCCATCGCTGGAATTCCAAGCGCTCCGGGTCTCAGGTCTCACCGGCGTCGCCGCGAGCGACCGCGGCGTTCCGTGCTCCGCGGCAGAGCGGCGCTCCAGCAGGCTTCTCCTCGCTATCTCCTGAAATCTGAAATTTCATACAGGGCGCATTTTCAGCCTACTGAAATATGCATCACAGATTTATTATTAGCGTGTTCTTTTCTTGTATCCCGTCACAAAATACCCAGCTCATTTCAGCAATGCCTGCGATTGTGCCAGATACCTGTTATTAACAATATATAAAAAACTACATATATGAAATAAAAACATAAACAAATCTTTAGGTTATCAGAAGGAGAAAAGCCAAGTCTCTGCAATACATATACCATGAAAATCTAAGGTGTACATACATGTCACAAGAAACGCATTTCTTCTTTGGCGTTGTTGGTGCCCAGTTCCATCCCGTTACTCACTCTTTCCCGAATCGTACAGTAACAGCTGCGCAGCTGAGAATGCGACCTGCCGGTCGTGCCTGCGGATTTATCGCCGTGCTGGAAGTGAAAAGCAGGTCGCCTCAGGTCTGCCACCGCGCCGCGGCCCTCCTGCAGCCCCCGCGCGCTCCTGGGAGGGAAAGTGACCCCTCTGATTGATAATCAATCGCGGCTCATCGCGGACGGATCGCGTTTCTGTTCTAGGGTTCTGTTTTAATGTCCCTCTTCCCCTCTTTTCGTCTCATTAAAAGATCCGGTTGCTTTCAAAACAGCTTTTTTAATTTAGCATAATGATTTTTTTGCGTGATATCTCAGATATAGAGTAAGCCCTTGGGAATGAGGCTCTGCTTCAAGGTGCCTTTATAAAGTAAATAGCAAATTGGGTCCCTTAATGTGTGGGTTTTTTCTTAGGTTTAAGGCCTGGTGATGTGTTAGTAATTAGCGTTTACTGAATAATTGCGGGTACTAATGGTAAATGAAAACATCAGGATCTTCATTCCGCAAACTCTTAATTTAATGTAAATCTCTGTGGCTAATGTCATCAGTATCATTACTTAGAATTGCTTAGAATAGGTTGACCACCGCCACCAGCCGCAGTAGATTTTACTGAAAAAATAAAGAATTTATTGGCTTGGAATATGCTGTTTAGAAATAATGACTTTGTTCTTGTGAGCTCTGAATTCCGTCTCTGCTGTGTGAGAAGCGGGATAGTGAGGAGGAGTCACTCCAGTGAGCGCGATGCTAACAGACTGGGGTTCGTCCTCCCCTATCCTCAGACTGGCGGTCCCAGCTCGACACGATCGCGCCTTGTCGTTGGTGTGTTCCTGTTTAATTATTTAGCTGTGCACATGTTTTGGAGAGGCCTAGGCGCAGCAGCAGACTCCGCTCACGCGGGAGACGTTCGCCGATGCATTCTGGGAGA
The DNA here is from genome assembly GCF_018555375.3 of Anguilla rostrata. Classification (NCBI taxonomy): domain Eukaryota; kingdom Metazoa; phylum Chordata; class Actinopteri; order Anguilliformes; family Anguillidae; genus Anguilla; species Anguilla rostrata. The sequence continues at coordinate 29,796,716 of NC_057947.1, read as the reverse complement.
CGCGCTCACGCGGGAGCGGCTCGCCGATGCATTCTGGGAGACGCGCTCACGCGGGAGCGGCTCGCCGATGCATTCTGGGAGACGCGCTCACGCGGGAGCGGCTCGCCGATGCATTCTGGGAGACGCGCTCACGCGGGAGACGTTCGCTGATGCATTCTGGGAGACGCGCTCACGCGGGAGCGGCTCGCTGATGCATTCTGGGAGACGCGCTCACGCGGGAGACGTTCGCTGATGCATTCTGGGAGACGCGCTCACGTGGGAGCGGCTCGCTGATGCATTCTGGGAGAGCTGGACTGCGAAGCAGGGCCGAATCGCTCCACTCCGCTTCGATCCCCGCCCGATTACAACGGACTCATAACGCTTCTATTTACGTCATCGGTGCGTTTATCCTTATTGTATGACATTAGGGTAGTAGACACACTGTGCCTGACACATCCTGTATCCCTTGATTTCTCTACCTGGTACTCATGAAGAGACACGTTTCGCTGCATCTAACGGCACTTTGTCAGGAATCTCTGGTAGCCTGAGCAGAAATTCTATTGGCTTTTTTTTCCCTTGGCAGCCAGTTTGTGGCTCGACGCCTGCGTGCGCTACGCGCAGATCTCCCCGCTAAAGTGCGCCGTGCGGCTGCGCTAACGCTTGTTGCGAGACAACATCAGGCACAAACTGGGTAAACACTCCGTGACATGTTTCCGATGTGATTACATTAGAACAAGCAGCAGTTTGATTGAAAAGCTAATATTCGAGCCATGCAAATCATCAATCACGCCGGAAAGGGCGTATTAATTATTCAATAAAACAGTCTAATTCGAGAATCGATGTTGGGAGTGGAGAAGGGGAAGTGCGGGTCTCCCAGCAGCAGAGCGGGGGCGCGGATAATGAAAGAGGAACAGGGAATTGCCCCCCTCTCTCCGAGCTGTGGCCCCCATCGTCTCCAACTGTCAAAAACAACCGACACAGGGCCGTTTCATCTCGCCAAGTTTAAAGACGACTTTGGAAACACTCGATTTCCTCGCCAAACTCGTTAGGTCTTTGTACCTCATTAGTTCAGGTTTTCTTTTCTTTTCTTTTCCGTTTCCCTCTCTGGCTTCCTCTTTTCTTTCTTTCTTTTTCTTCCAGGTTGTCATTACAGCCTTGCGCTGGCGGTTTGAAGTTTTAAATTGTGAGCTATGATCTCTCGCAGTCGCCAACTGGGATAAATTACTCCCTGGGAATTCATTATTTACGTTCGACTTAATAAATTGATCAATTGGACCGACGGGGAAGACAAGCTGATTTAATCCCATCTACTGCAAACCTGGCTACTGTATAATAACACGCTGTGGTCAACACATTGATTGAAACTCTATGAAGGCAGCTCGAATGTGCATTAATACTCATCATTATCATGGTCTATCCATGGAGAATTTCTATAGAATACATAATGTAACTTATGTCAATATGATGTCACCCGTATAGTCATCTGTGTATTTAGTGCTTCCCATTTCTCTCTCTTTGGTGTTGTGGGGAATCTATCACAGTGTCTCCAAACGAGAATCAGATGCAGCCTGTGTGCCTTACTGAACATCTTAGCATTGCTCTTAATGGGGGGGGGGGGGTTATGATGTCACCCCCACAGTAATATATATCTCAGAGACAGCCAGTGTGGTTTGCTCTCTGAGGTTAGAGATGGAAATTTCCCACACTTATCTGATTATTTAGTGGTTAATTACACAGCAAATGGGGTCAATAGCAGGGGGGAGGCTGTATTGGGACGTTTAGGTCATGGACAGTAGCATTAGCCGCATGATAAAGATTTAGTCACTTAGGACAGAATACACCCACAGAATGCGGTGTACGGACAGATGGATCCTCTATGGGAAAATAGGCATAGCTTTTCTTTTTTTGTCACTACAGATATAAAGACAATGAGCTGGTGATTTTTGCTGCTCTCTCCGAAATCTTGACAATTCCCTTCCCCCCAACCCCACACCCCCCCCCCCAATTTACTCATGGAGGGCTTTACTGTGCTGCCATACCAGCAGGCGATAGATAACTATTCAAAAATACTCTCAGTAAAAGTCAGTTTGCAGTGACCGCAGACCAAATAAAGACTTTTTAAAATTCTTATTCGAGTCAAGCTTTCCATTGTTTGCGTAAAGCCGCCCAATCATTCCATTTGCCAGAAACATGATTCTCCTAATTCGTACAGTGAGTGGAAACCGATGCCCCCGCCTCGAGGAAATCCTTGAATGGAATGTCAAGTTTGGCCCAAACGCGTTCCCAGCCTGGCCTTCCTTTAGCATATCGTGTGTCCAGATGGGAGTTGGTCGGGGGGCCAGACAGAAGCGCACCTGGCCCTGACCTGGAAGGGTCTGAACCTGGGCCTTCAGACGACAACAACGCGGGGTGGGGGGGTGGGGGGGGGAGAGATATATTAATTAGGGGGGGCGGTCACGTAACCACAAACCACATCCGCTGTCCTGTAATGGGGGGGGTGGAGTGGGGGCACTAGATCAGGCCAGAACTTCCCATAGAAGGTCCTTGTTGGCATGAGTGCAGAGGCTGAACACTGCTGGTGGGGGGGTGTCTGTGTTGGTCCTGCAGCAGTCGTGGGACCCCTGCCGCTCCTCCCGAAATGTGCCACTGCCCCCCCGTCTCCGTGGCGCACGTTAAACAGTACTCTGACTGTCAACAGTCACGCATAAATTAACATCGCCCCGTCTCCACTGTATTTATTTTTATAATTACCTCCCAGGAGGCCTCCGTGCGCAAATTCAACAACACGCCACACGCATAGCACACGGGCCAGGCCACCCCTGCGCGTGCTGATCGAAATTCTGAATCAGCACCGTCAACAAATACGCACCGCTTTTCTTCTGTTTCTGCTACCTTCATTTTATTCCCTCATAGGGTGACAAGTTACAAGGCTATTTTTGCAAATGGCTTGTTTCCTATGTGCGTTCATTGTTTATCATTGACGGTTTAAAAGATCTTCAAGCGGAGCTTGTACTACTTGCGCGTGCCGAAGAAAACTGTTCACGTTGGCTTTGTGACTGGTGTGTCTCAAACAGACATGGCTGATTGGCTGATTGACATGGTTTGACTGATTGGCTGATTGACATGGTTTGACTGGTTGGCTGATTGACATGGTTTGACTGGTTCCATGGTTTGCTCTGGTTCCATTAACGGGTCAAACGTAAGCTGATTTAATTCTTGGAAGGTAGCAGATAGGTCAGTGTATAAGAGCATGCTGTCATGTACAGTAAGATATTCCATTTTCAATTAGAAGCTTTCTTTTTCAGATGAGCTCAGTAGGAGCACTACATTTTATTCTCCGTAGTACAAAAAATGTCATTTCATATTTAGTATGCGTAATTTTACTTTAGTTTTGTTTTCACTCCAATTCCCACCTTGTTTCTGTGTTCACTGCATTGTATGGAAACACTTAATCATGAGCCTACGCTCTGTCTTGATGTACATAAAAATCCATCAAAGTTGGCAGCAGAAAATTTCCTTGTTCTCTAATCTATAAACAAAAAAAAAAACAACATGGATTTTCCCTTTTACGTCCGTTCCAAGAAATAATTATGACAAGATGAAAGTGGTTAAATTCATCTCCCTGTACTCCACTCCTCAGATATTTCCCATTGTCAAAAATGCAGATGAAAATTCATGTGACTGTCATCTCCTGCCCGTCCCTTTCTCTCCCTGTCTCTTCTCTTTCTCTTATTTTTTCCTTAAGGCTGAGAGGCTGTGTTAAATCTGGGGCCCGCGGAGACAGGCGGTCCTCTTTTCAGCAGTGCAGTAAAGCGGTGGGAGCACAGTGACATGTTCAGTGTTAAATCGGCTCTTACAGAGTACATACGGTCCCAGTTGGATTCCTATAGGATTTACTCTGTTAGAATTGAATTAACACTGGACATTTTACTGTGAGGATGCAGTGATCTCAGCTACACTGAATTGTTAGGCACCGATTGTGTACTTCTCATGGAATTTTGTGAATGGGAGCTTTTCCTATTTGTTCCCATCTTTCACTATGTCATTTGTCTAATTTTGTTCTGGTGTCTAGTCTTGGTAAAGTGAGACTTAACGAGCAAACAACCTCGTTATGTGACACATCCCAACTCAACTCTCTCAAGTTCTGTGTTTATTACCTGTACTTCTCAAACGCGGCCTAAATTAAATTCAGTCTACAGTTAGCTGGTGCAGGTGTGAAATAATTGTCCAGTAAACTTTCTGCATTGATAATTTTCCAGGATCTGCATTCAGAAGGGTATATGCACATGCTATAATCATGCAATTGGCAGTGGTTCCCTTGATAATTGAAAAACAAACCTCAATTCTTCCTCCTTCCAGAGGAAAACAACAAAATCAGCTTCCCACTGAGGCTTTCTCCCTCCATTTTTAAACACTTTGTGCTTCACTGTGAATGAATGGTTAGACAACGTGCTGTCAGCACTCACTGCGCGCTGTGTGAAACTCCAGATGCGTGAAGTCCAGCAGTGGCAGATGGAAAGAGGGTGAGCTCTCTTCTCCCGAGAACTGAGTGCTTTCGTCCTTGTGTGTGTTTATAGCCTGTTTTCCCAGCAAAGTTCCAATAATAGGCCCTCCCTGGCAGGATCGCTCTTCCGAATCTGGGAGAGGTCCCCCCCCCCCCCACCCGCCTACGCCACCCCCCAACTGCCACCCCCCCCCCCCACCCAATCCTGGCCTGGGTGTAGTTAGCCATTTAAGAGAATCCCATGTCAGACAGGATGAAGCAGACGGCGCACTGAAGCCTGTTTAACAGGCACATTAAGCGAACCGCTGGTAAAAATCGCTCGTTGATCATCCGCGGGGCCTAATTGGTTTCCGGGTTCCTGCGTCCGTGTGGTTTTTTTTTTTTTTAAATTGAATATGTCCTCCTTCTGGAGTTTGACCACTGCAGGCCTGCTAATCAGCCTCGTTCAGCTCCAGCGCACATGCAGGGAGAGGATGAGAGGCAAGCCGAAATGTGCAGAGCGCATTCCACGCGCAATTAATGTCCATTAAAGCTTTAAGGGGGAAAAATAGCCCAGGTTGCTTGGCATGGCTTTCCTTTGGCTTGATTAGAGGGGCAATGTGGGGGCTTCGCTTGACTCTCATTTGAAATGATGCTTGCGCTGAGTTCCTGAAAGCCAGGTTAAATCAGGCTCAGGTCATGGGGTTCATGTTTCATGCTCAGGTGAGGGAAGCAGGTGAGTCTCGGAGATAGGGAGCGTGCAGAGCTTTAGCAGAACACTAAACTGGCCTGTTGCTGTCTGTAGCGGGTCAGAGTTCTGCAGGTCTGTACCCTGAGCTCACACACACACACACACACACACACACTCTACCACCCCCCCCCCCACCATAATTTCTTGGGGGCAGTATGCTGTACCCAGCCCACCATTCAACTCTGTCAGTTTCTGAATTTGTTTTTGAAAATTAATGCCACATAAACAAGTCCCCTTAGCAGTCATATGCTCTTTGGCTTACTTTGTCCTGGCTAAAAAAATAAAATGTAACAATGAAATTATCTGTAGAAAGATATTACAGAAGTGGGGCTTTCATCAGCTTTTATTAAATAATAGAAAGTAAGATGAAACTGCTCTTAAAAGTTCCTTAAGGAAGTGTAAATTAAGGTAGAGAGAATGCTGAACTGGAGAAGGTCTTCTCTGAGCTCTGTGAAGCCACACTGTACTGCAGCTGCATTCAGTCCTGTCTGGTATTTATATGGCTGATAAAAAAACAAGTGCTGTTGAATGCAGCCCGTCTGCTAAGTTCAAGGATGCCTTAATTGTAGTTTACCAGCAAAGGGTAAAATCACTTTTGAAAAGGGGGGCATGCTACCACCCAGAGTGTGAATCTCAAATAGCCAAAAAAGCCCGATGCCTTTGCACTGTACCCTGAATTCTAATGGCTGGCTAAAAAAACCTGACAGCATTACCTGACATGGGCATTAAATCATTGCCCCGAGGAATTCTCCATCCAGCTCTGCCTGACAGGACCGCTGTCATCTCTTCCTGGGCATTACCTATCCCTCTTGACAACGCTGGATCAGAATTAGTCACCGCATTAGATGTAAATTGGCGCTGTTCAAGGATAATAATGAGCACCAAGATACATGTCGGTGTTGCTGACATGACGACATCTTGATACTGTCTCCCGCCGGTTTATTATGTCTAATGGTATTCCAGACCGCGGAGGCCACAAAAGTTTATTTTCAGTTTAAGCATTTTTTATTATTATTTTTGTTTGTCTGACACTTTCCCTGTGCGAAGTGTCCGGGCGGTGGGAACCCGAAAGAAGGCAGCCCTTGGTTTTTTTTTTTGGGGCAGTGTTTACCTGTCCTCTCTCTGACTGCTGACGACCACCTGCCTTGACATCGTTCAGCATTAAATCTGACGTCCAACAAAAAAAATAGTACGCCTCAGTCTTCGCCCCAGATCAGGCCCTCTTCAGTAGTTGCCATTGAACCAATCAGGTTTAGACGGCACCCAGGTCCAATCACCGAGTAAGTGGATGTTGTCTACCTTACGTTTATCATGTTGCTTGAATGTGTCATTTAAATTAATATTAATATTACGCTTTTTGAGGGAACAAATTTGGCAAGCGTTCAAAAATTAACCTGGGAAAAGTTGAAAGAACGGAACACGCATCAAGCTCATGGTCTCTTTGTTTTCCTGACTTTATTCCTCTATATAAAGTACCTCAACGCGCCCTTCAATTTTAATAGCAAGAATAGAATTAGTCCTACACCCTTGTTTCAAATATTTACTCATTTGTATAATTAACACAATTTGCTGCATTTTCATGCGACGGCATGTCCTGCATTCAGTGTGTTGAAGTCTTTGTACTGGGAAGGATCAGTGGCCTAGATTCACGCATTTATCATTTATCTCACTGAGACATTTCGGCTCCTCGGTCCCTTTGTTGTGATTGGCATTTTAAAAATCAAGGCGCTCAGCCTCTGAATGCCATTAATTGTCCTCTCTTTTCCTAAATAAATTATTTTAATTGGATCCCACTGTTTGGATCCACGGGCATTTATTACGAAGATAGCTGAAGGTTTTTTAATTGTGCTGCTATTATTACCGTGGTAAACGACAGTAACGGCTAATAAATGTTTAATATAATGCATCTTAATTGCTCCCCTGGTTAAATATTAGGGGGATGTTAGCAGGCGATAATTAATTTTAATATCAGACCGTACAATTTTTCTTGAATGTCCTTCCATTGTTTCAACTGTTGATGACATCAGAAATAGTGGCCGAATAGGCTTGAATGAATGGATGGATGGATGGATGGATGGATATGACCTCCTTGAATGGGAGGGGGGGGGGGGTGACACCTAAGCCTCTCCATAAACTGCCTAATTGAGAGCGTTTATCTAACATAATTGTGTAATAGGGGATTCAAGAGAATAAGCCAGAGGCTCAATAGGGCTATTAGCATGCATTCCCAGTTGCTTATGCTAGGAAATAGGGGGGGAAAAATGAAGCTTATGGGAGATGCAGCCTTTCCGATCTGAGTGGGCTTCGATACTCCGGTTAAGACACTTGTTTCAAAATCCTTGGCTTAAGTGTGAAGCTGCAACACACCGGATTAGTGCAATACAGAGCCTGAGAAAGCCAACAGTTAGGGATCGTGTCACTGCTTGTCCAGCAGGATGGGATGTGACGCACTTAGACTGCGTTTCAGACCCCCAGATAGGTCTTAATCCAGTATCCTGAAGTCCATTGTGCCTTTATTTGACATTTCTCTATCGCTGTCATTTGGAGTGTGGTGTCATAGCCGTGAATAAAAATATTCAGGAAGGATTTAGCCGTAGGGACACCATATACACTAGTAGGGAATGTGCTGCAAAAGGTGGTACTTCTACTTTTAGTACTAAATCGTTTAGGTGTGTGTCTCTTGAGCACAAAAGTAGATAGTAGAACCTGCAGCACTCTTTGCTGGCTTAGCCACTGATGTATTCCAGTTAGCAGTCGTACCACTGAACAAGACTGTGGGGAAAAAAAAAAAAAAAAAGTGCCCTACGGTGAACATGAGGAAGTGCCTCTCTTCAGAATGTCCCATGCACAGTTTCAGGTTAGACTAAGCTGTCCTGTTACACGCCTGAATTAATTTTCTTTAACGTTCCTGGAGTGTGGCAGTGCTGTCAGGTTTTCACAGGACTGCACATTTTTTGATTCTTGGATTCCTCTCTGTTTGCATCCGAGCACATGGCAGTCCAAAGAGGTGACAAGCTCGCGTCAGCCACTTCAGACACCTGAACCCGAGCCACCCGCTGCAGGTCTTTACTGTACTTTTTTCTTCCTGTACAAAAGTCTGCTGCCTTTCCCACGGCCGTTCGAAATCCCTCATTGATCGCGCTCGCTTGCAAAATTTTAGCGGTGTGCACTGTCCCGTGAAGGAAGGAAGACGCAGGATAGCAGACTCGTGACATCACACGGTGGTCTCGTGGCCCAATCTGTTTTTTGATTTTTCTTCCTCTCCGTTCCTGGAGGTGGCTCTTTGTTTATTTCCAGTTTCCGGTCTGCGCCGTCGCGGTCGCGCTTCTGAAGCCGCATTGTTTTTGCTTCTGAAAAGCCCTCTCCCCACGCGCCTCCCGCTGCCTTTGCATGTTTTATGCATCGCTCGCGCAGGTTAGGCGACTTATCACAGCGACTCGCGATGGCACTCGCTTTTAAAAGAGAGGGAGAAATGGTTCCCTTCCAGCTTGCGAGGCTCGGCGTAACCGAAGTTGACACGTCTTCCAGCGCGTGCAGCGAGCGCGTTATTGGAAGAGACGCCTTCTTCTCTCCGGCCCTCACATCACAAACATGGCCGCGTACTCAGATCAGAGTTCTGGCGCTCGGTGGGAGTGGAGCAGACAGCATTCCTAATAAATAAATAAACAGGCACAGAAATCAATGGACAAAAGCACAATCTTAAAAACTTGACTTTTTTAACCCAAAGAAAAGTTCTTCTTCTTTGTTAGCGCCACAGTTGTAGTGACGCATGAGCAAGAGATCTTTATTGAGAATTAAATTATTGTTATTTGAATATTCTGCTGGCTAATTGCAAATTAAGATTCCAATTGACACTGCTTGTTGGATGTGCAAGGAGAATAAAGCTGCATAAAACGCTACCTAAGACCTTTTTGAGGGTTCCTGAGTAGCAAGTTGTGAATAATCCGAGCTCAGAGTGTACAGGGCCCATTACTATACCAGGCATGATCATTCCTCACTGAACTGGAGAAACTTACGGTTTTGCCAGATTTTCCCAGGTTGTATCTGAAGGTCGTGACACCACCACTCCTCTCAAACTCTCGGACCCTCCGTCACAGACATCCCCTCACTTTCTGACAATCCTCTGCCTCCACAGTGCTGAAGGACCCTAACCCTGAGACTGTTATTTCGTTCCACATCAGAAATAAACCACAGTTAAATGGTGGTGGGGGTGAGAAAGCAAGGTAAACGTGGATAAGAATCCCAAAGACAATTGAATTAAAGAAAAAAAACATTGAAAATGTTTGTGCTAAGCATGAAGATAGCTTCTGCATGTAGGGAAAAGTGGAGAGACTGCCTACCGTATCAGGAGCAGAGAGACTGCCTAACAGCTCACCGTATCAGGAGCAGAGAGACTGCCTAACAGCTCACTGTATCAGGAGCAGAGAGACTGCCTAACAGCTCACCATATCAGGGGCAGAGAGACCGCCTAACAGCTCACCGTATCAGGAGCAGAGAGACTGCCTAACAGCTCACCGTATCAGGAGCAGAGAGACTGCCTAACAGCTCACCGTATCAGGAGCAGAGAGACTGCCTAACAGCTCACCGTATCAGGAGCAGAGAGACTGCCTAACAGCTCACCGTATCAGGAGCAGAGAGACTGCCTAACAGCTCACCGTATCAGGAGCAGAGAGACTGCCTAACAGCTCACCGTATCAGGAGCAGAGAGACTGCCTAACAGCTCACCGTATCAGGAGCAGAGACTGCCTAACAGACCATCATATCAGGAGCAGAGAGACTGCCTAACAGCTCACTGTATCAGGAGCAGAGAGACTGCCTAACAGCTCACCGTATCAGGAGCAGAGAGACTGCCTAACAGCCCACTGTATCAGGAGCAGAGAGACTGCCTAACAGCTCACCGTATCAGGAGCAGAGAGACTGCCTAACAGCCCACCGTATCAGGAGCAGAGAGACTGCCTAACAGCTCACCGTATCAGGAGCAGAGAGACTGCCTAACAGCTCACCGTATCAGGAGCAGAGAGACCCTCTAACAGCTCACCGTATCAGGAGCAGAGAGACTGCCTAACAGCTCACCGTATCAGGAGCAGAGAGACTGCCTAACAGCTCACCGTATCAGGAGCAGAGAGACTGCCTAACAGCTCACCGTATCAGGAGCAGAGAGACTGCCTAACAGCCACCGTATCAGGAGCAGAGAGACTGCCTAACAGCTCACCGTATCAGGAGCAGAGAGACTGCCTAACAGCTCACCGTATCAGGAGCAGAGAGACTGCCTAACAGCTCACCGTATCAGGAGCAGAGAGACTGCCTAACAGCTCACCGTATCAGGAGCAGAGAGACTGCCTAACAGCTCACTGTATCAGGAGCAGAGACTGCCTAACAGCTCACTGTATCAGGAGCAGAGAGACTGCCTAACAGCTCACCGTATCAGGAGCAGAGAGACTGCCTAACAGCTCACCGTATCAGGAGCAGAGACTGCCTAACAGCCCACTGTATCAGGAGCAGAGAGACTGCCTAACAGCCCACCGTATCAGGAGCAGAGAGACTGTCTAACAGCCCACTGTATCAGGAGCAGAGAGACTGCCTAACAGCTCACTGTATCAGGAGCAGAGAGACTGCCTAACAGCTCACTGTATCAGGAGCAGAGAGACTGCCTAACAGCTCACCGTATCAGGAGCAGAGAGACTGCCTAACAGCTCACCGTATCAGGAGCAGAGAGACTGCCTAACAGCTCACCGTATCAGGAGCAGAGAGACTGCCTAACAGCTCACCGTATCAGGAGCAGAGAGACTGCCTAACAGCTCACCGTATCAGGAGCAGAGAGACTGCCTAACAGCTCATCGTATCAGGAGCAGAGAGACTGCCTAACAGCTCACCGTATCGGGGCAGAAGCAGGTGTGCTTTATTCCTGCAGGTGTGATCTCCGCAGGCTTGCAGGGGAGTGTGTGTCGGGGGCGCTGAGCGTCAGTCAGCAGGAGCAGCATCTGGACGCCGTGCCACAGGGAGCTGGGGCGCACAGGTGTGGCAGACAGGAAATGAAAGACGGAGCGAGAGAGAGACGTGATCCGCTCGCAAAAAAAAAAAGAAAAGAAAGAAAAAAGAGGCTCAGAGCAGCTTTCAGCCCGGGCCTGAATTTCTGATAAGAGCCCCCCCCCCAGCCCCCATCCCCCCCCGCACAGGAGATGCTGATGCAGGAGGAATTCGGCTCCCAGCCCCCCCCCCCCCCCCCCACCCGCTGCTTAATCACTGCACAGCTCCTCACCCAGCGTTAAGGCCAGAGAATCAGCTCTTTGAAAGTGAATTTTAGATTTCCGGTTGTGTGCCGTTTCGCCTGCCCGAAACGGCCATGTTGGTCGTGTGCGGCGGCGGCGGCGGCGGCGGCGGCGGCGAACGATGGCGAACGCGGGTTTCCCTTCCTCGCGCCTTCTTCTCTCGCTCCTCGCGCCCCGGCGTCGATGATCAAAAGGGCCGACAGGCGGCCATTATGCCAGTGACACTTTGAGTAAGAGTCCAGAGAAGGGAAACGACATGACAGCCATTAAGCTTTTTAAAGTGGGGCTTGAAAGGCTGGCTGAAGGATGAGTGTCAGAAGAGGATCAAAAGCGGGGGGGGGGGGGGGAGAGTTAAATCTTCATAATGCGCCACCGGTGTACCGCTCCCCCCGCAAAATAACTTTCGCGCAAACTAGCTCTGCGTTTTTACGGGCCAAAAAACATCAATCCCCGCACGCTTCCCAGCTCAGAACAAAGGCAGACAGAGGAGGAACTGCGACTGAAGTTAGGGAATGAAAGCTAATGGGAGCTCCGTGTTTGGGCGCATGTGTGAGGAGCCGATCATTAGGAGCGACCTGGGTTTCCAGTCAGAGGTTAAAAATACAGTCTGGTGCCCCTCCGCATTACTCTCAAGCTGACAAATGAAGAGTTATGGGAGGAACGCCTCGGTTAATGCTGATAGGATGTCTGTGATGAGAGCGAGAGCGACTGAGAGAATTCCCAAAATCTTTCGCTTGAAAAAGTGCTCCTGTCTACTGTGAGGTCAAGTCTTCCCCCCCCAAAAAAAAAAAAAAAAATTACTGACTTTGAAATGAACAAGTGAGATCTTTTTCTGGCACTGTGCTCAGTCCGCGTTCAGTGATACTCTGTTGTGCACTTCACTGCTGACAGAGAAGATGGGGCTGCATTTCTTTTGTGTGTTACCCTCTCAGTACCTTCCCCTGTGGATCGCTCCTGCTGCTAAATGCTGCAAGAGAGCCAGATGCCCTGGCGCAGACGGTCAGCTCACCCCCCCCCCCCACCCCCACCCCCCGCCTCCACCCCCTCACAAGCCCCCTCCGCCCAAAAAATATCAAATGTTTCTCTCTGTCGAGCAGTCAAGGACACTTGATGTGTGAGAACGTTTTCTGACAGGATAGCCCCCCCCCCCCACTGCCCCCCCCATGAGAAAGCCTTCTGATCTTTCCCAAATGAACAATGTCAAACAAGTGTGTTTTCAGGGTCGATTACATCACCGCGGCGTTGGCGCGCCTGGCGGCGTCTCCGTCCTCGGCAGAGGCGCTCGGACCGTTGCCACGACGCCAGCGGCCCGCCGGCCTGCCGCTCGGCGCTGACGGTGCGCCACAGCTGGCGGAGGAAGGCCGCGCGCGGATCCAGCTGAACGGCGGCCAAGCCGGGGGCGGAGCCCGCTAGCGCCGGCGCTGCTAACCGGGCCGCTTCACCCACCCCGAAATCTTCTATTCACCTGCCGACCGGCTCGTACCCGCGCCACGCGCTCACTTCACATGCGCGGCAGGGTCCAGCGCTTCAAACAGACCTCCTCAGCGATGCTGGCTGAAGTGCCGGAGGGAGTGTGCGGAGGGGGGTGGGGGGGTCTCCTCGCCACAGCGCCCCCTGCTGGGGGGGAGGCCGTCCTGCGGTAATGAGAGAGCTCCCGGTGGCGGGGGCTGCGTTTCCCGGGCGCCGCTTCTCATTTCCGTTTCTCTTTTAGTCTTCATCGGCATTCCGAGCACAGACCTCTTAGTTTACACTTTACCGCCCGCGTGTGAACTCTTCGGAAATAAGGAAAGGGATCTTCAATCGAATGCTCTCTCTCTCTCGCTCTCTTTCCTCATGAATTTTAAAATGTGTTTTATGTTGGAAAAAGCCTAATTATAAATACACACATCACCCACGCATTTAGCTTTCATAGCGCTTTAGTATGCAGCAGTGGCCTCACAGGCAGTGATTGCTTAATTTGATTAGTGCTTTAATGCAGCTCGCTATTATGCATATTATTTATTTCTTCGTTTTCACGTACAGTGGGCTGTGTGCTGTAATGATACCATTATCAAGTATTTATGGGCAACACAGCCTATACTGGCCTTTGAAACACTTATAAGTGGAAAAAGGAGGAAGCTGCTTCCTTAATGCAGAACAGCCAGAACAGCATACGTACAGTATCTTAATGAAGGGACGTGCATTGTATGGCGTCCTTGAACAGAGCTCCAGTGTTTTGTACTACCAGCTTCGGTAATGAGAGCCAGTGTGTCACCGCGTCTACTGAGTCATTGTGAGTAAGGCAGAGGTACAGTTGATGATGGAAATCACAGAAGATCGCAGAGCGCGCGTTTGCGGTCATGTAGCTGTGCAGTGTTCTATGGTCTGAATATTGATATGAATCTGAATTATTCAGTGTGCTGCGGGTGGCTTTCAGTGGCCTAAAGCCCTTTAGACCACACGCACGTTCACCTGTTCATATCGAACAGCCCCATCTTTAGCTACTTTACTGATAGTTCAGCTATACTGTCTGATAGGTGTGCTCAATAACACATTCATAACGTGGTGAAGGAGCTGCTGGTCATTTAGCCATGATCAAATGGCTAACTTGAAGCTTTGGCAGTATGAGTAAAAAATCTGACGTGGTGTTCTTGGGTCTTGAAACCTTGATCTAGACACCAAAGGTGTATTCTGGATGTATATCGTATGTAGCCATACACGCTTGGCCCCCTTGCTTGTTCTAAGCTTTAGGAAATCACTTGAATTGGTGGCCACCTTGTATGTGGGGCCAGTGGTGGTAGATCTTCAGTATGTACTGTATATCTGTGTCGCTAAGGAAACCTCTCTCCTTAACCTCTGGAATGAACAGGGGTAAGCCTCCTTTACAGATCCCTTGTCTTTCCATAAAACAGGAATTTTGGACATGTTCAGGGGAGGGTGAGAGGAAGAGGCTCAAAAGGTCTGAAGTGTCAAAACATGCCATTTGCAGTTACAGCTATATTTGAACAGCAGTACACCTCATTGTAGCAATGCGAGTCACTAACGGTCGCTTCTGTGGGTGCAGGCCTTGGGAGGGAAGCCAAGAGGTGCTAAGCGCTCGCAGATACGCAGTCCGATTGTGCCAGGAGGTGCTAAGCGCTCACAGATACACAGTCCAATTGTGCCAGGAGGTGCTAAGCGCTCACAGATACGCAGTCCGATTGCGCCAGGAGTCGGCTGGACTACCGGCATCTGCCACCAGACCCCTGCAGCTCATTCAGAATGTTGCGGCTCGTCTGGTCTTCAACCTCCCCAGACACTCCCACGTAACTCCCCTGCTCACTACCCTCCACTGGCTGCCTGTTATAGCTCGCATCAAATTCAAAACATTGGTCCTAGTATACCAGGCAGTCAAGGGATCAGCCCCAGCATACCTTCACAAGATATTCAAACCCTACATGCCAGCCAGATCCCTCCGTTCTGCTACCTCAGGACGCCTAACACCTCCCCCTCTTCGCACCTGCACTTCCAGAACACGTCTCCTGTCTGTTCTGGCCCCACGATGGTGGAATGACCTCCCTGTGGAGGTCAGAACAGCTGAGACTGTGACCCATTTCAAACGACGACTGAAGACCCACCTCTTCAGGCTGCACCTCTCCCCATCCCTCCCTTCCCCCCTGTAAATGACTAAAACTTAGGGTTGTAACTAGGCAGCTGTTTCATAGGTGACTTAGTCGATGCGCCTGTCTTAACGACTAATTGTATTTTTATTTATTTTTATTTTTCCATAGATTGCGTTGTTGCCGTTCTCGTTGTTAGTGGCTAATCAGTTTAACCATCAGGGTCCAAGTTGAACTATGCGGTTGTTCCCTGTACTTGGACCGGTACTTCTCTCTAGGGTTTTCGTCATACTTGTTCCTGGTTATGGTTATACACTTTGTTGTACGTCGCTCTGGATAAGAGCGTCTGCCAAATGCCTGTAATGTAATGTAATGTAATGAGTTCAGCCAGGAGGTGCCAAGCGCTCACAGATACGCAGTCCGATTGCGCCAGGAGTTCAGCCAGGAGGTGCTAAACGCTCACAGATACGCAGTCCGATTGTGCCAGGAGTTCAGCCAGGAGGTGCTAAGCGCTCACAGATACGCAGTCCGATTGCGCCAGGAGGTGCTAAGCGCTCACAGATACGCAGTCCGATTGCGCCAGGAGTTCAGTGAGCAGTGAAATCACAGGGAACGTGTCTCTGGAAGGAAGTGAGGAGCAGGCGGAGGTTTCCACAGAATAAGACGACCTCAGCAGTTATTAACGAGGTCGCGTCGGGAACCTGCTCCATCTGTTCCAGCGTATCCCAGGACCCTTTAGAAAGAGCGAGTCATGCTTTACTGTGGCCCTCCAGTACTTTGCTGCTCAAACGCTCACCTTTTTTCTTCTTTTTTTTTTGGCACCGCCCTTTTTTAAGACGGTGCCTTCCTCTCCGATGACGCCACGACGGAGCGTCGCACCCGTCCGCCGGGTTCGTCGCGTTTCTCCCGTGGTCTTTTCCCATCTTGTTACACACTCCTCAGGCTTTTGTGGTTAAATTATGTATTAAGGTCAATGTCAAAACATGGAAGATGTGTAATCTGCGGGGAGTTCCCTTTTATTCATTACTGTAGAGGAGGCTGTGCGTGGCTGTCAGGAGCCCAGTGTGTGCTCAGCATGGGAGCTTGCTGCGCGGCGGGGGGGCTCCTCAAAGCCCCCTCTCCCTCCCCCCCCTCTCCCTCCCTCCCTCCCCCCCCCTCTCCGAGGACGGACCCCTTGATAGATTTACCGAGCCGACCCCTCTCACTTAAAAAGTGCTCTCTTCTGCGCTGCAGTCTGAGCGCTGTCAGGTGCACCTGCGCGGCGGCGTGAAGAATCCGAGCCAATGCCGGCGTGCTGGGGATGCAGGCGGTGTCGCGAGGGTGTCGCGCGCTCACTTGTTGTGTTCGGGGTGTTCTGACGTGGCTCCATGTCGATACGGGAGGGTGAGAGGAGGTGGCTCTTTCTTTCTCTCTTTCTGCAAAGGCACGTTTCATGGTTTTTTTTGTTTTTTTTTAATTAATTAATTTTTTTGCTTCCTTTCTAATTAAGGTCAATATTTTTTTTGCATTGGCGGTGTGATGCAGTATTTCCACAGGCTTTCCCAGTGTGGCTCTTGATATTGTTTTCACTTCATTTCAAGGTGGACTGAGGAGCATGCAAGCTTCACTTTTGTTTTTTTGTTTTTGCTTTTTTTTTGCTTTTTTTTTTTTTTACCACCCATCAATGTCAGCCTCTTATTCCCTTCCAATCTGGACAAGTCGCTCCTTTAAGCCCACTTTGAGATGGGAAAATTGTGTGCCTTGGCCCTAAACGGTTCACATATCCCTCCCACCTCCAGCTGAGGCCCATTTCTGATATCAATGTCAGAGAGCTGGATTATTTTCTGATTAGATTAGGTGTCCTATCACTGCAGTAGTCCAGGAGACACACACCTACAGCATATGGTCTGTATCTATAAGATTTATTGAAAACAATGTATATTTTAATTGCACTATTTCAGCTTGAGTGCAAGATAGCATTGAACATTAAACATTGAACAACATTAAATATGCTTTCCTAAATACTGAACGATCAACCTTCAAAGTTCTTGCTGGAGACCTGGTGTACCAGAAGAAGGCGTCAATCAACTGTTCTCTACCACGCAGCAACACAAACACATGTTAGTGTTAATGGTCATTGTGTTCTCTGTGTCCACCTTGTGTACGGTAGGTTGTTTTGTCCTACTGCTCAATAAGCTGAAGAATAAATAGTTCCTTTTTTCACCTCAGACAAGCAACAGTTTGTACAAGTCGATTTTAGCCATCACTGTGACTCCCTCTAGGGGGCATACTGTACATCAGGATGCATGTCCTTCGGAATGTATGCTGTCAGCCACCACTGAGCAGCCATACGGGGCAGTTTACTGTTTGCTGATGTATGATAGTGCAACATTGTCACCAACATTCCATCATTGTTTGTCTTTGATCCTGCACTCATAAAATGTAGAAAAACAGAATGGATAACTCTGACTCCCATGACGTGGAACCTGTCAATTTTATCTACATATTTTACTGTAATGTTGAACCTCGTGTGCTTTCATAAACCTAAAAATAAACCTATCACCTAATAATTCAAGGAACAGCCTCCAAACATTTTTTTTTTTTTACATTTTAATTGTTTCCTTGAGTTGTATGGTGTAAAGTTTACCGGTCACTGGAAAACAATGGCATCTGAAATGGAGACTGTTCCTGAAAGTCAGTCACTGGGGATGTTGATACGGATTTGACAGCTTGGCTTTCTCTGAATGCTGGTCCCATTTCTAATAGGCCAGGGTTTGTTTATGGTGGTTACCAAGCAACCACGTCAGTGAGACAGCTGTTCTAGCCAACAGCAGCAGCACGCTGCAAACTGACAGATTTCTTTCCCCTCCTGACGGAGATTCCCGTCTCCTTTGTAACACAGAGGTCACATGATGTTATCAGCAGTGATGTAAGCAGTGCGCTCTGCATGTTTTTTCATCTGTGTCATGTTCAGGTCAGGTCAGGTCAGGAAATATTCAATATTCGGCCAGACTCGGTTGCGGGGTCAGATTTTTTGGCACTAACCACACTCATGCATAATGCACATCACTGCATACATCAAATACAACTTTGGACATATTACATGCAATCCAAAAAATTCAAATACAGCATCTGAAATAATGCAACAAAAAAAAAGCCATAAAAGGAGGTACATTTCCATATTCAGACCAAAAAAAACTGAATTAGAAACGTTTGAAAAAAAAATAATTTAATTAACATGCTAGATACCGTGAGCTGTACTATGATGAAGAAGTAATCCATTAAACAGTACAGTTGTGGACAAATTATACCTTTTATCTGATTATTCAGAGTTTTTGATTGGAGGAGTTTGGCCCTTGTCATGCTGTGAGTACTTTGGGTGCTGTCAATTTCAATTGTGTATACTTTATGGAGAATGAGATCTGTGCAAAAGGTGCTAGCCACATCTTGATTGATGCTAGTAACTTTACCTACTTTTTTAATCTGGCCCTGTAGTTTAGCTTGTTGTCTTGTTCACATTTCCAAAAACACATACAAGGTAATATACTGCTGTTTCTTTTGCACCTCTGCACCTTGAACTAATGCACTTGTTGTACGTCGCTCTGGATAAGAGCGTCTGCTAAATGCCTGTAATGTAATGTAATGTAAAAGGAAGATTTAGGAGACAGTTTAGGAGACGTAGTTTCCTTTATGTAAAGAAAATTCACAAGTCTTTTGTCATTGCAAGGGCACAGTCACTGAGTCAGACACACTCATTCATGCATCAGAGAATTAAATATGCAGTTCCTCTCTCCAAATGATTGTGAGAAACTTATTTTTAAATTTCATATTTCAAAAACCCAATTTGGCGCAGTATCATCCACATAACAAGATACAGAAATAAGTATTTTATGGCCAGTCTAAGATTCTGAGACCTTACAGCACCTTGACCTGAAGGATGCTCTGTTCACAAATTTCCAAACACTTCCCTGAATGAGAGAGAAATCCAGTTCCCTTCCGCAGAGGGCTGTGGTGCGGGCCACGTTTTCGGTTTTTCTGGCTCGGGGAATGTCAGCCGGACCAAAAAAAAAAAAAAAAAACCGCGGTGAAAGTTTGCTTTCTCGGGCAGCGAGCGACCGCGTTTGCAGATCTGTGCGTTTCTTTCCGCTGAAACGGTCGAGTGTGAGCGGGCTGCTCAGGGAGCGACGGGGAGGGGTTTTTTTTATTTATGTATTCCTCTCTCATCTCGTTCAGCGCAGCGCTAGCGGTGGCGTGCTCTTAACCTTGAGTATGGGCATTAAGGAAAATCGCTTCTGACTACTGGGCCTAATTAATGCCTCCTCTCTGACCTGGGCATCCCGGCCTCGTCAGAAATGTAAGGCTGGAGCTGATTCAACATGAGTTACACACCGGGCAGGACCTGGAACCTAATGAATACTAATGAATAATAATTACGGGCTCTTTGGCATCCCAGACTCACTGTAGGGACAAAATGCTAATCCCTTTATAAATTTACAGGGCTAGGAAGTACTAGCGGGGCTGAGCGTGCGCGGGGGGGGGGGGGGTTCAGCCAGGGGGTTTGAGATTCAAGGTGGGGGAAAAAAAAAGATGGC
This sequence comes from Anguilla rostrata, assembly GCF_018555375.3. Lineage (NCBI taxonomy): Eukaryota > Metazoa > Chordata > Actinopteri > Anguilliformes > Anguillidae > Anguilla > Anguilla rostrata. The sequence continues at coordinate 29,777,085 of NC_057947.1, read as the reverse complement.
AAAAAAAAAAAGAAACACATTTTTAACCACCTTTTTTTCTTTTCATCGAACAAACACTCGCCAAAATCGCGTCTGATCCAAGCCGCCCCCGAGCCCCGGCAGCCACGAGACGGACCTGGCAACGGTTCACGGCGACGGCGGAGTTTCGGCGTGGCGGCGGGGCGTAGCCGCCGAGCGCCGAGCGCCGATCGCAGAGTGCCGCTCCCTCGATGGGCGGCTCAGCGCTCGCCTTTCAGCCTTCTGTTGTTTTTCAAGTGCCTCTTTCACAGAGCTTTTGTACTCGCTCTCGAGTGTGAGGAAATGAAACTTCTCAGCTTGTCCCCCCCCCCCCATACCCCCACACCCCCCCCTCACTGTTTATTTGTTTGATCTATGTGTGTATTATCTGGAGCTCTCTGAATTTAAATCTCACTGTCATCAACTTCTTTTCATCAGCCCGCGATGGTTGCGGCTCTAATAATGATATTCAACTTTTAAATCACTGCAGAATGTTAATTAGAGTCTTTTTTTTAATTAATACGTCCCTGCGGGTTTCCATCGCAAATCATATTTTAACATAAGATGATGAACTTTGAGCCAATAAACTGTTGTAAAATCTCAAAATAAATTCCCTTTTGAAAGTAGAGGAGGTCTCAGGTTTAAGGAACTGTTAACATCAACATTACTTTGTTATTTAATACACTGTGCATATCCAATAAACACAGTTGTGAGTTCTATAAACACATGTATGTGAATGTGTATAGTTCTGTATGCAGTACTGCTACATTACTGCAGCCTTTCTATTTGCACCGTAGAACTTTGCTCGAAAATGTAATATAGTTTGGAGAATGCGCAATAACATCAGGGTTGTATTGATATAGGCCAATAATAGCTTGAAACAAATATTTTGGTATCGGCCAATAAGTCAGGATTGTGGCTGATGGGCCATAATTGGCATCAGCTAATATGGCCGGTCAGATATTACTTATTGATATCGGCCCCAGGAATTCCAAATCCTGCATCCCTAACAGGGTGCTTTTGGGTGCTGAACCACTGCTTTCAGTGCTTATGCTGTCTGTTAGCCATACTGTATATCACATAAGAGAAGGTTTACCAATCATGACCAATCACTGACCAATCATGGCCAGTGCTTTATTCCAGTGTCTTAGTGCAACAGTGAGTGTAGAGCAATAACCAGTGTCCTAGTGTAATTGTGAATGGAGAGATTTGTTTTCATGGCCACTGCTTCCTTTGAAAGCCTGTGTTAAGCTGGTGCCATGTCTGTAATCTACCAGTCATTCAGGTGTAAAAACGTACACGAAATATAAATGTATCAAAACAAATGTCGGTTCTTCATGGAAAGGGGTTCCCGTGTAGCTCACGAGGAAAAGGCACACACACACACCGCACGTTGATTAATCTCACACACAGATGAAATGTCACGTGAAACAACGCACCTGATTGGCTGTAGCATGACCATGGAAGGGCATCAGTCAGTGTTCTCGAGAGCGACTCCTCTGGAGGATCAGTGAACTGCACCGGCCTTCAGCGAAACCCATTAGTGTTAGCTGCGCAGTTCTGCTACACAGGCCCTGCAGTGGAGGACAGCTGCCGAACTGCGGGGGGGCGGGGGGGCGGCAGCCAAAAGGCTTCACGCACGTTTGACGACGGACATGTTTGCTCTCTCCACACCAGGGTGGCGGGGGCCAGGACCCACAAGCAAACAGCTGTGACTGCGCATTCCCAAACTGGAGGGAAGGATGTAAGGGGGGAAAAAAACACTCTCTCTTTATTGAAAAGTACAAAGCAGTAAATCTTACAAAATGCCCTCACTACGACATATGTTTTGAAACCATAAAATATGTTAACATGCTTCAGTCATTACAGTGATTACTGCAATATGCCTTGGTTGAGAGGCATTGTACGTTTGAGCGTATTTTAATTATTAGAATGGCCAATAGATGAATCTAAACGGAAGGTGTGTGTTTGGTTTTGCGAGACTTCACTCAAGTGATACGTGTCAGCTTCAGATTTAAACAACAGAAAAGAAAGACAAAGAACATGCATTGAACATGAAGCTAATCTCTTGAGTCAATGGTGAAATTAAAAGAAGAAACATAATAATAATAATAATAATAATAATACAAATTAGTTAGTATACAAATTCTTGGAGTTTAAATAAATAAACATTTCATGTTAAGTTCATGGATGCAAAATAGTTCCCTTTTTTCCGATTGAGTAATGAAACCATATTTGGTCATATTCATCGTGTTGATATTTAATGTCCAGGTGACAGTCGGTCTCCCCAGTACCTCCTGGACCCAGCAGCTCTCTCCTGTCACATGACCCGTTATTCCACTAAGGCGCTTCGACAACATCTGTGGTTCGGCTACATGAAGGAATATTGCCTATATCCACTCTCCCGGTTAACTCATAATTCTTATTAGACTATTTTATGATAAATAATTCAGTTTTTCATTTCTTATTATTTAAATATATATTCTTTGGTTGTGCTATACTAGCCCCATGCCATTGTTTTATTTTTGATTTTAGTTTAGTTTAGTTAGGATTAAATGAAGCTAAATGCTCCATTGTTGTTGTATGTATCTTGCACGTAATCTCCTGTGCTTCTCTCCGCATGGCTTTATTACAGTATAAACTCTTTGAAGAAGGGCTCCCTTAGGCTCTATGATCAGTTTGATCATAACAAAAGGAATGCGTTCACTTTTCATACATTTTCCTTATGAGGTGAAGCCACATAAATTGTTCACATGAAGCATTAGCAAAAAAAAAAAAAAAAAATGAGCGAAGCACACAAGTCAGTGATCACTTCTCCAGGAAACAGGTTCTCGTGAAGATTTCTTAAAGAGCGGTGTGGCCTTATTTCAGCCCAACAAGGAGAATTAATATTCATACACTAAGGAAAGAGAGAGAAAAAAAAACCTTATGTATTATACTTTAAAATGAAGTGATTCCTAACTCACAGAGAGGTAATTAATACACGGAAATCTTGAATTAAAGATGTAAATTTTGACACTTTGGCAGGGGGAGCCGGTGAGGGACAGTGGTCTCCAAGGTCTGAATTATTCTTAGCCTGGACCAATTAACACCATGTATCTCCTTTTATGTTCGCTTCAATTAAGGCTCTTTACCATTTTTTAAGTTCTTTTCTTCTTCATAGTTGGAGAATGTCAGAAACGCAGATCAAAGCCGGGCGCCATAGGTAACGCTGCTTTACATGAGAATCTGCATATTGCAAATAAGGCTTTCCTTCCATTTTGCATGAATTAAAAAAGTGGGAGGGGAAAGGGAGATGTAAAAAACACACACATGCAGTACCACAGAACTTCAGACACTCCAGGCACCAGTCAGAGTTACTGAATAGCACAACCCCCCCCCCCCCCCCCCCCCCCCACAGACTCTAACACTGGATGTTGAGAGCAATTTCTGTTTTTGACATTTTCTGTTTGCTTCTTATTTCATTTGAACATTTGAATAAACGGATCTTGATTTGGAATGGGCAGAGGGAGTGTGTTAAATTGGATCAGGGAATTTTAAAAGGCTTCTGTTTCAAGCTGTCATTAGCTGTTGTGTTTTTTTTAAATAACATTAAAGGCTGCATACTGTTGTGTAAATACCTAATAACGCAGCCCAATTTAATACCAGGCTGATTTCTGTTCCCTTTTTATTATTAAATTGACTGCACCGGGTTTGTTGATTCTGTATTCCATTTTTTAAAAAGAGTCACCTTAAATTCTGATATTCTTCCCTCTCAAATGTCTCCCTTTTTTCTCCTGCTCCTCATCTATCTGTGCGTGTCTCAGTCTTAGTGGAGTTAAAAGCACACAAACCTCACAGCCAGAGCAGACCGTTCTGCTGTGATAGACTCTGAGTACTGAAGCTTCCTCTCTTCTTTACCCTGGGAATTTCAGGCCCAGATTCGATGACCCAAAGGTTAAATTAAGACTGTATAATTAAGATGAGGTTAAAGAATTACACAATTTCCAGAATCCTTTGTTTTTTTTTTCTCTCCCTGATTTGAACCATAGCAAAGCTGCTTGGCCACTTTCTCAGACATAAACTAAACCGGTCGAATGATAATTAGCCATTTAATTTTCCTTTTTTTAATGATTCCTTTTTGTTTACCATATATTCTGTGCATACACTGGGCTATTTTTGTTTACTGAAATCACCCACAGGTCTCATTCTCAGTGCTATGACATGCATCTTTTCCCCTGGATTTGGGGTCGTTTCCCTGACGGCCTGTGTGAAGCGGCCTCAGCCTGCACCGCTGCTCACTGCAGACCGTGTTGCTTAAGGACACGAGCGAGAGCGAGCTGCGCTAGAGAGCGGATCGATAATCTGGGAACTACGTACAACACAATACAACACAAACAACCTGTTTTCCGGAGCCACAGAAAACTGCCGCGGTTTAAACGCATTTAACGGCAGGGCATTCAATAAATCAATGTTGAGATTAGCTGGACAACGAGGAAGGAATCGCCGTTTAGCGTTCCTGCGTATCATTTTATTGACGTCCCGCCCGACGGTCCTTCTCCAGATATTGAATGCTATTTAAGTCGAGTGTTGACATCATAATAAAAGCCACCAATGATGTGCGCTTAGACGTGGCTGGTGTGCTTTAAACAGAGAGACTGCATCGAGGCAGCATCGGAAAACCAGGGAGAAGAATACTCACTGCCGCCTGAAATCCAGTGAGCATTCATCCGAAACACTGCATGGCTCCTGGGAAGAATGGTGTATCACTGATTCGCTCCTACTGTACGACAGACCTCTGAGTACAGACCTCATTTTGATAGACATTCCATGTGTTTACCCTCTTACACAACTGTTAATATATTCATCATTGTGTCATACATGTTGTATGGAGTTATGGGGTGAATGGTTAGCAGAGATTTTGTATTTTTATTTTATTTTTGTCTGTACAAGGCAAATCACAAACCTCAATAGGCAATTTAACATAGATTTAAATGTGGATTCATTTTGGGTTTTGTTTAACGGATAGCAAACTGGAATCACAGAAATGTGTGCTATTTAATGTTTAAGATGAACATAAATGGCCTACAATTCACCAAAAATGTTCTCTGCCTTTTATTTTACCTTGAAGAAAAACGCAGATTTAACATGTAATAATTAGCCTTTCTCTTGGTCTATTTTAAGCCCAATTTGATGAACTTTCACCTTTTATGTGTGAGCCCGTGTGTCTTCATTATTAGCAGTATGTGTTTTAATCCATTGTTCACAGGCGATCATTTTTAGAAGTGTCGGCAAATTCAAACATCAAAACATTTTGTCAGGAGCAATTTCTTTGTTGGTTTGTTTTGATAACCTCGGTGTCACAAAGCATTATTTAACTGAATTCCTCTGCTCTGTCACAGACTGCGAACCACCCCGCGGGGGCTGTGTTCGTCAGCTTAGGAGACATGGGATATATCGCCATCTAGTGGCGCATTGAGTAGTTACAGCCATGTAGTGTGTGAGAATGGGTATCGTCAGCTTGAGTTGTTGCTCCCACTTATGCCTTGTTGTGCATTTGTATGTATATATATATATATACATACATACATTTACACTCACACATACACACAACACTTAATATCTATTAACATTAGTTTTTGTTGTTTTCAGTCAGAACTGATTTACTGAAACATTACAGGATTGCATAACAGCCAGACACAATGCCTGTAAACGTGTGTGTGTGTGTGTGTGTACATTCATTTGTGTGAAAAACTAAATAATCAATATGAAGAAGGCGCCGCTACAGAAGGCATGGGCCCATGAATATTTATTTGTCAGGCCTGTGCATCCCGACACAAAAGAACTCACCATATGTGAGTATTTATGCTCCTTTTTCGTGCTGTGAAAACCTCGCTCTGCTAATAATAGTTATGACAACACATCGGTTTAGAAGGACCCTTGTGGACGGACGTGCACACACACAAACACACTCACACACACACACACATACGCACGTACGCACGCACACACACACACACGCACACACACATACAGCCGCTCGCTTTCAGACGTGAAGACAGAGTGCTTTTTAGAGAGCGGAGGCAGCGCTGGCAGCAGCGAGCCGTATTAATCTCCTCGTCGCTGTTGGTGTGTATTATTGGCGGTGTGCGAGCCGCGTAGCCGGGCGGCGGAGGGGCTGGATCGACGCTCGCCCGCCCGGCGGCCGGGTCCCGCCGCGGCGCGCTGCAGAAGCGTGTCCCAGCCCGGCTCCCGGGGCCCCTAATGTAATTGCTTTTCATTGATCCTGTCCCGCCAGGTGACTCGTTTTCATCCTTTTTCCAGGGGGCCCCGCCAGGGTTTCTGCTGCCCCCCGTGATGTGAAAAGTGCATGTCCTTTTCAGCACGCATAAAAACGGGAGGGCCTTTCACGTGATGAGCTAGCGCAGAGACAGATGAGATTTTCTGGCAATTAGGTCCCTCTAAAGCACGCACACACACACACACACACACAAAAAAAATCATTTGAGAAATGGAAGCTGGGAAGTAGGCCGCAAACGGAAGATGATTCCATTAAAACGGCGCCTTTTGTGTCATCGAGTCAGGAGTGTGTGTGTGTGTGTGTTTCTGTCGGCCACATGGGACAAACATGGAAACGCATAAAGATCTGGAGGCGCTAAGTGCTTCGTTAACATCTGAGAGGCTGCCAGGTTTTTCTCCAGATTTCGGGCAGAAGATCAAGCATGGCGATGCAAAGCGAACATTCGCGACGGAGCTGTAGGATCATGTGACCATGTGATGTCACCATCAGACGTGTGGGCCAGCTTTACTTGGCAGACGTGGCTGCAGTGGTTTCTGAACCCTCATGTTTGCATTTGAAAAAGCAGGCCCCGATTTATCCAAGGGAAAACACTTACAATGTGCTTGTGTTACCGAGCTGAGCTGAGGCTTATTTCAGAGCAAGTTCATTCAAATCTGCAATATACTCTTCAAATAAAAAAGGTGAAAATGACATCATACTGTTTATGGTGTGAAGATGAACAGATCGTTTGGCTGTCATAATGGGAATATCCCACTCTTCCCTCCTCCAGTAGGTCTGCTTTCTTCTTTTGATGTATTGGGAAAAGAAGGCAAAAATTTCTCTTCCTGCTCGTTAAAAATAATATTTTTTAAAATTTAGTTTTGTTTAAAAGAAGGCTCAACGTTCCACAGAAAACCTTTGTACGATTTCTGTAACGTGAGCCATTTTTGTTTGTCTGGTCTCCAGATATAACCGTGAACTGTAACCTTGACAACAGATATCCTGCATTTTCTGTGTAGTTTAAAGATTTGTGATTGTAAAGGCCTGCTTTTGTTGCTTTCATAGTGAAAGAGGCTGTTGTTCAACTCACATGTTCATATAACTTTGCAGTATTAATTTGCCAAGCAGATAGCCTTATCCAAAGCAAAGTGCGAATGTATACTGTACATATGTATTCTGCACTTTTTCAGCTGGATAATTATTCAGGCAAATCATATCAGTGCCTAGGACTCAAGTGTGTCAACACTTGGTCTGGTTGTACACACAGTCCCCTTACCACTGCTCAACCACTGCCTTCAACTTTATAATATCAAGTTAACATTATTCCATTCAGCCATGGTCAATATGCAGGTGGAAGTACTAACAAGGCACCTTTCTTTAACGCTATAACACATTAGGACATGCAGGTTAGGCTAATTAGACTCTAAATTGTCCGTAGATATGAGTGTGTGAGTGAATCATGTTTGCTCCCTGTGATGGATTGGCAGCCTGTCCAGGGTGTATTCCTGCCTCATGCCCAAATGCATGCTGGGATGACCCTGACCAGGAATAAGACAATGGATGTAATATACAACTGCCAACAAACAGATTACAGGTTTGTCTTAGGTTGTAAGACTGAAGGGGAGGGAGTTCAGAACTGATTTCACCTACAGATCAGAGAAGTGCCCAATAAGCTTCTCCCATTTTGTTCATGACTGCACCTCAGCACAGAGCAACTCAGTGAAACATGTTTAGATCATGGCATGTATATTTTTTTTTAAAAAGAGATGAAATTCAGAGAACTGGATTTGAAAGATGGGATGGTAATATGTTCAAAAGTGAGGCACTGGGTGATAAAGAATAGGTCTCCTTTATTTAAGTAGAAAAGAAAAAACTGCACAGACTTCATCATACTGAAGTAATTGGGGTTATTTACATACTCTCACTGCTGATATGTGACAAGGAACAAAAAGAAATCAGTTGGTGTGTCTTGCCAAATATTTGCAACGTTTTAAGAAAATGGAACACAATCTTCTAGTTCCCTCATTTAAGTCATTAAATGTGATTATAGTCTTGATCCAAATTAAAAGATAAAACAGCATTTAAAAAACATCAGACATGTTCATCAGAATTTTCTGGGGAACGTACTTGAAAGCAATTGGTTTAATTCCATGAAGTCATTTAGAAAATGTGACATAATGGCTCCCTTTATCTCAAAAGAAAAACAGTTAATACTGTCAAATATGGTATAAATGGCGGCTAATAAGCTTTTTCCTCCATTTTGTAGGTATGGAATGCTAGATATGACAATAATTATTCGATAAGGCCAAATAGCTTACATCAGAGTACAAGAATGAACAAAAAAGAATGGCCAACAAATGCTATTAGCCACTTTTATCTCCAATAATACTTGCCTGCCAGAAGAAGGTAGAATATCTAAAAAGATTATGCTAATTCTGTGCCAATGTAAACATGACATAACAGGGCCATTTACAAATCTAACTAATTGGCAGATGGCAATATGCGTGGAATACCTTTGCATTCATTGAAATGACAAATGCATGCAGTTTTAGACATTCAGAGTCAAAGGCCAACCTGTTAGAGAGATAGTTCTCCTTCTGGTTTTTAAAAAATTTTTTTTTAACATAATTCCAGTTTGCATATATACATATATATATATACACATACATGTACATTTATATACAGTATAGGCCAAAAGTATTAGGCCACCTGTGTTTTTTTGTTGTTTTTTTTTTTTTAAACCTTAAAACCTTAGATAGAGACTAATTCAGTTAATATAAGTATTAATTTTTTTCTTCAATTTCCACCTACAATATAACGCAAAAAGATTCGTTTTACTTAAATAAACTTATATCAAATAATCTTCCTCAAAATAGTTAGTTTAGGTAGCAATTGGGGGGGGGGGATGTTTATACTTTGGTTTCTTATTCAATAAATGTGCATATATGAACTGAATTCTTCTCTACCTAAAGTTTTTTATTTTTATTTTTATTTTTTTAACTACAGGTAGCCTAATACTTTTGGCCTGTACCATATATTTATACAGTATGGATGAATGCTGTACTCACACATCACATTTCAGTGCATTCCATTTTCTACACGATGCACACACATGCACATGCATGCACAGACGCACAGGCACAAACACACACACACAGTCCCTGCCATCTCCATGTAGCAGGGCCAGAGGAAGAGGAGAGCCTGTCAAAAGGTGTGGTCTGTTGGGGGGGGGGGGGGGTCCCGGTCACATCTCCATGTACGTCCACTCTGTCAAACAAACAAGACCAATGATGTCATCTTGCGTGTAAAAATGCATTCTTTACTGCATATTTTAGTGCAATTTTGAACACGTTCTTTATTCAGGCCCTTATTTTTGCTACAGAACAGTCAATACTCCACCTGACGTCAGTACAAATGCGGCTGTGAATTTATTTATTGCCTAATTTCATCCATAGTGTGGCAAGGCTGTAACATTTAGCGTCTCTTTAACAGCTGAAATAAATGAATCATATGCAATCAAACCGCAACCTTAATTGAAGTAACATTTGTTTAAAAACAGACTTGTAAATAAATGTGTTTGTCTTTCTTGTCTTAAATTTGGGAGGACATTTTGGTGATTGCTGATCATGAACAATTGATAGTAACACAATTTAAAGTCTTATTGTGAAAAAAGATGTGAGCAGTAGTGCAAAACAGCCAAGCTAATAGAGAAGCAAAATACGTGCAGCAGCTATAACCTTACACAGTCCATAGTGCAAGAGCTATAACCTCACACACTCCATAGTGCAAGAGCCATAACCTTACACACTCAATAGTGCAAGAGCTATAACCTTACACACTCCATAGTGCAAGAGCTATAACCTCACACAGTCCATAGTGCAAGAGCTATAACCTCACACACTCCATAGTGCAAGAGCCATAACCTTACACACTCAATAGTGCAAGAGCTATAACCTTACACACTCCATAGTGCAAGAGCTATAACCTCACACAGTCCATAGTGCAAGAGCTATAACCTCACACACTCCATAGTGCAAGAGCCATAACCTTAGACACTCCATAGTGTAAGAGCTATAACCTCACACACTCCATAGTGCAAGAGCTATCACCTCACACAATCCATAGTGCAAGAGCTATAACCTCACACACTCCATAGTGCAGGAGCCATAACCTTACACACTCCATAGTGTAAGAGCTATAACCTCACACACTCCATAGTGCAAGAGCTCTAACATGAATTGCGCAGTTTATGCAGAAATATCATTATTATGGAAATGCTGAATGGCTTTTATATTACAGGCATTTGGCAGACCCTCTTATCCAGAGCGACGTACAACAAAGTGTATAACCATAACCAGGAACAAGTATGACGAAAACCCTAGAGAGAAGTACCGGTCCAAGTGTAGGGAACAACCGCATAGTTCAACTTGGACCCTGAAGGTTAAACTGATTAACACTAACACAAACGAGAACAGCGACGCAGTCTATGCAAAAATACAAGCAGTAGTTAAGACAGGTGCATTAACTAAGTCACCTACGAAACAGCTACCTAGTTACAACCCTAAGCTTACAGTCATTTAAGAGATTACAGGCTATGAATTCTAGACGGTACTCTAAACGGAGAGGCTATGTTGACGGAACAAAGTTAGTTTGAGGAAATGGGTTTTCAGTCTACCTCAGAAGATGACCAATGAGTAATGCCCTGCCCAACATACGCATCCCTGAAGAACTGAAACTGCCAGGGGGCCTAAAGTTACAGAGCAGAGAAGAGGGGGCTGTCTATGTTAATGCCTGATATGTCAGTCTAATAGATTAAATCAGTACATTTTCAGTTCTTTATTTTTGTTTTTGCTTTTTTACAGAAGAAGTAAAAGTGTTCTCATGGTGTAATTATAAAAAGAACTGTGGGGAATGCGCAGCTTTGCCTGTTGCCGTGGTAGCGTCAGCAGCAGGCACTGGAGATGAAAGGTGTACCAGAGTTTATTCTGTTTCATGACTCCATTGAAGTCACTGCTACACAGTCCCTACAAAGTGAACTACAAATCTTCAGTGGGAACACAGCACAGAGTTAACACTAATTGCATTTTTAATCGGCAAGGTTTTTTGATGCAAAACCTCAGCAGCAAAATAAGTAATACAATGTTACCACTATATTTGTAACAGCAGTGTGTAAAAAGTAATTTCACTGTGGAAGAACATTACAAGAGCATTTTAATTAATTTGTTTGGAGAATGGATGTGACTTCTGTAATGTTTTACATTAGGAGTTATTCGTTTTCAGACCAGCAAAGCTTGTGTGTATGCACAAGGTAAACTGTCATTTTTTCATTCGTACATTTTAGGCTATATGGGTAACATTGGTAGATACATTCTATTTGGAAAGCAATCTTCCAGTAAAATAGACACTACTTTTCAAACTTACTTTTTTTCCCACAGCATTTGTTGTACATACTTTATTCTAATATGGGATGGATTTCATTCCCCCAGCTGTGAAATTTTGTCAGACTGTCGACTGGAGAATTTAATGAATCATAAACTATTCTCAGTATTTATAACACAATTTTTTTCAGTGTTTATCAGTGCGCATTTTCATCTTTTAATTAAGGGTATTATACGCGTCGGTTCACCATGTAGAAATTTACAGCACTTTTTATACACAGTCCCCCGCATTTCAGGGCACCATGATGTTTGAGAGGACAGGGCTCGGCCAGGGGAATACCCAATGCAGTCACAAGCTGACTGTAAATTTGCCCGACACCGTCAAAATACGGCCTACACAGTGTGAAAGTCCCATTTCGCCCGGGTGCTGCCGGCACTCGCATGCGCCACAACACACCATCATACGCAGAAAGTTTTCCATTTCTGCCAAACACTTTGACAACGTGTAGTTCTAATGGATTTACAGCGCTGCTCCAAGTCTGAATAATTTCCAAAGTCTTCCATGGCACTTCACCACTTGAGCTTGTTGTTCCAAGCCTGAGATTTGTTGGACCCTTTACAGCAAAATGTCCTACACCACATGAATAAAGCAACCTTCTATACAGTATGCTCTGTAGAGTTTATGTACAGGCATAATGTTTTGTACAGTTCACTTCAAAACCGTGTGCCTTTTCAATGCTTCTGTTTTGAATTAGTCTGTGTTCTTGGGGAGTGTCTGATTACACCCCAGCTCTCTAAACGTTCTGTTTCTTGTGTGTCTGATTTTTTTATTATTATGTTGGTTAGTTACTCATCGGTAACTTTCTCAATACCAAAAAATATATGTTTTACCTCTTAAAACTAATGACAAAGGTAGTTAATACTGCAGGCAGACAGAAGTATAATTTAAAAAATTTTAAAAATGTTGTCCAATGCAATGTAATCATACTCCCCTCATAGAGAACTGTACCTTTATGTGGACTTTCCTGTGCCAGCACCTTCCTTTCCAGAGGATGCAGCAGGGCAGCCATTTTGTCTGAGGTGACTCCTCTGCAGCAATTTATAAGCTTGTCCAGCGTCTCAAAGCTCTGCGCCTTCGCGTGGGGGGAAGTCTTCAACACGTTGACAACCAGAAGGGGGACAGAGAGAAATCTTATTCAGATCTATATGAATCATTCTTATTCATGCGAGGGAGAACATGCAGGATCCAGTCGATGAGGATGAAAAGGAATGCTAAAATGTACAGTTTTTCAGGGGTACCATTAAATGTCATTGAACTGTCTATAGTTTGCGTCAGTTGCGACATTGTACAGCCACATACGCATTGGTTTCAGGTGTCTCGGCGTAAGCTCAAGAGTTCACTCGTGTGGCTTCACAGCTGAATTGTGAGAAATGAGTAAGCAGAGGACACAACAAGTGCTTAAACCAGTCTGTGTCTGGATACACACAACTGGCTGCTCTTTCAATGTCTCCTCTAATAGTTTGCAATGGTGACTTTGCCAGCTCCAGTATTTCAGTGTATTTTATTCAATCAAAGAGAATTGTATCCAGAGCAAACGATTGTTTTTAAATCTTGCAGAAGCCTAAAGATGGGAGATGAGAGCTTATTTTCCAGTATAGTTATGATGGCTGCCATTTTGTCATGTATATTTTTTCTCATACGCTGCAAAAAAGAAAAAAAACAGTTTGCAAAATTCAACTAAAATAATGTAACGTAATAACGTCTTTCAATTGGATTTTTTTTTTTTTAAGTTCAAAGCATTGTCCCAGCAGAAAGTCCTGTATTATTTTAACAGGTGACTGTGAGTTTGTTTCAATATTAGAAGTAATCTGTCTATGTTCGGATAAATTGTGAGCCAAGGACATAAGTACCTATTTATATGATCCTCAGATATGTACCTACCAGTCACACATCAGTTTTAAAGTCATATGAGCCGTCACTTTGAATTAAAGCACACAGATAACTGCCTGAAAAGAAATGCATATTTATTTTCTGACTAGCATATTTGCTCATATGTGCGCTGCTTGAAACAGGAGTGGCATCTAAATCCATAAGTGTAAAATAAACTCACCTTAATGGTCCAGCCTTCAGGAGACCTATGAATCCTGTAAGTATGGACGAATGAAGCCCTCCTTCACGGGAACAGGACCGGAAAAGTTAAGAAAAATTGTTTGTAACATGTTTGTTTTCGGTCACTTGCAACACATAACAGTATTTGTATGTGAATTAAAAAAAAAAAAAACTTCAAAGTGGCAAAAAATTAACTATATATAATAATGCCCTTGTCATTAAATAGAACAATAAAAGTGAAATAAATAAAAACAAATCTGATGAGAAATCTGATTTGGTTTTCAAAACTGCTGCAAGAATTTTTATTTACCATACAATATAACAAATTTTAAGTTTTGTACCATCTTTTTTTCCCTCTGTTTTTTTGTTATTTTTGAGCTTATTATATGTGGGCTTGTGTGTTTAAATGGGCTTTATGCTAGGCTTCTTGTTGGCACAAAAAGGTCTGCTATGTCTAGTTCTTTCTCTTATGATTATTTTTACATTGCTTTTACATTTTTACACAGCCATTTCATCTTTTTGTTAAACAGATTAAGAATTTCTGGGAAAATACCCTTTTCTCATTTTCTGTCTTGACAGACTTGCTTCCTTATTTTCCCTCTTGCTGTTGCTTATGACTATGTGAGTAGGTGAATAAGTGGGGCATAAATACAATTTTAAATGTTCATAATGTTCAAAATGTTTTCTCAGAATTATGACCTTTGGTTCAGCTTCCTTTTTACAGATATACTATACATTATTTATTCATAAGAGACAATTGCTTGAAAATATTAAGCATTTATTCCAGGGATCAGGGTGATGGATGGTTTGCAGAAACGTCTTCGGTTCACTTTTAATGAAAGCAAAAAATGTTTAGCCGATTTGAAAAACAATTCGTTTATTCGATTATTCACAAAGCTTTTCATCACAGTTTGTTGTACGAAAATAGCCTGCAAATGTTCCTTATGAACATTCTTCCAATGACGTACAAAATAGCCTACTCGATAGATTTTAAAAATGCAGAAGTGGACTAGGTTCATTCAGATGAAAACTCGATTGAGATACATTTTAAAATGGAGCACATACACACGTGAAACTAGATTATTTCTCGTTTACAAAGGCGGAAATATTTTATGGCCTAAATAATTTTATTTATAGTACCAAGACTAGTCTAGGTTGTGTTATATTATCATGAGAGCGTATGCCTCTGACATTATAGAAGCACCTTTAATCAATGGTCATTATATTCTGAAAAAAGAAGATAAAGTAAGAATAATTTTCAAGCTTTGGTATATGCGAGGCTTGTGATGCATTGGCATAACTCTGACTGAGTATTACATTGTTTAATTCTGCTTTTGTGTTTTGAAAACGAGTATTCCCAAATTTCCCAACATGTTTAATAGCCAGGGTGCTCTAGTAGGCTACTTACCGTACGCAGAGACAGTAAGCTCCAGGAACGCTCTCGCTGTCGCGTGCTAGAAAGCTCCCTTCCATTCCATACTTTGCCAATAGATTTTCAGTGTCCTCTTTGGTGATTTTTCCGTAGTATATCGAACGAAACATTCCTCCGGTCGAGAAAAACTGCTTCTTAGGGCAAGGAAGACGTGTTGCGGAAAGAGGGTTGTGGTGAATCTGATATCTTTGAAAGTGCAAAACTTCCTGAGCCAGACAGATAGCAGTTGTAAATGAAATGATGTGGTGAAAATGAAAGCGCGAGACAGGAAAACGCCTTAATATCTACTTTAGTTGATGCATGCACTAAGCAAATGCGACGTGTTAAAGAATGATGAATGATTGTATCGACATTTATTTTGCACACCATGTAAAAGTGCTTACTGTTAAAGATAGAGTTGTTCAATTGACCTGCCTGGCATTAAAAAAAAATAAAATAATGCACGTTGAAATAAAAATACAAAAAACGGGGAAAGGTATTCTCTGTCGAAAGAGTAGGCTACATAATCTATGTGAAGTTCAGTGCGGTTCTTTTGTCTGAGAGTTGTCCTCTTGTCAAATTGAAATGTAAGCCACGTGAAATTTTACCTTTGGTGTTCCCAGTGACGCAAAATTACAAATGTATTGTGGCTTTCAGATATTATTTAATTTGTGTCATGTTCTTTCTGCCTTTTTATTTTCTGATATATGCCGTAAACGGCATACATTTCCCCAGACTGGAGTGTCTATGAGACCAGTTGTATTACATCAGTACCATGGAGACAGTTGAGTATACATTCCAAGCTGCAGGTTTGGCTTGTTTTCAGAAAAGGAAACTTGAACAAATTCAGTGCTTACACAGCACTTGCAGAGGCGTTCAGCAAAAATTGTCCCTGGCCTGCAAATGAGCGACATTGTGATGTGCTCCAATAAAATGAGGTAATATTGTCTGCTAATATCTACATGATTATATATATATATATATATAGTCATTGACTTAATCATGAAAATATAATACATTCATGAATATTCTATATATAGAATAATGGTGGACTATCTGCTCTCCTTAAAAAGTAAATAAGTTCCCAGCCTTCGAGGACCATGATTTGAATAGCAAGGGTTTACAGGATGGTTTGTGTGAGTACCATCTATTTCCCCCTTTGTGATGATTTTCCTTTTTAATTGGCTTTCTCTACAGCCATAGAGAGAATAATATTATATATCTTTTTATATGTTGTCTAAGTAAAGATATTTCTATATAAGCCTATTGTATTTATTTTACACTATTGGGGGAAAATATTTTTAAAAATGTAATTGTTAACAGTCAATGGTGAAATTAACTGTTATGTTTCATGGAAAACACTACCCTAAATTAAGGGTAAACAATGTTGAATTGTCCTAGTTATGTACTCGTATATTTTTACCTGGAGGTCCAACTCCTAATAACCCATTTACTAAAATAAATAAAGAAATAAATAAT
The DNA here is from genome assembly GCF_018555375.3 of Anguilla rostrata. Lineage (NCBI taxonomy): Eukaryota > Metazoa > Chordata > Actinopteri > Anguilliformes > Anguillidae > Anguilla > Anguilla rostrata. Next base: position 29,760,451 of record NC_057947.1, on the reverse strand, counting down.
GGAATCAAGATAAGCGCTACTCAGCTCCAGGTCCTGTGAGCTGCTAGGTCTTAAGGTTGGTTTTTGCTCCAACCATGCACTACACCACCCGACTTCACTCTAAATATGAAGCTCATTAGTTGAATTTGGGCGGTGTCGTGCCTGGTTGGAGCAAACACCTGCAGACACTAAACTAATCGACTAAAGGAAATTAACAATTAAATAAAAACCAGAGAGCTTGGCATTCCAGTCGTAGGCTACTGTAGTAGCAAAATACGTTGTAGGTCACATTAAGTAAGTGGAATTTTACATATAAAATACGTGTCAAATATTTTGGTCATTTATCATTTACTAAAACTGTCTCTGGTCCCGTATACTAAGCGGTGTTCTCGCGACAACTGTGTTTCCCGGTTACCTGGGGAGACGAGACTAAAGCTCGAATTAAACATGTAGCTAGCGCATGAATGTGTTTCTGGACTCCTAATAAAAGTAGCTAGCTAGGTACGCTTAAATTTCGATTCAGATTGAGGCGATTTTGTAAGTTAACGTTGCATAACTAGCGCAACCAGGAATTCTCTCCCAAAGAAGCGCGCTCATTTTTATCAATGCATGCATTTTCTCAGCGACAGTGGTGAAGTATCGCTAGCGACCATTGCTAGTTAGTTAGCTGGCTAACTGGGCCATTTTTAATTTACCTTCCTTGCCGACTCGTGAGGTCTGGTTTCTTGGGTAGATTGAGATTCTGTATGATTCCATGTAGTCAGTGGTAAGCAAACTTCCCATCGTTATTATGGAGAAACTGATGTTTATATAGACTTGTAAATATAAATATCAGAACTGTGCTGCTAGAAAAATGGCATGAAACTGAAAGCACGGGTTGCTAGCGATTGACAGCTAGCTAACATTAGCTCTTGGCATCCACTGGGTTGCTAACCCCACTATCTTCGTTCCTTGTCCACGTGTGTGTCAAAGAATGAAAATATTTGCCTAGTTATACAGATATGATGCAGCCAACGATTAATTTCTGTAACACTGCCGAGATTGCAACCAAGCTATGTTATCGAGTTTATCATTTAACTAAGTTGTTAGCCAGCCATGTGTTGTGGGTACTTGCTACAAACAGAAGTGGTTTTTATTTGCATCAAAGGGATGTTTGCAGACACTTGCACGTGTATAGCTATTATATGTGTGTAGGTTCTCTGGTAGCTAGCTAGGTGCCTGGGTGTCTCATCCGTGCTATTCAATGGTTCACAAAGATTGGAACGGATGTATCATTCTTTTGACTGTCGTATAAATCCGGAGGGTTCCGTGGTGAATTGGCTATTTCACCACTGTGTACAAATGAACAATAAAATGCAGACCTAATTGGGCAACCAGTCTTGCAGTCCGTCAACATTCTTTTGGCATTCAAACAGTCATACATACTCATTGCATATCGGGCTATATGCAAAGTCAGAAATTGTATATACATTTCCACAGTTTGTCATTCATTTGTTGGAATTAACGAGTATGTATCAGGAGGGGGGGATATCTTTGCTCTTTGCCCTTGTAAAATACTTAGCAAATTTTCTGAATCTACCTAACCATATGTCAAAGATACTATATTATTATATGAAATTAATTCAGATTTACAGAATCATAAAAACATATTCCTGTACATGATGTTACCATTGAGACACAAACAGATGAATATGCATACTCTATTGTGAGTTCACATAAATTAAGTTGTTGAGTTCTGAGAAATTGGTTTACCAGCTGCATAGGAACTAATGGTAGCGCTTCCTTCTCAGTTCTTTACCATTCAGGTGGGCTAAAAATGCCATCGCAAGACCTCCAGCCAATTCTGAAAAGGAAAGTCGACGAACTGTTCCTGAATTGGCTGAGTGAGCCGGCCACCCAGGAGATTTTGAAGGAGGACCTGAGACTGATAAAGAATGGAGAGAGCGCGGCTTGCCGCGAACGAATTTCAACCCCGAAGAACCTGACGGAGAGAGCGTCGTCGTCTCCGAGCGGCCCCTCCAGCCCCTCCTCGACGGCCCTGCCCTCTGGGATTGGTGGAAATGCCCGAGTGGCTTCTGGTGGCAGAGCACTGCACCGATCGCTCAGCATCAAAAAGGTAAGGACTGGCATTTAGGTTTGTTCTGTGCAACCACAACTTACCAAGATAAGGAGTTATGTAGCAAAAGCTCTTAAACTTTTGTGGGGGTGTTTGCAAGCAACTTTTTATTACCCCCCTCCCAATCAATGGGACATTGGATTATTAGTCTTCAGCATGCAACAAAAAGGAATGGATTTGGAAGCCCTGGCTACTCTTTAGGACAACATACTACGCATGCAAACAGAATGTACAACGTACACAAACGCATGCAAACAGTATTAGAAACAAGGAACGATATGTTCATTACATCATGAACAATCAACATGTAGATTGTCAACCTTACCTCATTAACATTCAGTTGATGTATTCCTCTCAATCCAATGAGAGCATTGGGTAAAACATTGCGCATAAATAGTTGGAAAAAAGAACAGTAGGGTCAAGAATGACTGGTGCATTATTGAATATAAAAGCTTTAACCAGTTTTACACAGCATTTCATTATCAGGTTGAAACAGCTGTTCTGCAGTCCATCAGACATGTCACCAGTGCTTTTTTTTTTTAGCTACAGGTATAATAAGGCTTCTCTTGAAACATGTTGGGACCGAACACCATGCCAGAGTCAGATTAAAAATATCACCAAAAAACCTCAACGAGCTGAGTGGGACAGATAACTGGAGATGGAATCCCCTCAGGGCCTGCAGCTTTAAGCATTCTGACAGATTTAAACGCTTCACCCGCACCTGCCTGTCACCTGATGGGTAAGATCACGGTTGTGGTCTGTCTGTGCCCCAGTGGTGGTTCAGAGGGAGTTTCAGAAGTGAGCGGAAAAAAAATAGTTCAGGTCATCAGGGAGTGAAGCAGTGTCGTTATTAAAGGCACTGGGTTCAGCTTTATCGGCTGATTGCACGTATCCTTCCACATTCACATCGGATTACGGTGCCTGTTCTTGTGCTCCAGTTCATCCTGATAGTTTTTTTTTTTTTAATTTTAATTATTTTATTTTATTTTATTTTTTTAATTTTAATTATTTTATTTATTTATTTTTTTGTTAAATTTTTTTGGGGGGGGGGCGACATGGCCCTTTTGCAGTCATACCATTTATTGTATTTCTTGTCCCTCAGTTTATAAACGGTGGCCCCCTCCTGCAGTTGCAGTCTTATGGTGTTATTAATCTGGTTTTTGATAACAGGTGAGGCAAATGGTACAGGTTGGGGATGCAAGTGTCCACACAAACATGTGTATATATAGTCAATGATTGACTCAGTGTAGTCATCCAGACTATGACTGGTTTTGAAAACTGACCAGTCTGTTGATTCTAAACAGTCCTGGAGTGTGATTTTGTTTTCCCTCAGACCAGAATTTTATCGTGTTTGCTCTATGGGCTTGGAGCTCTTAATTTCCTGCTTGTAGACTGGCAATACGTCCTCAGAAGAGTAGTCAGACTGTCCAAAGTGAGGACGTGGGATCAATCTGTAAACTCCTTTTGCGATAGTGTCGCAGTGACCAGGAGTCTTATCTCTGGTCGTACAGTTTACATGTTGGTCATATTGTCGCCACTTTTAAAATGACAGTGATTACAATCACCTGGCAGGATCGAGGTGGCCTCCGTCTTCTCATGCCTTGTAAAGCTTGTCTAAGGCCACCGTTTTGGTGGCCTGTGGTAGAATATAGACAGCAGTAAGCAGAAGAGTGGAATTCCCTCAATGGACGACAATTCGGCTTATGGTCATAAACATGCTCATTTATGAGCTGTTTTTAACAGTTCTTGGCTACTAACATCTCAAACTAACTTATATGTAATGTGCTTACATTACAGTGTAGTAGTGTAGTATAATGGATATGATACAGGTCTTGTGACCGGAAGGCCTCTGGTTCGATTCCCTGGTAGGACGCTGCCGTTGTACTCTTGAGCAAGGTACTTAACCTTCATCGCTTCAGTATATATCCAGTTGTATAAATGGACGTAAAAAAAAAAAAGGTTGTGTAAGTCGCTCTGGATAAGAGCATCTACGAAACGCTACGGCTGCTGTTCTCACACAGTAGAACAGTACCGTAGCCACGCACATCTTAACACAAACTTGTTTTTGTCTGGTGTCCTCGTGTTGCTTTTGTGGCCTGGCGTTTGTTTTTGTAAAAATTTCTGCTTCAGATCGCGCAGGCGGTGTGGTGACATCCTGTGCTGCTGGCTCTGGCGTCTGATGTGGGGGAGTCCGCAGACAGCGCCCTCGCTCACTTTTTTTGAAAAGCAGTGGGCGGCGTGCCGCAGGTTGCCGAGAAGGCCCGTCTCCCGCGCCGCGCTTTTACCCACAATGCCTCTGGCTCCACGGCGCTGCTGTTCACGTTAGATGTGGTGTGGCACACCGCTCTCCTGTGCCCGCTCCGGTGTGCCAGGGGTCCTCTCTCCGGGTCAGCGGGGCTGTTTTGAACGCTGTGCTCCGCTAAGACTCTCACTGATGTTGGCAAGTGGGAACTGGGCTTGCGACTCAAAGGTTGTTGGTTCAATCCCCAGGTGGGACCCTGACCCTTGTATGTGCTTAGCCTGGATTGCTTCTGTAAATATCCATCTTTACGATGAGCGTAAAAGTGTCTGTTAATTGCATAAAATGACCATTTAGTACAGGGCTTTAGTATGCTAACATTTTCCCAAGGAACACATATGGTCCCACATAAGTTGAAAAATTAATTCATTAGCACACTAATGAACCCAATTAGTAGTTCTGCTCCTAAATTATTTTTTCAGCTGGCACACACAGGTTTTCATGAGCATGAGTGCTCCTAAAATGGATGTGCCGTGGAGCCCTGATGCTGTGGCTCGTTTGTGAATCCAGTACAATCCTGAATAAGCTGCAATTTCTGTCTGTGTTTAAAAGCAGTCTATCCTGCGTTCGGCCCAGTCTGTGGTTCTCTGCCAGCTAGCATGGTTGCCGTTCTGGGCAAGCGAGTGACGTTTGGCCAGCAGGGCTTGCTGTTGTAACGGACGACGATTTCCACTCCTTTTTTTTTTTCCTCCCCTCTTCCTTGCCAATAAGAGGTTGCCGAGCAACCCTGTTGGGATTCCTCTCTCTCGCCTTGTGACAGGTGCGGTGCGTTTAGAGCGGGTGGGAGGTCAGGTGATCGGGGCATCGGCGCTGAGTGGGTTTCCGATTGGAATGATCACTGTGCCTTTGTGTGCTTCAGCTGAACACGTTTGCTGGGAATTGTGGGGACTTCTAAGTTTTGTATCAAATTTAATTTTAGATTTATTATTTTTTTTAAAGGTTCATTTTTTTTTTTTAAATTCCAGTTTGGAATGCCAAATTGTGTTATCAGCGCTCGTTGGAGTAACCTTCCCCAATGACAAGCATGTCCTCTCTGACGCACGCAGGATTGTCCTCGCTTCTTAACAGTTCCTTAACAGGATGGGCCCTGTTCATATCCATTTAAAAACCACCTGTGGCTGCTTCCTGAAAAATCGGCATAAGTTTGGCTTACAGTTATTATTCATATGAGATTGGTGCTGGGCGGGGTGGGAAAAAAAATACAATTTTAAGCCACTCATTCTTTGAATACTATGGAATGTTGTCATTTGTGACTTGCAGTCTGTGGTCTTGAATTTCTTTGTGTGGTCCTAACGCAAAGAAGGTCCTTTTTTTCACGCCAGTTGAGGATAACTAAGTGTAGTCGGGCCCCTTACCGGTTGGCCTCTGTGTGGGGAGTGGAAGTGGGGCTGGAGAATGGGGTGCTCTAAAACGTGATGACACTGAGTTACCCAGACAGCTGTCTCCATTTGCCCCGGAGCTCCAGCATGTTGACACATCAGAGGCCGGCGTAAGTCCAGCAAGACTGTCCCGGACATTTGCTATGGCAAAAGGAACATGTCTACCCTCAAGTTTTTTATCAAATTCTTTTATTCATCACTTTACTGAATCCGAAGTTTGTGTTTGTTCAGCCTACTTTATTCAGCATTAGTGTACAAAGTCAATTTAAGGACATTGCATTCATGGTGGTATAAAATCTGGCCTAAATGATTAGGTGGTAACATTTGATATTACATTACACTACAGGCATTTGGCAGACGCTCTTATCCAGAGCGACCTACACAACATTTTTCATAGCATTTACGCTGCATACATTGCATCCATTTATACAGCTGGACATATACTGAAGCAATGCAGGTTGAGTATCCTCACAAAATTGACTTACCTGTACAAACATTGTATACTGCTTTTTCATTGCTTGGAACACATTAGGTTTGGTCTCCTCAGAGATGAACCCAAATAATGTAAACGAAACAAATATTAATACTTAGATTTATCTTAAAAGTGATGGTCCAACATTTTGGGAAATTAGCTTTTTGGCTGTCTTGCCCATCATTAGATGATACGATCAATACCCATTTCATCCAGTACTATAGTATTAGACAATATCTATGGGCTGCATGCTAACTGAACTACCTCTATGGTTACGGCTACAGACGGAAGCAATGCTACCTCTGCTAATTAGTGATGGAAACGCACCTTTCAGAATGTCCAAAGAGTTTATACTTGCATTTTGCATGCATTTAACGAGTAAAAGTAAAAATAGAAAAACGTGATCTTGGTTGTTTTGGAGGCAGTTAAATTCAAAACTGTAATTTAGAAATAACCACGTATCCATCCACTGGGTGCAGTGATTAGTAGCTGCACAGTGCCACATTAAGCATGAGTTTGGGGTTGCCAGTTATGCAGTACTATTGGTTGCAGTGGAAGTGCACGTTTACAGTCTGTGACATGCAACTTGGCAGACCTGAAGTCACGCCCCATCACTGTCTGTAGCCATTCATAGAGGTGGCACAGTTGGCTTGCAGCCTGTAGATATGGTGCAGTGTTTTTGTACTGGTTTTACAGGGATGAAATTGGTATCAGTCTTATCGTCTCCAACTACTGATAAGATGGCCAAAAGGCAAATTTCCCAAAACGTTGGGACTATCGCTTTAAGGGCTAAAATTCCTGTTTCTGGGATTAGCAGGAGTTCATCTGCTTCAGTTCCTTACCCCACATGGCGTTCGGAACATTAAAGCCCTTGAAGGCCTTTCAGATGCACTGAAAGACCCATTCCTCGTGCTGTTAAAACACCATGTATGTTCTGTATAGCGGTGCTTTGTAGGCCTCACATTTTGATCTTGATCTGTGTGGTTAACTGATGGAAATGGAGCCCGCCTTTCGGTGCCTCCTATCAGGTCAAGCGGGTTGAATTGTGGTAGACGGTGAGTCAGAGTTGGGCACTCAAACCTGCTGTAGGGGAATTTAACTTGCAGTATAAACGCATGTGGGCCTGCAGCTGTGATTATGGGGGAATTTGTGCCATTCTGTGTTTATCAGTGTGAAGGCACAAATGTATTTGATTTGTGTGGGTCCCTTCAAGACTTCAGCAGTTGATATGCAACCAGTTTGGTTCAAAGTTTTGGAAATAAATACCTTTGTTACACGAGAAGGTGAATACAAGTGGAATGCATAATGGATATAAGTGGAAATGTATGTATGGGGTAATGTTGCAGAACAATTTTACCGTTTAGTGTAGATTTCAGATGTCTGTAGCCATCAAACGGCTGATAAACTTGGCCGTGTTTATTTTTCTGTTTGAAATCCTCCCCCGCCCCCCCACTCCCACCCCCGAATGGGAAGGGTTAGCGGCTTTCGCAGATGTCATGAGGATTTGCCTCTCGCGTACAGTCTTGCTCAGACACTTCAGAGACCCTTGGCGCGGCGTTTAGTAGACGGAACAACTGCTGAACGTTTTTATACTTTTATGGAGTGACGCAAACGGCAGCACATGCGCTCAATATGTGGCCTGGCATTAAAGCGGCTCTGATCCCTGCCTGGGGTGATGCGCTATTTAAAGAGGGCCGCAGAAATTCCACAATACAAATGCATTCTTCAAAGGATTAGCTGAAAAATTCAATTAACGTCACGCCGATGCTGGCGAGGACAGCCGGTCTAGCTTTGACACAAGACGCTGATAAAGATAGCCTTGGTTTCCCCTGCACAGGAACCAGAAGGGCAGAATCGAGATTGTGATGTGGTGTTCACGTGTGCCCTCAGCGGACGAAGGCGTAGTTTCAGTTGTACATCGTCAATTATCGGGATAATGGCGATAATGATCCGGTTGTTTTGAATGGTTGTCTGCTTTTCTGGAAGTCTATTTATAAATGTACACGGGTAGGTTGTTACCCTTGAAAAGATGGCTGTGTTGTGAAATCAGTTCTGTGTAAGTATCTGCTGCTTCTTCTTGGGATAGGCACAGGTAATCATTTGCCCCAATACCTGAAAGTTTCCTTTTTATGAATAACAGTCTCACTCATGAGTTTGATCTGTTTCACTGAAATGCAGTTAAAAACTATAATAGAACTCTAAACATAGTTAAAGCCACACATGCATCTCAGAACCATCACAATGGGAGAAGCAGAATGAGATTGAGTTATTTGCCTGATATTTACCTAAAAGGCAAACCAGTTAATCTTCCTATGTTCAGAAGTCGATTTCAGTTAAATTGTAATTGTTTAAAATGACCATTGTATTTGACAGTATTGTGTGGCCAGAGGTTTGTATTTTGGCCAACGGATACAAACTATTTTCTGTTTGAGATGGAAGACTGCCTATCAGAGTTGCTATAGCAACTACCTGCTAAAAGGCAAAGCTGGAATTTTAAAGGCAGATAACCCTGGTCCATGGCTAGTTTGTGAACTGGTTCTGCTTAATATAAAATAGGCTAGATGTGTTCTGTGTACATTATTGTTGGAGCAAATGGAAAAAGGTATCACAACTTGCTACTAGAGTGTTTATGTCATGTCACGTCACGGTATGTTTGAAAAATGTATGTTGGTAAACGCACAAAGCGAAAGCAATGTTTAATGTAACCTTATTATTCAGAGTTAACCTTTTTTAATTTTTTTTTTTAAAGACATTTTTGTAATTTTCTGCCACGTTTGGTATGTCAGTTTGGATTTCACAAGGTTTAGCCAAAACACTTCCCACTGTCTACTGCATGAGTGCCATAATAAATGGTCATACAGGCTCCTTTTGAAACATGTAGCCTAAGTGTTAGCCTTATCTTTTTTTCTTTTTAACACGCAGGAGAAACATTGATTGTGACAAACTCTGTTTGCTGAGGCATAATACTGACATGGGTGTCAGGGGTGGGTTCAGAAATGCAGTGAGTGTGTGTGTGTGTCCTGTTTTACCCCAGTTACTGGGCAGCTAGGCTGCTTTATTGGGGATTCACTTTGTATACTTGTCATACATAAAGGGGTGGTCACTTTCTGATTTTATTTAATTTTTTATTAGTTTTATTGTATAATAGTCTTTATAAACCTAATATACGAAAATAAGAGTGTTGCCATGTAGTGGAGAGGAATCTTAAGTGTTCAGGTTGTGTGTGACTCATTACCAGTTGAAATAAATCCTCTATTTAAGAAATGGACGGTGCCTGTAAATTTATTTATTTATTTGTTCTTGGGGTGGGGGATGAATGCTTTGGAGTTTTGTCCGTTGGCTTTGTGTCTCTGGCAGGGTACGCTGTGGAAAAACATGTCTGTCTGATTGGTAAATGCCACTGCAGGGGACAGCTGCGCCGTCCTGGCCAGACAGAACATCGCTTCATTCCGGGCGGTACCAGTTTCCACGGTTACGGCAGAGAAAGCTCTTTTTGTTGAACGTTGGTCATTATGAGCAAAATGAAGCCATTCCTGTGTGTAAATGAAATAGAATTGATCATGAGTGATATAGTTGTTATAGTTGGTTTATTTCTGCCAGCACTTTTCTGTTTATTTTGTTTTTGTGTTTTTATTAACGTGGGTTTGGGGGGGGGGGTGGTTTGTCTGTTTTTCCAAGCTAATCAAAACTGCATAATATCCTGTTGTTGGAGGATAACAGGAAGTGGAATCCAGACCGTTGACGCTGATCTGCACACTAAAAATACGGGAGGTTTAATCCTGGGACCTGCTTTATTTTCATACCAGCTCGTCATGCGCTCCACCTCCTCAGCGTGTGTGTTCAGCGTGTGTGTTCACTGTGTGTGTGTCCGTTCTCTCCCCTTCTACTGTTGTGACTTGTGGCTGAACTTAACTTTCTAGTAAGTTCTTTTTAATTTTTTTAAAGGCCTTTTTATCAGTGCCCCACTCTCCCCACATGTAGTCAGTTTAGATCCGCGTTCGCATGGAGAATTGATGTAATTCCTGTCCGTCCAAGAACGGATGTTTATAGGGAACTAAAGATAAACTTGTTTCCCCAGATCTTGTTTCTTGGGGTGCCCAAACAGAGCGTGTAAGGGCTTTTAATAGTCCCAGACTGGCCCAGGCCATCATTCTTTGGATTCGAACCTGCCACACAGCGCATGCCACAACCGACCGTCCCTTATCAACCGTAATGAGAGACTGTATGGCTGGAAGCCCTGGATGAGGAAATAAAGATATTAGGGGTTTATATGGGGTGTGACATGGATACGGTTTCTTCCTTCTTTATTCTGATTCAGCAGGACTGTGCCCCCCCCCCCCCACCCCCACCCCCAAGCAGTGAGGTGAGCGCTTATTTTTGCAGGCTCTATAACACCTGAGCCTTAAGTGTGTATCGCATACGCAGGTGAAGGCGTCGCGGGACTCCCGCTTCCTTGGATTGAGGACTCGGGGGTTTTTTTTTCTGTAATGACTGTGGCATCTACCACTGAGACTCCACTCAGGAGCAAGGAACAACAGCAGTCATGGCAAACGTTGTACAAAGCTGTTATTCTGGAAGGCTCCTTTAAAAAGGTGGAATAAAAGAATGTACTGAGACTTCAAACGAGCAGCTGGACACTTCAGTCAGGGGACATTTTAAGTCTCTTGTGACAGAAGGAGATTAGCAGGGGGGCGGACTGTCCGAGGTGTAATCGTGACATTCTGCTACATCCCCAGAGTTAACTGGATCTCCTATCAGGGGGCTGCAAAACAACAGGTTTGTTTCTTTACATAACCTTCTATGCGAGCTGTGGAATGTAAGCTGAAAGCCCAGCTCCACACCCCACCCCCTCCCCCAGCCTCTACCCTCCTCCCCACACACACACACACACACACACACACACACACACGTGCGCGCTCGTCCTATCTATCCCCCCGTGACTTCTCGGGATAGGTCTTTCCGATCGCAGCCAGCTCAGTGTGGATGCGCAGACTGAAGCAGAGCTGCTCGGTGGAGTACGGCAGGGCTGAGACACACGGCTGTGACTCTTCTGCTTGGAATACCGCGGCGCTAACTCTCCCAGCTGCTACGCTCTGCTGGGAGTAGCGCAGGGCTAAGACACACGGCTGTGACTGACTGCTGGGAGTACCGCGGGGCTAACGCTCACAGCTGCTACTTTCTGCTGGGAGCACCGCGGCGCTAACGCTCACAGCTGCTACTCTGCGCTCAGTGTCTCCGGCTGTGATAAGCGGGAGCAGGGGCGGAGTGTGCGTGCGTGTGTGTGTGCGCGCGCGCTGCCGGGCTCGGCCGGGGGGAGATTCACCCGCCCTGTTTACTGGAGGGAGCCACGGCCGGCGGCATGAGGATGAAGGACCTCTCTCTGCGCCAGGACCCCGACCTCAGGAAGGAGCTGGCCCTGCTGGCCCGGGGCTGCGACTTCGTGCTGCCGTCCCGCTTCAAGAAGAGGCTCAAAGCCTTCCAGCAAGGACAGGCAGGTCGTCTAAAATCGGGCTGGCACGTCGGCGCAACAGGCCGTTTGCTGGGCTTTTAAAAAAAAAATAATAACTTTGTTGTTTTGTCTGTCTCTCTTTGGGAGTGATGTAATCTTTGCTTCTTTGACCAGCATGTCATGGCATCGTTAGTTTTGTTTTTATTTTTAAAAGCCGGCAGGAGGCTTGTGGGATCTGATTGCCTGCGGTGACGTTGCTGTCCTTGAGTGTGTAAGATATGAGGGGGCTTAGTTCTCTATGAGGGGGGTTAGTTCCCTCCTGGTGTTTAACAGTGAAAGGGTAGTGCTTGTGCTGTAGTCTCTCCTGGTGTTTAACAGTGAAAGGGTAGTGCCTGTGCTGTGGTCTCTCCTGGTGTTTAACAGTGAAAGGGTAGTGCCTGTGCTGTGGTCTCTCCTGGTGTTTAACAGTGAAAGGGTAGTGCCTGTGCTGTGGTCTCTCCTGGTGTTTAACAGTGAAAGGGTAGTGCCTGTGCTGTGGTCTCTCCTGGTGTTTAACAGTGAAAGGGTAGTGCCTGTGCTGTGGTCTCTCCTGGTGTTTAACAGTGAAAGGGTAGTGCCTGTGCTCTCCTGGTGTTTAACAGTGAAAGGGTAGTGCCTGTGCTGTGGTCTCTCCTGGTGTTTAACAGTGAAAGGGTAGTGCCTGTGCTCTCCTGGTGTTTAACAGTGAAAGGGTAGTGCCTGTGCTGTAGTCTCTCCTGGTCTTTAACAGTGAAAGGGTAGTGCCTGTGCTGTGGTCTCTCCTGGTGTTTAACAGTGAAAGGGTACTGCCTGTGCTGTGGTCTCTCCTGGTGTTTAACAGTGAAAGGGTAGTACGAGCAGCACTGTGGCTCAGCGGAAGGCATCTCTTCCCTTTTATAGACATGTCTGACGGCGCTGAAGAAAGGAAGACTCAAAGCTTTTATCTTGTCCTTTGTCTGGTTACACTGAGCAGAGTCCCTGGTGGCAGGTCAGAATGTTTTCCCATTTCCACCTTTGAATGGGGTTCTAACAGCATAATATGGGGGGGGGGGGGCTGACGTATGGTGTTTTTATGCCTCAATTCTCCTTAATTTCCTTTTTTTAAAATAAAAAAGGAAAAAATACTGACAGTTCTGGACAGTATTCATAAACTGCAGCCGATTGGAGGAGAGTGAACTCAAGGGCAACTCCAGGCAAACATGTATTTAGATACTTTGGGTTCTGGTGAACAGACCAGCCGCTCCACTGTGAAGCTCTGCATAGCTGTATATTGGCCAACCATCATGCTCAGTATTTTAAAAATATTTTTAATTTTATTTTTACATTTCTAGTCTCAGGTTACAGTAATGCACATCGACAGGAACAGCCCTGCTTATTCAATTACTCGTGCAATGCTTGCGTTGCTGGTTTTGCAAATGGTGGCATCGTTTTAATTAATGCGGTGAAGTGTATGAGTGTGAGCACATGTCTGGCACATCATGCTATGTGTGGTGTAGTCTGTCAAGTTGTTTAGACTAGTTTAAAGCGTATTAAGAGGTTTGTTTCAGCTTATGATAAGCCTATCTGACCATTTGCTGGGATAAGTACTTTGAACATTTGTTTGGTTGTGTATGCGTTATGGAGAATTTACTATAGTGTTCACACGTTTTGTGTGAATAAGCTAAATATTAAAAATGAAATTGAGGTCAGTCTCTCTGTAAAATTTTAGTAGTGTCACTGCTTGTTTTAAAGTTGTATTGTATTCTGTTTAGGGAATATGGAAACTGCTTCTGCTTGAAGCCTGTGATTTAGGCCAGTTGATTGTTTGAAAAGTTATCATTAAACTGGCACTATTTTATACTCTGCTGAACCGCAGTGCGTCCCTTCTACTAGTTCAGAACGATGAGACTCTGAGGCCTGCACTACTTACAGGTTTCTAAACGTGAATATAAATGTGAAACTTTCTGCCTTTTGAAAGTCCCTTAAAAGATCCTTCGCGAGGTTCGATCGTTCCATCATTAGGCACTCAGAGTGCCTTCTGTAATGTGGCTTGTTAACTGTAATGTTCACTTCTCTTACGGTGCTTGTTGTGTACCTTAACGGACGACTCTGGAGTAACGTGGCCTGGAATGCCTGGGCCCTTAAAGTTCCGGGCACACAGATGTCCCTGTCCCGGGCTGGAGGGGCTCTGCTCCCCACGCGGGGGCCTGCTGGGCCACACAGACCAACTTCGAACAGCTGCTCCCCGCCGCCGAAACATTTTTGGGTTTTAGGTTACCGATCTGCTCGGAGCGCCCACAGAACAGCCGTTCTGAAAAAACGCAGGGAGTCACGGGGGTCGCAGGTCTGGGGCACCGAGAACACACACGGGGTTAATAACGGAAGTCTCGGGACAAATGGTCGTTAGGGCCCGGTATTCCTGTAGCTAGGTCACAGTATCCATGGAATATTTTAGATCTCAAATGTTAGTGGAACGTTCTCAGCTGAGCATTCTAATGCTGATGTAACAGTCACTACCGGTGATTGAAAGTAATGGATTTCTAGAACATCGACTTAAAATTTAGGAAAAAAAAACCCTACTCTTCAAAAGGGTTAAAATCATGGGTTGATAATCGACAAAGCCCAATGAAGTGCCAGTTCTGGTTTTAGGAGTGCATTTTATGGATTGTTGTAAATACAGTTTCTTGGAATGTTAACTGGCTGCAAAGACGATTGGGTTGGTGTGGCCAAGTCCTTTCCAGTTTCCAATCCTTTCCTGATCCCGGTGCTTTTTTTAGTCCCCTTCCACTGAGTTGTTCAGCGAAGTGCGTGTTCTGCGATGTCTTGCCCCACGTGGGGTTCTCGGCAAGTCGATAGCATTCGAGTTGGCCTGGTTAATCAGTAGCATCTCTGCGTGCCAACAGTGGCTTCCGCAAGTGTGATGGGTCGTGATTGCGGTAAGACCGAGACCAAGTGTCGCTGGATATCTCTGTTCGCTGTCTCGCTCCTGACCAAACTTGGCCTCCTTCCTCAGTCCTTTGTGGCTGTTGTGGGCGGGGCCTTGTTTCTGCATCCCGTAGCTGTGCCAGTCACAGCTTGGTAACGCGTTTCACAGTTCATTTTAGGCGCATTAAAGCTCAGCCTGATCATTTTTTTCTTTTCTTTTTTTTTTTTTTTTTTTTAAAGAACAACATGGCTTCCCGCTGACTGAGCATTGACTGCAGCTCCTGAAGGAGAAGGTTTGCAGTGTCGCAAAAAAAAAAAATCAATCCAAATTTAAAACGCAGGGACCCACGGTCATTCAACTCATTGACTGTGTTTATCAGCTCAGTGCATTTCTGTTTACTGTGCCGGCAACAGCACGTAGCTGCATTTTGATATCAACAGCCTGCAAACCCCCCCACCCCCCCACCCCGTTTGATAGCAAATCATTATGTATTTCATACTGGTTTTTGTATGGGTCTTTGTATTGGTTGTTCAGATATGTTTGTGTATAAGTACTGTTCGGTGTAAATAAATCTTGGATTCCGTAGGTGACGTTTTTTGTACCTCAGCACTGAGGCACTGCTGCGGTCGGCCTCTTCCAGAGCGAGCCTCGGTGTGGCGTTTCGCCCGAGCCGCCGCCTCACACCGCACGTTTTAATTGAAAGCTGCGACGGAAAAAAAAAGGTTCAGAGAGACTGGATTTTGCGGAGCAACAGTGATCCTTTTTAAATCGGAGCGGGGAAGTGTGCGCTGCGGCCGAAGCTCCCGGCTAACGGTGTTTTATTTCGGTCTGTTTTTTTTCGGCAGGCGCAGGTCAAGAAAGAGGAGCCAATTACGCCGGCGTTGAGCGAAAGCATTCCGAAGTTCTACTTCCCCCGCGGACGGCCCGAGGCCAACCTCAACATCGACACTCTCATTTCCAGGGTTGAGAAAACATTTTCGCAATTCCCCAATGAAAGGGCCACCATTGAGGACATGGGGAAGGTTGCCAAGGTGAGCGCGATCTCACAACGCGGCCGGTCTCCAGTCACCCGGCAAAATCATTTTCATTAGCGTAATTAACTCGAGCTTATAACTGTTTGCCCCCCCCCCCTCCTCCCCCCGTCCACTAAAAAATACCATCACCACCTACACTGAGGTATGCAACTGGTGGCCCATAGGGGTCGAAATAAAATTGGCGGCTGGGTGTGAACTGTATTATCACTGTAAACAGTGCCGTTTGCAGGGTATAATCACTGCTCTCTGCTGTTTATTCATGCCACTGCTTAAGTGAACGGCGAGTGTTTGACAGCTTCTCAAACCCGCCCCGGCTCTCTCGCCAGTCGAGGCTTTTTCGGCTTTTGGATCAGAGGCGAGTGAGCGACTGATGTAAAGTTTCGCTTTTCTGAACTAAATTCAGTGGCGAAAACAGCCACTCGTGTTCTTGCTGGGCTTGGCCACATGAGGACTCCTTAAGAATGACACTGGGTTTAAAGTGATGCGTGAATTCTCAAGGATGCAACTGGGTTTAAAAAATATATATATATATTTCTACCAGAATGAGAGAGAATGAGAATTTATTGGAGGAATGCCTGTTATTAATAATAATAATAATAATAATAATAATAATAATCACAATTGTATAGCACTCTTTCTATGTATCATTCTTTCAGACAATACAGCAGAATGTGCTTTACAGCCTGCGAATGCTGTAAAGACCTTTGTGTGATACGTGTCGGAACACATTTTCCCCCAACGGTGTCTTGTACTTTAAAAAGAGACGCAGACACCTTTTTAGTTTAGCAGCCGCAAGGTGTTTGTCATCTAGCCCAGTAGCCCTGCGGTAAACCTTTGCCCTGTGCTTTTTTCTTTCCTTTGCGTTTGCTCTTCAAAGTGTTTGCACCGACTTGCAGACCCATCTCGGCGTGAAAACACTTTTGTGGCATAGGCCTTGGTGGCATAGGTCAGCAGACGGATGAGAACTGCAGCTTGCAGCTTTCTAAAGACAGTGGTGTGAATTTGCAGCATTCGGGTGCATTTACTTCCAGCCGTGTGGTGTCATGATTTAGGATATGGCAGTGTTCCTCCTGCCAGCGCCCGCTTTAACGATCTCATTCACCATTTTTAGTTTTGACCGAATCACTTCGAAATGATTTTCACATCTTTTTTTTTCTTTGTATTTTTTTAAACTCACTTTTGTCTTTGCTTGACATTATAATTTCCATTAAGTGCCAATAAGTGTTTTTTGTTTGTTTGTCGCTTTCACTGGAAAAAGAACAATGTGGGCAGTCTGGTGTTGGCTGCTCTGTGGGAGTCATACACTCCGGGTCTTTGCTGAGGCTTTTGTTCTTTTTTTGTAGGCCTGTGTGTGTTCAGGTCTTTGCTGAAGCCTTTGTTCTTTTTTCGTAGGCCTGTGAGTGTCCAGGTATTTGCTGAAGCTTTTGTTCTTTTTTTGTAGGCCTGTGAGTGTCCGGGTCTTTGCTGAAGCTCTTGTTAATTTTGCAGGTCTGTGTCGAGGTCTTTGCTGAAGCTCTTGTTAATTTTGCAGGTCTGTGTCGAGGTCTTTGCTGAAGCTCTTGTTAATTTTGCAGGTCTGTGTCGAGGTCTTTGCTGAAGCTTTGTTAATTTGCAGGTCTGTGTCGAGGTCTTTGCTGAAGCTCTTGTTAATTTTGCAGGTCTGTGTCAGGTCTTTGCTGAAGCTCTTGTTAATTTTGCAGGTCTGTGTGAGGTCTTTGCTGAAGCTCTTGTTAATTTTGCAGGTCTGTGTCGAGGTCTTTGCTGAAGCTCTTGTTAATTTTGCAGGTCTGTAGTCGAGGTCTTTGCTGAAGCTCTTGTTAATTTTGCAGGTCTGTGTCGAGGTCTTTGCTGAAGCTCTTGTTAATTTTGCAGGTCTGTGTCGAGGTCTTTGCTGAAGCTCTTGTTAATTTTGCAGGTCTGTGTCGAGGTCTTTGCTGAAGCTCTTGTTAATTTTGCAGGTCTGTGTCGAGGTCTTTGCTGAAGCTCTTGTTAATTTTGCAGGTCTGTGTCGAGGTCTTTGCTGAAGCTCTTGTTAATTTTGCAGGTCTGTGTCGAGGTCTTTGCTGAAGCTCTTGTTAATTTTGCAGGTCTGTGTCGAGGTCTTTGCTGAAGCTCTTGTTAATTTTGCAGGTCTGTGTCGAGGTCTTTGCTGAAGCTCTTGTTAATTTTGCAGGTCTGTGTCGAGGTCTTTGCTGAAGCTCTTGTTAATTTTGCAGGTCTGTGTCGAGGTCTTTGCTGAAGCTCTTGTTAATTTTGCAGGTCTGTGTCGAGGTCTTTGCTGAAGCTCTTGTTAATTTTGCAGGTCTGTGTCGAGGTCTTTGCTGAAGCTCTTGTTAATTTTGCAGGTCTGTGTCGAGGTCTTTGCTGAAGCTCTTGTTAATTTTGCAGGTCTGTGTCGAGGTCTTTGCTGAAGCTCTTGTTAATTTTGCAGGTCTGTGTCGAGGTCTTTGCTGAAGCTCTTGTTAATTTTGCAGGTCTGTGTCGAGGTCTTTGCTGAAGCTCTTGTTAATTTTGCAGGTCTGTGTCGAGGTCTTTGCTGAAGCTCTTGTTAATTTTGCAGGTCTGTGTCGAGGTCTTTGCTGAAGCTCTTGTTAATTTTGCAGGTCTGTGTCGAGGTCTTTGCTGAAGCTCTTGTTAATTTTGCAGGTCTGTGTCGAGGTCTTTGCTGAAGCTCTTGTTAATTTTGCAGGTCTGTGTCGAGGTCTTTGCTGAAGCTCTTGTTAATTTTGCAGGTCTGTGTCGAGGTCTTTGCTGAAGCTCTTGTTAATTTCGCAGGTCTGTGTCGAGGTCTTTGCTGAAGCTCTTGTTAATTTTGCAGGTCTGTGTCGAGGTCTTTGCTGAAGCTCTTGTTAATTTTGCAGGTCTGTGTCGAGGTCTTTGCTGAAGCTCTTGTTAATTTTGCAGGTCTGTGTCGAGGTCTTTGCTGAAGCTCTTGTTAATTTTGCAGGTCTGTGTCGAGGTCTTTGCTGAAGCTCTTGTTAATTTTGCAGGTCTGTGTCCAGGTCTTTGCTGAAGCTCTTGTAATTTTGCAGGTCTGTGTCGAGGTCTTTGCTGAAGCTTTGTTAATTTTGCAGGTCTGTGTCGAGGTCTTTGCTGAAGCTCTTGTTAATTTTGCAGGTCTGTGTCGAGGTCTTTGCTGAAGCTCTTGTTAATTTCGCAGGTCTGTGTCGAGGTCTTTGCTGAAGCTCTTGTTAATTTTGCAGGTCTGTGTCGAGGTCTTTGCTGAAGCTGTTGTTTCTTTCGCAGGCCTGTGTCGAGGTCTTTGCTGAAGCTCTTGTTAATTTTGCAGGTCTGTGTCGAGGTCTTTGCTGAAGCTCTTGTTAATTTTGCAGGTCTGTGTGGAGGTCTTTGCTGAAGCTGTTGTTTTTTTCACAGGCCTGCGAGTGCCCCCTCTATTGGAAAGCTCCATTGTTCTACTCAGCTGGAGGCGACAGGACGGGATTTGTCTCCGTTCACAAGTTCATCGCCATGTGGAGGAAGTAAGACAGTGGAGTTTTTGTTAAACGCGGTTTTATTTTTTATTTTTTTTCCATTTTCGGGGTTAAGCTGTTGGCAAAACAATCGCCTCAGCTGATAATTGGTGCATTTACGGGCATTTTTATGTCTCTTTTTTAACGGTTGTAGGGTTGTAAGTGAAGGATCTCATTCTTCATTGTGTTGTATGCATGAAATAAGCCCACAGTGGGGGTAGTATGGTAAACGTACAGACAGTGTGAAATTAATGGGCCCTTTGAAATATACTGCGTTCTGCAGCGATGTAATGATTGTGTACAGAATCAGTTCATTAATGCAGTATTTCTGTGCTGTCGGTGATGGCATGGGGAGTTACTGTAATGTCTAGTTAATGTTGAGGGAGCGGCTGTAGTGTATCTGCAGGAAGTGCTCTCTGAATCCGTGCTGTTCCCTCGGTGGGCGGGGCCATCTGAAACCATCTGTTCCTTCCTTTTCAGGGTACTGCAGACCTGTCACGATGACGCAGCCAAATTTGTCCACCTTTTGGCCAAGCCTGGCTGTAATTATCTGGAACAAGAAGACTTTATCCCATTCCTGCAGGTATGGGGCAGAGCGTTGGGGGGGGGGGTGTGTGTCGGGGCCACCCCCCGAGTCCCACGAGTGGGGTCTCTGAAGTCGATGGCTTCTGATGGTGATGGAAAAGTGGGAAATGTCTGCTTTCCCGTGTCTGTCCTGTCTGATTTCTTCAGAGCGTTTTGAAAGGGAGGTGGGTGGTAGGCTGTGTTCAAGACCGTGCTCTTCTGTGGGATTGTCTTGGGAAACCACTCCTCACATTTCTTAAGCCATTAAAAAAATGTCCTTTTCGCATGTGTTCGCTTAAATCTATGCCCGGGCCTGCCTGGTCTGGTAGAACTTGGTGTGGTCCACACCGGACCACACCATTAAGTGAGCCATGTAGAGCAGAGTAGAATGTGTGTCAGGAGGATGCTCTGGATAGCTTCTTGTGGGGGAGGGGTTGACGTCATTGCTCCATTGGCTCATTGGTGTTCAGGATCCCACTGCAGCCCAACCCAGCCCAGCATGCCTCCTGCTCCTACAGTGGGGACCACTTTCCAGCTCTGCTAGTTTAATTCATATCTTTCAGCCCCCCATTGCTTTGACTGTTTTGATGAATTAAATAAGTATTGCTGCAGAGTCGATCTGACCGCCCCCCCCGAACCCTCCCCCACCCCAGGAATGATTTATGGGTTTTTTCTGTCATTCGATTTTGCGGGGAAAAGGGTCAAAGGGGCATTGCGTTCCTCTGGAAACACCGTAAGAGGCTTTCACTTCCCTCACGCGCATACGTCAAAGATTCGCATTTGAGAAAGGGGGGGGAGAAGGAGGCCGCATTTGAGAAAGGGGGAGAAGGAGGCCGCATTTGAGAAAGGGGAGAAGGAGGCCGCATTTGAGAAAGTGGGAAGGAGGTCATTTGCAAAGGGGAGAAGGAGCGCTTTGAGAAAGGGAACCCTTGAGGCCAGGCCGCATTTGAGAAAGGGAAGGCGCGATTGAGTAAGGGGGGAAGGAGGACGCATTTGGAAAGGGGGAAGGAGGCCGCATTTGAGAAAGGGGGGAAGGAGGCCGCATTTGAGAAAGGGGGAAGGAGGCCGCATTTGAGAAAGGGGGAAGGAGGCCGCATTTGAGAAAGGGGGAAGGAGGCCGCATTTGAGAAAGGGGGAAGGAGGCCGCATTTCAGAAAGGGGGGAAGGAGGCGCATTTGAGAAAGGGGGGAAGGAGGCCGCATTTGAGAAAGGGGGGAAGGAGGCCGCATTTGAGAAAGGGGGGAAGGAGCCGCATTTGAGAAAGGGGGGAAGGAGGCCGCATTTGAGAAAGGGGGGGAAGGAGGCCGCATTTGAGAAAGGGGGAAGGAGGCCGCATTTGAGAAAGGGGGGGAAGGAGGCGATTTGAGAAAGGGGGAAGGGGCCGCATTTGAGAAAGGGGGGGAAGGAGGCCGCATTTGAGAAAGGGGGGAAGGAGGCGCATTTGAGAAGGGAGAAGGAGGCCGCAGTGGCTTTGATGACCTGCCTTTGTGGAGTACGTTCAGAATCCTCTCTGCAGCACGAGAGGTTTAACAGGGACGCGTGGACAGTGAGCTCAGCAGCAGCTGTGTTCATTAAGTGCCCGAAGTCAGTCACATGGCCCCTTAACCCTTCGCCCAGAGTTTGCGCTCTTAATTTGGGGGGGAAAACCCAGGGAAGCGCTGCGTAGTTGCAGTGTGTGGAGGGGGGGGAGGGGGGTAAAGAGCTGATAACGCAGTTCGTGTTGACGTGTTTTTCAGGATGTGGTGAACTCGCACACCGGCCTCCTGTTTCTGAAGGAAGCTTCTGATTTTCACTCTCGCTACATCACAACAGTGAGTAGTGAAGGCCCGTGTGCTCTCACGTTCACGTGGTAACCTTTCAGCGTCCTTCCTCCCACCAATCGGTGAACCCGATTTACCAAAACAGGAAAAATGTGTCTGTCTGTTCTCTTTCAGATGTTGTCTGCTATGATGTTGACAGTTAAACTGTGAACATTCCTTTGGAGCTGTGTAGTTATAAATGTTAGTTATGATTTGTGAGGGTGTTACCGTGGCCCCATATAGACTTTGTTTGTGTTCAAGTTCAAAGCCATGTTTAGCATATGTAATGTACAGCACTGTGAGCTGTACCTTCATGTCTAAAAGGTGCTTTATAAACCACTTAAAATTTTGCGCAGATGTGCAATTTAACAACATGCTTATTTTTCAGACCAACAAAAGAAATGTACTGGGATATCATTTTCCTGTTTGGCGTACCATTCATTCAGTGAAGATGTGCTGTGTATTTCCATTGAGGTATTTCTGATATGATTCTCCACTCTGTTTCCCCCCGGTTGGCAGGTTGTTCAGAGGATATTTTACAATGTGAATAGGTCATGGACGGGAAGAATCACGTGTTCAGAACTCAGGAAAAGCAGCTTTCTACAGGTTTGTCCATTTTTCTTTCTTCCTTTGTTCTTTCTTTCTTTCTTTCCTCCTCTTCCTTAGCTGCTTTCTTTCTTGGTGCTACGCTACAGCGACGGTGTCCAGGTCTTACTGTATGATGGTTTCCATGGGAACGTTGCAGTGTTTTTAGAGATGGTCGGTGTCTGCACTGTGCTCCAGTTGGCATGCCCTGCCTGTAAGCAGTTCCATCTCACGATGCTGCAGGTTGTTATGGCTTAGCTGCTGTACTGGGGAGGTGAAGAGAAGCAGACCACTTGGGATGGGATTAAATGGGCTATTTAAAAAAATTAAAAAAAATTTTTGGAAGTACTAAGTGTTATTCTGGCTTACTTCTAACACAGGTTCAACTTTGCTGTTAAGATTTTGGCTGAGTCAACTCTTTACCTCTTCCAGTGCAACGATTCTGCTGTAAATTAGAATCAAGCAATTAAGGCTTGTAATCTTTTGCTATTTAGTTTTTTTTCAGTGAATGCTATTCAGTGCAATCATTCGGTGCAATGGGCTGTATAACCTGGAGTTACAACCTCGGCTCCCTAAGTTATGCTACACTCCCTCCCTGATTTTATTCAATTTTATACGCTTGTGACCTAACAGAATGTGGCCCTGCTGGAGGAGGATGATGACGTGAACCAGCTCACTGAGTATTTTTCCTATGAACATTTCTACGTCATCTACTGTAAATTCTGGGAGCTGGACACAGACCACGACCTGTACATAGACAAGAGAGACCTCGCTCGGCACAACGACCAAGGTGATCCTCCCCTGTCCCCTTATCCACCTCATTGGAGTGATGTTAAGAATGCGGATGTGGTTGTGCTGTTGGCCACTCACAATATAAACCCATTAAATGTTTGATTTCTCCTTAATTAGCCCTCTGGGTTTTTCCATACCATGTGTAACCGCTTTGAGTTGTGGTACAATGGTATTACAGAAGAGGAACTGGGATCAGTAGGACAATGAGTGCCGGTTCTTTTGTTCCATTAGTTTTGACATTCACTTCGTGAATTTCCTGGGTGCTGTAATGTTCAAAAACAAAAATGTTGACTTGAAGTGCCAATGAACTGAAAGATTAAAAAACAGATCAAATGAATTCACTTGCATCATGTTTCAGTGAAGCTGAGTTACTTTCTTGCTCTATGAATGTGGTGCAGCTCAGAATATGCATGATTCCATCGTGGTCTTTTTTAAATTTTTATTTTGTCACAGCCATTTCTCTCAGGATGATTGAACGGATATTCTCCGGGACAGTCACCAGGTGAGCAAACCATTCCTCTCGTTTTTGTTCGGTTGGTTGGTTTGGATCATTCGTCACTCACTCATAGCCACTGAGGAGCAGTGTGTGGTTGCCAGATCCTCAGTCTGTCTTTCCTTTTTTCAGGGACAAGAAAGTGCATAGAGAGGGAAGAATGAGCTATGCAGACTTTGTGTGGTTCCTCATCTCCGAGGAGGACAAAAGAACCACCACCAGGTGTGCTGTCACTCGTGATTTGATGAGCGATCGTTCTACGGGGTTTACATAGACGCCACCATTTTCCCCTGGAGCATCAACAGGTTTTATTTGGCATCAGCAGAGGAGAGGAAACTGGGAGGTTCAGAATAAAATGCTGATATTTAAGCGTGTAGCCTGCCACGTTACACACATGAAAATATGTATTACAAGACTTTCTCTCCTACCTCATTACAACGTAAAATACTTTTGGTAATGTAATACTTGACCCCATATATGTGTGTGTATATATATATATATATTTTGTGTATAGTGGGAATTTACTACCCCTGGGTTAGCTAATAAGAAATAAATCCTCATCTGCTGCGACTGAGCCCATGATGAACCTGTCCCTGCCCTGCAGTATAGAGTACTGGTTTCGGTGCATGGATCTGGATGGGGACGGAGTTCTATCCATGTACGAGCTGGAGCACTTCTACCAGGAGCAGTGCCAGAAGCTGGAGACCATGGCCATCGAGTCCCTGCCCTTTGAGGACTGTCTGTGCCAAATGCTGGACCTGGTGAGGCCCGCCGTCCCAGGTAAGTGCCCGCCAAAACACCCTGGAGCACCAGGCCCGAAAAACCTGAGGGCATGACCTCGGCACCTGGACGCATTCGTAGAAATGCTAATTTAACCTATGATTCAGTTTGGCTCCATGTCTTCGTCAGAACATCATCTTCTCCTGATATTTTGTTGTTGATGCCAACATGCTTACTAATGTTGCACTTTTTGTAGTGCTGTGCTAAAGTGCGGCAGTGTAGTATATTGGGTAAGGAGTTGGTCTTGTAACCTAAAGGTTGTAGGTTCAAGTCCCCGCTAGGACACTGCCGTTGTACCCTTGAGCAAGGTACTTAACCTGCATTGCTTCAGTATATATCCAGCTGTATAAATGGATGCAATGTAAATGCTATGTAAAAAATTGTGTAAGTCGCTCTGGATAAGAGCGTCTGCTAAATGCCTGTAATGTAATGTAATGTTAAAGATAAGTGGAATGTGGATTGTTCATGGTATTATGAACAGGGTTCAGTATTTGGTTGACCCTTTTCATGTGTAAATGATTTTGCAGGTGCTCATAAATCTTTTTTGAAACTTTATTTCACTGCTTCAAACTTATTAATATTATTCACGTCGTCTTTTTTTAAACCAAACTGGCGGTTGTTTTTAATACTGAATGCGTGACACTGTGAAGGTGTAGTTCCCATGTGGTATTCAGACCAAACAGCATTTCTTGTCAATGCTGTCTGCAGAGATAACCTCAGTGTTTTTTTTTTTTCTTGTATTGTATCTTGGTCTCTTGCACTGCCTAGTTGTTTTAGTTTGAAGTGGTTTTGCATGCAGCTAGCGCAACCTCAAAATATTTGCACGCTCCAACGTAGGTGTGCTGCAGTTGAGTATATTCTTCTTTGAGTGAAAGGACAGACATCTGTGAATGTATTGTGCTTATGTAGACCACTGCATGCTAGCTACCTGTAATTGTGTTCTTGGTGTTGAGACGACCTACCGCGATCTTTGCCCCCAATTTATTTTGTCTTAAGTACTGGCCCCCGACGTTGAAACTTTTTTTTTTAATGAATGCTGACAAGTAACACTATCATTCTATAAAAAATACACATTTTAATTTAAATTTCACATCTAGGTTCCGTTTACTGATATCTACCCTGTGAAATCTCAAATAAAAAAATATTCTGTGTTGTGTGATAGGTTGCATTGTATAATCTGCGCACAGTAAATTTTATTACATTGAAGTGTCCTCAGTTTCACTGCCATGTGTGGAGTAGCCTCATTCGTTGAATATGCAGATGTTATTACCGCCCCTGATTTGGCATCCCTGCTGTTCTCAGGAAAGATCACCCTCCACGACCTGAAGAGGTGCAAACTGTCCCACGTGTTCTTCAACACGTTCTTCAACATCGAGAAGTACCTGTACCACGAGCAGGATCCGTCCTCCGGCACGGTAAACGAGTTGGACCCGGAGCTCCGTGCTGCCTGGGGGGGGGGGCAGGGGGGAGAGTGAGGGCTGATGGGTAATGGTCCGTGTCCCCACAGGAGGGAGAGCCCGAGGGCCAGGACGTCTCGGACTGGGAGAAGTACGCCGCGGAGGAGTACGACATCCTGGTGGCGGAGGAGACGGCCAACGAGCAGTGCGATGGGTGGGACGGCGCTTCGTTACTCTCGCACGCTGTCGTGGGAACGCTGCGTTTAAAACGGCATCTTTACTCGCACAACTTAATCACCGGCATGTATATCGCTGCTTCTGGTAGGCGGGAAATACGATGTCCTGTTCGGGTGTGTGCTGGGTGTTCAGCTTTTGAACCCATATGAAAGGGTAGGGGAAGGCAAGCCCATTTGACGGGTTCTGTGTAGCAGTTCTGTGGGGTTGCAGTAGGTTCAAGAGCCAGGCTGTGTGGAGGAGAGGCCATAGTTAGGGAGGACACTCTGGTGTAGGGAGCAGGTAAGACACTCAGGTGTAGGGGGCAGTTTAGACGCTTGGGTGTAGGGAGCAGGTAAGACACTCGGGTGTAGGGGGCAGTTTAGACGCTTGGTGTGGGGGGCCAGGTAAGACACTCGGGTGTAGGGGGCAGTTAGACGCTTGGTGTGGCAGGTAGACTCAGGTGTGGGGCAGTTTAGACCTTTGTGTGGGCAGTGACCGGTTAGGGCATTGTGCTTGGTGTGGGGCAAACCTGGTGT
The DNA here is from genome assembly GCF_018555375.3 of Anguilla rostrata. Lineage (NCBI taxonomy): Eukaryota > Metazoa > Chordata > Actinopteri > Anguilliformes > Anguillidae > Anguilla > Anguilla rostrata. The sequence goes on along the minus strand of NC_057947.1, from coordinate 29,734,168 downwards.
AGGGCAGTTTAGACGCTTGGTGTAGGGGGCGGGTAAGACTTGTGTAGGGGCAGGAGGTGATCGGTGATTCTGGTCTCACTCTCCGGCTTCGATGTGTTTAATGGAATGTACAGTTCACTGATCTTTCAGTGAACTGATACAGCGAGCTGCGCGCTACAGAATATTTGGCTGGTTAAACTTGGTCACACTTCAGCTCGCTGCGGCTTCTGAAGAACTTTCGGTGCACCCGGTGTTTCAGGTCCTATGAGCAGTTATTTTTGTGACTATAATCGCTCTAGCCAGCGTCTTCTGAAAGTTTTTGAAATTCTTGCCGATTCCTGACTGAGTGTATCACCTTTCACGGGCCAGGGTGAACAGCCTTCGTCCAGGGGGAAAGGGCTTTGAAATTCTCACCGCTAATTCCTGTTCATTGTAGGGTTTCCTCAACACACTGAGGCACTTCAGCAGCTAGTGACTTTATTGAGGAACATAAGGGTGTGTTCTCCCCAAGCACTAGATTTTTGGTTTTGACATCTGTGCTGTAAAGAAACGAAAGATGCAGAACTGTGAAGTGTTGTGGTAATGGGAGGGGTTTATTTACAGTTGCTGACCGCTCGATACAGACAATAGGCTTTTTGTTTTAGTTATAGTATATGGTAGAGATTTCCCGGAATTGCGAAAATGGGTACTTTCCAAATATTATTTTTAACCTTAGTTTACCAACTCAGACATTGAGTCATACCAGAATTGCATGGCAATTTGCAACTTTATTTTATTTTTTTCCTCCCCCCTTTGAATTGTTGTGTAAGTACTAGCTTGGGAAATCTGCCAATAGGCTTGGGAGGATTGGCTAGTTTTGGCAAGAGCCACATAGAACATCACACATGACTTTACAGCACTCTTCAACCTAAAAATAATTTTGACTTAATTCAGTTCTTAATTGATAACTCACTGTGGCTTTCTATTACAGTAAAAATCATTTTGAGTATTTAACAGCTGAAATTTCCATTTGGAAATATCAAAACAATGTAATAATTGTAATGAAGAATGACACCGTTTACTGACAGTGGTTAGACTGAATAGGTTTTACAGGCAGAAGGAAACAAACAGATTGGCAAGCTGACTGACATTTACTCAAACAGCTGAACTGCACATCACTACATTACAGTGCTGAATGCTAACGAGGTTTGTCTTATTCTAGAAAAAGTGGGATCACAACTTCTGAATGTTGTGTAGTTCAGGGAGGTCTGAACTGCCCTTTCCCTTTTCGTCGTCTCCAGGTACGACAACGCCATTGACCCTAACGAGTTGGGCCTGCACACGGAAAAAACCCACTTTTTCCAGATTCCCACCCCCCCCTGCAGCCTGGACCTGGACGAGTACGAGTACGATTTTGAGTGACAGGCACATCGGCATGGTAACGGTTTTACTGGTCAGTAGCGGAATGCTGTTCCATCTGTACATAGCAGTGCTTGTAGTATTTATTATGCAAATTTCTGTGATTGGGGGGGGGGGGTATATACGTGTACAGAATGTATTGGGCGGGGGCTTTGGGGGGGGGGGGGTCACTGCACTGGAACTTAATGCTTCAACACTGAAATACACTTGAACTGTTGAATGTGCACTAAGTATATATAAGCAATTCATTTGTCATTCATAAAATTGGCTAATATAACATTCCAGGGATATTAACCAAAATTAACATGCGGAATGCAAGACTGTTGCATATTTTCAAGAGTAACAGACTGTTTTTTTATGGAAAAAAAAAAAGAAAAGAAATCCAGGTGCCTGATAATACAATGCCTCACCTATGCAGCTGTCCTTATTACATTAGAGTACACCTGTGCCTTGTAATATACAATAATGTACTTCAGTCTCAGAGGTTCTCCATTGTTTTGTACTGTATCATACTTTTGTGTGACTTTTGGATTTTGTTAAATTATTTAAAAATATATTAAAATATTATTTTAAAAGAATATTCACAATACTTGTGCTTGAGCTCTTGAATTCTTGTAATATTGTCTCCAAGCAATGCAGGGAACAAAATGCTAAATTAATCTATAAATTACGTATTTAAAATAAACTCGAACACTCAAGTGTGAACATTTAATGTTTAGATGTACTGGCACAAAGAGCTGCCAGAATCATTCATAAACTATTTCTTTAATAGAAGTGAATGTCTTTAATTCACCCACTGAAGTCATAACTGTTACTTTAGCCAAAATCATTATTGAAAGCAGTACAACGCTGCCCTGCACATGTGTAACCATCCCCCTTGCTCAGAAACATTTACGGAAAGCTACTGCACACGCAACAAACTGTTCTGTCTGGAAAGAGATAATATTGACACATTAGAATTGTGTTCAGTGCAAGCTACTCTTGGCTGTGGTCAAAAGGGGCGGAGCCGACCTGTCATTCACAGGGCCGCGAGGCATGAGATGGAGCGTCACGCTTGGAGCAACGCAAAGGCATGCATCAGCTCTGATTTTTTAAAATGTGTATTTATTTTTTATAAAATGATGGTGTTACTTGTCAGCATTCATTAAACAGTGTTTTCCATGAATTAGGCCTAAGGTAGTGTCTATGTTTGGGTACTCTGGGGAGGGAGGGCGGGCGGCGGGGGGCTGGGCTGGGCTGGGCTGCTCGTATGGGTGTGCCCGACCCATGGCACACCCGCTAATTCTGCTGTGGGCTGTGGGCACATTGCGGTGGCATTCCCAGACCATCCCAAGCTGTTCGGGACACTTGAGTTCACGCTGCCATGACGACCTTCATCTCACTCTGCCATGACGACCTTCATCTGCGACCGGTTTGGAAAGGTGCCGCTCAGCCCCAGGGGAGGTTTCAGACCAGTAAACTTGCACACACCCCAGAGCCCTGGGTTTCTTGGGGGGTAATGACATCATCCATAATGACTCATGCGCTATACACAATGAGTGCCGTCACGCAGCCCGGGCCTGAATGACTTTATTTGGAGTGATTCTGTCGCCATGGTGTCCACCTGTCGGACATTGGGGGCTGTGCTCAGGACCAGAGAGATCTGCAGGCTGAGGGCTGGAACTTGGAACTGGAGTCTGGAACTCTGCAGTCCATGTATTCCAAAGGCCATCATCAGCATGGAGTTCAGCATGCGGACATCAGGCTCCGACTGAAAACCGAACCAGTCCTGCATTACACAGGACTGGGGCCTGCGGCGAATGGCAGACTCCCATAAGGCCGAGGGCCGAGACGCACGCGAAGAACAGAGTGCCGCCAGCTGTTGAAACACGACATCGTCCATCCAGGAAAGCCGTTGGTTTGGAAAACCGTAACAAGTGGTGATGGCAGTAGCTTGTCTGCAGCACAAGGCCAATTTGTGAACTCGATTTGTGGAACTGAAAATCCTGGGTTTATCCCGAAATGCTCTTCCACGTCTGCCTGCTTCATACAAAGCTGTGCTGTGATTTGGACGTGCTACAAAAGGTCAGCTTCAGGCAAGGTCAAAGTTCAAACGATTGGAACTTTGAGGATGGCAGCTCGGCATTCGTTTTGTATTGAGGAGGAACCGTTGCTCCTTATTGGTCCTACTGAATTCCATCACCGTGCGCAACCGATCCAGAGCCTTTCCCCCCGAAGGAGGGATCTGGGAGGCGCTTACTTATTTATTAAAATACACCTAAAAACTAAAAGGTTAAAGTTTGAGTTGAATCGTATTCTTTTTAAATGGATGCAGCCTCAATCATTTGCAAGCGCTGTAGACCTCATTGTATGCTATTGATGCCTGTGTATCGATGCCATTGGCACGATGAGAAGCCGTAGGTCCTTGTACTGCTTCTCTGTCCCTTAGCGTACACCTAATAAAACTCCTTTTGTGATGAGCCGAATGTTAACATTTTTTCATGAAATGTTTTCCTCACATTTTAATGCCTGTTTCCCAGTGTGGGGAATCTATTAAATTAAATCTGAAACACTTGAAGCAAATACTAGAGCAAATTTCTATTTAAGAATCTGGTGGTTCAGAACATTAGAACTTATTAACGGAAGTTTCTGGCTTATCTTTCTGACTTAAGTTATCCTACTTCATTTGGTTTTGGATGCAAGCAAATTTTGACTGCAACAAATGAAACTGAAGCATTCCTGGTAATGTGTTTTCATTCATTATATTTTCAATTGAATGTGTCTTATGCTCAGCTGAAACTGGTCCTCATACTGCAGTATATTTCTGTGGATTTGCTATTATTCAACATTTTACTTTGGTGAAACATTACTGACTCACAATTATGGGATTTCAAGTTATATGGATACAAGGTTGACTGATTTCTTACATTTATTAACACATTTATTCTGTAAAACGAATGAGATGATTCTGGAAAAAATAAACATTAGCAAGCCTGAATATATGACAATTACTATTGTTCTCAACAACAGCAAGATAATCTCAGAATAATCAACAATATGGTTTGTAGCAAGATTTCCCATAAATTACTTAATGGAAATGGAGTTAATGGAAAGCATACTTGTTCAGTATGAAATGTTAAGATTACATTTTTTTAATAATGAATGCTCTACTGAAATAGTTAATTGGTAACTGCACTAATAATATCTGAGTATTTTATATTTTATTAATAAGGTCATTGTCTAAATCCAGTGCATGTTTTCTCTTGAGGTCCTAGGGCCAGACCTCCAATATGGAGAAACACTGCCCCCTCCTGGACAAAGTGGAACTATGCACGGAATGCATTATTACATTATTTTGTATGCATCAGAACCCATATGGTTATGGAAAATGGTCAATATTAGCTCTTTTACAAAGGTTTGGAGTCCGGGAGCTGAAAGCAGTGCAGCACGTCGAACTTTCACGGCCAACACGGACGACTCCTCTGACCAGTCTGAAGATCAACTAAAAACGGTACGGATTTGTGAACCGTCTGCAAGCGGAAGATCCAAAACGTGTGTTTATGTAAGTATTGTATCCATTGTAAAAATTCAACAGCCTCACAAAGCCTGCCGAATCTGCCTCACAATGCAAATGAAATTGAAAAGAGACAAATTAGAATATTCACTTTATTGAATACAACTTGCATAATAAGCTGCTGTTGACTGAATACCATCAGAGTAGTACTTTTATATTAAATCTAAACGAGGATTTACACAATGTATGCATTGTGATAATACTAGCATACGTAATTCAATACAATTAAACACACCATTTTAACAAGGTTTAATGTTTTTAATACTTAAAATGTGTCTTATGAAAACAAAAGCAGGATAACTTTACACAGCTCATACCAGCTCACCCTGTTGATTAGTGCAATAGTTTTATACTCCCATGTAAACGTATTGCGATGGTGTCTGCAATCTTTTAACGGAGTATTAATTGATTACTTAAGTTAAATACAGTGTGCAGTACAGGCAGAGGTAGAGGAGCAGCTGATGGCACCGTCCATACCAGGGGTTTCGGACTACAATCCTGGAGGGTCGCAGTGTCTGCTGGCTTTCATTGTGTTTCAGCACAACTGGCAATTACCTTTGAGTCATTGATTGGCTGCGGGTTGAAAGGAAACCACAAATACCTGCAGACACTGCAGCAGCCCTCCAGGAGTGGAGTTTGACACCCCTGATTTACACGGCCTGCTCAAAGGTGGAAACTCGAGTGCACAGGTCACCACACTGCAACTCTGCCACCACCGCAGAAAAATGCTAATCTCTGACTGTTCATTCAGCTGAGTTGGGTTTCAGTTGTTAAGAATGGAAGAAACTCAGTAATGTGCACTATGCAGAATTCAGGCCAAGACATTTTACAAACCTGAAATCAGATCGGTACTTTGTACCCTAGGTGTACGTTTAAGGAGTTCCTGTTCAGAAAGCCAGCAATGGCCCATAGCAACAAGGATAATATAAAGGGGGGTCTTGACTGGGATCATACTGACAGTTTTTCACAACGTCAATTGGCATTTTAAGATTTACTAATAAAGAGATAACAATAAATTACAAGTAAATGTTAAACGTAAAATAAATTACTATCGTAATTATGTCTCCATTTTGATCCTCAAAACATCAACTTATTTTTATTTGAATGTATAAGTATCTGTTTAAAATGAGATTTTGAATCACATAAGGCTTGAATTTTAAAATGGCAGCAGTTCCTTATTTAAAAAATAAATATACGATTATAAATCATGGAATAACAAAAGTCATGCTTGAGAAAAACTGGGCCATGTGTTTTGCTTTCAATGAACACTTTACAAACAATCTTTTATGTTCTTATTTTAACATAATAAGCTTGGGTAGAGAGATATTGTGAAAAAAACAATTGTGCATTTTTCAGTTGGAATTATTTGAATCCTAGTTGCAGCACCTTCAGTTGTTCAGAGGTTGGTCATTATGTTGAACTGTTTCCTTAGTACACTCACCCAGGTAAAATAAAAAAATTAACTTAACACCCAAGGGTGAACTTAATGACACCTGATTTTATTGAGCACGAGAGAACAAGTTGCAAACGTTTGGGTCAGAGCCTCAAACGACTGCAATAACCTTTGACAAATCTTTAGCTCTTGGCTCATTCAACCAAGTGCCTTGTTTCCTCTGGCAGAGTACAGATGATTCAGCTGAAAAGTGGTTCCTTGTTTGCTTGTGCTTAATAAAAATCAGAAAATGTGAATCTTTCAGTATGAACTATTTCTTTAATACCGAGCATCTCCAGTTATGACCATTATGACACGCCCAAAGAATACACGTGTGCGTTGTAGTATGCATTTATCGTGCATGTGACATACTGGATCATTTTGGGTCCACTGTAGTACGATACAAAATTAATATATTCTGAGAAAAGGAATACAGCATAAACGAGTAAACGCACAGCAGAATCTGACTGGCACACAGAAAAGGCTCATCTTAAATAACCACACAGTTTTTTATAGTACCCCTGTGCTGAGACCACTTCCTCTCCTTAGCACAGTCCGGGCTGAGACTAACTTGACATTGTATTCTTAGACATAAGATGAAAAATGTCCGCACAATGTTTGAACAAAGCAATGGTTGCTTTGTCTTGTACATTAAATGTCTACACACCCTTGGCCCAACATAGAATAATTGACCCAGCAATTTTAACAGTATATAGCACAACAGGGATACTTAATTCTGGCCTTTGAGGCCAGCGGTACTGCTGATTTTCTTTTCCACGTAATAGTTTAATTGATTGATTGATGCAACTGATTGGCCAGAGATTTACCTCCTCTGGTGCCCCAGGTGTAAATCAGTCCCGAATTAGAGGGGAAGAATGAAAACCAGCATAAATACTGGCCTCGGGGCCAGGTTTTTGAATATCTCCGGAGTAGAGCGTAATCGAGACACCTGCCAGTACCCACCATTAAGGCAAGCTGCAGAAGAGCCAGTGCGTGCGTCATGTGAGGTTGGAGATGAAGGCCATGGGTGGACTGAGGGGTTCTGTCAGTTCCTCTGGCAGCGAGGAAACGGAAGATATAACTCTGTGTGTAATACCTAATAACCTGTAAATGATTACACACAACACGTGTCAACCGACCAATCACGAAGATGCTAAACAGTTTTTTATAGAACGCTTAATTCCTTCGTGTTGATTTTTCTTGCAAAGTGGAATGCCCAATTAGTAGAGCAGGCCAGTTTCATCTCTGCAAGTTCCTCTGTGAACTGAGAGGTGCACATACTATTACGCATATTCTCGAGAACTTTAGAACTTGTGCAGCCAGTTGCTCTTTCGATTCTGTTATCCACCTGTCTAAGATGTGAAGTTGTGGCACTGTACTCAGTATAGAGTTACCCTGCCACTACCCCCCCCCCCCCCCAAACCCAGACTTATACTTGATCTGTAACTACTGATGATTGTCTAAGCAGTCAGCGCAATTAAGTAGGCTACTACCACATTTAATGTAAACAATGACCAAGTCATCTTTCCTTAACCTTGCCCTTACCAGCTGACGTAGTATGCGGGTAGCTGTGGCTCCACCTTGGACCCTTCCTCTGTCACCAGGGACATTTTCAGCTGTTTGAAGTTTGCTTCAATGTCCCTCTTCAGGATGGATAGGGGCAGGATGCCTCTGAAAGAGCTGAGGACTTGCTGCGAGACCCAAAACACAAGACCCAAAAATAAGCATCGGCAACAAGTCGGTGCCTGAAAACAAAACCATGATGTGTCACGTGTGACTGCTGGTCAGGTCAGTTAAAATGGCTCTGAGAGAAAGAGGTCAGAGGTTAATGGGGAATTCCACTCACGTATACGACAGCCAGCTGGTGGGCTATGTACTTGTGGCTGCCCAGGTGTCTCACGTCATCCTCCAGCTGTTGGCTGAGGACCAGTAACTGGTTCAGCTTACCAATGTGAGGAAAGTAGTCTGCAAAAACAAATTCCAGCTTAAATATAGACTTTGGAATCAAAGACTTTTTGATTCCAAATTTGAATCAATGGGTTGTACTGTAGTGTGGCACACTGCCCTTGTGCTGTTGAGCAATCCGCAGAACCTCAGTATGTCCCTGTACAGGATGCAGGCTGTATAATTTGTCTAAACCACAAATTATATTTGTAAACTGGAGAGCAGCTCATTCTAACCTCAAGTGTAAAATGTAACCTTTCTGATCCGTATTCCTGATTGATCCAAAAGGAAAATGGAAAACGCACTGGATATGTTTTATTTTATTTTATTGAAAATGAAGAAATCTAAAATCAACTATAGTATATTCAAGAGAAGAATTCACCCCCCCCCCCCTCCCCGGTTTCTCCCTTTGGAGAGTGTTTTTAAAAATCTCTCCTAATTTTCCTGTGTCCCATTTCCTTCAAAAGACTCTTCGTGACAGTGTCTCAGTAAAAAGTGCTATACAAATAAAAATGAATTAAAAATGTAATTGCATGTAATAGTTTTCTTGGTGGAGTACTGTTTTTAAACGCTGTTCGTTCTAAAACATTACCACCCAGCATCTATCAGGCAAATTATGCTAAAATGCTGGGACACGGGAGCCGCACACTGTTAGTGGGCGTGGCTAACTGCACCAGATGAATTGCCCCAGCCCTCACCATCCATGGTTGGGTTTTCCAACATGTCCACTGGGCTGCCGTGTATAAGATATACTTCCACACGCGGAAACATGGTAGACAATCCCACAGCATCTAGATAGTCCTAAGGCAGAAAAGACCACGGGCAATATATTTACCTTTTTAAAAAAAAAAAAAAGGCCTCGCATTCAGGAACACGAGACAAAATGAGATTACAATTAGACATTCATATAATTATTGCCATTATTAGTGGTATAGCACATGCTACATTAAGAAATTTAGTTAATAGAGCCATATTACCTCCAGCTGTGGCAAAGGTTTTGGCAGGTGGTCCAAGCAAAGGTACATCCGGTCTATAATCTCAGCCCCTGTGTGAATTCGATGAGTATTTCCAGCGTGAAGATGTTTACAAATAAGGCTGCATTGCTTGGTGTTTACTGTACGATACAGAAGGATGATGCTGAGAAATGAGGCTCACCTTGCCTTTGGAAAGAATCTGACTCCACTGGGCTGCTGTCCTGCTTGAGTTGTTCTTGGAACTGTGATAAGAACCGGGCAGGAGACAATGATCAAAACTGTGAGACTGAATGCACTTTCCCCAGATAGAGACCGAGGGATTCACCTGTGGCCGTCTCACCTGATGCACCTGTGCCCTGATGAGGAGGTCAAGCTGGCTACAGAGGCACAACATCTCCATCCCGACCTGTATGCTACTCAGGTGAATGGGCATTAGGGGCTTCTTCACGTAAACCTCCACTGATGACAATGGACAACGACACAAAAAAAGTGATTTGATACTTTAAACAAAGCCGAGCGAAATTTGAGATGGTATTACGGCACCACTATTGACATGGGCAGAAGATTCCGTACAAAAGAAGCAAATTAAAGGTTCTACCATTTAACATATATTGTTACTGGTGAAGAATGTGTGCCGACTATACAGTTACATCAAACGGGACTATTGCACACATTATGTGCTTTGTATTCAGAAGTACGCTTTACCTTGTAACGACATGCTTTCTTTATCAGGACAATCGTGTATTTGCAGTCAGCGGGGCTATTGCACAGATGCTGTACTTTACACTCAGAAGTGTCTTACCTTTGAATTTTGCATCATATCCACAAGGTTCACAAAGCGGCTCCGTGACGCTAACTGCTGCCATTCCGTAACTGATTGTGTTTCGTGTCCTCAAGCCACTGACAGCCTACCGTCTAATTAAAATTGTAAATATTGTTGTGCCAAATTACGTCATAAAATTATATACAGCTTGTTGCAGCGGCACGTATACGCGGTGTTTTCGACTCATTTCCCTCACTCAGAGGAGAAAGAAGCGAGAGGAGATTTTATTTGCTAATCGGAATTGTTTTGGTGTTGCACCAGTGTGGGAATCGTGCACAGAACTGTAGAAGCATGTAGCCTAGCCACTGTGCACGCACCTGCTGGATGGTTGCTGAAACCTCTATTCAGTGTAAGGGTGACGTAATGTTCTTAAGACGAATTCGCTATTCGCCTACCCACTGAATGAGTAAGTTTGTTATTACATCATATATATCATTTTTAAAATACAACTAAGTAGCCTAACTCACAATGCTAAATTGCAAGAAACGCACACTGATCATGCCATGCACAATATGGACCGTATATCTTTATTGATATCATGATTAAATCAGTTAAGACGGCGTACATTTCATTTCATATTTATTAATGTTAAAAGTAACACGGACTCCCTCTATGGTACGCATTATGATGCCAGTTTATAAAAAAAAAATTGCACTGTTTTCTTGTCATAAAATAGATCAAGTAAACATAATTTAAAGAAATTTTCAAGAAATAATTTTTTTGGGGTACACTTTAGGGGGCGTTACCTTAAAGCAACACCGTACCATAATGGTAAGGAATGAAAAAAGAGTTACTGTTTAAAATTTGAATAAAATTTATTACTATACTATTCAGTCTCCTCACCAGTTTAAAATTCATGCCATTTGAAATAGAAAAACATTAAAAATGAACTCTTTTCATAAGTTTGTTTCTCTGAACGTTACCCTCAGACAACATTGTACCATTGTGGAACAGCCCATAGGAATGAATACGTTAAAGAGTGTGAGCATATTTCAGCAAAATTTACATCAACAATCTATCAAACCAAACTATCATAACCCTCTTCAAAACAAGATAGTGAGTCATATTTCAGTGTTTGATCATTTGTGTTACATTTAAATGCTTGTTTTCAGTTTCCTGGTGTGTGTCTTTCCTGACATATGTTGCCACCATTTGTTGTGTTGCTGCCATCTTTGCCAAATTTTATCAAATTTATCTAGGTTAATCTGTAGAGATAAAAAAAAATCATTATTATGACTGTTATGCTTTTGTACAGTATTTAAATCTAAATACACAATACCAAAAACTGTCATGGTGGGAATTCATAATGGTATGGTGTTACTTCAAGGCAACATTTGCATTTTAACAATTCTCCATTACTTAATTATCAAATAAAGTACATTAAACAAATAAAAATTAAACTTTACTATCCTATTATTGTGAATAGATTGTAAAATGACAGAAAAAGACATTTTCAGGCCAATTTTGTGGAGAGAGATGATGGAGCTGAGCCATGTGACGAAGGCCGCAAAAAAGGGATTCAACTTGGCCTCTAGAGAGTTATGTGACAAATTTAAACACTGCTATTAGTTTCCTTGGGGCCCTCCCTCTTTTGAAAAGTATTGCATCATAAATGAGGATGTATTGTGTGAGTGTAGAAGTCCAAAAATGGGTATGTTACCTAGAGGCAACGCGGTACCATAGAGGGTTAAAAGTAACACGGACTATGGATAAAATATATAATGGGAGACACGAACTCCAGACTTTTCCAGGTAAGTGCAAATACTGAACTCTGTCTGCCTTTTCAAATAGTTCCTTGCTGGCAGCCCCTATCTTGTTGGTCGTTGCTCAGCACTCTGCAATCAGCAATCTTGGAATCTCCTCTTCAGTTCCTCCATGAGCTCATTCGCTGCTTCCTCCTTGCTTGCTTGCCAGTCTGTCCAAGGCATAAACAAATTGTTACCACTTTGAAGAATAGGTATTTTGAAATGTGTCAGTGTTCTAGAACTCCATTGCTTTCAACTACCAGTAGTGTTGTACATCAGCATTCGGATGTTCAGTTAAGACCATTTCTGATCTCACCCCTCAATTAAAAAAAAAAAACAATTTTAAGCTAAATGTTTGAATTTGTCGAAAGCTTCAAAAGACAAGATATTAAATTGATCAGCCCTAAGGCTAACATCAGTCTGCTCTCTGTCAAGGTGTATCAGCACAGATCTTTGAGAACTGCTACAGCTCTGTATGTGTCTACTGTGCTTCAAACAACATGTGCTCACTCCTGGGCGGATTGCATAAGATTCAAACCTTCTCTTGTGTAATAGGTGCTTGTATACTCTATTACATATCCCTGACAATGGAGGCCAACCCCGAGTGTTGTAGCTAAGCTACTGGTGATTTACACCAACCTAGTTGGTCTCTTTTGGTCACCCTTTACTGGATTTGACACATTATCACAAATTGAGTGCTTGTCACTTTGGACAGTCAGTCTGCGTATCTGCTGCCAGCCTGTGACACCGTCGCTGGACATAGCGGCCTCCCGCTGTTCTCAGCTCATGCTCGTTTAGAGCTTTACAGTGATGTAATTATTCTAGAAGCTAGCCTGACTTTGTAAGTTAGCATTGCGTCTCTTCATGGACAATTCAGCATCTATATTTCGAATACTGAGGTCTCATTTAAATTTACTAAAGTCTACAGTCATGAAAATATAAAAAAAACTTGCATTTCTCAAAATGACCAATAGAATGAGGGGTCTTGTGTCAGGATATATTGGGTTTAAATCGAGTTATGTTTGCGCAAAAAAAAAGTCTTAATGTTTTATGTTAATTTTTTAGGGGGTATCCACAACATCAAAAATCCCAGTTTTACATGGGAGAGCTGACCAGTGCAAACATACACTGAAACGTTCACAACACTCAGCTCTGCCCAGTGGATTTTTTTGTTTGTTACCATCAGCCTTTTGTCACTTTCTGTGTGTTGCTTAATTGTCTGCATATTTCACAGGCGTGTGTTTGAATGTTGAGGGGGTTAAATATTGATTAATTACCTGGATGAGTGCAGGTAACACAGCCCGAGAATTTGGCCTTCATCCGAAATACATCCTTGTTGTCAGGTCCAGATTCCTTGGAGTCCTCAAACACTGGCGGTGGGAGTCGCTTCTGCTTGAACCAGTCATCTACCTGGTTCCTTTCGCTAACGGGTTTCTTCGTCTCTGCACGAGATGGATTTGTACCATCAAGATCATATGACAGTGCATCATGGGGTCAGCTGGAGCCATGACTGAGCACGGAATACACCCAAACTGGATGTGAGTAATGTGATTCAAAACGAAGAATAACTTTATTCAAAAGAAAAGTTCCTATGGCTGGGCACTAGGAACAAAGACTAAAGAGATGCCCTCTGGCAGAGGCAGAGAGGATGAAGAGAATCGAAACACTGCGGCTGTGTCCCTTCAAAACTTCCCCTCCAATGCCGAAGATGCCATGTCTTTATAACAGGCCTAATGAAGGCAATGGCCAACTCCTTAGCTGATTTCACTGCTGATGACCGCCTGGGTGTAAAATGAGGCCACTGCTGTCCAAGATCCTGTAGCCCCCCCCCCCACCCCCAACTATGGGAGGGAATAGGCACAAGTTGACAGCAGCCAAAAAGGAGGAATAGCTCTCTCTGCTCCTTCCACCCCTGCCCAAGAAATCCCTTCAAATACTCCCCCGAGTGTTCTATATTGCAGTACGCAGCTGTAGTGCATTACAGTACCTACCCATAGTCTCTTTCTCTCCAAGGAGCATGAGGATTTGGCAACACAGTTGGCTCTGGGCAGACTTCTTGCTGCTTTGCCCTTTACTCTCCAATGCAAAATTATTTAAATTAAGCTGGACGGTGGCTTTATACTGTGTGTCAGGTTTCTGGAACCCTGGTGGCAGCTGACGAGCCTCCTCAAGCAGTAAGGTCAGTCTCTCCTCAGGCTCCACGCTGCTGCAAGTCAGCTTATAGTGAAACAGTTTGCAAAGCTGGGAGAGAGCCTGCGTGCAAGCCTCCAGCTTGGCTGCCTCCTCAGATTCCCCTGTAGGGTGGAAGGCATTCCCTTGAGTCATTACATCATCACTTCAAAAATATACAGCAATTAGTACAGTACAACTTAGGGGCTTGTGATATTTTTCAGCCATCACACCGGCAATCCAGCGGTACAGTTGGGAACATCGTGGTGCCCATGGACCGTGAGTCATACTGCTGGTTCCAGGAATGTCCTACCTTGTCCTTCATAGGAAAGCCTGCATGAAGGAACTTTCAATGAGCAGAAGAACTTCTTTTGCTCCTTTTCCACAACCTCCTCAGTGGGAAGGCTGAGTGACTTTTGACTGAAGTACTGTTTGACGGCCATTGAAGATTGGTTCTCTTCTGTGAAAAAAATACATATATATTACTGTGCCATTACAAAATGTTCAACGAATCACGATGACAATGTAATAACAAAGCCAAATACCTGTATTTGGTTCACAGATGCCAATAGCTTGGCCAAATTTTAGATATGTCTTGCGAATAGCATCCTTCTTGCTATGGTAGCCTTGCTGGGTCGTGTAGGGGAAGTCATGCAGGTTGATTTCCATAGTCAATCGAACATTCTCTTTCACATTGAAGTTATCAAAGATCACTGAAGTAGGCTGCAGACCAAACATTTTCAGCATTCTCCCAAAATCTGTCCCACACACAGATAAACAATTTAATACTGCAGTTCAAAAAAAACACCCAACTGTAAAAAGAAGAATTTACTTTTATATTTTAATTAACAGTTAAATGAAATATGATTGTTCAGTGATTCATTTGGTCATTTATATTTGCCAAAATCCTTCACATGCAAGCACTTGAAGTCAAAGGAATTTGTACCTGGATTATCTAGTCTAGGCTTTTTCCTGTCTGGTAGAAGCTGTGGCTGGTCGACAGGTGGTTTTCTCAGGGGTTTGACTGTGCTGACTGGTCCTGTGGTCTGAGGTGTGGACACATCTGCTCCACTGGTCTCAGATGCTGGAAAGGCGATGCATACATTTTCATCCCTGTCAGGTGTATTCCCCTTAATTACATTGAACATAGATTGACCTACCATTGACCCTACACCAGGGGTGTTCAATCTTTTCTGAAAGGGGGCGCAGGTTGGTTTATTGTTTAAGCCCAGCATTATGACATCTGATTCTATTTCTCGAGGTCTTGATTGGAGACTATGGTTAGCTGATTAGTTGAATCAGTTGTCATAGTGCTGGGCTAAAAATAAACCTGCACCCATACTGGCTCTTTTAGGATAAGATTGGACACCACTGCCCGACACAGATAATGCCACAAACCTGCTCCTCTGTCGCTGGGCTCTGTGTGAGATGGTTGAGACACTCGCTGGTAAGAAGGAGGCGTCTGCCCCTGTTTGACCAGAAGCTCCTGCAGCCTCCCCTTGTAGTTCTCATTTACTCCTGCCAGGTCCCAGCCCAGGACCCCAGCCAGCCGGAGAAGGGCTTTT
Organism: Anguilla rostrata; assembly: GCF_018555375.3. NCBI lineage: Eukaryota > Metazoa > Chordata > Actinopteri > Anguilliformes > Anguillidae > Anguilla > Anguilla rostrata. The sequence goes on along the minus strand of NC_057947.1, from coordinate 29,718,586 downwards.
TTAGCTGCTGCCTGCTCTGCCTGCTGCTTTTTGGGCATCCCATCTAAACCAATTAAAACACAGAAAGGCAGGAAAAAAACAGCTTGTCTCTGTAATTTTAATTAAATAAAAATGAGGGAAATAATATTACATTTCAGGTTTTGGATAACAGTATATCAGAGGTAGCCAAGACTGGTCCTAGGATAGCTATAATCCTGCAGCATTTCCAGGTCTAAATATTTTACTATGTACCTTCAGTACATGACAATATGTATTAATTTAGCTCAGTTTTATTATTAAGGACACAAAGATGGCTTCCCCTTACTTCACAATGCTTCTCACCTGGGTTTTGAAAAGTCAAGTCTCCATTGATGCACAATTTTGACCTGAACTTCCCATTTGTGGTGATGTTGCGCTCCTCAGGGGGCCCACAACCAGCCTGGCTGAAGAAATCATGAACCCTCTGCCTGGGACCATCAGGAGGGGACCCTGAGGAAGGAAGGGGAGCCCTTTATTTAATCTCTGTGCCTGAGGAACAGCACACACAGCAGATTGTGGGGGGGGGGGGGTCTGCAGGTACCTGCTCCTGTGTCTCCCAGGTTGAGAGCCTGCTCCAGACTCGTGTAGGCTTCCAGAACTGCGGCCTCCGAGGTTTCAGCTTCTGGTCCCTCAAAGTCAGTTTTCACTGCCACTTTCACAGCCGCGAAGAATGAAGAGTTTGCTGCTTGAGAAATGAAACATCAGTCATGGGTGTACAGGTAAGGTATTTACGTTTTTAACTCAAAGAGAAGGACCAGCAGCTGGTCTACACACCTGAAGACACCGAGCTCTCATTGGAGTCAATGGACATGGCAGGGACAATGGCCTGGCCAGCAGCTGTGTCATAATGCTCCACAGGAACATCAGTGCCTGAGCTCTGAGGTAAATTACTCTCAGAAGGTTGGACAGCAGGCATCACAGGAGCTGATCAGAGAAAAAAACTCCATTATCTTGATGAAGGCTCTCTATTCACAGAAGATTGAAGAAAGATATGGAGGATCACAAATCAGAATGTGCATGTGAAAAAGTCAGTGAGGGAAGTACCTGGAGTTTCAGTTTTGGGCTTTTGTAATTGAGGAGGATACTGGCTAGAGTCAACAGATGCTCTTGCCTGGCTTTCGATGTTGCTGACTGATACCGTGGCCTGAAGTACGGGGACACTAGCAAGATTCTTCTCCGATTCTGGAAAGAAACAAAACTTTTCATCCCTGGTAGGTTTGTTTCCTTAAGTATGGTATATTACTGATATCTGAGTCCACGTGGACCCCAGAAAGCCTGTTCCTCAGACCTGCTCCTCTGTTGCTTGGCTCAATACGCTGGTAAGAAGGAGCCGTGTGCCCCTGTTTGATCAGAATCTCCTGCAGCCTCCCCTTGTAGTTCTCATTTACTCCTACCAAGTCCCAGCCCAGGACCCCAGCCAGCCGGAGAAGGGCATCCTTAGCTGCTGCCTGCTCTGCATGCAGCTTTTTGGACATCCCCTCTAAACCAATTAAAACACAGAAAGGCAGTATAAAAACAGCTTGTCCCTGTATTTTTAATTAAACAAAAATGACAGGAATGATATTACACATCAGGTCTTGGTGGATAACAGCATATCAGAGGTAGTCAAGACTAGAGTTTCTGGGTCTAAATAGTAAACTATTGTGTACATGACAATTTGCATTCATTCAGCTCAGTTTTATATATAATCAGGGGAACCAAGATGGCTTCCCCTTACTTCAAATCTCAAAATTGAGAAACAAATCCTTACGTCTCACCTGGGTTTTGAAAAGTCAAATCCCCATTGATGCACAATTTTGACCTGAACTTCCCATTTGTGGTGATGCTGCGCTCCTCAGGGGGCCCACAACCAGCCTGGCTGAAGAAATTATGAACCGTCTGCCTGGCACTATCAGAAGGGGACCCTGAGGACGGAAAGGGAGCCCCCTCTTACATCTCTGTGTTTGAGGGAAAGCACACACAGCAGACCGTGGGGAGAGTCTGCAGGTACCTGCTCCTGTATCTCCTAGATTCATAGCCTGCTCCAGACTCTTGTAGGCTTCCAGAACTGCGGCCTCCAAGGTTTCAGCTTCTGGTCCCTCAAAGTCAGTCTTCACTGGCACCTTCACAGCCGCGAAGAACAGAGAGTTTGCTGCTTGAGAAAAGAAACATCAGCTGTGGGTGCTACAGGTAAGGTATTTATGTTTTTCATTTCAGGAGAAGGACCAACAGCTGGTCGACGCACCGGAGTGCAACGATCATAGGTGTGCATCATCATGGCAGGAAGTGTGGCCTGGCCAGCAGCTGTGTCATAATTCTCCACAGGAACATCAGTGTCTGAGCTCTGAGGTAAATTACTCTCAGAGGGTTGGACAGTGGGTATCATCGCAGTTGATCAGGGTAAAATACCACCAGCTTTATGAAGCAAGACTACAGTACAGAACAGTGTATAACAAAGAGTGCTCTCCTTCACCCCTAAGTTTCTGGTTATAATGCTGTATAAGCAATGTTCCAGAATGTTTGTCTACAGGTATTGCTTGGGAGTCTGGAATAATAAACTTAACACTGAAAGTACACTGTCATTACAGAAGTCTCCATCCATGTGTCAGAACAGTTGGTTGTGATTAGTGATGGAGGTATGTCTTTCATTATTCACCAGAAGAATATCATACCTTGAAACTATTCAGTTTGCCATACCGCCCTTTAAAAAAAACTCCAATAAACTGTACCTGTGGAGGCAGAAGCCGATTGGTCAGCATGATGAAGAGTGAGACTGCCCTCTTTCGTTGACTGTATATCCATCTGCTCAAGGGCAATCATTGCTACCTCCTGATGAGCAGCTATCTTGTTTAGGTGAACACGGCAACCTGTGTAAGTTTGACCATTGACCTCCACCCGTCCTATATAACCTGAGAAAGAGACACCCGTCATTGATACATGGTGAGTTGTATCTGCTCAATACAGTACACTATCTACATGGATGCACTATTTCCATGGTATATGACATTTAAATAAAATCTAGTAAAATATATGTTTCCTGAGCAGAGGAATAGTTTTCAAATTTTTCCATGCAATTCACTTTCACATCTATCTGGATTATTAAAGATGAGAATGAAATCTAACTAGCTGTTCATACCTTGAGGTTTGCGAACTTCAGTGAACACAGGATCAGGCCATTTGTTCTTCTTAGCTTCTTCGAAAAGATGGTTCTTGTATTTGACCACATCAGCACTGAAAACCGGTTCTGTTGACAATTGATAATATTGTGATGATAATTCAATTCAGACTTGATCCATGATTAAACTAAATGGGCTATTAAGCTCAGTGGACATTAAAAGCTCTTGCTCAAAACAGGAACAGGAAGCAGAAATAACATGACTTTGGGTCGCACACTTGTCACACAATTCAGGCTTATTAAATTCAATGCTAAGTAAAGATGTCAATTAACAATGTAAGCTGAGCGGTTGAGCCCTCTCTACGTACCCACCTTCAGTTTTCTTCACTATTTGGTCCACTGTCTCTGACAGGACTGTCAGCTGTTTATCATGTTCTTCCACTTTCACCTCAATTGCATTCAGCTTCTCCATTTGTGGGCCCAGCTGCTTCAGAAGGTCCTTGTTCTGATCCAGGAACTCCTTCATCGTCAGGTATTCCTCATTCTGTTGATGGGCCCATTCAAATATGGACAATTAGTGTTTTTACACAACAGTGAGCTTTTAACTCAAGCTTAACCTTTAAAATTTGAAGAAACCATTCTTTTACTTCAATGTGGGTCTACTAATCTGTCGATTAAAGTTTTTTTGGGTTTGTGTGTGTGTATGTCACAAAGACAGTGAGAAAGCTTTGTTGTCAGGAAAAGACCTGAAGATCCGAAAGAACCAGAAATTTGAAGTCCTTACGTTCAGTTCTTTGTCGTCCTCAAGACGAGAAGTCAGGTGTTCAATCTTCTCCTTCATGACCTGTTGTTCCAGGTCAAGTATCTTCTGCTTGTTCAGTAAATTCGTAACATCTCCTCTGCTGGTGTCCTCCTCCCCCACCCTTATGTTCAGCTCTGCTTCCTCAAGCTAGACAAGGAAGGAACAGCAGTGTAAACTCCACAGATACAAGAACAGCAGCATGGAACAGAACGTCATCTGTAAAATGCCACAGTTTCCGCACCTAGTGCTAGACTTTTTACAGCGCAAACACAAAAAATACTGTTTTTGTGCTTTTCCTATTTCTTTGCAATTTTGGAATTCCCAATCCCGTTTTCCAATCCCAAGCTCTCGTTGCAATAGCCTCCGCTGTCGATTCCGAAGGGTGCAGACTAGTGCACAGTCTCCTCTGAAGCATGTGAGGTCAGCCGCTGCTTCTTATCACACCACAGTTCAGAAGTGAAGCTCGCACAGAGATTAATTGGAGGAAGATGCTTGGTGCACTGCTCTGCAGGCATGCTTGCAGGCACTTGTTTGACCAGCAGGGGTCAGTATTGTGCAGTCACTCGCTGTCATCCCAGCCAAATGAAACCCTCCCATACCTGGGCGAGACTACAGCCAATTATGCATCAACCTGTAGGGCTGCTGGCCACAGTCAGCACTGACAAGCAATTCCTGTTTTGTGTGTTTTAGTATCTTAATACAAAGAACTGATACCATCACACTCAGCCGCTTAGTAAGAGGAGTAAGGTGCGTAAAACCAATGAATTATACAGTTCAAAAAGAATGAATTCACACGCAACAAGGCTGCAAAAAGTTGCTTATATACCTATTTTATTAACTTTTAGTAACAGGGTCACTGAACACATAAGACGTTTTTGCAACTTCAGTGTGTGAACAATGAAGCTGTTTGCCCTAACATCTGTGTTTTCAGTTCCCGTGCTGGTCCTTAATACACAATGTAACACGGAAGCCTATCGTGTGTTGATAATTTCTTACTTCGTTGATCTCGTTCTCTAGCTCATTCAGCTCTGGAACGTGGACCTGCAGGTGTCCCACAACGTTCAGGATTTTCTTCAGGTGTTTCTTCATGTCCTCTTTTGCCACTTTCATGTCAGGCGAGTGCATCATCTGGTTTCTTACATTAGTTACCTTAATAAAGAGAAAACATAATCACATGATAAAGGTTCAATGTGGCTCTCTCTGTTATTCTCTAAATCATATATGATTGATGTATACAGAATGATTAATATGCCAGTATTCAGCTTTCAGCTAAATATACTGTACGTTGAAATACCTCTTTAAGAACTTGGTCTTTTACGAATTTTTTGAAATGTGAGCAAAAGATCATGAGATTCACAATGGCAGAAATGTCAAACTGATCCACTGCATTGTGGTTTTTGTTTCCTCTTGGCATGTAGACCTATCAAAAAAGCATAAACAGAACCGTTTGATCAAGGAAAGTGACCAACACTTCAGCTCATTTCATAGCCTGTTTGGGTTTAGGTTTTAAGACCATGCTCTTCTCTAATGGGGCTTAGAATAAAATACGTTCTCAAAATTGTCATAATGGTCACTGAACATATGCCCATATGGTCTGGAACAACACATATACAAGTATATTTTATACAAGTATAAAATACAAGCATATTCTATTTCTGTCTGTGGAATTACAATCACACACACACACACACACACAAAACCTTACCTTTGCTACCTCCCATTTGTCAAATGACCACAGATGAGGTTTGCTGTTGTTCCAGTAAATTTCCATTTTCTTATTGTTGTGATTTTTCAAGATTTCATTCATCCAAAGTTGACAATCTGGACAGACTGGAGAAACCTAGGTGAGAATGATCAGACTGAATAGCCACACTTCCTACATGGAAGCATTGCTGTAGGCAGTTTATGCGTTTGAAATATTTTAACATCGAGTTTATATACATATATACTATGGTGATCTCTGTTTTACTTCGTAAGTCAAATATATGAACACAATTCCCAACTCAATTTCATTCATTCCTGTATGCTACATTATACAACATAACTGTCATAGAGCTTATTACTCAAACTCAACGATAGTTGGGTAATATTTAAAAATTGTTACTCTGTATTTCACTGTGATATGTGCTACTGTAAGTAATGGACTTTTAAGTAATAGATGCTACTGTAACTTTTAAGACAAAGCAGGTAAATTTTGGAGGGTGAGCCCTCCAGAACCACATTCAGCCCTACCAGTTTGACAGGTGACGAATACGCTACAAAATGCATTTGAGGGTGGAGCAGATCGCTATTTTGTCTACATATCACACACAGGCGATTTATATTTAAATGTTCAAACAGCTAGGCTACACACAAAAAGTGAGAACTATGGGAAACAAGATATATATATACACATTAATTTCAGAACGCTTAAATGTTGAAATGACAACTATCATTTTTGTGAAAACGATTAAATAAAACATGCAGAATATGTTATAGTAATTAGAAATGTAAAAAAAATACCTTATATTTATTGAATATTTTTATACTACAGTTCTGTTTACAGATCGCTTCCTTCAGTTTATTCCTTAGAGAATTGTGAAAGGTATCGGTTTCGTTTTCGATGAATCTGCTGAGACGGCTCCTCAGAAGCTGGAGGCTCATCGTAGTTTTTAGCCAGTTCTTATACTTTTCATCATCAAATCGGCTGTAGGACGCCATAGCTACACCAGGTCCGCTTTTTTGGTATTGAAAAATATTTTGTATCGCTTCGTTTCTGCGGCAATACACCGGTAAACGACGTAGATCCCGGGAAATCGCGAGAATCAAACCCAACCGCTCAGAGGAAAGGTTGTTAGTGTATGACTAAGCCTTACTGTAGGCTATCACATGACAAAGCAGCCAATGTTGAACCGTGTACTGCCCAGTTTTTTTTTCTGGGTGCCCATGAATGTAGATGATCAAGGACGTTTTCACTGTAAACCGAAACAAGTCTTGCTAACCTTACCGGAAATGCATCATTGATTCACACTAATCTATTCTTTCTAATAGCAGTTTTGTGTGTGTATGTGGGCGTGCCTGCGTGCAAGTCTTACAGAAACACATATTTAGCCCCTCCACAATTACAATCCTGTAAAATACAATTCTATAATTCTTTTTTTTTTTAATTTTTTGAAAAACCAAAGTTTATTGATTTCACAGTAAGTATTTTGTACAGGTATTAATCAATGTGAAGTTTCCACTGTTCCCTTTCAACCGCTTATTGTGCAGTTGTGTAGGCACCATCTATCTCAGAGTCTCTCCCAATGAGTTGGCCTTTGTCAGTTCAGCTGCCTCTCCCGGTCCTGTCCCAGTCTGCTGGTGCTGTGATTCCTGGAGCTGGATGCTTAGGAGCTCAGAATGAAACTTCTCCTCCAGGTCGCGCTGGCTCTGAAGGAAACCTCTGAGTTTCTGCAACTCCTGCATGCCCTGCAAAACAGATTGGGAATAACAAGAGATTACTTATCTACTTGTTCTGTGTAATCTGAAGCAACTCCAGAATCCAGTCATGGAGGGCATCTGCTCGTTCTCCTTCTGTTTCAACACTAGCGATTCATTTAAGCTAGCGATCGGCTAAAGTGTCCACACATCTTGTTCTCAAGGCCACAATTGAAAGGGAACCACAAACGCCTGCAGAAATTGTGGCCCCCTAGTATTGGAGATTGACACCCCCTGGGCTAGGTGAAAAATACATTTTGACACTGTATTATAAGATTTTCAAATGGCATACAGAAGATACTACATGACTTATCAGGAACGATCTGACACGCACCCTAGTGTCTTACACTGGAATTAGAATTGATGCATCCTTCCTAATACAGAAGTGTGTGCATGTGCGTATGTGTATATGTGTGTGTGTGCACTGCATGCGTGTGTTAGTGTGTGCATGTGCGTATGTGTATATGTGTGTGTGTGCATTGCGTGCGTGTGTTAGTGTGTGCATGTGCGTATGTGTATATGTGTGTGTGTGCATTGCGTGCGTTAGTGTGTGCATGCCTGTGCTGCATGTGCACACGGCGGAATGTGTTTATGGCTGCAGTAAAAGCGCTGCTCGAACCTGCAGGTCTGGTGGGTCCTGGAGCTCCGTGCAGAGCACCAGCTCCTGCAGTCTCTCCCTCAGCAGCTCACTCTCCACCTGGCTAACGTGTCCTGCCTCTGGCCCCGTCTTCACAGGCCCGTCCACAGAGTCCACCCCGGGAACACATACCGTCCAGTCCACAGACAGCATCTGCACAAAGGCCAGAGAAACCAACACGCTGACCCAAACAAACAACACATACAGACTTTCATAAGCTACATTTAAATCACTACGCAAGGCAAAGTTTTCAAGTGGGAATCTCTCATGCGTACAATACACGTGGTCATGAAAGACAAACTTAACCAACTAACTGTTACCATGCCTACGATCCAGTGATGTAGCAAAGGTTTAGCTGCATCACTGGATCGTAGACATCTTCTGCTCAAAGACAAGGTGGCTAGCAGACTGTTTTCTGTATTTTATTCAAGGTCTATGTTAAATTACATTTTTTAATCAAACAAAATATTGTCATAGGCAGCGCATTTTTGTGCGCAATATGGCGGCAAGCGGGGCCAGTTGTTCTCAGCCACCCCACATATGGATAACTGTCTACGTGCCGCAGCTGGAGTCCTGTCACCTCTTTGATCTCACGGCCCGCGGCAGCCACCTCCGGGATGTGCTGGAGCTGGCGGAGCAGCTGCTCCAGACTCCTCCGGTACTGATCCATCCACTGGGCCGACACCCGCATCTCGCTGGAGTGCATCAGCTCGTTCCGTTTCCTGATCACCTAGCAAAGCCGCAACCAGGGCAACAGCAGGGGGGGTGGGGGGTGGGCACCTTCTTCAGTCTGCAGCCGAACAGAGAACTAACTCTACTAACTGCTAGTGTCACAAGTCTTTGTGTCTGCATCCATGGTTTTTTTCCATGCCTTGTGAGAGTGTTTTGGTGGTGCTATAAGCTATAACACTATGGTTTTGGCACTGGGCTTGCACCTCTAAGGTTGTAGGTTAAATTCCCCAATTCCCCATATTTATCTATTTTATTCAGCTATACAAATTAATATTTGTATAGCTGAATAAAATAGATAAATATTTTTAAAACTAAACTGTGAAAGATTCTCTGGATAAGAGCATAAATTTATAATTTGCAAATAAATATAAAATATGTTTGTGGCAATGGCTGCCTTGAAAGAAACAGTTTGGAAGAGTTGATTTTTCACTTCAGATGTTCTCACCTCTCTCACTTGCCATTGGTTGATGAAACTGAAGCAGTCACAGAAGGTGATCAGGTTGAGGAGAGCAGCGGCATCACATTGCTCCGCTCCAGTGACGTTGGCCTGCCCCCGGGGCATGTACGCCTGCGGGGACAACATCCTGAAAACTCACTTTGTGCCAGAAAGCTTCCTATAAGGGGGACAGACAGGGATTTTGTCCCTGAAAGCACAACGGAACCACTGCTCACCAAAGACATTTTATTTATTTTATCTTTATCTACCCAGGACAGTCGCATTGAGATTGCCACCTCTTTTGAAAGTGAGCCCTAAAGTGTACATGTTTTTGGACTATGGGAGGATGCACACAAACACAGGGAGAATATGCAAACTCCACACAGAGAGGACCCAGCCAGCCAGGACTCAAACCCAGAAACTTGTTCTTGCAAGGCAACAGGCCTAACCTCAGCCATGGGGGTGTTAACAACCTCAGAAATGATATACCTGTTAAGTTAATGGCAGGGGTAAAACAGCTCATTCTTCTTATGCGACAGAGGACTGCCTATACAACAAGTTTGCCCCTCCTGTGGAAGATGAGAGAAGACCTACCTTAGCAAGCTCCCAATGGCTAGAGGACCACAGACAGGGCTTGCAGTTTCCCCAGTTCACCACTCCTGTTCTGTTGGTGTGGTGCCTTAAAATTTCTTCTTTCCATTCCTCGCACAGCCGACAGAGATGATGTAGCTTAAGGAAATTGCAAACTGTCAGTTCACTACACACGAATAGCAATAATTCAGAGGAATTAAATAATGACAACTCATGAATGTGAGCGCAAATGATCGTTAGCAGAAACAGTGACCTCTTTGGACAGACAGGCAAATAACAGGAGGCAAATCTCAATTTGCCTCCAAGGAGGTCAAAGCTGAAGGCTCCAGTTTGTAATAGTAATAGAGCTCTAGCCCAATCATAGCTCCCTAAAATACAGCTATGCTAGGCTTTAGCTTGGACGGAACAATAGCACTGTCAATTAAAATGACAAGCCCCTCCCCTTTATATATACCACCTTTGTCAACGGTTGATAATGAGAGCTAATGAGGAGACCCTAGCTAATTTACTGCTGCGAGCATGGCCAAAGTGTTACAGATTACATTTAAAGGTAACTATTCAACGTATTTTTGTCAGCTCATAGAAAATATTTTATTTTGGTTACAGTCTTGATATTTTTATTGAAAAATAAGCGAGATTTGCTATCGTTAAATTTCTTACTAAACTAGCTAACCTAACTGGCTGTTTGCGAGCTAGTTTTGGTGCATGTAGCTTGGTACCCCCATGATAATACTGAATCGCAATGACAGAATTATGTTTTATGTCTTTTTAACATGCCTATTCATTGTTAAATCATTTTTATTAAGGTCGGATGAGAATAAACAATGGTTTTATACGGTTGCAAATATATGTTTACATTTTGCTGTTTTCGCGCGAACCCGGTCGGTAGTTGGAACGTGAAAATGTTCAGAGCTTGCACACACTAGACTAGTTAAGGAGTGTAGGCCTAATATTTGCATTTTTAAGTTCTCGGTGTATATTACGTGAGGGCTTTCAATGTAATTGGCTGCAATAAATATTTATTTTAGCTGGTAGATAGCTACTGTTATTTGTTTGCATTTTCAACATACATTTTACAGAGAGGACAGCATTCAGTCCAGGAGACATCCCCCTTCATTAAAAATACTGAAGAGTTTAACTGAACGTTACCTGATGCGGCTGACAGAACACGGTCCAAATCAAGTGGGGTCATTGTAAGTTAGCGTGCTGATTGACTGCTGTTGTTAGCCAGCTAGCATAATAAGATCATATAATAATCTTGTCGTATTTGCAGCTAATATAGCTATCGATAGCTAAATAATTTAGCTAAAGGTCTTTATTCATCGGCCAACTTTGTTTTCCCCCCCGATAGTTCTAGCTGTTTGTCTTTAGTTATATTAATTACCTGTAACTAACTTACAAAAATAATTTTATTTTCTAACCCATTTTGTACGTTGTGTCATGTTAGCGCTTGAATATTCTCTAGATATATCATTTAGCCAACCTCGAATTAGGCTAAATGAAGCTATCGATACAGACGTGCAAGTTCACCGACAGCATCTGCCAAGATAGCCACATTTCTGCGGTCGGAGACCGAAAATCTCTGTTGCAGTGTGGATCAGAAGTGTAGGCTAGATATTATAACTTGAACTTGTTAGTAATGATAACATTGGATAAATATAGCTAGTTAGAAGGAAGCGTCACTGAACAGAACATGCCCCTGCATGTCCTTTGCACCTTGCGAATTACATGACACATCAGATGTGTTAGGCCGTGTTAGGCCACTTTCACCGACTACCTTTAAATAACACAGATCTGTTAAAGGTGTGCGCTGCAACACCGTAATCCATAAAGTAAAGCTCGAATAACTTGAGTAAGGTAGCTGAAACTTTTCTGTTTCATGGTCAAACATAATCGTTGCCTCAGTTTCAATGTGTAAGTCTCTTGGCTATCTTTTAAGCACAGAAGAACATGCAGTGCGGTAGCTAGTTACTCCTTGGCCAGGCCAACTGTATCTATACTACACTCACCCATTGGTCTTTGGGAGTGACGAGCTTGTGCCACTTATGAGAGGTATGTTTACAATTATGAATAAACAGTATAAAATTAACGCGTTCGTATGTACAACCGCTGGAGATATTACATCTTTGTACAAGCTGTTGAGTTATTTGTAGTTTTATACCACAAATCCAGTTGAAGCCATAAACCGTTACACATTACATTACATTTATTTGGCAGGCGCCACAGCGACGTACAAAAAGTGCATTTCATGGTCATGGACAACTACAATACACAGGTTCAGTAAGATACAATACTTATTTTGTACAGCTATATCTAGCCAAGAACACAGTTTAGTTCACGCAGTGAACACTATTCTGACCTAACCTTTGCAAAGCCAACTAGGCAGAAGAACAAATCAGCCAACTGAAAACGTATTCGTAGAATACTTGGCTTACCTGGTTACCTTTTGGTCGGCAGTTACGATTGCATTGTTGCCCCGTTTTCAAAACAGGGTTAGTGTTGAGAAGCATGCCGTGGAAGCATTTTATTTCATTGTTTACATAACCATGCAGTCCGTCTTTAACTTTTAAAAGGCAGTAGCCTGCCTTCAGCCAGTTTTTGTACCCGTCATCATTAAGACGAGCGCAGAGCTCCTCATGGACCATCTCTTGGATTTCCAATTTTTGCTGCAAGCAAGTATATAATACGATTTTTAAATCGATATAAGACTAGTGATGTCGCAAATTGTTAATTGGTTTTTGACAGTTTTCGACTTGAAGTAAATCAGCCGGATGGAAAATCTAATCGGCAACTGGAGTTTCTTCGTTCGAAAGTAGCTAGCCTACTGCTATAATTTTTTATTAATCGCTGTAGCAGTAACTCTATTATCTTGCCCAAGTAATCGATAAGACAAACCTCTTTGTATGCAAGATTTCTTGAACGTATGTATATACATTTATTGGTTGTAGTCTAAATTGCAGCAAATTTCCGCGTCTGATGTCTCGTCGAATGTATTCGAGTGCGTAATGATCCGCTGAATTCTGCGCACTGATGTGCATGTGTGATGGATCGTCTGAACTGAGTACAGCACAGTGAAAAGAGCCAATGAGACAACTATACAATCAGTGAATATTCCCAGCACGATGCCTTGGAACTACCGGTTTTCTTTATTCGCCTGTAATGCATTAAGAAGGCTATTTGAAATCGTTAATTTAAAATTCAAATTCTAGTTTTTTTTTTTTAATTAAATTTGACTATTTAAACCACAGTTACACTACATTGCAACCTTGTAAGATGTGTTGAACATTAGATAATGTGCTGAAGACTGCAGTGTGAAAGACACATTTGGGATTCTTTGGCCTTACACCTAAGGCAGGGTTACACAGGGAGGGCCGATCTGTTTCAGGATTTCACTCCAACATTTGCCCAAAACTATTTAATTAGCCCCAATAATTTATTTTGCCAGGTATTTCTTTGTAAAATCATGAGCTACAGCTGCAAACTTTACATGTATCCATGGTGACAATGTTTTTGTGGTCTGAAATAGGTATGAACCAGTGCTGGTGGTCCACTGGGTTGGAACAAAAAGCAGGACACGTCGGCCCTCCAGGACTGGAGTTGTGCAGCCCTGACCTAAGGTATCAGAAAATACTGGTGCATTTACTGTGTCCAATAACTGTGCAGAATCTGAGCAAAATCAAGACATTGAAAGAAAAAACTAGCAGGAATTCAATCTTTATGACAACACAAATCATGATTTTTTTCAAAGCAAAAACAGGACCTGCAGTACAGAAAATAAAGTATATTTCCATATTAATTGGTATAGTAAAAAAAAAAAACACTTTCCAACTGCAGAGAACTGTAGTTTCATTTTATTACCTCCTTTCAACTTGTTATTGAGCAATAACATATTTAATGTCCATGCATAAATAAGAAAAGTCAACAAACAAACATTTCTCTATCCATTTATTAAATAGTATTCATCCAAGACGGACAGGTAGTCTCAGATTCTTCCTTTTATACTCAAAAGCATTCGTAATAAAGAATGGCTTGTAAAGTTTCCATGGTTTTACTGAACACAAACTTGACAGGCTTAACTAAAAAGCATTTAACTCAACATAAAGAATGGAAAAAAAGACATTTACATAGAGTACTAAAAGAACACCTCTCCAATACTTCAATAATACTTGTATCTTGCAGTACAAAAGGAATTTGGATAGCTTGAAAAAAGTAATTTTAAGGTTTCATTTTTTTTTGAAACTTTGAAATATAAAATAATGTACAGCTGTAGGTAAACAAATCTATCATTATTAATCTGTTATTCAAGAAGCGCATCTCTGAAAAAAATAATTTTCTTGTTTAGCTCTTCAAAATAATTTATGACTGGCTTTGCTCAAGCAGTGCTTGCTGCATCTGAGTCTTTATTTATATATAAACAAGCATAGTGTTCAGTTACTGATCATAATCCACTCCCTTTTTTAACACAAAGCACACCAGACTTGAAAAAGACTGTAGTTTCAGCAGAGAAGAGGTCTGTTTGGAGACACCAGGGGAGCAGTACCCCGCAGTGTTCGCTGTTCACCAGGAAATAATGTCTTGTTTGTATCCAAGTGATGTTGTGCTATGGGCGTCCACCAGGGGACAGTGTGAGGCTTGCCATGAGTTCATGAACCGAAGCAAATATTGTGCATTCACCTGGAGGTGGAGAGTGGGAGAAATACCATTAAAGTTATTTAAAAATTATTTAAGACATGATCTTTTAAATTAAGTGCCCATAAATATACAGCAAGGAGAAATGTTAAAATATATTTTAGTCTAGGAAGCCCTTAATTGGTACCCTCCTGGCTTAAAAAAAAAACATGGGCTGGCTTGCTCAGTAATGAATTCCAGTATGTCCATGATGTCCCCCCTCGTTAAAACGCGGCTCACCTTGGCGTGCCGGGTGCATGTCGTTGAAGCGTTTGAGGATGCTGCTGACCAGGAGGGCGGCCGCGCCCGAGGAGCTCGGCTGGCGCGGGATGTCGGCCTGCTGCGTCAGCCCGGTCGCCATGTCGTAGACGATGGGCACGATGATGCTGATTGGCTCCTGAGGCCCTGGCAGCCGCTGCGTCAGCTGGAGCTGGCGTAGGATTAGGCCAGACGATGTGCACAGAGATTAGACTGCGGTCACGGTACACTACAGAAAATCACTCGTCCTCTAACAGGGCATGGGATTGGCAATGCAAGATGGGTGCACTCATGGTGAAGTGACAGACTAGCGCTAAAGCACTATGGTTTAGACTGATTGTGTAGTAGGTTCAAAAATGGAGTAGTAGGTTTTTTTAAAGTCATGTATGCAAGCGGTGGGACTGGTTTATAATCATCCTTACAACTTACAACAGAAGATTTTAAGTCAACACACTGCAGAAAACTGCTGTTGTCGCGCTCTGTATGGTATATAATTTTCAACCTGATAATACTCCTGGCCACACCCAATCTGATGTATTTTGCCTCAGGTGTCAGTGGAAAAATACCTGCTTTTACATAACTGATTTAGGTGTGGCCAGCAGTGCAACCTAGTTGAAAATTCTGACCCATAGGGGGCGCTGCAGCAGCAGTTCTCTGCCCTGTGTTGACCTACTTTTTTTAATAATAACTGGATCTCGTGTTCTTATGTCGTGTTGTTCCAGGTAGCAGTGGGCTTCTGGTAGAAAAGAGGCCCAGAGCCCTCAGGCCTGTGTGTGTTCCAGCAGAGCCATTAGCCTTAAAGCGGTGCGCCCTCCCCTGGCCTCAGAGCAGCTCTGTGAGCCCCTCTGCTCCTCCCACCCCAGCAGGTAAGGACCTCATCTGCTTACGAAAAACAGCATCTTGGATTTGAGCACTACGGCGATGGTCCCCGGGGGGGCGATGGGAGGTGCGCTGGGGGGGATGGTCAGGCAGAACTGCACGCTCCACTTCAGCTGGGCTGCCTGGTCCGGGAACTGAGCGGGGGGGAGACGCAGGGTTAGAGACGGAGAACAGGACCAGGACCCCCCACACACACACACACACACACACACACACACACATACACACGCACACGCGCGCACACACACTGCACAGCACAGCCAGCACTCACCAGCTCCAGCTTCATGATGCGCACACAGTCCCTGAGGATGTTGGTAGGCGCCCCCAGCAGCTTGGTGAAGGCATTGAGGGTGTTGTACTTAAAGGGAGGACCAGCAACCTGGTGACAGACAAGCTTTTACATTACACAGATTGCACTCTTATGGGTTCATACCATTATATGGCCAATCTACTCAGCTGGATTACAATATGCCCTCTTGTCAGACACTTCGATTAAAAAATAAAATTTTCATTTTTGTTGGGGAAAAAAAAAGTGTAAACAGATCTTCCACTAGGTGGCAGTGCAGTAAAACGGTTACGGAACTGTGCTGGGTTCTGAATGTTGTGGGTTATGATTCCCAGATGGGCTGCTGCTGTTCTACTCTTGAGCAAGATAAGCTGAAAGACCTCAGTCACATACACATCCTGTATGAATGGACTCAATATTTAAACTCGGGGCTAAAATTCTCTTAAACTCTTTATTTTATAAATGGGTTGCAAAATAATAATAATAATTTTAAAAAGTAAGCTGTGTAATTCGTTCAGTATAAAATCGTGCCGAATGCCTAAATTTCAAATTTAAACGGACGCCCCGGAGTACAGTTTTTCCGGCTTGCCATCTTACCCTGGTTTCAAAGAACTTCTCCAGCACCTGCAGCTCCTCCTGGGACCAGGGCCCGGCGTTCTCAGGGGTCACCTTCAGCTGCAGGGTCTGGTAGGTTTTGGGGTTCAGCGCTACCCGGCACTTGAGCACCTCGGTCTTGAACATGATCACGCCGGGCTCGTTAGAGTTGACGATGGAGAGCTGTGAGGGTCAGAGAAGAGGGGCCGAGAGCAATGAGGACATTAGCATAACATCAGTATGCACAGCAGGCTTGGGGGGGGAGGGCGGGCACGGGCAATGTGGACGCCTCCAATTAATTACGGTTCATTACAGCAAATGACTGCAGAGGCGGTGCTGAGGCTCAGAGGGGTGGTGGAGGGGGCTGCCAGTTACCCATCAAACACTTGCAGACATTTTTAACTGTCTGAATGCATGAGAGCACAGTAAAATGTCAAGTGTGAAATCGGTCATATAAGAGTTCATATTAGTCCACCATGGCCAGAGAGTGCACTCACGTAAACTCAGAAGTGAATTACCACTGAACGTTTTACAGTGCAGAGGCAGAGCAGGACTACAGTGGGGCATCTCAACAGAGAGGCGATCAGATGGAGACGAGAGGCAGATAACAGACCGCAGTGGGGGTGGGGGAGGGGCGATTGGGGGGGGGCAGACAACGGATGGATGGGTGGGGTGGATGGACGGACGGACGGACGGACGCTCACGTTGGGCTCCTGCTGAATGATCCTCTGCAGGTGGCGCCTCATGATGACGGAGCCCAGAAACCGCTCCAGGGGGGAGCACAGGTAGCTGCCCGCCAGCCCGGGCACCAGGCAGGGCGTGGGCGAGGGCAGCAGCAGAACGTGCAAGGCACTGTGGGTAAGGATGGTGGGGATGGAGGCCGCCCAGGAGCGCTGAGGTAGCTTGCGAGGTGGGGGCATGTTGGTCGGCATCGCCTGAGAGCCTGTGGGGCAGAAGAGCACTGGCTTAAAGCCTTTAAGGTGTGAGATGACAAACACGTGATTAGAAAGTTCTTAACTGAACGTTCTAACGCTGATGTAACAATCACTGCTGGTAACCGAAAGCAATGGAGTTCTAGAACACCAACTTACAGTATAATTCTGAAGGACAAAAAAAAAAAAAAAAACATTCCAAAAACCTACTCTTCAAAGAGTTTGGAGTGAGCTGTAATGGCGGACCCTGCGCACAGACACTTACTGGTCCCAGCACGGGGAGAATGCGAGGCGTCCGGGATGGGGGAGTGGAGGGAGGGGTTGCCTGGCGACATTCCGTGGATGCGGGCGCCGGGCGAGGGCCCGGACACCTGGGGCGACCCGGGCCAGGTGCCCGTGCGCTGGCTGGGAGACACCATGGCGTACGGAGAGCTGGGCTCCAGTGCTCCTGGAACACAACGTCATCACCGTCAGCAAACTCGCCACCTTCCAGGGACCCAACAACAGCACAGCCTGCATTGCCCATCCAACACCCCTGGCTTCTTCTCCACATCAGAGAACTCCTTGTGAAAGTAAAAGGGCATTGATCAGCCCAGATCAGATGGATTATACCACCTGACAGTAACAGGGGGAGGAAGGAAGCTCTGGCCAGTGGTGTAATCACTCCCAGAGTGTGCTTTGAGGGAAGGCACCGCTAAAGAAAACCAGCACCAGCTCTGCCCTGGTCCCGTCCCCAGACAGGCACAAAACACTGGAATACTCCTCCAGAATTTAATAGAAGGGGGACCCAGGCTGACCGTTTATAATACCCGACTTTCTAAATCAGAGACACACCTTGCACTAAACGCATTCCATGTACAAAAGGAAGCAACACTTGCAACACTTGTTCTCCACTCAGGAGGGAAAAAAAAAATCGTTCATAAACTGCACGCAGCGTGAAAAACAGTTAAATGAATTTAATTTGCGGGCTAATTTCCCCCCCCCCCCCCAAGAAAATGAGCGGTCATGGTAATTGTTTCATTGTACCGGTTCACAGTCTGTGTGTCATGCTCGAGGTCATTTGGCGCCATTTTGAAAGCATGCCACGCTCATTAAAACAAGCGCTATTATGCCCAGAGCTCGCCACACAGTTACTGCAGCAACTGTGAATCCTCGCTTAATGTGACAGGTGGAGGCCTGGAGGAGCCGAGAGGAAACAAATAGGTGCGCACTCGAAGGTAGGAACTAATTACCCAAGTCCACTCCGCTTCGACATCCAGCCTGCCTTTCCCGAAGCAAGACGCACATTAATCAAACTTTCCCGGTCCGGGTTTTATCTACCCCGTTAGGAGCGAGCGGGACAGCGGGCAAGCAGGCAAGCCTCTGGGTCAGAACGAGCCCATTCCGAAAGCGATCCCCACGCCTTTGAGGAGGGGGGAAAAAAAGTGCCCCGTTCGCCCAAAGTGCCCCCGTTCACCTGTCTTAGCTTGCTGCTCTTGCCACCGCCCACCCTAAGCGCGATCACATCGTGCACTTACCATGCGGACTGGCAAAGCTGGAAGTCTGCCCCATAGAAATCCCCAGAGAGGAGGGAGACGGGGCGGGGCCGAAGGGCGAGGGGGCCCGCAGAGCACCGCTAGGGGAGTTGGCTGCGTGGATGTTCCCTGCACACAATCAACCAATCATTTGGGGCTCCGTCAGAGACACACGCCGGCCCAGCAAGGTCACGTCGCATGCAGGCCGAAGCCGGCCGGTGGACACCAGGGGCCTCTAAGCCCCCAGTGAAATGGCGGGTGGGTGGGGAGGGGGGGGCGAGGCTGAATACATGCTTCCACTTTCTATTCCGGTGCAACCACAACGCATTTGATGGGTGTGAATGGGCACAGAGACAATATGAGCGTGAGCACGCGCGCGCGATCGCACACAAACACACAGTGAAGGTAACCACGCATATGAACTACAAGCTGGGTTGATGACTCAACGACTCGACGCCCCTTCCAGGTCCACATCAGGGCAGTCCCCGAGCCTTAGGCGCTCAGGCTCAAGCATAAAGACACCAATGCCGTAGTCCCAGACATGTAAAGCTCTTACCAGGAGACTGCGTGGGCATCATGGACGGGGAGGGGGCCACGTTGGAGTGGTAGGGGTTGGGCGGGGACGTGAGGGGAGGGTAGACTCCGCCGCCCGGCTGCTGCTTCACAAACTTAAAGGAGAGAGAGAGAGAGACAGGGAGAGAGAGCAATTGAGCCAAGCCTTGCGGTGGCACAGACCGGTGAGGTTGTTGTCGCGCGCGGTGAAGCCACACCCACCTGCTGCGGAGCCTGCCCTGGCTGGAGCTGGAACATGAAGGAGTCCATCACGTCGCCGCCCACCGGCGATGGCGGGTTGTCGTCCTCGTTGACGGAGCGCCTTCGTGCGTCCTGGTTGCTGTCCACGAACATGTTCAGGAATGTCTGTCAAGGACACGTCACACCGTAAAACGACTGGCCTCCGATGTGCCACAGCCCTTCGCTCAGGAAGGCCTAGCTCCATTACCTGGGAAGGAGGAAACTGACAGTAAGGGCCGTTTGGTCATCGTGGGGCCGCACGCTTGGGTTTGCGTCCCCGCGTTGCTCTACCTTGAGTCCGGGCGCGGGGTAGAAGCCCTCCACGATCTTGGTGTTGTCGAAGAGGCTGTAGGCCCCGTCGCGGATGGCCACCACGCTCCGGCTGCTGCAGTAGATGTCGATGCAGTACATGTTGCGGAAGGCCAGGCGGATGTGCGTGGGGGACTGGGGCAGGATGGAGAAGCACTGGTAGGCAGTGTTGGTTCTCTGGGTCAGGCCCAGCATGGGCACCGTAGGCAGCTTGTTGATGGCGTTGAGGGGGCCCTGCGTGTCGGACAGTACCTGCCAAGAGGAGAGGAGTTCCAGAAAGTCTGATCGTTCGGAGGACTTCAATTAAACAGTCGCTCCCAACCCAAAAATGAGGACAGTACAACTGTTGTCACTAGGTCACTAGTGAGTCTGAGTTTGGCAAAAGAAATGACTGTAAAATACAGTAACGGCTTATAAATCTACAAGGAAACAATATTTTAGACACCAGTGTGTGACCAAAGCGTGAGCTGGCATTGGACTGGAGCCCAAAGCCTGGATGCTGCCGCTGGGAACAAAGGCCTAGCCAAAGGTACCTGCAGCAGCTGCACCACATGGGGCGTCTTATTGAACATCTCCTGCAGCTGATGGAGGATGATGTTGTGGCAGTTGCTGCAGCCCGAGTTGGGTCCAACCGTGCCCAGCGAGATGTGGAACCTGTGCGTGACGGAGTTCCACTGGATCGTCACCTGAAGGAGAAAGACGACAGAAAGCAGGAATCGATTGGGAATCGAGGGGGGGGGAAGCTAGAGAGCGATGCCCAGACACTCTGTGACCAGGTTCATCAATATGGGCCGAACTTACAAAAACCTTTCCCCTAAACACTCAAAAGACATTATGAAAACCAGTGCGGTGGAGCATAGCCAGATATCTGCATGGCTGCACTGCGATTTGTTGGGGGTAGAAAGCAGTGGAGAGGAGTCACGAGAGGGAGGACAGAGCGCTCTTTGTGGGAGTCCCTCACTCCCGGCAGGCCACACACTGGGCTCTGTTCTGGCTTTCGGGAATTCTGCAACAGCAGCAGCACTGGGCAGAAAACATTTTTGACCTTTCAGCCAAGGTGTCACGTAGACTATTGGGTGAGGGTTTCAGAGATGCGAGTTCCTGACCTTTCCTTTTGATGCCTTTATGGATGATGAAGCAGACACGAGCACAAGCGGCCTTCCACCCCCACTCACTTAGCTGGTAATGCGGAACAGTAGCGGTGTAGCGTAGTAGCGAAGGCAATATAACCAATATACAGATGTACAGCTACAGGAAAAATGATTACTGTGATTCAGCACGATGAATCCTTTCCCGTCTCCACAACAACTCACCGAGCTTCCTTTGGTGCTGCCGTAGCACAGGACCAGCTTGCGGTAATTGTACAGCCGGATCTCGGAGAAGAGGCTGAGGTAGGACGGCAGGTCTGTGGAAAGGAGACAGAGGTGGCGACAGGCTTTCAGAAACTGAGTGAACGCGCTTGACAGCTCAGGGGTTTGGCTCCTTGAACGGCGGCTCTTCTAAGGACAAAGCTTCAGAGGCAAAAATGTCCGCTCATGCAGCGAAGGTCCCTGTCTAATGAAGGAAACCATCTCAGGGTAGCAGTGTAGTGTTGGGTTTTGCAACCTGAAGGGTCGCAGGTTCAATTCCCAGCTGCTGTCGTACCCTTGAACGAGGTACTTAACCCGACTGGCTTCAGTAAACATCCAGCTGTGTTAATGGATTGTAAGTTAAAATGTAATCTGTGTTTGGTTTCTCTGAATAGAAGAGTCTGCTGAATGCCAAAACTGCTCAGTGGCCCTTTGGCCATGAATACAGGTACTGGAGCACAAAGCAGAGTGACTATGGGAGCATGTCTGAATTTTCTCTGGTATGCTCGCGTGTGGGCAGAGGTGTTTGGCATACCCAGCAGGGAGTGGGAGAACTCCAGCACACACTCGTACAGCCGGCTGATGCTGCTCCAGTCGTTGAGGAACATCTCCACCACCTTTCGTCCCCCTACAGGCTCCGACAGGGGGTTCTCGTAGGTCAGATACACGTAGCGCGTAGAGGCTGCGGACACAAACGCACACGTCAAATCCCAGCTCTCTCCTTTCCGCCATGTTGCCTGGAGCCCCTCCGCTCCAGTGCAAGCCATCAGTAATACTCTCACATCCAGTACAATCAGGAGACAGGACAAACGGCCTGGAAAATTGACTTCATCTCAAGAAAAAGCCTCCAACTGCTCACCGCATTTTCACTAGGAGAGCAGTGAGGTAGAACAATTTTGGTTTTCTTTCCCACAAAATGGGATTCATGTTGAATGGCTGGAAACAGTGTTCCAAGTACACTGGGTTCACTCGTCTGTTTAAGGTTCCGTTGTGGTGCATGGACAGACCCCACGGTCCTGGACTGAATCCTGACCCGTGCCAGTGCCGACTGCATAGTATGCACAATTCGCTGTGGCACTGCCTGAAGTTAGGAAGGGATTCAAGCAGTAGGGGGATCTGTATCTCATTGCTCTCTAGCGACCCCTGCTGCTTGATCAGGTGACTGCAAGTCTGCCTGTTAAGATGCACATGAACCGCCATCCTCCTTAATTCAAGATCAAGTTAATATATGCATATTTTAACATTATGAAGACAGTGTTAAGCAGCCTTTGTAGGCTCTGGTGTGTTTTGGGCCATGCGGGTGTGTTCTGTCAGGCTCTCTGGTGCATTTTGGACCACACAGGGGCATGTTCTGACCTTGCTCCTTGCTGGAGGTGCTGGCGAGGGGGCAGTTGGAGAAGACCAGCTCCGCCACCCAGGTGCGGTTGTTGCGGCCCTGGAGCCGGAAGGTGCAGTCCAGCAGGGAGCGCTCTAGAGCCCTCTGTGTCTCCTCACTCACACCCTTACTGGGCGGGATCCTGGGAGCAGAGGGAGAGGGAGGGAGAGAGAGAGAGATCAGCACTGGCATATAAACAGACACACACACGCACTGTGAGCGTGTGCGTACGTGTGTTTGTGTTCTGCGTATTACCTGAGGATGCGGATGGCGTGGCTGCACCCATCCCCCTCCACCTGCACTCCCTGATGAGGGATCTCCATGTTGGTCAGCTGGAAGCAGAGGACAAGCAGATGAGGAAACCTTCACAGGTCTCCAGTGGAGAAACACGTACAGCGGTATCAGAGAGGCGCGTGTGCACAGGGCTCATGCAGAACAGTGCACTCACCTCGCAGCGCAGCCCAATGAAGGGCATGTTGGTGTCACACATGGCCACCAGGTGAGCCAGGACCTTGTTGAAGGCACACATTTCCCCAGAGCGCTTGGGCTTCTTGGGTTCCACTGCAGCCTGGTCTCCAGACAGCTGTCAGCCCAGAGGGAGGGAGAGAGCAAGAGAGGCAGGAAGGGTGTGGGAAGGAGAGAGGGGGAGGGAGGGAGGGAGGGAGAGGGGGGGAAGGGGCAGGAAAGGAGAGAGGGAGGGAGAGAGTGGGAGGAGGGAGGGAGAGAGGGAGTGGGAGGGAGGGAGGGAGATAGAGAGACAGGGAGAATGAGGGGGAGGGAGTGTGAACTCATGGCAGCTAAATTTAGACTGTACAACTCCAACTTGAAAACTTGTCTCGCGTCTTGTTTCAACAGTTTGTATGCCCTTGAATGTTGCAGCAGAGATGTATATACCAGATGTCTATACCAGGTGTGCCTATAGTTTAGAGCCAACCCATAATGTCAGTAATGGCCTGCTTGCCAAAATATTAACTCCCAGGTGAAAAAGCAAGTAGTTTTTCTCTAAATCCTATTTTTGTACAGTTTCAGCTTGCATAGCCAATTATGTTGTGAAAATGGCCTCAGACAATTCTTAAACCTGTGTGATAAGATAGTTATATTGGGTTGGCTGCCTAATTTGAACATATACATTTTTTATATACTTACTTCAATAAAAAATAAAAAAAACTTCAGTGAGATTAACAGGGCAGTAATCTCTTTTTTCACCATTCACTTCATTTTGATGAGCCCCAAGCCTTCCTTTGGGCACCACTGGTGTATAAACTAATAACATAATGCTAATCAGTTCACAGTCAGGGAATCCCCAGACTCTCGTTCGCTTCGTTCCAAACGGCAGTTAGCAGCCAACCCCCCCCCCCCCCCCCAGGACTGTCATACGGTGTCTCAATACTGATATCATCCTAAGCAGGGCCTGCCAGCTACAAGGTGAACAGAAGCTGCCAATAATGACACATACATGCATGGCACCCGAACATGCTCACGCTCACACATGCGCACACAAGTTACAGGCACTCTCCATGACACTCCAAGCTCACTATGACACTAATCAGCAAACAGCAGGCATTCTATCATCCCTACAGCCCAGTAAATCCAGGACATTCTCACGCTCGTGTCATCAGCAGTGAAACAAATGTACTCGCTTGTAATGCCAGCACTGGTTACAGATTTTAATGTTCTTGTGTAGATTTAAACAGATTTCTCTCTGTCCAGCAGGGGGATGATGGCATAGCAGGATGTTTACTAATAATAATGATGATGATAGTAATCTTGCATATCTGAGGAGAGGTGGGGGGAACCCCAGAAGCGTGGTTAAGAGGAAGTGAGACTGTCGGGCCTGTCGGCCGTCGCACGCTGACTGCTTACCCCTCTTTATGGGGCCCGAGGAAGGGCAGAACGTGTGCCAGCATCGGTGCTGTAACTGCACACAGAACTGCCCTCAGCCAGGGCAACTACACAGGCCCTTACATACAATCCATTCATACAGCTGCCTATTTTACTGTAGGGCAGTTCACAGATCTGCCTCTCATCAGACCCTCCAAGGAAAACAGACTGTGTTCACTGTGCTGACCAGGAGTCAGCAAACCGTGATGAAGAGACAGTGCTCAGTTGCAAAACATCTGATTGGATCAGCATTATGTGAACTTTAGGTTCTCCATAATGCAATGTAATCATTGTTTTGTATTGTTGGGAAACTGATGTCACGGGGAACAAGTTGGTGCCTTTGGTGGTGGGGTGCTGACTAATGATCTTGCTATCTATGAGTCAGTGTCCGGCCAGATACAAAGGTTTACCCAGTGTGATATGCTTAGAGAGATAGTGCGAGTAGGATCATTGATTTATAGTGTTTTGCCATGATTGTGTCTTCATTTGATGACTTGGCATTTTGCTTTGATCTTTGAATATATAAGGGGAAAGGCGCAATGGCAATACAACCTCCTGTTCATATGCGCAGAGCCATCTCACTACACACACTTTGTATATTATCGTCATTGCACATACTGTAAAATAAACTGCATTCACTTTAACCTGGCATTCCTTTTTTGACTGTTACTGCTGCACACCTAGCAGTTTCAGGGTCCTAACATAAGCATAGAACTCAGTATATCAGCACCCTGTAGTCACTCGCATATTACACTAGTGCCGTAGCAGGATAAACTACTGTATCTATGCAGGCTATACCTGCCAGAGGCACGTACGTATCTACTGCCTACAACGGATAGCGTTGACTACTGGCGGATCACTGGCAGTCTCCTATGTACAACTGTTAGCAGAGAGGAAAGGATAAGACATTATATTTGGGAGTCAGATAGCTGAGATAACGTTAAATGAATCCCGTTCCAGTAGCACCGCGTAAGACTACACGCTTTCCACTCAGATACTTCCGCTGTTCGCTGTATCCGAGGGGTTTCTTACATCACTGAGGCTATTTCGGTCGGCTACGTGGCTCAAGGGTACACCGGCAGCGCCCCGGCTGGGAATCGAACCTGCAACCTTCGTGTTACGAGCCCATCGCGTTGTTATCCTGGAGCCCCACCTTCCTCTTGGCTCCCGGTCGTGCGGCCCGGCTAGCAGCGGCGTCCTGCAGCAGCTCCTCCAGGTTGGGCTTGAACTCCTGCAGCAGCTGGGCGCAGGGCGGGCCCTCCTCGCCCTCCAGCTGCATCACAGACAGGAAGTAGTACTTGTACTGCAGCTCCGTGGGGCATCCGGGCACCTCGAACATCTCCACCACCTGCAGGGAGCCATGACAGGGTGGGAGGGGCTAAGGGGGCCAGCACTGACTGACACGTTTCAGCAAGGCAACAACGGGAAAGCTCTCTCTTAATAAGCTACTCCCCCTGGGGACAGCTGAATGTTAAAAACAGTGCTTTCTGCAGACCGGGAGCACAAACTGGACTGCACACTTGCTTCAGTCTGAAACTAAAACCTGATTCGGCTGATCGCTTACATCACTGTGGCCTCCGTCTCCAAGTGGCCTGTATCACGAAGCATGATTACTGCGTTAGCCGGATGACTGCGCTGAGTAAAACCTGGAACCCTCCCAAATCCGGAACATGGACTGAAGTGAAAAGAGCCGTTCCGGGTTTTCACTCGGTGCAGTCATCCGGCTAACTCAGTAATCCTGCTTCATGATAGAGGCCACAGGTCTGAGCACTTGTGCAGTCGTACACTGGCCCTGATTCGTACATTTCACAGCCCTCTACAGGCAGATGTGGTGCTTGCGCAAGTGTGAAGGGAGACCTGTGGGCGGGGCTTACTATGTAGTACTGAGGGAGGCGTGTCAGCTTGATGAAGAGGCGGTGCTTGGACAGGCTGCCGACGGGGTGGGAGGCGGAGTTAGAGAGGTGCAGGGTGTCGCTGCATATGGTCGGGAGGTGTTTGACTGACTGCCTGCACCTCTGCTCCCCCAGCCAAAACCTTCACAACAAGAAGGGTAATAAGCAATATTATACTCATACAGCACCTCTGCTGCCCCAGCCAAAACCTTCACAGACACACAGACCTGGTTTCAAATATATATTTGAAATAACCCTTTAAAACTATACATCTGCAAAGATAAATACATTTAAAAAAACAATTTTCAAACAAAAACCATTTAATTTCCAAAATACTTAAAAACTCTTCAATATTTAGACTATATATTTACATGAAATTCTCACGTAACTGCAAGTACGTTTCCAAATTTACCGATTAATAAAGCTTCATTTGAGATTCAGATCCAACTCTGGTCTAACAGATGCATCCTCACAGCGATTAATCATTATTAACATGACCACCACACTTCATACTGTGTATATGTACACACGTAGTAGTAACAGAACATGTGTAGTACACACTACATAGGAATCCACACACACACACGTGTGCACAGTGTGCTGTGTGCAATGAGAGATGGTAGGCAGACAAGGCCCCTGTGAACAGCTGCCACAGTGCCAGCAGCTGGTTCTTCTTTACAATGCATAACACCTTTCTCAACATCACAGCCCAGTCAGCCCTGAGGACATTCCCACCCCTCCCACTGCTGGGGCCCCCCGGTCAGCCGCTCACACAGACGCGAGGGACACCTTTATTAAAAGTAAGACCTGTGGGGTCGCTTGTGCCCACCCTCGGAGGTGTTTTCCCTGTATTATGCAGAAAAAAAGCAGCTGCAAGCCAAATAAAAAGGACAGGAACCGATAATAAAGGCTTAAAACAGGTCTTCACGGGCCTCAGGGGAGCTGAGTTTCAGGCATCCGAGTGGCCTACTAGAAGCCATGAGCCCGGGGGTCTTACTTGAGCTGCTGCAGCCAGGAGATGATGCATTTCATGTCGTCGTTGATCGATTTCTCAATGTCATCCAGCATGGACTGGTCTAGAGAGAAGCACACACATGCACCTGAGCCGATCAGTTTCCATCTCATCCTCCGCTTAAATTAAATAAGGGGAAAAAAAGGCTGTTTAAAATATCTTTCCCTTTTTCCTTTCCAAACTGTTCTGTTCAGCCTTTGATTTGAATAAGAGGTTTATGAACAGATTTCACCTCATAAATGTCCCTAGCAGTCCCCTAGCCTGCTGCTTACCGATTCCATACAGCATGGGCTGGAACGTTCCGGAATGCAAGTCGACAAATATGTGGAGACACTCGGAGCGCCCGCAGGGCTCCAGGATGGGAATGACCAGGGTGGGAAGAGCAGTCTCGATGAAGGCTGAAAGAGAAGACCACCAATTATTATTATTATTATTATCTGCTCAGCATACTGCTGAGACTCTATCCAGCACATCTTCATTTCAGACTGGAGTGTCAACATATTAGCATATGGAAACGGTGTTGGGTGCCACTTGGACCGCTCTTATGGTAGCATGACACGGGGCTGCGTGGGGGGGCGACACTCACAGCTATCGACGGGGTTGTAGCCCTTGAGTATGGCTTTGAGCTCCTGCAGCTTCTGATGGGAGCGAGCGTGGACGCTGTCGATCAGCAGCTTCTCCACGGACAGATGGTCGATCTGCGGGAAGGGGAGGCGAGGGGAACAGACAGTGGCGTCTCTGTCAGAGAGGAAGGCCCCGCTTCCTGTTTCTCATGGGCCAAACATAATCGGAATGCGAGGCGGCATTTCTTCCTTCCCCGCAGCTGAAGGTCACCATGCCAACGCGCATATTCCAGATCCGTAAGCAAGCCGGACGAGCGGCCACTCTGCGCACGGTGTTGCTGCACACGGCCGGGTCATTGGAACAGCCCGTCCTCAAACTAACGAACACACCAGGAAGCAGACGGGGCTGAGAAGGTCCCGCATCATCAGATACAGATGCTGAAAACTGCCAGACTACAGACAATATGCATGCTGTGGAGGTGTTTTCCAGTACAGTGACAAGTTTTTTGTTTTTTTTGTTACCTTCATGGCTCTCTCCATTAGTTTGGAGTCACAGGCTGGCAGTGGAGGCTCATGGGATATCTGCAGTGGTTTAGAGCCGTCGGACTCGTCGATCTTGATGTTGACCTTGTGGACGGAGGCGGAGCCCGTCTTGCGGCCCAGGATCTGTTGGCTGGAGACGTTACAGTGCGTTTTAAACGGAGACGGGACCACGGGTGGCCATCATCAGGTCAACGAGTCTGCCTAAACTCAAACGGGCTTTTTCCGTGCCCCTCGTCTTTAGGCGAGGAGCGGACGCTTACTTCCAGACGGTGAGAGTGAGGCACTTGGCGGGCAGGTAGCGCTCGACCTGGACCAGGTCCCCCCAGCGCTCGCGGACCAGCATCAGGGTCTGAGAGTGCAGCACCTCCAGCTGCAGCGACAGGCAGAACGAGTCTGGAGCGCCCGGGGTCAAGGGCCGTCAAACCGCTGGACGACCGCGCCGTGTTCTGAACACGCGCGGGGAAAAAAAAAAAACAACCGCCTCCGCTACGTAAAGCACCGCGCGGCCTCGACGCCCAATCAGCACGTAAAACATGGCGGCTCTGTGCCGCCATTGGTTACACCACAGAGGGCTGGGAAAGCTAAGAACAAAGATGAGACAAAATGCACACCTTGTGTCTCGAATCCACATAAGGATCAAAATGGCGACACCGCATTGATTACATGCAGGGAAGACCTGGCTGGCTGCGCACGTTGCGTTTCGGTGTGTGTGTTTTTGGAATTAAGGAGGCCGCTGGGGGAGCAGTAGCATTCTGAGGTTACAGGAGTGCATTTGAAGCGCGGGGGGAACATAACAGTCACTGTTATCCAGGGTAGATTCAGAGCACAGGGCTCATTCATATCTACAGCACGTGGAAAAGCCTGCAACTGTGTGGCCAACCTTCACATTCCTGATTCACTTGTTTGTCAGTCCGAACAGAAAGCTCCCCTCTCCCTGGACTAAAAATAAACCAATGCGAACCACAAAAAAACTGCTACGAAAAAGATTCAGTACAACACTGCTAAACACTGCTACATTTATGAGATACAGCTTGCTTATTCCAATATTTACAGTATTTCAGTATTTTAATAATACAAGCCTTTGAATGTCTGTGCCAAAGCATGGATACAGCCTGAATAGGGCTTAAAGCTGAATGATGAGCCAATATGCAGATGCGTGGGCCCGGATGGTCTCCTCTAAGCCAACACAAAGTCACTGAGGAGATATCAGACAGCGTGTAATGACCCATTAGACAAAAATAACGAAGAGCAGTATCCAGTAAATACAGAGGAGACCAGACTGAAGGTGAGATGCCAGCAGCATGAACACAGGCTTCCAGACTGAGGCCTAACTGGTGCCCGTCACTCTTGCCCGGCATTTCACAGAGCCTTCAGGGGAAGAGGACGCAACGGGTCCTCAGCATTCAGGAAACACGCAGTTAAACTGCATTTCTGAGAACCAAGACGAGCCAGTCAACAGATCCCCGACGTTCTCCTGCAGATGCCCTCACCCAGATCAGACTCAAACGAGAATGGAATTCATTGTCCAGGGCAGGGGTGGATAAATCTAGGTCCTGGAGTGTGACTGAGGTTCCTGCTTTTTTTCTCCATTGAAAAGGTATAACTATATAATTGGACTAATTATTAGTTTTAGAGGATGAGTACAAACTCCAGAAAGGGGGCTCAGATGGGTGTGAGCGTCTGCTCTGAAATGAGTCATCACTCTTAGCAGCGTCCTCTGCTATCCGAGGGAACCCTTCCTAGAGAAAGAGGCCGCGGGAGATGCAGAGGAGTCACGCGCTAATCACACTCTCTTTCACGCCCTCTCCCGTCTTTCCTCTCTCATAAGAGACCGCTCACCACTCAGCTCTCAGATGTGAGTGAGGTGAGGCTCGGGAAAGCTCCGACAGCCTCATTAAAATGAATTCCCGGATAAACTGGTTGGTAAAAAAAAACGGTTGCTTTTAATCATGTCGGCTACAATTTCCTTGCTGCTTTAAGCCATTTTTTTGCAGTCCTATGCTTCCAGTGTCACACACAATATGAGACAATGGCCAAACAGCAAGGGTACTGTGAGGGTGCAAAGCTTCCGAGCCGAGACTGCATTCTGCGCCACTGTCAGAAGCTCCTGTTTATTTGAATGGCACATTCCAAACGCGACCCCAGCTGAGCACAAGGGCTGCAGAGCTGTTACAATGGGGCGCTGACCACTCTGCTGCTTAGCAACCGAAAGCACACATTCTACGGGAGGCCACTCCAGACGGCCAGCAGCCCTCGGAGACAGACGCACTCGACTCCCCCCACCCTACCCCCACCCCCGACGAATACGGTCGCAGCACTCCCGTGGGCCCAGAAAAACAACACACCTATCTTCACCCCACTTGTGTTCCCCAGTGCAAAATGTACACCTGAGAGGACATGAAGGGCTGGCCAAGGCACACACTGTAGCACAGCCAATATCTATTCTATCTGCATGGCCAGAGACACGTCACTGCACACTCAGCTTTCACACTGTGCACTATGCGCACCACCTACCCATCATGCACAGCAGGACAAAGAGGTGGGCAGGGACACGGAGAGCTCGCACACTCTACGCTAAATATAAACCACTGTACCTACACCATCACACAGAGCAAACCAAGCCTGCTGAAAGAGTAACGCTGGCCACCAAGAGGCGGTGTGCTGTGTTCGGACAGGGGCAGGGAGAACCAGGCAGCACTGGTTCGTGGGATTTAAAGGATACGCAGGCAGTTGTACATGTCCTGAAGGGGCTTTTCGTCGGCGAACAGGCGGGACTGCACCAGCTCGTGGATGAAGTTCACCTGCATGCTGTGCACTAGGGCCCTTCCGTCTGTGTGGGGACAGGAGACGGGGGCAGAGGGGTCACAAACGGGGTGAATGCACTGTTCTCTCACACCGATGGGATCGGTCAAACTGATGGGGGCATTGCCACGAGGCAGATGTGTTCATGTATGAGGGGAAAAAAAGAAACCGCTCCCTGCCATGGCAAGTTAAAAAGGGTTGGGCATGTGATTGACTTTAAGGTACTTACAAAAATAATGTAAACTGAAGCAATACACCTGTATGGGTTTTAAAAAAAAATATATAGCTTTCCAGTATTCAATTAAAGCTGTAAACTTATATGAAAGGATCTGTACAGAATATATTTTTTTAGTGCATTTAATATTGATTTTAATAAGAGCACTTTGTATCAGGCCCATTCCCACATTTTTGGCCTCACCTCCCGTTTCCTTGTCCTCCACCAGGATCTCCAGTTTCAGAAGCCTCCACGGGATGTCCGGGTCGTCCCCCATCACTGTAAGCGTGGCCTCGAACTCGCCCTCCACCCGGAACTTCACCCGCCCGTTGGCTAAGACAAGGTGACAACACGTGAGTCACTCTGTGTTGGTGTACAACCTTATGTACATCTCCTCCCACGAATTAGCATTATGTGGCCCGTGGAGAATTTTTGGGGAATTCCAGTCCACAACCGTACTGATGGGTATTGATGGTCGCCATGGGAAGGGGCAGAGCTTACCCACGGTGAGGTTGGCCAGTTGCGGGGGCAGGTCTGTGGTGACCAGGCGGTGACGCAGGATCTGACTGAGCTGGTTCAGGGTGGCCTGCTTCTCTGCTTTGGTGATGGGGTCAGGAGGGATGATCTTGTCCTGCAGGCACATGTCCCCTCAGTGTTACCGGACTGCCCCACGACAAACAGCTTGTTAGTCACAACAAATTCAGTGCCTGTGGAGATGACTGTCAACCACTGGACAAGCGTTTTCAGCACAGAAAGGCTGGCTGCTCCATGTTGCATGTTAAAGACCAACATGTCCAGTACCACTGAAGCGCTCGCAACCATGTGAACTTATCAAGGTTGGACAAATATCAACTTGTTGTTCAATCAGAATTTTAAAATGTGTGGTCCACGTTCCTGCTACAAACATTGCCTCAGCAAGCATTTATGATGATTGATAGCATGATCCATCCTGCTACAAACACTGCATCAGCAAGCATTTATGACGATTGATGGCATGATCCATTTGCTACTTCCCATGAGGAGTCCGTGTGAATGGTTTTAGCAACCGTTCCGTCAAGATGTTGGCATTCAGCTGCCTTTTGGTATGAAGGCAGCTGAAAATCTGTTTGGCGTAAACATTCCCAGAAATCTCAGTGTCAGAACTGCAGCACCATCCCAGGGCACACAGCTTACCCTAATGCAGGTGGGGAGACGCGGGTAGGAGCCCGTGGTCAGCACGTCGATGGCAAAGGGGATGGCAAAGCTGGGCAGACGGGCATGAACCAGGGCATCCCGCGCCAGCGAAGCCAGCCTGTCTGCTGTGTCTACAAACAGGAAGGCCTGCTGGTCCAGGAAGCTGGAGATCATCTGCAGATAGAAAAAACCAACTTCAGTTTCAGAAAGACTACAGTACCCTTGAAACCACACGGGCCAATCTTCTTGAAACACTCAACAGGACTGTAGAACCTCTTTTACAGTGGTCTCAGTGTTTTTCAGTTTCACAGTTCATGGGTATTTGCCTGTGTAAAATCTAACTTTTGATATTCATGAATTCTTGACCACGTTTCATTTTAATTCCAAACAAAAATATAGCCATTCAAAACATTGAAGCCTATTTGCAGAAAATGGCAACCGGTTAAAATAATAAAAATACGGTGTTATACATTGAATAATGCAAACTAAATAAGTTTATACAGACAGAAGGTTGCTGGTGGGTTTTGTAGGATCTGCTGTGTGTGTGTGCACAGTACTGAGAGAGTACTCCTAAGTGTACAGTGAGGTCACATACCGCACACTTCTCCACCTTCCCAGCATTTCCTGCCCACTTCACTAACGCCAACAGCCTCACAAAGAGTTGCCGGGTCCGACTAGCAAACTGCACAATGTCGACTTTCCTGTCAAAAGGCAAGCATTTGAGATTCAAAGGTGGCTCCACAGTCACATACTTTCAGTAAATTTGCTCAGTTCTTATGACTCGCTTCTCCTTGTGTCGAGACAAACACTTACCTTTCCATGTCTGGCTTCCTGGGTAGCCTGTAACACATAAGATACATTTAGTTAATGATACAAAATCAAAGCATTATCAAAACCTCATCTAATTACCAACTGCATTAAGACACATGGACTAAGAGTACTGGAGTTCAACCCAGCCAGGCCCATGTGCATTAACTTCCTTTAAAGCAAATGACAGAGGAAAAAGCTCCACACTTCAAAGCCAACCATGTCTGGACAAGGCTATACAGAATAAAGAGGTTATTTTTGTAGCTGCGGAAGAGAATCCTCAATAATAACTAGCCCAGAATATAGCACGAATCCCTGCTAATGTTCCAAAATCTAGTGGAAAACCTTCCCAGAGGAGCGGAGGCTACTATAGCAGCAAGAGGGGGACCAACTCCATATTAATGGTTTTGGAATGACATGTTCAACAAGCACATGTGGGTGTGATGTTCTGGTGTCTACATACTTCTGGCCATGTAGTGTATATGAACCATACACAGCAAGAGAAAGCAAACAGGGTTGTAGATGCACGCGCACACACACACATAGCAGGGTGTGTAACTCGGCACATGGAGGGGCCTTAAACTGAAGCTGACAATGAAAGGTCTGTGTGTGTGCGCGCAGTTTTAAATGCGTTCCATGAGAACCTCCAGCTGTGATGCATGTCAGTCACACAGTATGTGGGAGGAGTTTAACTGCTGCATGCTGGCCTCTGAAAACGCATTACTGCAGTGGGAGGGGTCAGGAAACCTTTACGCAGCAACAGGGAGCTAATGCTTTCACATGCAGTGCAGGGGACTGGCTTCGTTAGTCAAACCAAATTTACTCTTTGCTTTCACTGCAAATCCAATCTAAGAGGCTCGGCGATGTTTGTTGCTGTAGCATCAAAGAAAACAAGGCTCATACATACTTGGCGAAAGGTTTTAATAAAAAATGTACATACAGTTGGCTCCGCGGATACAGATATAAATCAGAGCACGATACGCATCCTTCACTAAATGGATGCGAAACTTTGTTTATTACAGCCGATGTCTCTAAATACAAGCTTGAACGTACCTGTAAATGAAGTAAATTCCTAAAATAATCCAATTATTCTCTTACAGTTGGTAAATAAACTAGGCGTGTGTAACCTTATATTGAAAAGTCCACACAAACCTGTTGAGAAAAGTTCCACAACCACCTGCTTGAACCAAATATTACCTTGATATACATGAGTAAATTCAGCTCTACTTCGGTAAGTTGTGCGGTTTTCACTCAACGCGACTGCGACTGTTTTTTAAAACAACATTTAACTGCCAAACTGTACTTAAATACACAAACAAGTTCCCATCGGTGGAACCACTGACTATAAACCATGGTCGAACAACCGAACGATCAGGAGAAGAGGATGGGTCAGCTAATTTCCCTGGCAATCAACAGCAGACGAATTCCATGTCAGGGAAAAGTGTTGACAGTAACCAGGGGCTCCAGAAAATGCGACAAACGGGGAAATCGCTCCACCATCGCATCGGCCACTTTTGACAGCTAAGTAGCTAAATAGCAAGCTAACAATTAAAGCGCATAACGTTAACTAGCTATAACTAACAAAGTCGCTAGATAACTAACTTAACTGGCCACCTGTCAGTACTCACAGTTCAGCCAACAGGGTGATTTCATGATAGGTTCTTTGCAGGAGGAATTCGATCAGCAGGCTAAGTCGGACGCCATGCGTTGCCGGGGCACCTGGAGGAGGGGGCTGAGGCGCTGAAGTTGGACCCCCGGCCGGGACCAGTTGGCCATCTGGACCAATTTGCACCGGAGCCATTTTAAAAACAGTTTATAGCAACGGAGAACGAAAAAGAAAGTTAGTGAATCTGGAGGTCTCTGATCACTTCGGACAGGAGCTCCCCGCTTTTACACTACGTCCTGTTCGTCTTGGCAGGACGTTGGCGTCTTCGCCCCAGTGAAAAAACAGGATACATCCTTTGATTATTGCCATAAACCCACTACCTCACAGCTTTACCTCCGCCATCTTCATCGCTTCTTTACCGGAAGTGATTAGATGTTGCATGGCCTGTGAA
Source organism: Anguilla rostrata (assembly GCF_018555375.3). Taxonomy (NCBI): domain Eukaryota; kingdom Metazoa; phylum Chordata; class Actinopteri; order Anguilliformes; family Anguillidae; genus Anguilla; species Anguilla rostrata. The sequence goes on along the minus strand of NC_057947.1, from coordinate 29,682,920 downwards.
CCCGGATGCGGAACTTGAAGACTTCAGAAGAATAACCAATCAAAGCATTTGTGGTTAAAAAGACATTTCACAGAAAAAAGACATTCGTGAAAGCAAAATAGATTCATATTTTCCCATATTAATCAATACCTCATATATATGCAAAAATATAGAGAATATATATTTTTATACTTAAACACAAAACAAGTATGTAAACATGGAGGGCTAAACTTTGATTTAATGTTGGCCTCATGTTTTCCTTTTTGTTGTATTGTAGATGTTTTCTTTGATGTCCTAATATATGCTCTTGTTCTAATATGTGCAATGAATATGCCTCGACGTTATTATGATTGTACTTTAATTTGTATAATCCTTGTTTCTTAAGATAATTTATTGAAATAAAGCATGCCTGTTTCAGTTGATTTGTAATTATAAGACTTCATTTTTATATTTTAAAATAGGCAGCATAATTCAGTCAAAGTGTAGGGGAAATCATGAAAGTTATCAGATCATAACAAGTGTGCTCCAAAAGAAGGTTTTGGGGCACTGTTGATTCATTGGACATTGTCCTGCCACTGTTGTGTCCTGAATCACACAATGGATTATATAACAGAATGGAATGTGTAACTTTGGTATGAAATATTTTACCAATCCATCTTGTTACTAATGATAGTGGTCGCTTTACTAGCTAGTTTGTATTCTTTCACGTATATGTAAAATATATGTGAACATTTATATATAGGCTTTGTTTACACATGTATTTCCTTTAATGAATTGTTCTTCATATGACATGTATGTGTGTGCCATGGGAGGGCTGGAAGGGAGGATTTAATGGGGGAATTACTTATTTGTGTGTTTTGTGTGATATAATGCTTGCTCTAAATTGAAATTAAATTCCAAAAATAAAAAATGTACCAGCTACCTATCAAGCTCATATTGGTAAGTTCATATTGGTTATCATAAACTTTGAGTTTTATAGTGTACCTAGACTGAATAAAGTTCACAAGCTTGCTAACTAGCCAGCATTGATCCTAAGAAATTTTGTAGGTTAGATGGTGCAAAACCATGCTTTAAACTAAAAGGCACATTTTTATTTCAGAAGATGCCTGCTGCTCTGGTATTGTCTCCTTCAATTTACTGAAACTGATACTATATACTAACTTTGAGCAACAGAATATAAACTGTTTGAAATATAAACATGAATGCCATCTCATGCAGAAAACACATTGAAAAAGACGTTTTTGTGCACATGATTTTGTTTTTATGACTTGCCTGTACCTTAGTGCAGATTCATATATTTTTGAGCATTAGTTTCTTAAAATTTGACATGTAGCCAATGATGATTCATTCATTAAAGTTTACATGCTCATGCATATGATCCAGTAATGATTTAATTGGATTGTACCAATAAGTCATTTTTCATCTTTTTAAGTCAATGATGTGTTACATCAGAAAAGCCATATGTACAGTCCATTATACCTCCAAAATGTCATCTCGTCTCAAATGAAAGAACACCAAGTACATTCCAGAAAATATTGTATTGGAGTGCCTAAACTGGACTCTCACATGGTTTTGTAATAAGGGAAAATATGACATACAGCAGATTGGGTTTGATTGATGGTAAAGGCAGGATTGTTGGTAAAGACCTTAAGCATAGCTTCCTAAAAAGAAAACATCCTCATTTTCCTTTTTTGAATGAGAAATCATTGGGCTTTCCTCTCGTGTTTCAACTTCCAGCCTTAAATATGTCATAAATACATGAGAGCTAGAATAAATTAATGAATCAATGTCTGAATTGCATTTATTGGGAGCATGCTTATTTATGTGCCTAATAAATTTTATTTCACAAATCTCTCATAACTGGCTAGCGATTCATTTACAATGAAACTACAAAAGTGTAACTAGCCGTTTACGATTCCTTCTCCATAGAGTGTATATTTTGTGCCTGACCCATGGAGATTATTTAAGTAGCAATAGGCATTGCTACGTGTTGACTTGAGAATGAAGGGTAGTTTCCACAGCGTACACCTTGACAGTACAAATTATATTTGCCACTATTAAAACTCACAGCAGATGAAGTATGCATTCATGTGTGTTATATGCTTATTGTTGTATTGTGTGTCATGTTTCAGGACTTCTGGATAACGGAATGTCATAGGAAGGATTTGCATATGCTTTATGGATTTATTTTTCCCTAAGAATACTTAGACTTAGGGATTTGTGTCTTTGAGGTAACACATTTCAGGTAACCAAAGCAGAAATGAGACTAGAACACGACAAAACAGGGGGTCCGATTACTTTTGGAAAAGGTGGGTAGCATTGCTTTGGAATATAGCTTGTTATTTTTCTGTAAAACACACTGGTGAGAGTTAATTGCAGATTGACATCATTTTGATAAACACCAATTTTAATTTGTGTTTTATTTTATAGTCATCTGTGTACTGCATATGACCTGCTTGAAGGGTCGCTCCAAACGATTTGAGTATGTTTGTTTCCCTTCATTTTTGGAATGCGAATGGTGAAAGTGCTTACATTTGATAGTGTTTAATTCCTACCGAAAATGACACAAATTTTTCACTTGGTAGCTCTATGGTTGGCTTAGTGGTTGAATGTCATTTGCCAAATAAAATTATATGTTCAGAATTGGGTAAAGCGGGTCTGGACTACGTCCACTGTGCATTTTTCTGAGTTGGCTATCCATTTGCCAATTGTCTGTGTTCAGGCTGCATTGGCTTTAAAATAAAGCCTGTATGGCTGAGGTTAATCCTCTTCTGACTGCTGCCTTCTCTGTGGCCACACTGTGAGCTAGCAGTTGTACTTCTCTCACCACGGCAACACCAGAGTATCTATTTCACAACTGCACGCATGCCTGTGCAGTATTATACATGTTTGTCTGATCAGATCACAACATTAATTCATACATTTGTATGTGCATCAGTTCCATCCTTCCCCTGCAGTCACATGAGCTGATGATCTATTAGCCCAAAGAGCTGCACCTAGGTGATAGGGCTAAAGCAGCTCTAGAATGATGCACTGAACACCCTAAATTACTTTCTAAATCTTTCCTCTCTCAGTGGGAGGGAGCACATTCTAAATCATCTCAAGAAAATGATGACTTTGAACACAGTTTGCGTCCCATGTCTTGCAAGAAAGATCTTTGCCTCCTTGAAAAAAAGCATGTAATGTCAAGACATGGCTTCTTTTCACTCCAGAGTTCAACTATTAAGCTTGCACAGTCAAAGAGAGTATTTTGTACTCTCTGTTACAGACTTGAGTCTTTTCTTGCTTAGCACATTGTAACTTGATTGGACATATTCTGTTTATGTGCATGAATATTCAGCTAATGGGCATTACAATAGACTAAAATTATTCACGGACAGGAAAATGAAACATGGTTCTGTTTGGTTTTTTTGAGGGGCGAAATGTGTCAGTCAGCCTGAGGTGATTAGTTAGCTGACCAGGTTATCTAGATGGTAAGCTAGCTCACCAACTTGAATTTCTAACTTGTTGATCGGCTAACATCCATTAAATAAACTTTGCCAAAAGGAATCAAGTTTTGGGTTTGCTTGAGTCTTTTTTAGGCATGTAATATTCATTCCATTCTGTAAATTAAATTTGTACAATGAATTTGTTTGAACAGATATGCTGGCTCATTTATCAACTGGCTACCCTCTTCTTTAGAGGAACACTGCATTTTATTTGCTGTATAAGCTACTTTGGAGTTGTTATATTTGATGTATATATACATGATATATATATTTGATTGGCTTTGTTAAGTATATTTAGTAAGAGTACAGCCCCATTAAAATGTTAGGCTAGCTTTGGGTACATATATAGCTAACATATTTTATCTCACTAAACAAAGACCTCATGATAGGCAATACAACTACAACAAATTGTGGTAAGAACAATCGGAGGTAATTATATATTACTCCCAAAATGTGGAAATCTTTTTTGGAATCTCCCAAAAATGTTAAAAAGTTGCGTTTCAATATTGCATTCTGAGACCTAAAAAGTTTGATAGCTGTTTCTTAATATGAATGTAGGTTATCAACACACTCCAATGTTGAGCATGAGATCATCATCCGGATCTTGTCACACCACTGCCACCCCTCCCGCAAAGTTGAGACAACAACAAGCCCCACACACATCAAATGCACCGTTGTAGTGGCCACTGTAGTCGTTCGGTTTCCGGCAAAGAACCAAAATGTCTTCTGTTTCATAAGCTTTGAATACGGCAAACAGACCCGTCATGGTAGGAGGCGGTGCGAGCGGTTTACTGTGAGACACGGCAGTGCCGTTCAGCATTTAGGGAACAGAGACATGAAAGCTGGAGCGTGAGACCGCGTCGGCCTAGAGTCACTGTGTTCGGAGAATTCTCGATTACTCGCTGTAAGTTCGTTTTACAGAGCCCGTTTATCCGTTTGAAAGGCCGGTGAACCGTTGGGATTCTGGAAAGCCGTTTTTGCAGTTTGTACGTGCTGTCCGTTGCTATTAAAGCGGCGTTAGGTCGGAGACTGCGCTGCCGCCATATTGAAACGAACTAGTGACTGACTGGCTGGGACTGAACTGACAAGAGATCGGACCCAGACTGGGGGGGCTGCTGCTGGTGACGCAGGAAAAACACCCAAGAGCAGACAAAAATCAAAGGAAGCGAGCTCATATTTACATACAGGTTACATGCGATTACATTCATAGAACACACGCATATGAAATCAGTCTCCAATTTGCTAAATAAAATCCCGGAGTTGTGAATAGAAGAAGTCATCTCTAATTCCTGGTAAGTAGCTAATAGCTAGCTACCTAGCCAACATTAGCTTGCTAGTTGTTTATCTCTTTGTCATTATTTATTGCATTTAAATACGTAAGGGGTGCATTTAAATTGAGGATTCTCTTTGGACGGGAATCGGCTTAGAATGTCCGATGATATTGGCTGACGGTGACAGAATAGGTGCCCTGTATGGCTGTGCAGAAGCCGGTTGTTGCTGTATTTTTACTGTAAGAAGGAAAATGGCTGACGGCTCCCAGTTTCTGCTCAGCTCACTCTGAATGATCATCAACGGCGAAATTCAGTGGTTTGAATTGTTTAAAGCTGTCAGCGACACGAGATGGTCAGAGACTAGTCAAGCTTTTTCTAATCGAACTCTACCAGACTACTGCTTCTTATGGCCGGCGATTTATGAGTTGGTCGTGTACAACGCCATTATTGAGGTGGAGCGATGTTGGAAAAAGTAGCTAACGCTAGCTAGCTAGCTAGCAGGCCCGAGGACTACGCCTGGAAATGAACGAGCTTGCTATCTGGCGTGCTAACTAGGCCTTGTTTCATTTGTTGAGCTGACGTTACTTATCGCCTGAAAGCTAGCCAGTGCTTCTTCACGAATATGAAAGTGGCTAGCTGTCCTCCTAATAACATTGGGAACTAACGTTATTCATTTAATGTTAGCTAGACAAATAAACTAGCCTGGCAGCTGGCAAGACGTGAGTTTCATCTATCATCCACGGGAAATGTTCAAATATAAAACTTATTTTTAGTTAGTGTAATGTTTGCAAACGTTTGTGAACTGTATTTTGTTTTGTAAGTTAACAATATAGCTAGCGCAGCTTGCTATAGATTATATATAGCACTCGTAAACAACTGGGTTCCAAAACAAAATAGCTAACGTTAGCCAGCAGGCGAACGTATTTTGGCTCTTTAAATAAAAAATGTAAAGTGCATTAGTTTTGTATCTTAACGTGTCGGAAAGCACGGCATCGCTAGGAATGTTTGCATTTCTTATTTCCGTCCTTGTCTCAAAAAGGAATTCAGCTGGGTGGATAGCCACATGCCCATAGTTAACGTTAGTAACGCTTACGTACTGGCTGTCTATTCACCTGTGTTGTAAGCTTGACTAGACTAGCTAGCTAGCATCTAATGTTTTGTGTTCACGTAATAGCTATTTTGACACTGTCATCGCAGAAACGGGGCAGAGTTAACGTTACATTCAAGATATTCTAGCATAGAATGGCTAGCTGAACACTTTATGAGCCAGATCCTGGATTTGTCGTTTTAGGCTCGATTCGTCAGGAGGGCAAAGATTGAGCCAACTATCGTATTGCAAATTTTAAAATAAAGATAACATTAATGGGATTTGGTCGTACAAAGTTATTAGAGGAGTTGGAAGACAAATTGCATGGTTATTTTAGCTAAATATTTGTTACTGTCAATTGACGACGTCCTGTATAATTTGAGTTTAATTATTTAAGGAACCTCAAGTGTTAGCAGCTGGTAAACAAGCAGCGGTACAGCTATCCCGTAGTTATGCTATGGTTTTATTTTCAATTGTGTAATTGATAATAATGCTGTGCTAGTCATTTTAAATAGAAGTCAGTTGGTCCTTGTATACAGATGCGTTTAGTTTATGTTTTCAGCGAGTCTCACATGCGTCTGGTTGACTGGAACTACCTGTTTGTCCTCACTTTATCAGAGCAGTCAGCTGATCTTCGTTGCCGTGGGCATTGCAGGTTACCGTGTGATCCTTTTGAAAAACAGATTGTATTAACGACTGCTTTCACTTCTGTTGGCCGTTGTTGCATTGATAGGAGATGCAGTTGCTTAATTTCTATTGAAAATCACGAAAAAAAACTGCACAGTGCTGCCCAGTGAGCTGCATTAAGGATATTGCATTATAACGTGGCAATCTGACCCTTTGTCCCGTCAACATTGACCCACAGAATGTGGCCACTGCATAGGCACTGTTAAGCGTCCAATTCATCATTGTAAATTCCAAAAGCATGCAGCTTTTTGCTGTGTCAGATTGCACAGGAAATGACCATAGGTTTTTAATGACTTGACCAAGTCATTCAGGGGTTTCACTGAATATAATTTACAATGACTCTGGGGAAACAAACCCCAGTGTCATTTCTTGTCTTCAGTGACAGAATTCTAAGAAACATATTTGTTGTTTTTTTTACCGCCTTCGTGGTCAAACTACATGAAGTTGTACCAGCTGACGATCAAGGACAGGACAGTTTCAGGTTTATTTTATGAAATTGGCTCTGAAGTTCCTTTTGTAATGGAATTACAATAAAAAATAATTTGTTGTGTAGCCTAGTTATATTTGGTTTGTGTTTTGGTGGAATGGCCAATGATTTGGTTTTCCTTGAACTTAGTGGCTCCATAGCATTAAGATGTAAGTTTGGGCGATGTGCATGTCTCCAGTTGATGCCAGCACTGTAATTAATTAAAGATTCCAAGTGGATCAACAAACTTGGCTTTCATTTTTAATTTAATTAATTTGGATACTGTCATTGAATATTATCTGAAGGTATTATTTCTTTATGATTAGCTGAAAGCCAGAAGATTGTCTTATGCTATCAATTCATGCTTCATTTTGGTATTTTCATTTGTCTTATTCCTCATCTGTTTGTTGTTCAATAGAGCCTTCAGTGAAATTTGGATTGAAGAGGATTTGTCATTCATTGGAAACCCAGTTTTGTACATTGGGAACGAGTATTGCTAGCACTGTTGCACTGGTCAGAACAGAGCTGCCATCTGCATGTCTCGTCGTTCAGTTTCACTTGTCTGCATGAAAGCTGGCGCAAATGTTGTGGATGCTGGCCAACTTATCTTATAGTCTAAAAACTAGAGTGAGTGAGATGTATAAAAGCAATCAAAGGTACATTAATTTCCAGTAATAGCTTGGAAGTTGTTTGTCTGAGCGTCAATGTGATTGTTCAATTCAAACTAGGTCATCCACTTTAAAACAGTTCTGTATTGCTTAAAAACTGATTAGGAAATCGGCCTCATGTTGTGTTTCTATATTATTTTTCATGTTGATTCATTGAAAGTCTTGTCAAGTCACCTCATTATAAAAAAATGTCCTGATGCAACCTTCACATTGTTTAGCCTCCTGCTTTATGGTCTCCTGTAAATTCAATCTGTAATGTAATATTTAGAACATTGAATATTGATGTGTCCTAAAAATGTTCCTCTTCAAGTACTGCTGCTGGAGCTAAATGAATTTCTGGAGCCAGTGGTTATCAAGTTCAGAACTGGGGTAGCCGAGGATCACTGCCAGCTGATCTTGGATACAAGGAATGTATTTAGACTGTATATTTCTACAATCTCCAGGTGCCATCTGTGTGGAATAGAGATTTACCATACTCCTCATCCTGTTCCCCCTGGCTTGCATTGTTTTTTATGGCTCCAAGTATGAAAACAGGATTGTGTAGTGATTATATAGTCGACCACCGGTTTCAGTTTTTGTTAAAATAGCCTCACTGTTAAATAGCTGAACATGTGTTAGATAGCCATTTGATTTGAGACTTACTTGGAATTTAGTACATTTGGATTTTGGAAAACACCACATAGGCTAATGTGTAGCACAATAGGTCAATCAAGATCATTTTGTTTTTGTAGTGTCCTACCTATGTAGTTCATTCTAGGGCTGCAAAAATGAATCTAATTGATCATTTTATTTATTTTTTAGAAAGTCCCTCATGACTGAAATATTATGGAAACACCAAACATATTATTAATTGAATTTCTACATGACCGATAGCAGTTGGTTTATGTAATGTTATCTAGCAATATTATGTTATCTGAATCTGTACATAGTGTTTTACAGTTGCTGAAGTTTGTCTATGCAGTTAGCCCTTGCTGGCATTCTGCTTATTGATTAGGCTTCAATGCTGATTGGGGATTGGATAGCATCATGCTCCTGATATCTTATTGTTTTCATTGACCGCCCTGATGCCCAGTCACAGGAAGCGATTTTAATTTTGGGGTAGTGTGATGCAGAAAGCGACATTTTTCGATGAGCGCTTGGGGCAGGGTGCCTTATTCACTTTGAGTTTATAATGACCACTTTGCCCATGAAGGTTATGCTTCTTTGAGACACTCAACAGCAAAACCTGACCTGAAGGTCAGAGCTATTGGTGCTGTCAGGAGTTTCCTACTTTTGTCTTAATGAGTAATCTTACCAATCAGAAGGAGTAATGAAGGAGTAATGGTGGGGGCAGCTGCCGAGGACTCTGTTCTTCAAATAAGACAGCCGTCTATTCGTACCTGAGGTACGCAGAAACGCTTGCTGTGGAGGTCTTGCTGGAATCAGGCTCACAAAAGCAAGGCTTACTATAGGAATGCTGTGGCCAGTGAGTCAGCAGTTATGGCGCTCTAGGCTCCTGTTTGTACCATCTCGTCCCTTTACACATTACCGCATCCAAACAACGAGCAGGCCTCCGAACCAGACTGGACACCTCATTGTTCCTCTTCATTAGTATTCTGTCTGAAACTGCGCAGTGCTGTCTGCTATCTGAATTTGTTCGTCCCCATTTGCCAGAATTAAATACAGCCTTTGAATAAATTGCACTTTTAATGTCAGTGAATTAGTTTTTGTGTTGGATGTTTTTCCTTCGTTTCTTCTGGCAACATTTTTCTCCGAAAACCTAAAGGTAATTAAAAAGGTGCCCATGTTATTTAACTGTTATGAATTAAATATTTCTGTGAATGAAATATTCTTTGTGTGCCACTCCAGCTTAATTATTTCAGGAAACTATTTGCAGAAATTGGTATCAATGAGGAATCAAGATAAATGGCCTTTTGTAGACCATCCTTAATGAATAAAATAAAATAAGCCTATAGTTTGGGAGAAACTAGTGCTGAGGCAACAGGCAATTGACATCCTCCTTGACCCCTCTAGACCATGACACCCTCCTGTGGAGTTCACTTCTGAGGTCATATCCTCTTTCTGTCTCAGTCATTAACTCTTGTGGTTGGCCAACTGACCTTACTGCCATGAGCACTTTACTGCCAAGTGGAGGTTTTGGGCTGAAGCTCAGGTTTGCGTCAGCCAGATACCTTACTAGTCTTGTGCTTCCAATTTAAATGCGCTGCCACAAAGGCACCACACGTGGAAGTGTTTCGGTTTTGTGGAAGTGGTTTTGATGATGAAGTCAGGTAATGTTAGCCAACAGAGCTTGACATCCAGGTAAACTGGTTCAGACATTTAGAAGCAGTGTTTTCCGGGTTGAACCATACCTGAGTAAATTTCTTGACTCACCCTTTGCCGCAGGAAAAATATGTGAAACAATGTTCTTTTTTTTTCTTTTTTTTTTTACATCTTGAAATCATCTTGCCTGAACAGGCCATCAATAATGTTTATGAATTGATTTGAGGGGGTCGGAGGATGTTACTGTGGACCAGTGGGAATTTTGAGCCCTGGCCATTTTTCTTATGTTTGTCGTGATGGAAATAGCTTAGTTGTAGCTGGAAAGAAAGGTCCATCCTCAATATATAACCGTACTGATACTATGTGCAGTAGTGAGGGCTCTCATGGTTTCAGTGTATGACCAATGGAAACATTTGAGCTGTTTCAGGTGGCTGAAGATTATCATGGTAATGCTGATGTTCAAATTTCCTTATTTTTCCATATGCCTTTTTCTGCCCAGTTTGGGGTGCCTTTGTATTTGTCAGCCTCTGCTCTTGGGGTGCGCTCGAACAAGCGTGCGCTCTCCTCCAAAGCATATGAGGTCAGCTGCCGGTTTCTGTCGCATCAAATTTTGCAAGTTTGGCTTGCACAGACATGAGACTGAGGAAGACTTCAAGTGCAGCTTTACAGGTGGTCTTGTGGGCACCCAACAGACCAGCAAGGCTCACTGTTGTGTGACGAAAACGCAATCATTGCAGCTGATTGAAATCCTCCCATCACCGTGGTGACAGTTGAGCGAATCGCCATGCGGGGCTGCAGACAACAGTTAGACACGGGGATGGTCCACATTCGATGCCGGACTAGTGTCTGAAACTAGCATTTTCTTGAACCGGTCACCATGTCTGGTGGATAAAAAATTTTACCAGACACAGGTTTTTTTTTCTTGCAATATAAAAGTGAAAATCACAGAACCGCATGAGCATGCTTTGTAAAAATGTTTTACAAAACATGCTCAGTACCGCTCTGGAGGTGATACGACTGCCGGCGAAAACAGAACGCAGACACCAATCGGAGTAGCCTAATGAATACAAGGATTTGTGGCAGTTGAAGTATCATATTCTAAAGCCATGCTTGTGATTTCTGTAACCGCCATGAACTTTGAATGTATGTTTCAGGAATTTGTTTTGGCCGGTTGATTTCTACAGGATAGTGTGTCTGGTAAATTGGTCCTGTTTACCCAACACTTAGGCTACGTAAATTTCCCACATTTGGCAGGTGGTTGGAGACCAGTTTCAGACTGATTATAGGCCTTTAATTATTTATCTATTTTTAAAATGACTGACTTCAGCCTTTCCATAATACCTCCTTATGGAGGCTGTTGGGTGTTTTGTACTAAAGAATTTGTTTTAGCAGGAAGCGCACATTGGTTGATGTGTAATCCTGACTGTGACATTGTCCGCTTGTCGGTGTGTACTTGGCCATTTTGTTGCTCTGGAAGATATATTTTATTTGGCAGTGATGTCACCGCCTGATCATGTGACTCCTGTGGTCAGTTGCATGACTGTAGTCTGCGTACAGATACATAAAAATAATACTGCTCTTCTGCATTGATTGCACAACATAGGTAGTGCACTATAGGAACACAGGTAGTGCACTGTAGGGTGCTTTTGTAATATGTTTGCCCTCTTCCAAATGATGGGGGGCATAGTGCTGTGATGGGATTGGACAGAGAGTGTGACTGGAAATTACAAAATTGGATAAAAGCAAAAAAATATGTGTAATTAAAATCGAGCTATTTTCCAAGTGTAGGCCATCAGTGCTTTTAGGGTGCAGTACTGATGCACATTAGCCTCTGTGGCCATGATTTTACAGGCTATAGAAATGTAGCTGAGGTGGGTTTCTCCGATCTGCTCTCCAAAATCACTTTGGATGTATTAGGCTACTTATTAGTCCTAGGAGTTGTCTGATGTAGGTGCAAAATGTGAAAAAATAATTTGGTTTCACATTGGTTGAATTCTGAACATTTGCTACTGTTTGGATAAATGATTGTGTTTCCTTAACACATTTTAATTTCAAATTTGCAATTATCTTACTCAAGACCAGGTTATTTGAAGCATTGTTGTGTTGCAGGGGAATTCCACCATAGAATGAGCTTTGACTTGTAGAAGAGGAGCTGTCCTCCTGATTAAAATGAGGTCTTGGCCTGCTCTCAGCCAGCGATATTGCCCCAAACTACTGTGCATGCTCGGGGTACCTGCTTTGCTAAAGATTACATCTGGCGGGCACCCACAGTCCGTGGGTGGGCATCAGACAATGCCAGCCACAGGTTGCCACCCCTACCTGAATGCAAACGGAGGGGCTAGGCGTTATTACTAGGCCTGGTGAGTGGGTAGCATTACTCAATAGCTAGCCAGCCACTGAAGGAAATCTATATTTGTGTGATCACTTCAGTTCACTTTACTGCTTTAGTTCTGCTAAAAAGAAATTGAGATTTTTGTTGTTTATTTGGTGGTGTTGTGTCTTGTGTTTAGTTTGGCTGACACTTTTCCGTGTTCTCTGATTTCATGACGTGCTCCTGTGTCTGTACTGTGTATACTGTCTATGTTCCCCACCTCATCCAAGGGCAGTGGATCCTCATCAAAAAAGGGACATTCGTTGGCTGTAGGTTTGCTGGAGATGACCATAGAGGGAAGAAAAGTACATGTGTAACCTGCAGCAGCAGGCCAACATGTCATGGACACCTTGGAACACACCACTTACTGGTTTTTAAAAAATTATTTATTTTTGCTGTTACTGTGTCTTACTGAAATGGGTATCTGCTTACTGGAAACTGTTGATTGCTCAATAGTCATGTGTGGACTATTGCAACCTGACTATTATTACTATATATGACTTATTTTTACAGAAATTAATTAATTGCAAAACCATGATTTTGGAAACCAGCAAGCTCTGCGTGCTGATTCATTCTAGACAAGGTCTATTGTCCTGAAGTGCTCATTGTTCTGAACAAGACGGAACTTGGAATGATCATGATAAAAACATTCATCATTTGCAGCCCCTTTTTTCCATTTTAAAGAAAAACACACAAAAATATCATTATGATGCTTATATTTAATGGACACAAATAACACAAAGTATCTCTGTGTTTATAGATGGTGAAATGGCAGCCAGTCACATTTCAGCTGAAAGTGATATGCCCTGCTGCTGCTTTTGCTGCAGTTGTGCTTGGACACCAGTAATTGCTGCTTGCAGCTATATTTTTGTGTTGTGTTTGGCTTCGCTTGAGCAGTTTTAGACTATGCTGGCTTGTATGTAAGTATGCAAACCGAGCTGAAACTAGATGGTCGGATAAACAGACATGGGCAAGATGGCATGCTATCTAGCTTGATATGCAGTTCTGTATGTACTGCATTTGTGGTTTTCTACGGAGTGTTATAGTAAACTAAATGTACATCATGGTGGTTATAAATAGTGTGGCTAGGTATCATTTCCTTTATGATATTTGAGGTCGACAGTGGGTTCTAAAGGAGCCAAGTAAATTCCTTTCTTGTATATTTACTAATTGACTGACCAAAAATCTACGTACAAGCACGCCTCTACTAGGAGGCAAACTTGTTGCAGAAAGAAATGGAGAATTCCGTCGGTACAGTTTTCCATATTGTTGCCAATTCAGGATGAATTTGTCAGAAAATAGCTGATTTCTTTTTGTTGCACTTTTTGAAAATATCTTTGTTAGTAAGAGCTGTGACCAGCCCTTTTGTTCTCCTCAACCACATCATGTATTGTAAATTTTTCTGTCGCTCCATCAGGTGCTGTTCGCATGCAGAGTATGTGTTTCCACATACCCCGAGGACCCATCTCTTTAGGAAATACCCCCCCCCACCCCATTTTCCACCCAGATTCCCATTCCTCTCTTCCACATTTTACCCATAATTACCCATCGCCTGACCATTGTGCTCTCATTAGTCAGCACTTGGGATGTTGGTGATTTGTGAATCAGGGTCTTTTCTTTGTTTGCACTAATTGTGAATTGTTCTGGATTAGGCTAGTGCATCTGATAAATGCCTGAAATGTGAGATGTTTAGTTGTTCTATTAGTTAAGTGAGATTAGTAAAATAAATGGAATGAAATGAGAAGGATTAAGTGTGTCCTTAAGGGAGTGGGTCTCATTTCTGTGCCCACCTCAGATAAAAGATTGAGACATGAAATAAGTGCAAAAGAGGCACAACAGGATGGGTGGATAAACTGCAAATTACAAAAGCACTGGCTGTGTAGACGAACAAGATGGAAACCATAAAAAAGCAATCTGCAGATAAAGCACGAGTCAGTGTCCATTTATTTATGTTTAAATTTACATTAAGAGTTTACTTTTGACCATAATCGGCCTCCTTATTTGTAATATTTGTAAGTTTGTGGCAGTATTTCACTGCGAGGATTCTGAGAATCTGTAAAACTGTAAAATTCAAAACCCGTTACTAAGATAATTTAATTGAATGATCTTTTCAATTATTAAGCCTGGAACAGGAGTTTGAAGCCCCAGTCACGAATCCGGTGTGTGAGTTTCTTTACAGAATTTCCCACACTCTGCTAATCTGATGTTTTGAATATTCCTGCATTTATTTTCTTGTAATCAAACTGTTTTGGTACCAGGGCAAATGGTTGAGGGTTGTGAGTTTCTGTGATGAAAGGGACTCCTCTCACAGAAGATAGCTGTCCTCCTGTGAAATCGAAGGTTTTCCACTCTGCTGTCAATTTCAGAAAAGATGATTGGTGGAGAGCGAGCCGTGACAGTCCTGTGCGCATGAAGTGGTTGAGTGCTTATTTGCCTAGCGTGATGTCCGTAGTGGTGCAGTAACAATTTCCCTGCATTTTACCTGGAGCCAAACGTATCGAGAGGCTAAGGACAGATTTGTATGTCTTATTGTTCGGAGTGAAAGGGCATTTTGTTATGGTTTTCCTTTGGTTCAATAGTATTAAGTGTTTTGATTGAATGTAGGCTAGTCGTGATATCAGATGCAAGTAGGCATTGAATTTATTTATTTCATAAAGATCAACTTTAACTGCAAACTTTACTTGCCATCGTCACCTTACTAAAGATGTCACTTCAAAATGGGAAGCAAATTCTTTAGTGCTGGATTTCCAAGTATGGCAATTAGCCTACCTGTCATTTAACACATTTCACATTGATCTCTATACATGGACCTAAAGTCCTGCAGTTCCCGTTTTAAAAAGCCACAGAGAAGTTGTTCTTGACCCCCCGTGGACGATGATATGCCGTGATAACACCTACACAATGTGTTGGTTGTGTCAGTTAAGCCAAGTACAACTCAAATTTTTATACACTTATTTTTGTTCCGTTTTTTCAAACCCCTCTGCCACAGCGTTGTTTTTGGACTGCTTTCCCCATGGTCAGCCAGACAGAACCTGCTCTTGGGACCACAGCATACTCCACTAAAGTAAATTGTATCTAAACACTGGAGTGATTTGGTAGAAACTGAGCTAAATTATTTCCAGTGATGCAGAATTAATTACTGAGTTTCTCAGCTCTTGCATATATGCATTGAACTAAACCTCTGACCAGGGGATTGTGCTTGTTCCCTGCTAGTAGTCCACTGTGCTTCAGTACCATGGAAAGTTCTGGCAATCCAATAGCTGAATGGAGTAATTATTCCCATATGCTTCTTGCTGATTCTTTCCTTCTTGCTAAATTTCACAGCAGGAGTGTCTTGCAGAGTTCCTTTTAGAGAACGTAGATTTTGGATTCATAGGAAAATAACCAACCTGAATGCCAAGCTGGAAAATAAGAAAGCATCTCTGCTCTGTTCCTCTTGGTCAGCACGCATATTGTTCTGTTTCCATGTAGCGTCTTAATTGGACTCTGTTTTCATGTCACATGCGTAATCAGCACACATAAAATAAATGCAGGTTACGTGGTCATGGCGTGCGTACACATTATTATCAAGAGACTTGTTATTTACCACATTAAGCTTCAGAAATGTGGCTCCCCTTATCTGTGATACCTGTGGAACATTAGCTGCTCTTTGCTTTTAGCATCTGCAGTAAATTGTCCTCCACACAACCTTGAAACTTTACTGCAGCAACTGCATTGTGTTGGAAGCAGTGCTCACGAAAATTGGCTAGATGTATTGTACGGTTAGCTAATATATTTGGCAGCGCCTCGGCAAAGTTTTTGAGTTCTTCGGAGACATAAATATGCTGATATATGTGATGTGCATGACAGGATGAATAATCAGAATCGAGTTGTCAGCTGATGGTTGGTAGGAACAGCTGTTTTAATGTAGCGTTTCCTGGAAGCTGGTGTGGCCATGGCTGTGGATGCTGCTTACTCTAGTTCCTAGGCATTGGATGACAGCTGTAACCCAGGCAACCGTTTTAAAAGCAATATGTGATGGGCCCTACAAACCTGTGTGGCATTATCGGTTTACCAGATGCACCTAAGAAAGCTAGCTTGCTGAATTTAGCAGATAGGCCTATTTGAAATGCATAGGCTAGTTAGATAGTTAACAACCAGTAAATTAGCTAAATGTCAAAACATGAATTAACATAAAAATAATATTGCTTAACACTAATGCAGTTTGACATTGTTTTGTCAAACATACCTAGCAAAATTAAATGGTTTGTAATTAAGACACCAGATGAAACCTTATGCCAGTTTCAGTCAACACAGTATACTTTCTGGTTTTACCTACACTGTCACTGTTAAAAGGATATTGCAGTGTGAAATGGAAATGCTTTAAATTCCATCAAATAGTGTGCACATTTTTAAATACTGACAGAGATAATAAGAAATGCACCTGGTGACATTAAACATACATTGTAACATTTTAAATGTGAATTTTAGTATTTATTTGAAAGTGGATGAACGTCATCTTAGACCAGATAAAACCGTAGTGTAGCTTTGGCTGTAGAGCTGATCCCCCGAATATGCAGATGCTTTACTTGATGTGACTGATTTAATTGAAGGATCTGGCTGATGCTTTTGTGGCAGAGTGCTGAAAGACTTTCTGAAAAAGTATAATCTGGGCTGCGGGAAGGTTCGCTGTTCTTTAGCACACTTTTGTTGATTCTGTAACTGTCATCAAAGTGATGCAGCAATACCTTTTTTTTTTGTTTGCTTGGCTTAAAATAGGTTTTAAGGTGGACTGCACTAGCCTCGATTGAGTCATTTAACTTTATCCCTTTCAGCCTCTGTCCTCCTTAAAATTTCCAGGAATAACTTTTTTTTTTCCATCACAAAAGTTCAGACAACATGGTATAAAAATTTGTAACTGAATTAATTTGGGTATATTATATATGTATCTTGTTTTTTAAAATTGAATGTATTCACTTGTTTAAATTGCGTAACGAGAGCATAATTTTCACTGAACAAAGCAAAGTTTAAAATATCTAAAAATAAACCAGTCCTGGCTACGCTGTAAAGTGAGAAGCCTGGCCAGATTACAAGATGAAGCTTTAAATGGCGCTCACAACAGTGCTCACGTGTTGCTTTTTGCACATTGCCATTTACATGGAAACGGCTGCTGGTGTTGTGCTTAAAGTAGGCCTGGCTAACGGCTTAATACAACGCTGTTGTGTTTATTCGGTTTGCTAGACCCATAAAGGAGAGCACATGAAGGGAAAGTTACATGTTGAATATTGCACACTAGTGGACTGCAAATAAAATGTTTTTTTGTGCATTAACTGAATGTTAGGCAGCACTAATGTTATAATTCCACCAGGTACTTGACATACTCTAACTGACAGAATGCCTGGCTCTTGAATGTATTTTTCCTTGATGTATAATGTATGAGTGCAGTGGGAAGGGACCAGGTGATTTCCTACTTCGGTTTATTATGGTACTGTATTCACATGTTGATCCTCAGCCTTTTCGTTTTGGTTTATTTATATCTCTGCGTGCGTTTGACGCTCTTGCAATATCAGTGTTAATCTACCCCCCTGCTGTGTTAGGGGTGTAAAAGCTTGACTAAAGGAGCTTCAGGAGCGGCTATACTCTCCCTCGCCTGACTTGAATCATTCAGAATGGATTCAGGTTTGTGTGTGGTAGTGGTTCTAGAGAACGATCCCAGTCTGATTTTCATTCGATATTGCAGTGTCGTGGTTATTTGGGTTACACCCACGTCTACATTCCCTTCGCCTCTATACGGGTCTTTTATCTGATTTTATATGTATCTTTATTTCATTTTATTTTATTGCAATGCCTATAATCGATATTAGATGGGATATGTATTGTATAAATGGTCTTAAACCAGAGGAATGAACCTTCAGTTCATTATTCTGTAGTAGGCTTTGAAAGCATTTTGTCTCTAGCTTTGAGGTTTTCTTATTTCTAGTGGCATAATGGAAGGAACTGTACATCCTGTAACCCTGTCAATAGTTCATTCTAAATGCAGAGAAATCTGCAATATATGTGTTTCCTTCTCTCTAAATATTTGGTAGCCATATATGGGTTTTGAAGCATTCCTTTCTAGTTCTCCAGTAATTCAGGAAGGAAAAAAAACAAAGACCGCAATTATTTTGAATGTTATTGCAATTTATTTATGTTATATGTTATTTGAATTCTCGATTCACTTTTTAAGTTTAATGAGAAGCCGTACTGTCCCTCTGGCTACAGACTGTAATCCTGCTCTTCTCTGTTTTCCCTGTCCAGGTTATGCAATGGTCTCTGCAAAACGCCCTGTGCTCCAGCTGGTTCTCTCATACGCAGGCGTGCGCCGCTTCTCCGTGCTTGAGGAGGCAGTGATTTCTTCCCGGGCGACGGCGACATAAGCGACAAGATTGCAAAGATCTGCCCCGTGTCGAGTATGACAGCCACGACCCGTGGCTCTCCCGTGGGGGGGAATGACACCCAGGGCCAGGCTCCGGACGGGCAGTCCCAGCCCCCGCTCCCCCAGAACCAGGTCAGCGTTCTCCGCGCACGCGCTCACGCACGGTCACGTGACTTACACCCGCAGCTATGAGAGACCGTTCCGCTCAAAAGAAGCGGGTAGAAGGTTCTATAAGCCTCGATGTGTAGTGCGCGCAAGTAGAGGTTTCTGTTGAGTACGGTCAGTATGTTCATTGTTGATGTGGTCATCATCGTTTGAGATGAAAAATGGTTTCCCTGCTGATGTGGGAGAGGTTGTTGGGGGCCGCTGCTACTGAACCTTATGCAGAGGCCAGGTCACTGAAGCTGCGCTTTGCAGGTTGAACACAGTTGAAACAGGCGTTGAGTGTTGAGTCGGAGACCTTTCCTCAGCCAAAGTACATTTCTGTGTTTGGGTGGTGGGAGGAGGAAGATTGAAGCCATTTTGTTTTCCTGTGATGGCCTCTGTCTCTGCATGGTCATGTACACTTATGTTCGTTAGGCCTATACTGAATCTTATGTATGCTGATGGTGCATTTGTGTATTCTGCTCATGAACAAAAACATCCACCAGATCACTGCCTTTGGGAAGGCATTAAGTAGATACTTGGATGCTAATGATGGGCCAGTGAGTTTAAGAATCGTTTCAGATGAGTACATGTTTTAATCTACTGCATAAATACATACAAGTGTTCAAATGAAATGCATGTATCATGAAGAAAAAAAATTAGCATTTTAGTCAATCTAAAAGTGGTGCTATAATGAAAATATGAAGCAATGTTCCTACTTCCTCTTTTTCTGTGAAGCATCCTGTGACAGTGTCTTACACAAATAAAAATGTCATTGAAACTGGAAATCTCACAAACGATGAGCACGCTCTGTCACCATGAAGTGCGATTCATCACCTCTGCAGCTCAAATAAGTGGCTTGTACACTGCACTTGAGGGCAGGGAAACTGTGTGTGGGATACATTTTTTCCCCTCATGATTACTGCTTGCCTCACACCAGCCACTGACAGATGGGTGTGCTCATTACATTCTCTGCCATGAGGATTATGTAAACCTTCACATGTTTCGGTTCAGTGCAGTCGCTGTGATCGCCCTGTAAATAATAACATCATTCTCATTGTCTCTCATGATGCGTTTACAGTAATAGCTGAAGCCTCTGGCGATAATCGGTGATTATCATACCTGGCCTCTGGCTGTGCCATAATGCTATCATGCTATAATGTTTATTTAAAACCGTAGCCTGCCACTTGTGAGCGTGCAGCCCAGTCCTGCCTGTCAGAGCGCCGTGTTCAGCAGAGAGAACTGCCTCAGCGCCAGGCGTTTGCTCTCTCCCAGCCAGCCATGCTTCACCGCCTGCGGAAAGACAAGTCCGTGTTGCGTCATGAGAAGAAAGCAGAAAGGTGTGTTTTTCAATGCGATGCCAAGCAGGGAAGGGCCCTGCACGGGTGCTGGAGTCCACAGCGGTGCATGCGATGCCAAGCAGGCTGGAGCCCTGCATGGGTGCTGAAGCCCGCAGTGGCTCCGCTCTGAAGCCCGCAGTGGCTCCGCTCTGAAGCCCGCAGTGGCTCCGCTCTGAAGCCCGCAGTGGCTCCGCTCTGAAGCCCGCAGTGGCGCCGCTCTGAAGCCCGCAGTGGCTCCGCTCTGAAGCCCGCAGTGGCTCCGCTCTGAAGCCCGCAGTGGCTCCGCTCAGTGGCGCCGCTCTGAAGCCCACAGTGGCGCCGCTCTGAAGCCCGCAGTGGCGCCGCTCTGAAGCCCGCAGTGGCGCCGCTCTGAAGCCCGCAGTGGCGCCGTTCTGAAGCCCGCAGTGGCGCCGCTCTGAAGCCCACAGTGGCTCTGCTCTGAAGCCCGCAGTGGCTCTGCTCTGAAGCCCGCAGTGGCTCCGCTCAGTGGCGCCGCTCTGAAGCCCACAGTGGCGCCGCTCTGAAGCCCCAGTGGCGCCCTCTGAAGCCCACAGTGGCGCCGCTCTGAAGCCCACAGTGGCGCCGCTCTGAAGCCCGCAGTGGCGCCGCTCTGAAGCCCGCAGTGGCGCCGCTCTGAAGCCCGCAGTGGCGCCGCTCTGAAGCCCACAGTGGCGCCGCTCTGAAGCCCACAGTGGCGCCGCTCTGAAGCCCACAGTGGCTTCACAGCGCTCCCGTCTGTTTGAGACGCACAGCGCCCCCGGCTGTTTGAGATGTTTGAGATGGGAAGCGGGCCGGTCTGTTTGAGACGCACAGCTCCCCCGTCTGTTTGAGATGGGAAGCGGGCCGGTCTGTTTGAGACGCACAGCGCCCCCGTCTGTTTGAGATGGGAAGCGGGCCGGTCTGTTTGAGATGGGAAGCGGGCCGGTCTGTTTGAGACGCACAGCGCCCCCGTCTGTTTGAGATGGGAAGCGGGCTGGCTATGTAGGTCAGCCGATCAGGAGGAGCCGTGCTCACACACCCCCGTAAGCCCCACGTTCTGCTGCGCGCTTCCACTGTACGCTACAGCTAGCGCTGTGGAGCACAGCTGCTAACGGAGCCCGGAGCCCGCTGTCCAGAGTTACAGCGCTACAGGAAACCCACTCCCACACATCTCTGCTCTTTCTGTCTGCGCCTGTGTTTATTCTGGGAAAGCAGCTCGTCATTGGCTTTCCCAATAGCCTCCTCATCGCCCCCAACAGTGCGTCAGTAAAGAGGAGTCTGCATGCATTTACTGTCAACGCTGGCGTTTTGTCTAACGTTCTCAAGCGATGCCATTTCTGGAGCGAACGCTTTCTGGTTTTTAGGTCCTGGATTGATGCTGTGCTGCGTTTGGAGTGGGCACCGCGCCTTGGCGGTCTGACTGCAGCGGAGCGTCAGGGCGATCATGCTTACAGGCTTCAGTCACAGAGCCTGAACCGTGTGCCCGTCCAAAACAGCATGACAGGCTTGGGATTTTTAATGTGGGTCGCTGTGTGACGCACACGCAAATGCGCGGAACGCACTGGCACTCGCGTTCACACTGGCACTCCGTCCCGCGCTTCCCCACGGGCCCTGATGCCTGAGGGCGGGTGGGCTGTGGGCCCAGGAGGAGCCTTGAGTCTAGTCATGGCACCTTTGTGCTGCTCCAGCACCAGGAGGTGCTGCCTCTGGATTATGCGGACATCTGGAAAATGTCAGAGGGCTTCCCCAGCCCCTCCCTGCAGATTTGTCATTGATTTATTCAACATTTCTGTGCATGATGGACAGCTCCTCTGTCTGTCCATCCGTCTGGAAATTGTGATTTTGAACTAATAAAGTAAGAATATGGCTGGCTGTGTGCGTCCTGCATTTCAGGTTTTGTGTGTGAGTGTATTTGCGTGTAGGAAAAGCTGTTGAACTATGGAGGGGAAACAGTTGCATAATCCTCTCTTGCAAATACATTAATTAATCTGTAGCATTATGAAGAGGGATGAAGGCAGTGGCTTTATTGCCCAATTATTATTTTTTTCAGTGAAATAATTAGTGCTTTAGTCTGTTTTCTTTCTGCAGTAAAAATAGATTTTATGGCTTGCCTGATGTTTTTCTGCTCTGTATAATAAAGAATTATTCAAATCTGCCAGAGGTTGAAGATTGCAAGTGGACTTGATTAATTTACAACATTTTTAATTCAGTTGGTAGAAATGGGTTTAATTGGCTATTTAGAGTTGTGTCAAAGGTATAATGACACACAGCAAGTGATCTATTAAGGAAAGAAGCGGGTTGCTGTGTTTCTGTATAGAACGTCTGTCGACTGAGGAAATGTTTAGCGACGTGATAAAACGATCCTGTTCGAGCGATGCTTTCCTCCTCGGGTCATGTAAGGAGAAGGCAAACGTGTACATCAGACAAACCTGCTTTGTGTATTGCTCCATCGCAGAATGTAAAGCCGGTTGGCCTCAGTAAAGATTAGAACATAAACATAGTTACTCATTTGCTTCTGTGCATTTTATGGCTTGTCGTATCATCAGTAGAACCGGTTACAGTATCATTGCTGAAATCAAATCAAAGAAGCCATTAAAAAAATGTAATGCCAATATAACATATCCTGACAGCAGAATGGACTTCATAAATTTTACATAAGGCTCAACAAAGCTAATTTTGTCCCCAGTAGCAGATGTAGGCAGTGTGGAGTAAAGGAAGCCATTAGCTCTATCGAGACTTCTCCTTTTTTTTTTTGTCCTGAACTCTGAAGAGACATCCATCCTCGGTTGTTTATTTGGGGAACTCCAGGGTAACTCTGGGCGTGCGTACGTGTGTGTTTCCAGACGTCCTCCCCCAACTCGTCGAATGAGAACTCCCCGGTGAGCCCGCCGGACGAGCAGGGACAGGGAGACAACCCTCCCCAGCTGGAGGAGGAGGAGCCTGCCTTCCCCCACACCGACCTGGCCAAGCTGGATGACATGATCAACCGGTAGGCCTGCTCCCCTCGGCTCCGGCCAGTGCCGTACTCCCGTAGGGCCTCGGCCAATCAGGCGCCGGTCTCCGTGCGCTTAGTGGGATGTTCTTTAGAAATCTTGACCAATCAGGCGCTGGTCTCTGTGCGCTTAGCAGGATGTTCTTTCTTCCTCAGACCCCGCTGGGTTGTTCCAGTTTTACCAAAAGGTGAATTAGAAGTTCTTCTTGAAGCTGCTATAGATCTTAGTAAAAAAGGTAAGGAAATTTTTTCAGCCATGCTTTATATGAGCAATCTTCTTTTTTTTTTTTCTGCGCACAGTGCAATTGTCTTTGTTGATGTACGTTAAGTAGCTACCTGGTACGTCAGATGCTGCAGTATCAGGTAGCTACCTGGGAGAACACTGAATAGCAATGGTAATTAGTGGAACATTGTGTAACTATTGCTCATCAACCGTTTTATTTTTTTGATGATGTATTGTACAATTTATACAATTATTTGAGCTGAATGCATTCAGAATATAGAACGCAAGACCTGTAGAAGCACAGATCTTGAAGCATGTTTTAACCAGAATTGTTTGTTGTACATCAGTGTAGGATGTGGTTTCATTGGTTATCCATACGGATGTCATTCACCCAATCAAAGCATCAGAAAACTGCATTATCCACCCGCTCAAACAGACTTGAAACATTGACGAGTGTTTACGTTGTATTTAATTGATAATGAAATTGGTTAAAGGTATATTCTGGGGGTTGTAAGTTGGACTATTGACACTATTGTTTCTCATGCTATTGCTTGTTGAGTGTAGTGCAGGTTCTGGCCCCTTGAGTTGGTCTGTTTTTACGTGTTCTGGTTGCAGTAGCTTTTGCTTTCTCTTTGCGAGTGAGTCAGTGTTGAGTGTCGGTTTTCACAGTTTTTGTTTCTCTTTCCCTGATAAGGACTTGATGTCAAGTGTGAAGCATGCCAGAGATTTTTCCGGGATGGCTTGACCATTTCATTTACAAAAATCCTGACCGACGAGGCAGTGAGTGGCTGGAAGTTTGAGATTCATGTGAGTACTTTATTAGAATCCTTCTCAAAGAAGAACTGACCATTAGAATTCTCCTTACTCCACTATATACCGCTCATCTCAAATGACTGCTCATAAATTTTCATGATCTTTGTGCTCAGGCAGTAGAATTGAGATGAGGAGAGTTTTTGAGCAGTGGAATAGACGGGAGTGGTGTTCTTTCCATTGCCATAATGTTACAGGTTTTTTTACCTGATTTGAATACCCAGTTGGGGGAATTCTAAGGGAAATGTGTTCTCAGTAAGCCACATGTGAAATGTACTGACAGAAAGCACTGAGCTTCGCACCGTCACTTGAATAAGGTGCTCAGATGTGTCTGACTCCTCCCCTTCTCTCCCCCCCCCCTTCTCTCCCGCTCTAAAGAGATGCATCATAAACAACACTCACCGTCTGGTAGAACTGTGTGTGGCCAAGCTCTCTCAGGACTGGTTCCCTCTTCTCGAGCTGCTGGCCATGGCCATGAACCCCCACTGCAAGTTCCACATCTACAACGGTACCCGGCCCTCCGAGACGGTGCCCGCTGGGGTGCAGCTGGCCGAGGACGAGCTCTTCGCCCGCCCGCCCGACCCTCGCTCTCCCAAGGTACGCTGGCCCTTCATTATGCCTCTTAAAGCTCAAGAGGGTGGAAATTTAATTTGCTGTTTTTCTTGGAAGCTGGTTTGTATGAAGTGCGCAAAGTGTGCTATGACCTGGGGTGAGTCATAGAAAGTGGAGACAGTATGACTGTTTGGGAGTATAGGCACCATGGTAGTGTATATTGGTTTTTAATTGTAACATCGAAACGCAGCTGCCTCAGTGTTGAAAGCTTACTGATGCCTTGTTCTTCATCATGACTGAATGTGCGAGTGGCAATGTCCAGTGAAATTTTGTAAAGTGACCCCACGCACACACAATTCTTACCCTGAGTGTTTAATCCCAGACATTTCTGTTTAGGGCCACCAAAATATATGTATATTGGTTGACCCTCCTCCTTTGTATTCTATGTAGTGTCTGTATTTTATGTATTCTGAAATTGTACAGCATAACATTGGTTCTGGAAGTAGTATTTTGCCTCCAACAATGGAAAGGATCGTGCATGTTTCCTTGGCGGTGATCTGGGCCAAACAAAGGCCTTCCTGGGAATCCATAGTGGGAAGTGAAAGTATGTACTTCTATCGCATCAGCAGACGTGCTTCATAAATGAAAGAGAAAGAGTGCAGAAATGTAAGGCGGGTGAAAGTAGAGTGGGTGGGGGTCAGCACCGGCCGAGCACTTGAGACTAAGGGAGCTGTCTACCAGGCCAAGTTAAGCCCAGTCAGTGGTCAAGATGACCTGCTTATCTTGACCGTAGCCTGAAATTATACTCCGTTTTTCATGTGCAGACTGTTTTTTTTTTTTCCTGCCAGTTATTTGTGAATTGAACCAAAAATAAGTAACATAATTGCAAAACGACCCACACTGATTGATTGTCATTCTCTCTCCTGTCACAGGGCTGGCTGGTGGATTTAATAAACAAATTTGGTACATTAAACGGGTTTCAGACTCTGCACGATCGCTTCATGAGCGGCCAGGCGCTGAACGTCCAGATCATCGCGGCGCTCATCAAGTAAGTCGCCATCGCCTTCGGCGGGAGCGCGCCGGCGCTTCCCGGTCTGAAAATATCATGTGACTGCGCGCTGCTTTGCGTCCTGCTCATCGATACGCTTTGTTCGTTTCTCCAGGCCGTTCGGGCAGTGTTACGAGTTTCTAACGTTGCACACGGTGAAGAAGTACTTCCTCCCCATCATCGAGATGGTTCCCCAGTTTCTAGAAAACCTCACGGATGAGGAATTGAAAAAAGAGGCCAAGAACGAAGCCAAAAATGACGCGCTGTCGATGATAATCAAGTCGCTGAAGAACCTAGCTTCACGGGTACCTGGCCAAGAAGAAACAGTAAAAAACTTAGAAATTTTTAGGTTAAAAATGATTCTTAGGTAAGACGCCGTTTCCCTACATGCATGTAGCGAATACTTTTCACGCCGTACTGTACCTCTGTAATTGGTATACATATGCAATGTTTCTCCCCCCCAACAGGTTATTGCAAATTTCTTCATTTAATGGAAAAATGAATGCACTAAATGAAGTCAACAAGGTGATTTCAAGCGTTTCCTACTACACCCATCGGCATGGCAACCCTGAGGAGGAGGAGTGGCTGACTGCTGAACGCATGGCTGTAAGCTCCACTGTTGCCTCTGTGTGCTCTAGTGGGTTCCTCATTGGTTACACAGCGTTAAAAATGTTGTGCAATGGGTTTGTACCTATTGGTGGATAATGGGGGTCATTCTTTATTCGCAAGTTGCTGTCTGTAATAAGAAATTTAATGTTCATGGCGGTAGCATGCCGTTCTCATCATACCTGATGAGACGGAACATAATAGCCCAGGTGAAAAACATATTTTAAAACGTTCACGTTCACTGCTCTCGACATCGCTCATGATGAAAGCGTCTGTGTGGTTTATTTTCAGAGTCAAAGGGCAAGTGTGGATGCATTTTTATTTTGCAGTGGTTAATGGAGAGCGGGCAAGAGGATTTAGAGAGGACCTTCTCCTTTTTTCCCCCCACACTACAGATTTTCCTTATCACTGACAATAGACAATAGAGAACAAATTCCTGACATTTTATTATGGAAAATCTTGCATGTAGTTTGCCATGTAGTTTGCATGAGTGTGGAGTATACATAGACTGGGGCTGAGAAACGGTTTAAATGTGTGATTTTTTTTCCCCATTTGTATGATTTTTCCATTAGTGCTTATGGATGGTCATTTGTTTTTCCTAGGTTACTCTAAAAATGGAAATGATCTAACAATTAATAAAAAAAGTATTTAAATTAGCTAGATTTAAATTCACTTGGTAAATGTTTAAAATACTGTTTGTAAATAGTCTTTATTGCAGAGTATTGGCTGTTGGTTGGTTTGAGAAGCTTCTGCTTGTGTGCGTGGGTTGGTGCTGTTCCTCTGAACCCCGAGTTCGTCCCTCTCAGGAGTGGATCCAGCAGAACAACATCCTGTCCATCGTGCTGAGGGACAGCCTGCATCAGCCGCAGTACGTGGAGAAGCTGGAGAAGATCCTGCGCTTCGTCATCAAGGAGAAGGCCCTGACCCTGCAAGACCTGGACAACATCTGGGCAGCCCAGGTGCTGTGGCTGGCTTTCATCTCCCGGTTGCGCTGTCGGCATCACACGGCGTCTCTGTCAGCAGTTAAACTTGAGCTCTTCCTTTCGTCCCTGCAGGCCGGCAAGCACGAAGCCATTGTGAAGAATGTGCATGACCTCCTGGCAAAGCTCGCCTGGGATTTTTCTCCTGAGCAGCTTGACCATCTCTTTGACTGCTTCAAGGTGAGAGGTTGGAAGGCGCTGTCCGATGTCATGCACTGAAATCACGTTAAGCCTGTTTGTCACTCACGTGTCACTTAAGTGGACTGATGGATATGACATTTATAACGGTGTTGTTTCATTCCGTTTCCAGGCGAGCTGGACAAACGCCAGTAAAAAGCAGCGAGAGAAGCTGTTGGAGCTGATTCGCCGCTTGGCCGAGGACGACAAGGACGGGGTGATGGCCCACAAGGTTCTGAACCTGCTGTGGAACCTGGCCCACAGCGACGACGTGCCTGTGGACATCATGGACCAGGCCCTCAGTGCTCACATCAAGATCCTGGACTACAGCTGTTCCCAGGTATAACCTCACGTCAGTGCCAGAGTTGGCTAAGGACAGTGCAGTGTTTGGCAGAGAGGATGATGGAATTTGAAGTCCAGAGATTGAATCTGTGAAGCGAGTTTAACATGACGTGGATTTTTCCATCGCACGCTTGAGGAAAACATTTATGGCTGCTTTTACGGCCCCATATTTCATACTACTCTTGTGCTGAAGTCAGATCTTCATACATAACAACGTTAAAGTAGGTAAGCTTGCAAAGGACAGATGTGTTTGAGATTGGCTTGCGAGAGCTCCGCTATGCTTCAGACCTAATTAACAGCAATAGACGTCCTTGCAGGACCGCGACACGCAGAAAATCCAGTGGATAGACCGTTTTATTGAGGAGCTGCGAACCAACGACAAATGGGTGATCCCTGCACTGAAGCAGATTCGGGAGATCTGCAGCCTGTTTGGGGAGGCGCCTCAGAACCTAAGGTAAATGTGCTAAGCGTTTCGGTAAGGGAAACGGTTGTGGGAGTGGTAGTGGTGGGGGGGATTTGGGGCGAGGGGGGGTGGGGCGGATGGGGAACGAGAACCCTTTGCAAAATATGAAAAATATATGAAAGGCAACTGCAAACAGCTCATTAATAGCAGGTTAATCTGAATGCAGCTCTAATTATTCAGAATTAATTGGTTGTGAAACTCTTATCTGCGAATGTGCAGTTCCTCAAGGATACCTGAAATAGACTTGCATTTATTATATCCATTCATTTTTTTTTTTTTAATATTTGAAATGATATTTAAGGGAGTTTCAGAGGGCTGTTTATCACTTAATTATTTGTTCAAATATGTGTGAATAAAAGAATTCTATGCCAGAGGCAGTACATTTGAACATACTGTGTGTGCCAGTACCTTTTGAGGCTGAGGGAGAGGGGATCTATAATGTCTCCCTGGAGAGATTGTTCCCATTTTACCCCATTAGCTGCTGCACAAGTAGGAATGGCTTCTGCTGTTAAATTCACTACTTGAAGATTTTCCCTGTAAAATATTTTAGTTCTGATTGTCAACAGCTAGATTAAATAAAATTAATAATGTAGCGAATATAGTAAAGTATAAGTACTTGTTGTTTTTCCAGAGTGAACATTAACATAGGAAAGAATTTAGTGAACAAATTTGAAAGTTCAATTTTGGGTTAATACTGTTTAAATTTTAGTAATCTTGCAGAATTACTCTTAAACGTGATGTCTCTTTAATTCTCTCAGGGAATTTTGCATAAGTGCTTCAGTGTGTTTCTCTGGGCAGCTGAGCTGCCTAGATACCTCAGTTGTGCTGTACACGGAGCCCGGCCTTTTGCCTCTGCTGTTGTGGTAAAATGTCGGGATTGGACGGGTTTGGAGGGTCCGTGACGTTCTCACCGTTCCCTCACAGTCAGACGCAACGCAGCCCGCACGTCTTCTACCGCCACGACCTGATAAACCAGCTGCAGCACAACCACGCGCTGGTCACCCTGGTGGCCGAGAACCTGTCCGCGTACATGGAGACCATGAGGCAGTTCGCCAAAGGTTGGGTCTCCTCCCCCGAGCCCGATTAGCGTCTGTGTGTTATCATCAGGGTCCTCTGTTTCAGTACCGGGGTTTCACAGCCTGTAATTCAGTGGGAAAACGCTGCGTGTCTCTATTTGAATGCACAACACGGTAATTGGCTAATCTGATAAGAGTAAGTGATTGGCAGAGGCTAATTAGATGGACCAGCTAGAGGGAACAATCATAATAATTTTTTGCGCAGCCCAATAAACCAACTCGCTGACTGTATGAGACAGATCAGATGGGACACCACAGAGAGGGCTTTCTTATTACAACAGTTGCGTACCTCAGAATGCGCCTGCTCAGCAGTATTCTCCTGGGTGTCTTTTATTAATGCCTGTGTCGGTGGGTATTTCTATTAGATTGTTTCTTTCCTCTTAATGATGGGTAAAATGACAAAGTTTTACAAGAGAACTAACTGGGTTCTGTTTCTGGTGAACATACATTTTAATTATAATTACACATCGTAGTGTGTCCTGATGAATTAAATGAAAAGATATGCTCAGACCTCAAGTGGTCATGCATACCACCCTGTGAATCTGTGTGCAATGACTGCACCTTCAGTAATTACTAAATGACTAATTGAGATGATTTGGGCAGTGCAGTAGGATGGCCCTTAATGATTACTCTTCAAATGCGTTTGCAAGGGGTCCTGAATCAGCATCTTGTTGCTGGTGGGCTGAATTACAGGTCAGATGCGTTTGCCACAGGGCCCTAATGAGCTGGTCCAATAAGAATGATCTCTTGTGTGAACTAGCTGTCATGTGGACTTGTCCTTTACAGCTGCGCGGCAAAGAGCTGTAGGTTTACTCTGTGCTGCTCGCTCCTCCCTTTAGCCGAGCACTTGGAGTTCGACCCGCAGACGGTGCGGGACGGCAGCCGCTACAGCCACGTGCAGGAAGTCCAGGAGAGACTCAACTTCCTGAGGTGAGAGCGGTTCTTCCTTTCGGTGAAGTAACGGGGGTGTTCAATTAAACAACCTTTCAGTTTATCGGTGGTGTCTCTTTCGGTTTGTTCCGGAGCGGGGGAGGGGCCTCGGCATTTCTTAACGTGGCGGTGTGTTGCACGCTTGTCTGTCCGTCCGTCCGTCCATCCGTCCGTCCGTCCTGAGCGCCCTGTCCCGGTTCGGTGCCGCAGGTTTCTGCTGAAGGACGGCCAGCTGTGGCTGTGCGCGCCCCAGGCCAAGCAGATCTGGAAGTGCCTGGCGGAGAACGCCGTGTTCCTGTGCGACCGGGAGGCCTGCTTCAAGTGGTACTCCAAGCTGATGGGCGACGAGCCCGACCTGGACCCCGACATCAACAAGGACTTCTTCGAGAACAACGTGCTGCAGCTGGACCCCTCGCTTCTCACCGAAAACGGGATGAAGTGCTTCGAGCGCTTCTTCAAAGCCGTCAACTGCAGGGAAGGGAAGCTGGTGGCCAAACGGAGGGCTTACATGATGGATGACCTGGAGCTGATTGGGCTCGATTACCTCTGGAGGGTAAGACGTCACTTCCCATGTCTCGGTGACTTGCTCTAAATTCCTCCTCTCACTATTTATTCATATTCTATGGATTGTGTGCGGTTTCTAACTGCTTTCCCTCCCCTGAGTTCTACCGATGAATTCACACAAACAGCATTTATATGTTTTACTTTCCTCATATGGAGACAGAGGTAGGCTTATGTTCTGTCAGAAAGGGTGCTAGAAGTTCTTATTCTTATAGATTTTTTAGTGATTTTGCAAATGTGCAAGTTTGAAGGAAGGTCTTCATGATTTATATTAATACTTACAATGTTCTTGCTCCTTTTTTCCCCATGATGGCCAAGATGACGAGGTCTCTCCGTTTGGTTAATCCGGTTATGTTAGTGGTTTCAAACCAACGTCTTTGTCGGTGTGTGATGCATTAATCTCTTCATTTCCTTGAAGAGAGAAGTAATTTCATCCGCGCGTTTATATTTGTCTTGCATTTGAATGATGTTTGTTTTATAAGGAACTGTAACTAATGGGCTTAGAATAGGGGCTACTGTGTGGCCCACTTCTTCTGACCTACATATTCCTTAAGCCTTCAGTGCGTTAGTCCATTACGTAAGAAGAAGGAAAATTAGAAGCTTCCGGATACGAAATATGAGGCTCCATTTTAAGAGGGCGAAGCGATGTGAGCAATTACCAGACAGGGGTGGCAAAGGCCTGTTGCGGAAAGAGAAGGGAAGCAGCGCTTCTTTTAACCAGCGGTCATCATGACTTTAATTGTGCCATTCTGCTGCACTGTGTGAGGAGAAGCCTGCATTGGCTGTGAAAGCCTCTGGCTAGCAGACATTAGCCACCTCCATTAATGAGTCACCTTTGGTATCTCTGCTCAGCTCAGTGTACACAGCTTTGTTTCTCTTTGAATGAAGGATTAGGCTCACCCCTGGTACCCGGTGGTAGGGGTGTGTGGGTGTGGGTGGGGGGGTGCCATTTTTTGAGGTGACTGAAGATGAGTCTTGGTGAATGTCTGAGATGAGCTCTGAAGTTTTTTTATGTGCATGTATAGGTTTGATTTCAATCATTTTTAGCAATAGAAATTTAGCAGCAGTCTCACAGAATTGAAATTTATGTGTGCGTAGGATGAAATTCAAGTTCCCATTTTGGTAGGAGGCGGACACATTCTTTAATCTTTATTATTGAAGCAGGCAATTGCAGGTGTCTCATGGTGTCTTTTTTGAATTGTATCACTCGTCTTTCTGTGACAGATCAGATGGTGAAAGTGCCTTTCCCTTTTTATTTGTTTGTTAAGCAGCTATCTCTGCATCCCTACCCAATTTGTTCATTTGTCTCTTTTTGTGGGATAAGAGAAATCTTTGTAGCTACAGTTACCAGTTTAATGGCCAATTTGTCCAAAGGGAACCTTGTGATGTAAAAGTTTTCCCTGGATATGACTTGATTGAAATCTCACCTGATTTATTTCAGAATGTTTAATGCCAATTTTGGGTATGCTACAAATTCTAATATTGTTTTGTATAAAGGTATATATCACCTGTCTTGTTGCTGCTGGCCAGCCTTCAGTAATAAGTTGCATTCGTACTTGATATCGGATGCATTTCATGTTGAGCTGCGACAGCTATCACTGATTCCTGATTTTATCATGTCTGCCTCCGAACAGGTTGTGATTCAAGGGAGTGATGACATTGCCAGCCGAGCCATAGATTTGCTGAAAGAGATTTACACAAACCTCGGACCAAAACTGCAAGTCAATCAGGTAAGCCTCCTTCCCTCCCTGCGGGAACATTGTTTTTGTTTTTCCGCCCTTGATTTACATTTGTCTTCTACACTACGCCAAGCATCATACCTTAGCACTAAACATGGTTCTTAAAAACTAAGAACGACAAAAAGAAAAACCTTGATATGAACGTTCTTTTCCTGGAACAAATCCATTGTTTCCGTGTTACTGTACTGATTTTGCTTCGTTTGCAGGTAGAGATTCATGAGGATTTCATCCAGTCTTGCTTTGACCGGTTGAAAGCCTCCTATGACACCCTGTGCGTGTTGGACGGGGACAAAGATAGCATTAACTGTGCGAGACAAGAGGCCATCCGCATGGTGAGGGTGCTGACTGTCCTGAGGGAGTACATCAACGAGTGTGACAGTGACTACCACGAGGAGAGGACCATCCTGCCCATGTCAAGGTACCAGCGGAGCGCGGTCTATTTATAACACACCCTTCATTTCCGGAGAATTGGGTACTTTCCGTGTGATGCTCTCGCACCTCATTTGGACCCTTTGCTTGGGGTTTTCCACAGAGCGTTTCGAGGCAAGCACATCACCCTCATCGTGCGCTTCCCGAACCAAGGCCGCCAGGTGGACGACCTGGACATCTGGTCCCACACCAACGACACGATCGGGTCCGTGCGCCGCTGCATCCTGACCAGGATAAAGGCCAACAGCGCGCACACCAAGATCGAGCTCTTCATCGGGGGGGAAATCGTCGACCCGGCCGACGACCGGAAGTTGATCGGGCAACTCAATCTGAAAGACAAAACCGTAAGCTTTTGTCTTTGCCCAGGCCTGTTGTATGGGGGGAAATCTATTATGATCTGATAGCCAGTTATCCCGAATAGCGTTGGTGATGGAATAGTCTTGAACAGTTTAGACTGCTTTTGACTTTCTAACTGGCGGGCACCCATCAAAAGACCATACTGAAAAATACTGAACGTTTCACATCACAGAGCCATTGAAATCACCCGGTGACGTTATTGGATTTATGGAGCCTTGCTCTTCTTTCACTGGTAGCTTGCTCTCTCTATATCTCTTGACCGCTTTTGACCATCAGCAACAAAGAGCGTGTTTATTTAATTTGAGGACAGTGTAGCCGCTGCTTGTGTGTAAAGGTCTTTCTCCCCCTTTCACAGCTAATCACAGCTAAGCTCACCCAGGTCAGTTCCAACATGCCTTCAAGCCCCGATAGCTCCTCGGACTCCTCCACTGGTTCCCCCGGAAACCATGGAAACCACTTCAGCGACGGACCCAATCCTGAAGTGGAGAGCTGTCTTCCGGGAGTGGTAAGGGGTTTATGGGTATTTAACGTCACGCGTTGTGCAGTTGGGTGGTTTGAACGAAAACGCCGTCCTGCCGTCCTGTCCTGGTGAGATAGACGTCGGGTCTGAGGATTTCAGTGGCGTCCTTTCGTTTTGTAGATAATGTCGCTGCACCTGCGCTACATCTCCTTCCTGTGGCAAGTGGCGGACCTGGGCTGCAATCTGAACATGCCTCTACTGCGCGACGGGGCCCGGGTGCTCATGAAGCTCATGCCCCCCGGTGAGTACGCTCCTCCATTTTGACAGGAGCATTCTCTGATTTTTTTGGCTCGCTATGCAGCAAAATGTTTCTGCATGTAAAGGGGGGAAAAAAATGTAAAGGCAGCAGATTTTCGATAGTTGATTCTGTTTGGCATTGAGGTATTGCGGTCTGCGGTGCGACTGTGTCAAAACAACACGTTTTAGCTTGGTGCCAGACTAAACAATGCTGCCAGATTGAAAACTCGGCACTTTGGGTCCAGTGTTGTGTCCTTGAAACCTTCTGCTTTTCAGAATCAATAGGTTCGTGACTCTCAGGCTAAAAACAACTTTCTCTCTGCTGTAGAGGAAAGAGAACATGTACTTTTTTTGTATGTGGTTTCTACAAAATTAATATGGGAGAGAAATGCATATGTACATTCAAATCCTATAGACTGTGTCATGAAGAAATTGTTGGATATAGCATAAATTGAATACTTTATTTACCTTTTCAGGAATTTGATTTGCATTTTAAGAAGAGGCTCTTGTTTACACACAGTTTGCACACTGCCACACAGACAACACAAACTTTCAGACAATAGGTCTATCATATATGCATATTTGCAGTTAAACAGTCAGCTACTGGTTCTCCAAAATTTAATGTTGTTCAAACAAATGAAAAACGGTTGTAAGCCTGCACCAGTTCTTTATATCAGGAGCTGGACTAACATGGTGGGCAAGTTGTTACAGTTTTTTGTGAAGTCACCCTTTTTATTTTGCCAGTTGCAAAACATAGAGCCAGGGCAGCTGATTTTGATGGACTTTTGTTGCTCATAGTGGAATTAAACCCTCTTTTAAATTAACCATATGGCTACTCTAAATGCCTTTTTCTTTCTTTTTTCCCCCCAGATAACACTACAGTAGAAAACCTGCGAGCCATCTGTCTGGATCATGCCAAGCTTGGAGAAAACAGCCTCAGTCCTACCCTGGACTCCCGCTTCTTTGGCCCCTCCCCCTCCCAAGTGCTCTACCTGACTGAGGTTTGTCTTGTGCGGCCCTCGGCTATACCAGAATGTGACCACGCCTCCACACAAACAAGGCGTGTCACACTGAGCTTTGTGTGGAGTGACTACACTCTATGGCGAGATAAGGCTTGTTCCTTTCAGTGTGTGTACTTGCATGTGAAGTAGTTCTCTGTTGAATGAGATGGCAGCTGACTTGAGATTGACCTGTGTTGATGTTGCCTGACCTGTGTTTTAAATTG
Source organism: Anguilla rostrata (assembly GCF_018555375.3). Lineage (NCBI taxonomy): Eukaryota > Metazoa > Chordata > Actinopteri > Anguilliformes > Anguillidae > Anguilla > Anguilla rostrata. The sequence continues at coordinate 29,647,517 of NC_057947.1, read as the reverse complement.
CTCTTATGTAGCGGTTTACCTTCCTATTTGAGCCTGGAGTGAAATGACTGTATAATCGGGTGCCAGAGATGGAGGTCAGGGGTGGCTTGAGCCCCTGTTCCTCTGACCTGTGCCCTCTTTGATGGTCGTTCGGTGTCCTTTTTCTTCTTCCTGTATTACCCATTATAACAATGGATTCCCCCGCCCCCATACACCTGATTGGTTATTATTGTGTTGAGTCGAGTGCAGCTAGGTGCAGTGATCGTGCCGTTCTGGGGGGGTATGTTTAGATATCCTGCGTTCACCCTTCTGTGTGTGTGTGTGTGCGTGTGTCTGTGTGTCTGTCTCTGTGTGTGTGTGTGTGTGTCTGTCTGTTTCTGTGTCTGTGCCTGTGTGTGCGCATGTGTGTATTTTACTCAATAAAAGCCCGGAACAGACAGATGGCAGTTCATATTTATTGCAAACAGTAGCAGAGGCATAGAACAAACATCCTGGTACTTTCCCCTAACGTTCTCTGGTGTCCTCGACATCAAGCTAGTAACTGTTAATGCCAGCAGACAGAGGATAATACTCACCCCTGAACAATGAATGCCTTTTTCTATAGGGTAGGCAAATTGATATTCACTCAGTGTAATCTAACAGAACAAATAGCCTCTCCCTTACTTGCACTACATTTCCAAAAGTATGCAGACACCCCTTCCGATTAGTGGTTTCGGCTATTTCAGCCACTCCCTTTGCTAACAGGTGCATAAAATCATGCATGCATTGACATTGGCAGTAGAATGGGTTGTACAGAAGTGCTCAGTGACTTTCCGTGTGGCACTATCACAGGATGTCACAGTGGCTTGCTTGCAAGATGGCTGAACAGCAACAGTTATTGAGCAATAATTTTCTAATTTGTTCTGTTATTATTTTATTGTCACTACCTCTAACTGTGTTCATAGCAAATTCTTGTCTGGGTGTAGCCTGTGTCCTGTGCTGGCTCCTGACCTGTGCTCTGTGCACTGTGTCCTGGGCCGACTCCTGACCTGTGTTCTGTGCCCTCCGCCGGCTCCTGACCTGTGTTCTGTGCTCTGTGCCGGCTCCTGACCTGTGTTCTGTGCCCTGTGCCGGCTCCTGACCTGTGCTCTGTGCTCTGTGCTCTGTCGCAGGTGGTCTACGCCTTGCTCATGCCGGCCAGCGGCACCCTGGGAGAGGACGCCAGCGACTTCCAGTACAACTTCTTGAAGAGCGGCGGACTGCCCCTCGTACTGAGCATGCTCACCAGAAATAACTTCCTGCCCAATGCTGACATGGAGACAAGGAGGGGAGCCTACCTCAACACTCTAAAAATAGCCAAACTGCTCCTGACGGCGGTTGGCTTTGGCCACGTGAAGGCTGTGGCAGAGGCCTGCCATCCCGTCGTGGAGGGAACCAGCCCCGTGTCACCAGTAAGTGCCGTGAAAACCATTCGGCCATTTTCTCCACCTGTGCCGTTTTTACTTGCCTGTGATTTGTTGAACGTGGCGTGTGTAGTCCCCTTTCAGGTGAACACTTTTTAATACTGCGCTACAAACTAAGGACTGGCTCATGCTGACCCAAAATGAGTAGCCTGCTTACATGCACGTATAAAAGGACATGGATGCAGGCTTGTGGAGTTTAATTATGAACGACATCTTAAGTTTTGCAAGGTCATGGCTATGGCAGCCTTATGTACTCTGTTTCTAGCTGCTTATGACAGTGGGGAAATGTCAAGCGGTGTTTTTTATTTTTTACCTTTTATTGTATGTGTATGGAGTGCCAAAAGAATTTACCTAGCTTTACTACAGAGAACAAGGAATCAATGATGAAGCAAGACAGTTAAATTTAGTCTGTGTTTTCTTATTGTAGAGCCCTGACCCATACATTTTTTGCAATTTCTGCTGCTGCTGTAGCTTCTGGAGTATTGCTTGGTAGTGATGATGCCACACATACAGTATAGAGCCCTCAGCCTCAGCACTGCCTGTGCCTCTAAACCTTCCCTGTAGCACTCTTCTGGGCTTGTGAATCACACTGTGTCTCGACTTCCTCCATGTTTTTGCTAATGTCATGGGCGTATGGTGTCATGTAGCCTTGTAGGAGCCCTGCACCAGCCCATGTTACTTTCCCTGGAGCAGAATTACTGGAAAAAAATTGATTATTCTGGAAGGGGTGGGAAAATGGGTTTGAAGCCGTTTGCCTTTGTCGTTTCCAGATAAACCAGGCCACGCATGACCAGGCCTTGGTCCTCCAGAATGCTCTCCAGAACATTCCCAACCCGTCGTCCGAGTGCATGCTGCGCAACGTGGCCGTCCGTCTCGCCCAGCAGATCTCCGATGAGGTCAGTGTCTCCCCTGCTGTGTGATCAGGGGTCCTGGGGTGCCCCAGAGTGCCCTTCTGAAGCTCTGCGGAGCTGCACAGTCTCTAGAACAGCAGCTCTCACAACTGTGTAACCAACCCTGTTCCTGGAGATCTGCCATCTGCTGTAGGTTTTCACTCCAAACCTAATAAAGCACACCTCATTCAACAGCCAGAGATCTTGTTCAGCTGCTAATCTTTAGAGTCAGGTGTGCCAAATTAGGGTTGAAATGGAAAACCTACAGGATGGTAGAATTACAGGAACTGAGTTGGTTTCCACATCGAATAACTGCTGTAAATGTTACTGCTTTCCTTCTCTGAAAGGTTTCCCTTACTTGCTTTTCAGAACTTCTTCCAGGCATCTAAGTACATCCCAGATATCTGTGTGATCCGGGCGGTGCAGAAGATCGTCTGGGCGTCTGGGTGTGGCACTGTTCAGCTGGTCTTCAGCTCGAATGAAGAGATCAGCAAGATATACGAGAAGGTAGTTATCACCCTTCACCACAGACACGGCTTTTGGAAATCCACAAGTCCGTGTCCACATGTCAGTGCTGTCCCGTGCATCACAGATGTGGTTGTGTGTACATATTGGCTTGCACAGCACCGCTCAGATTAAATCTGCAGAGAAGCTTGTGTGGCCCAGCTCGGGCGTAACGGGTTCAATGCTGTCGCGCGCAGACGAACGCGGGGAACGAGCCTGACGCGGAGGACGAGCAGGTGTGCTGCGAGGCTCTGGAGGTCATGACCCTCTGCTTCGCCCTCATCCCCACGGCCTTGGACACGCTCAGCAAAGAGAAGGCCTGGCAGACCTTCATCATCGACCTGCTGCTGCACTGCCAGAGCAAGTGAGTGCCTCAGCCTGGACATGCCGAGCCTTCGCAGATCACATCCAGCCTGGATTACAGTGTGTGGTGGTTCAGCACTGTGCGGGGATGGGGTTTGTGTTCGTTAAGATGGCGTCTGTGGTTGTTGAGATGCTGTTTATGGTTGTTGAGATGCTGTTTATGGTTGTTGGGATGGCGTTCATGTTTGTTTACATGCCGTTTGTGTTTGTTTGTTTACAGGTCTGTCCGTCAGATGGCTCAGGAGCAGTTTTTCCTCATGGCCACCAGGTGCTGCATGGGGCACAGGCCCCTCCTCTTCTTCATCACCCTGCTCTTCACAGTTTTAGGTGTAAGTATCTCAAATGATTGCAGGCTGCAAAATATTCCCTATCTTATAAGTACCAGTGGAGCTGGATGTTACCCCTGCAGATTCTAGCATGAAGTTAAATGCATTTTACCACTTGGTTGGTGGGGGTTGATAAGTGCTACATCTTTTCTTTTTCCCCCAGAGCACTGCAAAGGAGAGGGCTAAGCACGCTGGGGACTACTTCACCTTGTTAAGGCACTTACTGAACTACGCGTACAACAGCAACATCAACCTGCCCAACGCCGAGGTTCTCCTCAACAACGAGATCGATTGGCTGAAAAGAATCAGGGTAGGCCGACTCGCACTCCCTGCCATTGGTCCACTGGGCTGTGATCTGTGGTTCCAAACAATGCCGAGCGCTGGGGAAAATGAGCTCCATGGATTTATTTAGGGGTAACATCCCATGTTTCCCTGTCAGGATGAAGTGAAAAGGACAGGAGAGACCGGCGTGGAGGAGACCATTCTGGAGGGCCACCTCGGGGTCACAAAGGAGCTGCTGGCCTTCCAGACCCCGGAGAAGAAGTACTACATCGGCTGTGAGAAGGGCGGAGCCAACCTCATCAAGGTGAGCGCACCGAGCTCCAGCGTGCCGGGGCGTTTCAGGACTGGGGTCTCTGAATCGTTCTCATGTTCGAATCCGAAGTGTGCCACAGCGCTTTTCCATGCTTGAGTGGGGTACATGCCCTGAGTCCCTGCATTAAATTTCCGGCTGTTATAAAATATAATATCTGTGAAGTGTTAGCTGCCCTGTGTAGGTGCATAATGTGAATAATTTAATGCCTCAGAATTACAGGCGCTGTATTGAGCCGCCCTAACTGTCCCTTTCTCCCTCTGGCTCTCTCCAGGAGCTGATCGATGACTTCATCTTCCCGGCCTCCAACGTGTACCTGCAGTACATGAAGAGCGGGGAGTTCCCGGCCGAGCAGGCCATCCCCGTCTGCAGCTCCCCCGCCACCATCAACGCCGGCTTCGAGCTGCTGGTGGCGCTGGCCGTGGGCTGCGTCAGGAACCTCAAGCAGATCGTCGACACGCTGACCGACATGTACTACTTGGGTACGCGCCGTCCGCGTGTCTGAACCTGGCAGTGTTGTGAGGCTCATTGGGCTTTGGCATGCTGTGCTGACGCTCATTGTTGTGACTCATTCGGTTTTGGCATGCTGTGCTGTGTTGGGCTGCCCTGTTGGTCAGTGCTGTGACTGGTTGGGTTTTGGCATGCTGTGCTGTGTTGGGCTGCCCTGTTGGTCAGTGCTGTGACTGGTTGGGTTTTGGCATGCTGTGCTGTGTTGGGCTGCCCTGTTGGTCAGTGCTGTGACTGGTTGGGTTTTGGAATGCTGTGCTGTCGGTCAGTGCTGTGACTGGTTGGATTTTGGAATGCTGTGCTGTGCTGTGCTGTCGGTCATTGCTGTGACCAGTTGTGTTATTCTGTCGCAGGTTGTGAAGCACTTACGGAGTGGGAGTACCTGCCTCCTGTTGGCCCGCGGCCCACCAAAGGCTTTGTGGGCCTGAAGAACGCCGGGGCCACCTGCTACATGAACTCGGTCATCCAGCAGCTGTACATGATCCCGCCCATCAGGAACGGCATCCTGGCCATCGAGGGCACGGGCAGCGACGTGGACGACGACATGTCCGGAGATGAGAAGCAGGACAGCGAGGTGCGTCCAGCGCGTCAGGTCCTTTGTACCGTGGAGTGTCTGGAGTGTGTGTGCGCTCAGTGAGAACACTCCCTGCTCGGGATCCGCTGACTGGCCAATCAGCTGTCAGATAGCACAACATTTAGGCGCTGCCAAGAGTCGAGGGCTCTGATATGTGCTCCAGCAGAACAGTACTTGCACTCTGGGAGAGCAATATCAGTTCTCCATTTATCAATTGCATTTAAGATTGTACACAATTTTTACCGAGTGGCAGAACACGTTGTCTGGGGAGAGTAATTGCGGCCTTTCACCTACAGAGCAACGTGGATCCTCGGGACGAGGTGTTCAGCTATCACCCTCAGTTCGAGGACAAGTCCTCCCTCAGCAAATCGGAGGACAGGAAGGAGTACAACATTGGGGTGCTGCGCCACCTGCAGGTCATCTTCGGGCACCTGGCCGCCTCCAGGTTGCAGTACTATGTCCCTCGCGGTTTCTGGAAGCAGTTCCGGTAAGTTCCGTCACCTCCTGCGTCATCCCTTTACGACGGGGCTGAGGGATTGGTTCCGGCAGCCTTTTTTCCAGCCTGGGTTGTATTAAAAATGGCCCCAGTGCAGTTGGGCCCCTGGTCGCCCTGGCTAAAGAGCGCTCGGGTCTCCCTGTGCAGGTTGTGGGGCGAGCCGGTGAACCTGCGTGAGCAGCACGACGCTCTGGAGTTCTTCAACTCCCTGGTGGACAGCCTGGACGAGGCGCTGAAGGCCCTGGGCCACCCCGCCATGCTCAGCAAGGTGCTGGGCGGCTCCTTCGCCGACCAGAAGATCTGCCAGGGCTGCCCTCACAGGTGGGAATGGCGGGAGGTCGCCCTCGCGAGCCGGGCTCCTGTGCTCTCAGCGCTAACTAGGTGAACCTGTGTCTTCTAGGTATGAATGTGAAGAGTCCTTCACTACGCTGAATGTAGATATCAGAAACCATCAGAACCTCCTGGACTCAATGGAGCAGTACGTGAAAGGAGACCTGCTGGAGGGCGCCAATGCCTACCACTGTGAGAAGTGTAACAAAAAGGTACGTGTATTCAGCTGGAAAAGTTTCTTCCAAGCCCCATTCCCTGTTCCCTGGCAGGAGACTCCATTTTGTGTCAGAATTGTGGGCAGCTGTGTTGTTCAGTTTCCAGGGATCTGAGTGTAACGAATGCTGTGTCCTGCAGGTGGACACAGTGAAACGGCTCCTCATAAAGAAGCTGCCCCCCGTGCTGGCCATCCAGCTCAAGCGCTTTGACTACGACTGGGAGAGGGAGTGCGCCATCAAGTTCAACGACTACTTCGAGTTCCCCCGCGAGCTGGACATGGAGCCGTACACGGTGGCGGGCGTGGCCAAGCTGGAGGGCGACGACGTCAGCCCGGAGAGCCAGGTGATCCAGAACGAGCCGACGGAGAGCGGCGGCGACGCCCCCGGCAGCTCCAAGTACCGGCTGGCGGGCGTGCTGGTGCACAGCGGGCAGGCCAGCGGCGGGCACTACTACTCCTACATCGTCCAGCGCAACGGCGGCGACGGCGAGAGGAACCGCTGGTACAAGTTCGACGACGGCGACGTCACCGAGTGCAAGATGGACGACGACGAGGAGATGAAGAACCAGTGCTTCGGCGGGGAGTACATGGGCGAGGTCTTCGACCACATGATGAAGCGCATGTCCTACCGGCGGCAGAAGCGCTGGTGGAACGCCTACATCCTCTTCTACGAGCGCATGGACTCCACGGACAAGGACAGCGAGCTGGTCAAGTACATCTCCGAGCTGGCCCTCACCAGCAAGCTCCACCAGATCAAAATGCCGGCGGCCATCGAGTGCAGCGTGCGCAAGCAGAACGTCCAGTTCATGCACAACCGCATGCAGTACAGCCTGGAATATTTCCAGTTTATTAAGAAACTTCTGACCTGTAACAGTGTCTATTTAAACCCCCCTCCAGGTAGGCATTCTGAACCCTGCCTGCTTTCAAACCCAGTGCTTTCCATAACATGCTATTCGTCTATTCATCTATTCATTTATTTATTTGTATATTTATTTATTTATTTATTCTTGGCTTACGCTGCTGGTTTTTTCCATTACCCCTTTATGCTAAATCTTTGAGTTTGTGAATAGCATTATTTCATTGGTTTTACATTCTCAGTCATTTAAATCAGATACTTTAGGCAGATGGAAAAGTCTTACAGTATCACACAGTAGTGGATGCAGTCTCTTGGGTAAGTGGTTCTCCACCCTGACCTTGGAAGGCTGCAGTCTGCTGAACCAGTTCAGACCCTAGAAACCAGGTGAGGCGCGATAACTGTGATAGACCACTTTAATCGATCAGTTGGTGCTGAGTCAGGAGAAAATTAAGCAGGCCCTGCAGTACTTCAGGCCCGGGGCGGAGAACCCCTGCTTTAGGGAACGGTCAGGCATGTCTAAAGAATTTAACTTGGTCAACTTGGTCGATTAATTTTCGCAGAAGCGAGGTGGACCGTCCTTTGGCCCTGGAGATATTGACTAAGGCATTATGCTGAACTAATTTGTTGGCTAAATGTAATTCTTCAATAGGATTTTAAGAACCCTTATTAAAAGGGCGGGGGAGGGGGGGGGTTCCAAAATGGAACATCTGTTGGACGTTTCCCCACGTGTGCTCGCTCACTTTCTGGTTAAATAGATGAAGCCAGCTGGACAGAAAAGCTGTGTAGTTATGTCAGCTTGTACGTGTATGTGTGTAAGTATGGGGTCAGTGTCTCACATTCTGGTAGCGCTGTTCTGCTTCCTCTGTTGCATTATTTTCCTACTGCAGTGTTAGAGGTGATTGGGTTAGTTCCCATTTTGGTCTTCAAGCTGGGCCTGTTCTGCCTCTCGCACTGTGGAGGGGGGAGCCGAACAGCGTCGCAGGCCGCATCTGTGCTGCTGTGAACTGCATCTCGCCCTGCACTGGAGCTTAATATGCACCAGTGCATTATTAATGAAGTCTGTCCTGCATTCACTGCTTTTCAAAATGAACTCCCAAGTTCCCTGTTCATGTAAACACGCTTGGTTCAGATTAAATGTTGAACCCCTCCCAGATCTGTTGGATAAAATATTGGGTGTGCGTGTGCAGGTGTGAGTGTGCGAGCTTCACAACCCTTCAGTAACAGGGTTAATAGCCCAGTCCTGGAGAAAATAATCATATTTTTGGTCTTAATAGTTGTGAAAATAAGCCCTTGGTGCATTTTGATGGTTATGTATTGGCTAATATTGCGTTCTCGTTCTCTTAAGTCTTGAGAAGGTCACTGGACTAATGGTGTCCTTCACAGAAGTACTGTGCTTCGTGTTTCTGAAATGCGCTTGTTCATCTTTTAATGATCTGCACCTCAAGAAGTCACTCGTCGTTAAATGATGCCTATTTCTCCTTCAATTAGGACAAGATCATCTTTTGCCTGAAGCAGAAGAAATAGCTATGATTAGTATTCAGCTTGCTGCTAGATTCCTGTTTAGCACGGGATTCCACACAAAGAAACTGGTGCGCGGCCCTGCCAGCGACTGGTGAGTACGGCGTGCTGTCTGCTCCGCTCTTCTCACGCGGCCATTTTGTCAGAATCCTGACCGCGCGTCTCCCCCCCCCTCTGCACCGCGCTCCTCCGCAGGTACGACGCGCTGTGCATCCTGCTTCGCCACAGCAAGAATGTACGCTACTGGTTCGCGCACAACGTCCTGTTCGCCTACGCCAACCGCTTCTCCGAGTACCTGCTGGAGTGCCCCAGCGCGGAAGTGCGGGGCGCCTTCGCCAAGCTCATCGTCTTCATCGCGCACTTCTCCCTGCAGGACGGCCCGTGCCCCTCGCCCGCCGCCTCTCCGGGGCCGTCCACTCAGGTACGCCCCCCCCCGACGGGCTCGCCCCGTCCTCCGCACGCCACCAGCGGGGTGTTTACCCATTGGCCACTGCGGGTTTTAATAAGAGTGTGATTGGTCAACCGTTACCCTCAGCATCTCCATTTCCCAGGCAAATGCCTGACATTTACAGAATTTCAGATGCCTTGATGGGGTGGGGGGAGCCTTCCGCATTCTGACAGACAGTGATGAATGATAACTTTGCAAGTTGCAATCCAAGAATGAAAACATAACGATGGCTGCTTCCTCTCTGAATTCTGTGCAGTAAGACTATTCCAGTCTTTGTGCCCACTTATTTAAAGAGTTGTTGAACGATGAGTTCTATGCAAAACCTGTTTGCTGAAATGCTGCCATGTTAGGTTGAATTCTGGAAAAATTTCAAAAATGAATGTGACTCAAGTGGTGCGTGGAAGAAAAATGAATGCGCAATAAAATCAGTGTGTGATCGTGATAATTGCAGTTTCATACCACGCAAGTTTAATTTATTACCTTTCAGCCAAACTTGCAAATTTCTGCAAAAAATGTTTGAATCATTCAGTTGGGGAATTTCATGTCCCATCAGGTCTGTGGATGGCTTTGTGACTTGCTTTGATTCTTTGCTGCTCTCGCATTGTGGCAAGAAAAGCACTGGCAGAAAAAAAAAATGTATCATGTCAGATGATTTAGAACCTTGTAAAGTGTCACAGATTTAAAGCTATCTGGTAAAACCTGAAATTTCAGTTTTATATGTTCAGATTGGGATGGGGAAGGAAGTGTTTTTATTTTATTTTATTTATTTTTTATTAGGAAAGGCTGTGTTTGAAAATTGAGTGGGACTTGAAATCAATGAGTGAAACATGGTCAGTTCAGGACATTAATTGTAACAACATTGGAAAAGTTCCCGTGGAACATCATTGCCATTTTTCAGTCCGTTAACTGAATTTCCGTTCGTTTCTTTAATCGGCTGAAGTGAAATTGACTCCCGCCCTGGTGCTCAGTACATCCGGCCAAACATTTCCCCCGGAGTTTATTTTCCTGTCAGAGCCCCTTACGTCTCCAGGGAGAGTTCAGTTTAGTCTTTCCGTCTTTGTAAGAGATGGCGTTTGGAGAGAGATGCGTTTGGAGCATGTGACTAAAGCCCTTTGCTCCTATTGTAGGCCTGTGACAATTTGAGCCTGAGTGACCACCTGCTGCGAGCCGTCCTGAACCTGCTGCGGAGGGAAGTGTCCGAACACGGCCGCCACCTGCAGCAGTACTTCAACCTCTTCGTCATGTACGCCAATCTGGGTAAGGGCCCGCCACGCGCGCCTGAACCGGGCTCCTCCCACCTCCAGCGCGGGGGCGGGCGGGACCTCTGAGCCTAAGCTCCGCCTCCGTCTGCCTCCCTCTGCCTCAGGCGTGCCAGAGAAGACCCAGCTGCTGAAGCTGAGTGTTCCCGCCACCTTCATGCTGGTGGCCCTGGACGAGGGCCCCGGACCCCCAATCAAGTACCAGTACGCTGAGCTGGGCAAGCTGTACGCTGTGGTCTCTCAGCTGGTGCGCTGTTGCGATGTATCATCGCGCATGCAGTCTTCGATTAACGGTAAGCCCGGTCCTCCTGAAGCCTCCTTCGTTCTGGGGGGTTTTTTTTGTTTCTCTTGCGTGCGTAAGGCACTGGTGGCGATGGTCACTGTGATAAAGCATACATGCGTCAGTCCAGCACCACGTGCGTGTTCCCTATGTGAGAGCTATCTGCCCGATGAAGATCCTCATCCTTGCTCAGGACCCTGTGACTGACCAATCAGCCGTCCCCAAGCACACATGCCTTGTGGGCGTGGCCTGGGGCTGAGGGCGTTTCTGACGTATGAGAGGATAGAATAGTGAACGACTGCAGAGTTAGGAACACAAGCTGCTCATCTTTGTTAGACCTGTTTGTGCCATACGCTCCGGTGGTGTGTGAAAGTGAAGCGGCTCCTCTGATTGGCCCCCCCTCCTCAGGTAATCCGCCTCTTCCGAACCCCTACGGCGACTCGAACCTGTCGCAGCCCATCATGCCCCTGCAGCAGCTGGTGGCCGAGATCCTGTTCGTGCGCACCAGCTACGTGAAGAAGATCATCGAGGACTGCAGCAACTCGGACGAGACCATCAAGCTGCTGCGCTTCAGCTGCTGGGAGAACCCGCAGTTCTCCTCCACCGTGCTCAGCGAGCTGCTGTGGCAGGTCAGGCGCTCGCCCCCTCTTTCACAGATACGCAGGGTCGAGCACAGGCCTGGGTACGACCTGCTGTAATCACAGGCTTGCCTGTGCCGGTGGCTACACGGGGTCGGGCACAGGCCTGGATGTCACCTGCTGTGGTCTTGTGACAGGCAGAAATGTAAAGAAGTCAGAATGTCGGCTGATTGTGGTCTGGCTCCCCGTGCCCAGGTGGCGTACTCGTACACGTACGAGCTGAGGCCGTACCTGGACCTGCTGCTGCAGATTCTGCTCATCGAGGACTCCTGGCAGACCCACAGGTGAGCCTGGCGTTCGGAGCCTTCGCCCGTGACCCGCGTCGAGTCAACGAAACAGCTGAACCTGATTTAACTGCCCTCCTCCGTTCAGGATCCACAACGTGCTGAAGGGCATCCCTGACGACAGAGACGGGCTGTTCGACACCATCCAGCGCTCCAAGAACCACTATCAGAAGAGGGCCTACCAGTGTATAAAGTGCATGGTGGCCCTCTTCAGCAACTGCTCAGTGGCCTACCAGATCCTGCAGGTATGGGGGGAGAGCCTGAGGAGGGAATTTTGGGGGGGCTCTGTGCGTTTGGGGGGGCTCTGTGCGTTTGGGGGCTCTGTGCGTTCGGGGGGGCTCTGTGCGTTTGGGGGCGCTCTGTGCGTTCGGGGCGGGCACGCAGACTTGCTCACCCCCGCGCCCCGTGTCCCGCAGAGTAACGGCGACCTGAAGAGGAAGTGGACGTGGGCGGTGGAGTGGCTGGGGGACGAGCTGGAGCGCCGGCCCTACACGGGGAACCCCCAGTACACCTACAACAACTGGTCCCCGCCGGTGCAGAGCAACGAGACCTCCAACGGCTACTTCCTGGAGCGCTCGCACAGCGCCCGCATGACCCTGGCCAAGGCCTGCGAGCTCTGCCCTGAGGAGGTACTCCCACCGCTCAGCGCTAGCCGGGCTCTCCCTGCTCAGCCTCACACTCTGCGGCGCGATCAGCTCGCATGCCACACTAGCGCCCCCTTCCCTCTCGGCTGAGTAACGTTAAGCCTGAGCTAGCCGAATTTAACCTACTGTAGCAATTGCAAAGAAATTCCACCTAAGCAGTGGGTCATTGATAATGATGCTCTTATGATGTTTTTCATTTTTATTATTTTCCGGTAAGAGATTGTTTTTTTCCTAGTGCCGTGGCTGGCTTGCTCCAAAATTACATGAAAATAGTAGCAAGTGTTTTCTTACATAAAATGCCTCTTAGGGACACTAAATGAATTGTCCATATTAACTTGATGAGATGGCATTGCTCGTTCTCTTTCTTTCTTTGTGCAAATGTGCATGCACTGTCCGTATTTGTATTTAAAAGCTGTCCATCAACCAGTATTTGAGACATTAGTTTATACAGCAGTTGTTTACATCTAGTAACCCCTATTTAATATGTTATGAGAGAGAACAGATATTACTGGCATTCTCTATGTCAGTAGTCTACCTTACATGATGATTTACTCAAATGTATGGCATGAAGTGATATATGACCGTATGTGTTTTAAATGTGGAACGACACAGTCGCAGACACGAACATTAGTTTTCATCTGTTGATTTAGGATAAAAAAAACATTGCAGCATTTGCTTTTTTTAGGAACACTTCCTTTTTTTGCAGTAATGAGGACCCTTCGTATGGTTTCAGTTTGTAGATTGTCTTTTATTTTTTGTGGTTTTATGAAAGATACAGTATTCAAACAAAGTTTAAATTGCCTTCATTTACTATAGGTAGGGCTTTGAGTTTTCGATAAATTTATTTCAATACATTTATTTCTGGCTGCTTTTAGCCCCCCTTTGAAATAGATGATTATTTTCATTTATTTTAACATTGATGAATTGCTTGTGCATCAGGCTTTTTAGAAAGCTGGTGTGTTCTGTCTTGCTTCTATATAAGTTCCTTTTATTTTATAGACTGCCTGTTTTTTTTCATTTGCTGGGTCAGCAAACAGTCAATTAAAAAAAAAAAAACTGTATGAAATTCGCTGTGTTTGCAAGCTAATCGATTGGTATTCGATGGCAGACTCAAACACCTGTAAGAAAAGTATGGGGGGGGAAGAAAGTACTGCACTTGCATCGTTTATTGACACTTGTTTCTATGCAATAACAACTGCCATTTCAAAAATAGTGTCACTTAACGAAGCACGAGGCGGTGTCTGAAGAAGATGCCGCGCGGAAATCGTCCTCGCCACAGCGGCTTTTGCCCGGGGAAGGGACAGGACAGCCGAAGCACACTGTAAGACTTGTGTCCCAGCAGAAAAGCCTCCACTGTTTGCCATCTCAGCATTCTCTTGGTGTTCACACAGGGCATGGTGTAGCTCTTACTAACTCTGCTCTCTCATCTGTGTGTTTAGTCGAAGCAGGGTCTGCCTTCACCCATCCCCGTCCCTGTACTCCCCCACCCCCACCCAGCCCCCAACCCCACCTCCCTAACCCAACCCCCCCCAAACAAATTCCAATTTTGATAGCCAATGTGGAAAGTCATCGAAAACTCTAAGCCTTGGCTATAGTGTTTGAGAATATGTATTGTATTGTTATTGCATTTAGACCATGTTTCCTGGAATATTTCAGGTGTGTGGTTAGAGAACAGCTTTGATGATAGTGTGGAACAGTTAATTTCATGTCCGATGAAACTTTGGAAGGCTCAAGTGATTCCTCAGCATTTAAGACGATTTGATCCAGACCTGTGCTATAATTTGTTCGAAAGATCTGAAATGGGGTTATTCTGTTTAATTGGATTTTTGTCCCATTATCCCACACATTGAGAGTGCCATAATTTTTAAAGGAAAATGGTTGAACTTTTTAATTTTTTTTTTTTTTTGCACTGATCATTGTTTATACATATGGAATGATGTCTACATTTCATTAATCTGCCTATGGTTTGGTGCAGGTTAAAACATTTTCATAAGTCATTACGCCTTTTTTCATTTTGACCTGATGTATGAGCCCATTGTGGCTGTCTGGACATTGTGATGACAGTGGTGGCCTTAGCATCCCCATGTGCTGCAGTCCACCTCTAACACTGTACTGCAAAGGGGCCACAGAGCCTAGCCCAAGCCTGCATGTTTTCTTACATATTTACCACCATCTACACTCTCAGTTGGTCTTATCCCCTTAACGTGTTTTCTCAGAATGTTGTTTTCCATTTTGGCTCCGTCCCGTTTATGTGTTTGTATCATGTGGTGATCTTGATGTGATGGACAGAATTTGTCTTGTTGGAATTTTATGTACTTTCCTCACTATCTTGGTAAAAGTCACATGCATGTCACATTGACCTAATCAATTTCATATTGGACAGTTCGATCAAAGTGCGCGAGCGCTGTGTGTGTGGGTGCTTGTGTGCGTGCGTGCGTGTGTGTGCGTGTGTGTGCGTGTGTACGCGCCCCCACTTGCTGGTCATAATATGTATTGCCGGCATCTCTTTCAAAAATGATATTCACTCAGTCGTTTTTTTTTTTTTTGAACATCTTTGCAATGTTTTGCCTTTTCTCTTCATGAGATTGATATGCTGTTTGGGTGACTTATCAGTTTAAGAACAGCATCCTCATATGGAAAGTTGTGTAGCGCAAACTCAGACGAGCCGAATATATAGTAAGTTGCACAACACAGTGGGGGATTAGGAGGCCAATGTGTTCTGTTTGTGTCCCAGGAGCCTGATGAGCAGGAAGCTCCTGATGAGCATGAGTCCTCCCCACCTGAAGACACCACCCTCTACCCCCACCCCCCGGCAACACAGTTTCCGCAGGTAACCACCGAGTTTCAGATCCTGTATGAGGAGGTATATAACATTATATATGTTATATGTATTATATATTACAGAGCAGGGAATCAAGTGCTTTGAAATCCTGGTGCTGTAACATTGGTAAAGGAAAAGGCCAGTTTTGAGTCCCGTGTGCAGTTTTGAGTCCTGTGTGTGAGTCACGTGTGCAGTATTGAGCCCCTTGTGCAGTTCTGAGCTCCTTGTGCTGTTCTGAGTCCTGCATGTTGCTGATCGCTGCGCTTCTGTTGTGCAGAATAACCACCCGCACGGCCAGCCGTACACGGGCCCGGCAGCACAACACATGAACAACCCCCAGCGCCCCGGCCAACGAGCACAAGAGAACTGGGAGGGCACTGAGGAGGTGGCCCCCGCCCAGACAAAGGAGTAGCGCAGGCTGCCCCGTGCCCCGCTTGGTCCTCCTCTGAGACGCCCCACTGAGACACTTACCCAAGTGCAAGACCTGGCCTTACAGCTCCACGCCTCTCTGGGGCCTCTTCGGGGCCTCTCTGGGGCCTCCCTGGGGCCTCTCCGGGGCCTCCCCGGGGCCTCTCTGGGGCCTCCCTGGGGCCTCTCTGGGGCCTCCCTGTCCATAGTTCCACTTTGTATTTAACCTGGAGTGGAGAGTCTATTCACTGTCTGCCCTGCAGAGTTATTGCTGTCCAAACGATATAACCCACCTGCAGTGGATCTAGTGTTGTAGTGAAGCAGGCCTGATGCTCGTGTGTAAATGGCGGAGGTGTACATAGTAAGTTACTGTCTCACTGTTTTCTTCCCTCGGCTGGACTGCTCGTCCGCTGGTGGAAAGACTTGCTGAGTTTCTGAAAACAAAAGTATGGGGGGTTAAAAAAAAAAAGAATATTTAAGAAAAGACAAAAAAAAAACCTTTTTTGCTTTATGGTCTGTGCGCAGCCGTGAGGTTTGGTGTGCCTGTGGGCAGTTTGGGTTTGTTCAGTTCTTGGAGGGCAAGCGCATTCCCCATGTCAAGCACTCGAACCATGAGCCATGCCAAAATCAACTCTCCAGCTGGAGTTGTTTTTTTGCGTGGTGGGTATGTTGGAGATAGCTGGGTTAATTTTATGACATTTGATTGATGTGGAAAATGATGTTACATCGTTCTAGACCTCTCATTGCCTTTCTTGTTCTGGTATTAATTGAGTCCTTTTGAAGCTGTAGTTCATATGCTGTAACATTTAGCATGGCTTCACACCAGACTAGTGTAGCCCAGATATATGATCATAACATAACCACAGCTGTGGTGTCCAATTCACAGTTATTTTCCGAGCAGCCCCTTTTTTTGACGTGGGGAGGGGGGAGGGCGTTAGATGTTTTTTTATTTATTTTTTTCCCCACACTTTCATTCTTACACAGCAGTTGCGACATTAGGACCCAACATAACACAAGCGGCTTCTCAGTTGTGCGCATATTCCTGGTATTGGACGCTCTGGCAGTCTGTTTTGGTGGGACAGTAGAGCAGTTTTCCCTGATGAGACTTTCGGAGAGTGACAGGTATATATGCAACACTCTGCTATGCGCAGCTGCCTGGGGCATAGCAGACTGTACTCCGCGTGCTTGCGTTCTGCTTTTGCTAGATCAGTCGCTAGACGAGCGCCTAATCACCCGTTACTGCGTAGTACTGGAGGGAGCGGTCTCTTCACACAGGGCAGGCATGGTCTTAGAACTCTTCATTCTGGGGGATTAGAAAAATATGAAGCAGGGTTGTATCATAAAATAACTGCTGGTTAGTCATGTTGCAACTGTTAAAGGTCTTGCTAAGTACGGCATCGTTCTTTAGGATTTAAAGGAAAATGGGTAAATACTGTATTTAATTGGTAACTTGAATGTGTGGTTCCCCCCCCCCCTCCCTCCTCTCCTGGAATTTTGTCAGAAATACCAAATACCCCCTGCAAAATATAAGAATCAGCCCACCATATTATATTTAAATATCTTGCCGTTTTATTTTATAGAAATTATTTTGCTGAATTTCTCAAAGTAGAATTTGATTTAAGAGGAACATTTTTGTCCTTGGTGTTATTTTTAAAGAGGATATTGACTGTACAGAGTTCTGCACCCTCTTTTGGCCACGGTGTGACGTTGAATTCTGGAGCTCCAGTCGCAATGGGGACTTTCACTTTGTGGGGTTATTTTGTGCACAGAAATATAACGTAAAAACGACCATTTGCGCCCCTTAGCAAGAATAAAGAAAATGGAATCTTCACACTGTAACTGTCTCATATTTTATTTATGGTACATTGTAAATACTTTGTGCACGTAAAGAAACAAAATAACATAACGGATTATCGAAAAAAACAAGGAGCAGCAAATCCATGGAAAGAGGAGACTTGCCCAGTGTGCTGAAGATATCATTTGAAAAAAAAACCCATGGATTTGCCAAGGATTAGCCGGAAAAGTATGCCAAACTAAAAACCAGTGGCCTATATAGACGTGGGTTTTCCCCCACAGTGATGTGGAAGCCTGAGGATTCTGCTGCCCGGAGCAAAGCATTCTGGGAGAAGAGGAGGGTGAGCTGGAGCTACAGCGGGGAGAGGTGCGCTGCAGCCATCCAAGAGCCCAAGGGGTGTGTAGCTTCAGCGTCCATGGCTTTGTACAGAGACTGTTCCCCCGCTCCCTACCCACAATGCACTGCAGGCTGTTTTCCTCACATTCTTCCTTCAGGGGACAAAAATGCTTCATTGTTTTAGCCTGTAAGGTCTTACCATTTTTCCTTTCATTTTTACTTTTTCTTTTGGTTGGTTGTTTTTTTTTTTTTTTTTTGTAAGTGTTAATTGGATCAGATGATTGCCTTCAGACTTTTTTGTTTGTTTTAAATATTCTACAGCTTTTTTTTGTGAAAAATGCATGGATGATAAAAATCCCTTGATCTGCCTTAGAGCACTGTACAAACCCAGCACACTGTAAAATTATACTTTAAAAATGAAAATAAATAGTATTTGAATTATTCCTCGCGGTATGCTCTTCCACTGCTTCCCCTGCCTGTCTCCGTGCCCCGTCTCTTCCTCTGGCCGGCCCGCAGGTTCAGATGCCCTGGATACGTTTTCTGAGCAGCAGATTTACAAACGATTTACTCTCTCAGCGGACAAGACGAGCTGAACTACAGGTCATGCCACACACGTGTGCGCGTGTGCATGCATGCGTGTAGTGTGTGTGCTTCATGTGCACACATGCATGTTTATGTCTTCATTGCAAACAAATTTGTTCTGACCCATTAATACACTCAATTATACTATACACACAAGTCAATACAAGTTCACATTTGTGTGCATGAATGCTGTGCTGCTCGGTTATCTGGGCTATGCGTAATTGTGTGGATATCAGTCATTGCAAAGATGGCATTTTTGCCCCCGATTTTTTCTTATCTGTGGATTAAGGTTGCATTCGCAGTATTGTGATAGCTGAAGCTTTAAATCTAACGAACTTCATTCAGTAGCTTAAGCAGCTGTTTAGCAAGAATTCAAGATCCTCAGGGGTGAGAAACAGTGGCGGAGAGGAACTAAAATACGCTGCTGCATAATTGCATATCTACTTACAGTAGATATGCAATTATATTAAAGATATGTAATATGGAAATATCAGAAATCTAATTTAAAACTTGAGACCAATGTTCTGCACACTTTATTAGCACTGGAGTGTTTATGTTCTTGTCAAAACATTGACCAATGTTATCTGATTAATGGATTAACTTCACAGAAATGGTATTTGATGCACATGATAATTTGTGTATGTGCATGACTGTGTACGCATTGCAACAAATGAAATTATGCAGGATCTGATCATATCGTTTCGATTGGAACGTTGCTTCTCTTCGCGCAACATCGACCCCTGCTGGACAACGGGCACTTGCAGGCCTCCTTCTGGAGCTGAATATGTACTCCTTGGACTCATAATTGCAGTGTAATGGGCAGAGGCAGACATCACATGCTTCAGATGAGAGCACATGCTTGTCTGCACGGAAAAAAGGCCATTGGGCATTTATCTTGAAATGTAAGGTGGGAAAAATCAATATAATTTTTTTTTTTTTTTTTTTAATGCACCGTTTCACAGGCTTACTGTTAAAGGAACCAAGAGCTCTATTTAAATCATTTTCTGTTGAACCAAAAATAGTCATTTGCAATGCCTTAATTCCACTACTGCCTGAACACCCACAGACGTCTGCTGAACTGCTGTGGGTGTTCAGGGTGGCCTGGCTGCTCTGGAGAATGAGAAATGCCAGCCGCTGCATATTGGCCATGTGTGCAGACTGGTAATTAAAGATGAGTGTGTTCGGATTATAAGTGCTTGAGTGGGCAAAGCCTCTAGGGACTACTTGGTTGGGCTTCAGATGCACGCTTAGGCAAACTGAACTTGGTTATTCCGCGCAATACACGTTATTGTCCAGCTCCCTACAGACGTCTGAGATGCAGCATTTGAAGTGCAAGATTACACACTTCCATGTACATGTTTTTTGTGGTTTTGTAATGCAAAACAATATGGTCACTAGGGGGCGCTCTCAATTAAGAAATCGGTCCCTTTAAACATTAAAATCATTAAAGTCTACTCTTGCTCTTGGTCTACTGTGGCTGCCGAGTCTGTAAAACTATCCCCCGGTTTCTTACCATTCTATGAAAAGACCAATGGAATGGTCAGAAACTATAGTCTGGGAAGTAATCAGGATAATTCCGGATCAGTCTGTAAGGTGCCATTTTGAGTGTTTTTGGACTCTCTTAATTCCACTGCCTGCGCACTGGTGGGCTCATAAATGCTGCGGACTGTAAACGACAGCTGGACAGGCAGTACAGCAGGACATGGGACAACCAAGCTGCAAGGACCAGGTTCACAAGCCCATTTACCGGGGTGAAACAAACTATCAAACAGATTACCTTCTTGGATGACCGAGCCATGAATTTACCAGATGAAGGGGTCAAAAGCACAGGCGGATTACCCTCTTGGAAGACCAGGCCATGGACATACCAGGTGAAGGGGTCAAAAGGACTAGACAAGACTGGACACTGACAGGGACGTAAACCACCCTGCAACATATAGACAGTGCAACAGCACCTCCATGTGGCATCCCTGGGTCAGGTCACCAAGACAGATGACCCCAGGAAATAGCATGAACTGTAATTCTGAAATAAATAGATTATACATGTTTGCTTAATAATTGGGGATAATAGAACCACTGCAACATATAGACAGTGCAACAGCACCTCCATGTGGCATCCCTGGGTCAGGTCACCTCAAGACAGATGACCCAAGGAAAGAGCATGGACTGTAATACTGAAATAAGTAGATTATAAATGTTAGCCTAATAATTGGGGATAATATAATTAATGTGGGGAGAGGAATTGAAGAAATGTTAAAGTGGGGCCAACTATATACATATACTGGCGATGCATTTTCCCTCCCTGCTCTTTTGCAGCTTCAGGAATACCTAGAACCCCTTATAAAACCCAAGGGGTTCAGTGTGTATGTTCTTAGGTGTAACGGTGCCCCCGGCACTATGGCATGTATACTTGAGTCTCGGAGTCAGCCCCCGCACCTCAGGTACAAGTCCCAACACCTGTGTGATTCTCAAGTGAAATCCAAGTCCCAAGACCACTGAGCACTGAGACGACTGACAAATCCCAAGACCTCTCCGTTTCTTGTAAATGGTAAATGGACTGCATTTATATAGCGCTTTTATCCAAAGCGCTTTACAATTGATGCCTCTCATTCGCCAGAGCAGTTAGGGGTTAGGTGTCTTGCTCAAGGACGCTTCGACACGCCCAGGGCGGGGTTTGAACCGGCAACCCTCCGACTGCCAGACAATCGGTCTTACCTCCTGAGCTATGTCGCCTTCTTGTAAGCTATATCAAAGTCCACACCTGGCGCCAGCACCCCTCTAACTTTGTCTCAGAGGTGCTGGTGCCAGGTGTGGACTTTGAGATGCGGGTATGTTGCCCAGCACCAGAACATACACATCAAGTTATCGCTTCTCATGTTTCAATCGCACCTTTCCTTGCTTATACTAACAAAATGTCCTCAAAATTCTGGTTACAGGTTTTGAAAACACAAACTTGTTTTTTCTTTCCTGCGACAAAATCAAAATTCTTACAAGTCCATCTCAATGAAATCAGCACTTAATGCTGCACAACATAGCTGACAACGAGCACGTTAACTACATATCGACTTCAACGTTTGAATATATAAAGCTTTAGATAACATGGTTTAAAAATGGTTTGTGCCATTAAAATTGTCCGTGGAATGCAAAAATAATTTTTCCATTGCGTAATTAAACTACAAAAATTTTGCCTTATAAAAATAATTACACTTCGCTTTACCTGCAAAACATTATAGTCCACGGAACTCAATGGAGCAAGGACTCCGAAATTGCCATACAATTTACAACAACAAAAAAATCGTCCAGCAAATATTTTTCAACGAACCAACGACAGGATTTACCCTCATCCGACATGATTTTCGAGAGCAAAGACAGTAGCACCGTGGCGTTAACATAATGTTGATTGGCTGAGCGTAGTCATGCATGATAAATCCTGTGTGTTTCGGTAGAATGTTGGTAGTTACGCAAAGACCAATCACGCACGTCTAACGCAAATGAACATTGATTAATCGGATATTTATCAAAGTGTTTTTTCCCAAACCGCACTGTAGAACATTAAGGTTATATTTCCCAAAAGTGTTTAATATTTTAATCTCACGATTCAGCAGAATTTTATATAAGATTTTTTTGGGTAGAGCTTTAAGCTGGCAGTATACTCAGTAAGAAGAAAGAACTTAGCGTCCTACTTGTTCTGCGGCGGTTTCACCTTCCCTCTGGGGCAAACACACAAACAAAACAGTGACGTGGTTGTTCTCGTAAATGATTCATCGGAAAAGGCTCCTTTTCCGTATCAGCATGTTTGACGTCATTTGATGTGAAAAGGATTTACGCAACATTGCTATTGACCAGCAGGTGTCAGCAAATAAATTCCCTGAGTAAAGAAGCATGCATTATATCCACTTATCTCTTATGAAACTTTGCACATACAGTATATTTAAATAAAATGTAAAATATTGCTCATTCGTCCATTAAAGACGTTACAGTGTGATAGTGTAATGCTACTACTGTAATGCTATATCATGAATGTTCTGGTTTTGTCTAGAGTGCTGAAAAAAATGCACTCTGGGTCTGATGGGCTTATAACCGATGTCTCTTAACAGGCAGCTTATCCTGTGAAAGCACTGTTCCAGTGGATAGGCCCAAAGATCTGATATACCTAGCCTACTTCTTTTCATGTTGATAAAAACATCCTATTTCTGCAGACATACTAAGACATTTCCTCATAGGCAAGATGTCAATACAATAATACATTAAGCCACGGCTCTGTGTGTTAGCACTGTAAAATAATAATTTAAGCAATTGACAATTTAAAGTAATGTGTTTAATGTAAATAAACTCTACAGTGTTCATTTTAACACCATGTCTGTGCTTCATTATGTGCTTACCTACTAAAGACCAAATTTAGCCTGGTCTCCAAGCACATCCCCTTGAGATGACAGGGTAAGGACCTGAGACTTGTTCACAAGAGATATTCAGTAGCAGTTATTTTCTTTACATGGTTCTCTCTCAGACTTCATGAGCTTGTGTGTGAGAGGCACTAGCATCCTGTTGCTTTTAATCAAAATAATATATGGAAGATAGTCATGTTAGTCATGTAAGTCCTCCTCTGGAGTTGCAAATCCACCAGTGCTGTAATTCAGAACAACAACAAAACATATCTGGGGCTGTTGGCATAATTCACAGAGACTACTGTGCTGCAGCTGGCACTGTTTGCCCCTTGTCTGTTGACCACTGTGATGACATTCCAAACAGTAACAGCGGAGTGACAGAGAAGCAGAGAATTTCACCCTCTCCCCTCTGTTCTCCCTAGCAAACCTGGCATCCACCAGCAACATTCACTTCAAAGCCAATTATCTCAGCTTCTCTTGATCCCTCTCACATATGCCCAGGTTGCCTTTGAGAATCCACAGGCTGTATGCATGGCTTTTTTAATTTTTCAAGGTCTACTGTAACTGCATGTATAATGTCTCCCAGTGTCTGCACAGTGAGGTCCCACTTAGGAAACTCATAAAAGCAGGTGCAGTATAAGTTGCCTGAGCTGTGTGAATGCTCTCCAATCTGAATCACAATAAAAACTTGTTTCAAACACACACCTGATTTCATATTTTCACAGAGAAATCCCACATGTCTGAAGCAGGCAAGCCAGAACATAAATTCAGAAGTCCTCTTGAACTACACATTGTGTATATGCATGTGTTTCACCAAAATCTAATCATTGGCAAGCCAGAATATTTATTTGGGCAAAGCCAACATCATTTTTAAAAAAAAATTGAGATTATCTCTTCCGTTGTTTTTAGAAATTCACTTGTGTGCTTTCTTCCCCCCTGTTGTCAGAAAGTATAACCTAATGCCCTAACCCCACTTGTGTATGGGAGATAACAAACAGAATTTGTTATTCTCGCTTGGTATTCCCAACCCCCTACACCAGGTGAACAGACACCTCTCTCAAGGGCTTTCAACCCAGGCGTAGGACCTTCAGCACAGAGCAATGAGGAGCTTTATTTTGCGCTGTGTGTGTGTGTGTGTGTGTGTGTGTGTGATACTGAAGGTCAGAACATGAAATAATACCTCTGTTAAACGTCAGGACCTGGAAGATTATTATTTATTGTGCTTTTATAACATCAAGGAAACACCTTAAAAGCACAAAACAGTCTAACTGTTGTAAAGACAACAAAACGAATGCCTAACGGCTTGGACAATTCTATACAGAATCCATATCCAGGTAACTTCAATGAAAAGGACCTAAGGAACGAGGACAGCTAGAAAATAGACTTTCTAAAAAAATTTTTTTTTACTATTTAGTATATTCAATGGACAAACTCTAGGAATGGTAACGGAGACGTTGAATTATTGTCTTGTCCTGCTCGTTAAATGTACTTAACAGCTCAAAAGATCTGTGAGCTCAACTTGCCATCATTCTTCAGGTTAGCATAGGCAAGGAGCCTAGCCCAAGGCTTGTCTTAGCCCAGCAGAAAAACATTGGAACAGGAAAACAGCAACACATTTAAGTGGAATCATCTCATTTTACAGCTTCTCTTACGTAAATTAGAAAATAAAATTGCAACAAAAAAAGTCAGGCCAACACAATTTATTATTTAGCACAGCACTCCGATTTACTTGTTTCCTACAATCTGCGACAGCTTCCACGCATTTGCTTCCGCCAAAACATCGCGATGTTTTAAGTATTTCCGTTTCAGGGTTTGTTCGGTCAATAAAATCTCGCGATAGCTGTTTCACTTGTATTCCAGCACGAACCAGAGGAAGGTGCCGGTTAGAAGCTCGGGCTGAGTTCAGAAACTGAACGAAAACAAGGACACATTTATACACATAACTGTTTGTATAAACTATTTTATATTACGTATATATCAGAGAACTCGAGGGAAAAAAAACAACGAAGGACATAACCAGTATAGCTTTCTCAGAAGAAATAAATCCTCATTATTCTTTAGTTATGAGTCATGTGGCCGTCGAAACTGCACACGGTCTAGATCAGCAGGTGAGTATCGACTACTTCTGTGCTGTAACTGTCTAGCTACGTGGCTTAGAAGTGTAACTTGGACATATTCAATTTTAGAGAAAATACGTTATTGATTGATATCAGGCTGGTTGTGTACATTGCTCGCTGGCTAATACAGTGTTAAGTATCGCTGTGTGCTTTCGGCTCTGGCTGGTTAAAATGGTGGTTGTGGTTGTAGGAGTCACCATCGTCACAATGGCGGCTATTGTCTCCAAAACCAGCACACTCTGTTCAACGTTAGCTGCATCTTCTTTGGTTATTATGTTTTCTCAGAAGTGACGGACAACGAATGTTATGCGAGATCTGTATTGAGAGATGACATTCTGTGCTTTAAAGTGGCGAACGGTAATGGTAACTAGCTGTCGATAGTTGCCTAACGTTAGGACGTCTCGCTAACTATGTCACTGTTCGAGTTATTTTTCAGATCCCGGTTGTTTCATGCGTATCAACTTGTATAGCCAACGTATTTCAGCATGAACTAACACTAGCTGGTTATCAAAGTGACGTTAAGGCAAATTACAGCTTTAATAGGTAGCTCACTATCTTGGTAATTTTTCTCAAATCTAGACTAATCGACAGTTGACTAGCAACTGCTTCCACGATAATGCTACCGTCTAAACGGCGATAAGGTTTTTTTTTATTTATTTAATTTTTTTAAAATTTATTTAATTCCGGTCAACTTCTTACCTTTTCCCTTCTCATATCTGATTTAGTGATCCACTATTCTGTTAACTATATAGCTGTATAATTATATAACGATAATATTGACTGTGAGACGAACGTTACTTAACTTTATCCTTAAACATGCTCCCAGAGCCTGCATCAGCAGCTTAATAAAGTAACTTTTCTCTTGGGTAACCTATGAGAGTTAGCCTGCCTAACCCTATAAAAGTAACATTGACCAGTTTTATCTGTTAATGGATATGTCCGTTTATGGCACGTTGTCCAGCGTGGCTTTTTTAGCAACATGGCTAATGGAACGGCCATGACGTAACCGCTAGCTAGTTAGCTTTTAGCGCTACAAAAATGGCTTCTTGCGTATGTCTAACGTGAGCTATTTGACGTCGTCACTAATGGTGGAAAATAAAAAATAAAAATGCTTACTCGACAGATTATATCCATGCCGTGGTGCCACTTTTATATAAGGCCTTTGCCATCGCCTTACTATCGCATGTCATTTTTACTTGTCATGTTTTGTCGAACTCTTTGGCTTGTTCCCTAACTAACGTGGCACGTAGGTTTGAAGAATATCGCCGCAGTTCCGCTTGCTACCAGACCGGAGAGAGCGTTTCACTGTTCTAAACGGGAAACGCGTGACCCGGTGTCGATCTCGCTCTCTGCCTTTGGGTGCAAGCGACAGACTGGCACTCTAATCCAAGCCCTTTAATGCAATTAAACACTGAAGAGCCCGTGCTGGCCGAGTATGGCTCTAGATTTTCACAAATGTTCACGTGGGCGCCACCGGATGGAAATAAAAGGTTGCATGAAATTGTGCAATGACCGTAGTTATTCGGAGTACAAAGAGAGTATAAAGAGTTCAAGGCTCACTTTTCCAACCTCACTATATTCCCCTGACCATAGGTCACTGTGGTACAGCGTGTGGGAATGGGAACTGTATGAGGAACAACATAAATGTTATTGCCTCCTGAGTGACAGTCTGATCAGTTAGATTTGTAAAAATGGGTGATATGACATGACATTCCTCTTTTATTTCAGCTTGCTGGCCTAGACTTGAACTCTGTGGGTGACGTGCAGGGTGGAGGTGGCACTGGCAGTAAGTATCTTTGTTCCGATTACCAGTTACTTCAGCCATAGATTTTAGTCTCTGGTGGGAACTGGACTTGCAAATTGTAAGTTGCAGGTTCAATTCCCTGGTTAGAGAACTGCTGTTATACCCTTGAGCAGGGTACTTAACTTGAATTGATTCAATGAATGTCCATCTGTATATGTGGGCACCTCGTTAAAAACTCTGAAGTTTCTCTGGATATGAGTGTCTGCTATAAATGCTAGTCATATAAATGTGCAGTCCATTTGGTTGATATTGAATGCATCACAGTGGCTGTACTCCACAATGGGTTTATTCCTAGATGGAGTGTAATTTGTGCTTCTGTGTACATCAGTTTGTTTATTTATTTAAATCCTCTAATATAAATTTGATACAAGAAATTTACAATCTACTTTCCATGTTCAATATTATTTGTGAGTTATGTGCACTTCAATAGCCAGTGGCAATGAGAATGCATCTGAATGCTGAGACAATCATTCCTGTTACTTACAAATGTCTTTCTACCTTTAGGACGTTACATTCCACCTCATTTAAGGAACAAAGAAGCTTCTAAAAATGGTAAGGGGTAACCGTGGTGAAAAGCGTTGTTTTCACATAGGAATTTAATTGTAAGCAGCTAAATGGCACAGTTGCTATGCAATATGCATTGTATGTGGTAGGTATTAATTAAATGCATTTCATTTGCATCTTAGTGTTTGACACCGCCTTTAAAAATTTAAAAGAATCGGGAGTTAGATTTTGGAAATGAAACAAAGGATTGTCTGTGGTTGGACTACTTTCAACCAGAGTTTAATCAGTCAGATGTATTCAGTATTGCTCAGTCTGTGTTTTTAATCGCCAGTGTCATATGACATTGTGATGGATAAACTAGATTGTGTTTTGTCCTCTCTTGAAAATTGGTATTAAAGGGAAACACTAATATATATATTTTTCAGATTGATTCATTTTGTTAGTTCCCTTACACAAGCAAATAACTAGTTATAGATACCTTTCACCTTTAGTAATTTGTCATTGCTTTACCCAGTGATATGAAATTAGTTATGTATTTGTCACTGTTCTATCTATTAAGAACATATGTCTCAACCAACTAATCTTCTGTAAACTGCTTGGTGTGAATAGGGCTTTATGAACTATTGAACAGGATGAAAGAATTTTAACTCTTTGAACTTGCGGAGGACTGTACATCTTAGCATTGATATGTTACAATGGGCACTTAATTCCTTCTTTTTCGGTTGATTTATAAAAACCGCAAGATTTTCATTTTTAGGTATAATGTAGCAAGTGGTGCATTGAGTTATGTAAATGTTTGAGGACAGCACATTTTTACAGCAGTCGTGGTGATAGTTGCATCATTTCAATGAACAAGCTACAGCTCTTGTAACCCTAACGATGGGTGGGCATATGGCTTGTGCCAACAGATAGTTGGCCATGTAGAAAATGGCTGTCATAAGGTGAATGTAATCTGATTCACAAGCATTAACTGAACTTTGCACACAACAGCTATCTGACCATTTTGACTTGGGACTAGTGATTTTACTTGCATACCTGCAGAAAGTTTTTCTAAAGGGGTATAGCGTTAATGGGGGAAAATTTCCTTATAAATTCATAGAACATAGTTAGGTTTATTCAACATGGTCATTTTTCACTGCCTTTTGAGAGACTGTGGGGTGTACATGAGGTGTTGGCTCAGTACTGTTGTAAAGGTCCAGCACCTAGGCCTGTGAACTAAGAATTTGTTGATTGTAGACAGACGGCATGTTTGTACAGTTACTTTGACCATAGTAAAAGCTGTACAACTGAACAAATGCATGTATTGGTGTAGCTGCTGGTTACAGATTGGCGTCTTGGAGTATTCAAATAAAATAATTTTTTCAAGTCAAACATAGTGCTTACATGCACAGTTGAGCATTCCACACTGTCTTCTAAGCCTCAAACTGAATCTGGCTCCATACCCAAAATTGCCATGCTGCTCACTAGTGCTTCTCTTAGTGAAAAGGGGCATCTCTTGTTAAGAGCAGCTTATTTTGATGGACCGGTTCCCCTGGACAGAATACTGTTGAGAAGCATTGTGCAATTATGTGTCCAGTGTGTGCATAATAACAGTTTAATGATTTAATCAGTCAGTACATGCTGTTTATTAATCAGTATATCTATAAAAGAAATTAATGCAATTAAGCTCTTAACTTGGTTTTAAAGCTGTGAAATTATCACATCTTAATTTCTGAAGTGTACTTTTTCTTTGTGCAAACGGCACTTTCTCCGGAGGAGATTCAGTCTAGGGTTGTAGTTGAATCTCAACACAAAAAGAAACTCTGTTCAGGTACCTTGTTTGCATTAGCCAATGAGGTGCCGTTCTTGGCTTCTGAGATTCCGTCAGAATGCCTGTGCATGTAACTACTTGTAACTGCTTGAGATGCGTAATCTCAAGTAGCTACAAAGGGAAGAGGGGGGTCATGTTGGACTACATTCATAAAGCCTTCTGTAACAGATTCATTTCTTACAGTTGAGGCATTGAACAGTGCCTCTCGCTGTCATAGCAACGGTACATGAGTTGTTAGGAGCAGTTATCAAAGGCAGTGATAATTTCTCACTAATTGCTGGAAATCTGAGAGAGTAACCCTCAAACTCATCCTGTTTTTGGGTATGCCTGGCTTCCCACAACTTAAGTATTATTTGGATGTCAGGAGCTGTTGCTTTTCTTTGGTGTGAATTTCTCTTTTGGATAGACCAATGCAGTAATCACACAAGCAGTCTTAAATTTATCCTTTTTTAAAAAATCTTTCCAGGTAACATGTATTCATCATGAAATCGTGAAGCTGTGGTCTTCCCCATAATTTTCTTGACTTTATTTTCATTTTTTTCGCAACAGGAAGTGCTTTTGCCTCTGGTAGACAGAGCGGTTATTCAGTGGCACCGATGCAGAGCTGTAAGTTTGTGTTCTCACAGCTTTTTGCCCTGGAAAGCGCTGCAGCATGATGTGCCAAGCACACGCCGGTATTGCCAATGCGCAGTCGCCGAATCAGAGAACTCATTCTTAAAATGTGTTTTTAATATCGATCACACTGTAGCGCTGCTTATTCTCATCTCGTGCAAATGTTTATTGGACTGGGGGGTGGAGAGGAGAGATTTTATGCCTAAACATCTGCAACTTGATATCTGGGAAGTTGTGCTGAAAGGTAATGTTGAGGAAAATGGAGGTTTGGTCACATGCTCAATGCAGACTACATACCATATCGGTACCTTTTGTAGGTGCTCATGTGTTTCGATTGCTTGTTTCTCTGTTTGTCTGGGCCTTGTTTGGCTTTTAGGAAGACTTGATCTCAACTCGGGCTGTGTTTTTGGGCTGACCGTTGGGGTGTAGTGGTTTGTTAATGTATCGGGTTCTATTTGGTTCACAGTTACTTGGCCACAGTTCTGTTCCTACCTCTTCTGGATTCAGTAAATAAGAACACTTGCTGTATTCTGGATTTCTTTTTGTTTTTTGTGTCCCCCCACCCCCCCACAATCATATCTGCTAAACATAGAAAATGAAGAACATTAATGTTCAGGAGTAGTCTCCAAAAATGAAATTTGATGGTATAAAGCAATTGGACAACCCGAAGCCCAGCCTGTGTGCCTCTTGATGAAACTGCGTGTTCGACGTTGCATGGCTCGCGACAGCTTCTTTTATTTATGGAAGCTCGCAGCTGAGCTGTGATGGGTAACATCTGTGGTGGTGACAAGCAGTCGCCGCTAACGTTAGCCAGCTGACAGCTTACAGCTTGTATTTTTACATTTATTTTTGGTATGTTGTATTAGATGTAGCTTAGTTAACAGCTTTCTCAAAATGCAAGCTTTGCTTCTTGGTTTTTTTGATGTGATTGAGCAATAGGTTGAACACAAAATGAGGCCTTGTTTAATTCTGTAGCCTAAAAACTATTGTAAAAAGAAAGCCCACCCTGTCAATGTGGGCTTCGCGACTCCTTAACGCAGCCCAGGTTGTGGATCTTTTACCGCCAGCCGCGTTGATAATTTCAGTCGTCGCTGACGCTACTGAGCAAAGCTGGCTTTGGGTTTTCCTCTGATTTGAGTGAACGGCAGCTGTTTTCACCTGATGCCTCGTGTTTTTTTCTCTTGTGTTTTCCCCCCACATGCAATAAAATATTCCTAAAGTCTCTCCTAAACAGTACCCTCAAGCATGGCGTCCCGAGCGCAGCCACAGGCGCAGATCTAACTGTGCGAACGGATGGGATGACTTTAGGACCGGTAACTATCGGGAGAGCCAATTTTAGCATTTTCAGTTTAAAAAAAAAAAAAAAATTCTACTCTCTCCTGAAGTTGTTTTGATGCTGGCCCTTGTACTTTTTGCTTAGGTAACCCGAGATACGCTTCCCAGGAGCTTGCGTTTTATCAGGCCTACAGGGGCGGCTGGCCGGAGAGATGTGGTAAACCTGGACTTATCTGCATGTAGCCAGGGGAGTGCAGCGGCTCCCTTAATCTCCATGCGGTGGTTCCTTGCGGCCTTGTCGCTAATTGCTGGGCACGGTCCCGTTACTGTGAGCTTGGTCACTGCTTTAATTTCGATTGGTCAGTCTAGCCCGGTTGTTCGTTTTGCTTTTGCCTGTTGGCTTTCGTCTTGGCCTCAGTGTTTAGTAATGCATGTCCGTGTCAGACTTGCTAAATGTGGAGCTCTGAATTTTCTGGGGGGGGGGGGAGAAGAAAAAAAAAAAACGCGGCCTTTTCACACCCAAGTCTTCAGCAGCTTCACATGGAATCCTCTGTTTGGAGAGGGTGGTGTGCGGTGTTGAGTGAAGCGCGCTGTCAGCGTTCTGTCGTGGATTTGTTTACAGCTCTGAGCGTATGACCTTTGAACTTAACAGTGATGGCATTTTGGAGGGATGGTGGTGTGCTGTGTCTGCAGCATGGTAACTGATCAGCTGGTGGAATGCCTTGAAAGGATTATCCTGTGTACAATATGGATTATGTTGCTGCCGTGTATGCTGGTTCATGTACTGAACTGGGCATGCCTGTGTGAGCTGGCATCAGTGTTTTGCCCATAAAAAAAAAAGTACAGTACAAACTTTCTTGCAAACCCCTATAAAAACACAATTTCGGAACATAATGTTCCCCCAATGAAATTGTCCGATTTTCTCACTGGAGTTGAACCCGTTATCTCTTCACCCACATTTTCAGTGTACAGCATGCCGTGCCTTCTGTTGCCCACTTGAGTGTGATAAATGTAGCAGATTTTTTATTTTTTTTTAAATTGCAGGACAAACTTGTGAAACCTGCACATGTGGAATTGCACTGCATTTGGTCTGAGTGGAGGCAAATGTGCGGTTTGTTTTATGCAAGATCCGTGACATGACTGCATTCCTGCTCGGCTCAGATGGGTGGCGGACATTTTGTTTAGTAGCATTGCCGAGTTTTGTTGCATCTTACCTGAGTTTGAGATTTAAGATGACATGTTCACTTGCGTCTTGTGGTTTGTGCCGTGCTGATTGAAGGCTCACCATTCAGATGTTGAATTAATCATGGGACAGTATTAACGGCTTGTAACCCATAAAATGCATGCTGGGAGCAGCCATAAGTTGGGCTGGCTGATCAGTTCAGCAAGCTTGGATGGCCTCAAGCAGATTGATTGGAGACTTGGATCATGATTGATTCCTTTTATACTTGGAGACTTCCACACAATAACTGGAGACGGAAAGTTGAAATTTAGCTTTGGATATATTAAATGCTGTGTAAAATTATTCTCTAGTTGAATGGCATCTTGGGTGTGCCATTCTTTCCCTAAACCTCTGTTCTGGCTTTAATCTTACACTGCAAGGTATGCATGGCTTTTAAACCAGTGTTAGATTGATGCCAACACTGACACTTCACCCTTGGGATCAAGTGGTGTCTAACATGCAATCCAGCTTTTCTGGAGTTAGGAGATACTGTAAGTCCAGAAGGCACATCGTGTGCCTGTCATTGGCTGTTATCTAAGATGGCTACACTATTTTGTGCAGGTACCGTATAGGGTAAGGCTGTGGTAATTAGCCATTGGTCAGAACATCATTCACAATCCTTTTTCTCTGAACACCATGAAGCACTACTGTCATTCGGTAGTTTTTCCAAACTAAATCCAAACTGTTCAGGTAAACTGATTCAACGAATAAAGGCTTAATTTCTCTATTTTTTTTGTAAAACTGCAACTTAAACTCCATACATTCTCTTCCAATGTAACTATTATTGGCAGTTTGCTTCTCATCTGTTTGAGTCTGACTTGGCACAGTTGTTGCAACTCCTG
Source organism: Anguilla rostrata (assembly GCF_018555375.3). NCBI lineage: Eukaryota > Metazoa > Chordata > Actinopteri > Anguilliformes > Anguillidae > Anguilla > Anguilla rostrata. Next base: position 29,614,860 of record NC_057947.1, on the reverse strand, counting down.
GGAACTGCCTGTACTTGAACACATCCATTTTGAAAGAAAGACATGCAGACACTTGCCAGTTTTGTACATTTAGGGTTTTATTTTACTTCGCTATATTCTTTGACCTCGTCTGGACTTGGGAGTATCCAAAATATTACACAGGGGGAACCCTCTTCCTGAACACTGAGCCATGTTAATATCATGGGCCCGGTGGGGCACCTCCAGTAGCGTGGAGAGCATCAGTGAATATGCCGAGGGTTCGCCTCTTCCTTGGTCTTTGGGGAAAGAATTGCGGAGCGGCTGTTTGTGAGCGGTGAGCGTGTGAAAGGAACGGGCGCGCCGCTCTTGGCGAGCGGTTGAGAGACCCCCGGCCGGTAACGCCGTGTCGCTTCCAGCCTCCCCCGCCCGCACTGACTGCAGCGCCGCCACCGACGGGAACGACGACGCGTCCAGCGTGCTCAGCTGGGCTGATCGCTGTGGTAAATGTTTTTTCACACTGTGGCATGACTTCCGCTTCCCACAGTTTGACTCCAGTTGTTTGGTTTGCAGTTCCGGCTCGTTGGCTCGTTGAGTTTTTGAGTAAGCAGATGGATTACAGGGCAAGCCCAATTTTTTAAAATTTATTTAAAAAAAAAATACTTATCTTCTATCTTTCTTTAAATGACACTTTGAATGAAGTGGCCCAGTGGGTTGGCATGTCGACTAGAGAGAGAGAATCTTGACTCTTGACCTTTTTGTCTGGATATTATGGTCACACATGGTACTCACTGTGACCGCTTCTGGCCGTTGTGATCCATTTGAATTCAGACTTGTAGAGATGGTGGGTTTTTGATTTTTCTAAAGGGATGCTTTTATAATGCCTGGGCATTAGTTTTTACAGCCAGGTCATAAGTATTTTGAATAGTGTTTGAGATCTAAAAGTTTAAATATTCCCTTGTAAATGCAATGGCTTCTCAGTGGTGAATTGGTAGTGTTACATGGAATTTAAAACACTTTGCAGATGTTTATTGGATTGTGGTTTCTTCCCCATATCCCCACAAGGAATTAATTAGAAACTTTTGCACGAGTAATGCACAGATAATATAGCAGTTTTACATGAATGCTCACCTTGAAATGACCATTAGTATCAAACCTTAAGTCTTCCTTTTCCAGAGGACAGCATGTAACTGGAAGGGGGTGTGGACAGTGACCTTAATCTATAAACTGTCAAAAATAAAACCAGCCTGGTATGAAAGCCAACTGTGTGGACTTTGGGGCAAAAATGAGACCCTTCTTCAAATGAGTAATTCTTGGGCAGGTCCACACTTTTGGTTGGGGGGGGTGTTGGGTGCAGATTGTGATCCGTGTCTCCTCCTGAATCAAGATTCTCCTGGATGGGATGGCGGACGCAGCAATGGCTATGTGAATGGTTACCATGACGGCAGGGACAACAGGGTGAACGGCGACCGCGGCGGCTTTGGAGGACGCGGATCTTCACGCCCAGACAGAGGTGGTCGTGGTGTGTACCGTGGCAACCGAGGCGGTGGCTCCTTTAACCAGTCCCAGCCAGTGCAGAATGCAGGTGGGGGATTGGTCCTCTGTCTTCCGTTCAGATGTTGAGGGCGACATAGCTCAGGAAGTAAGAGCGATTGTCTGGCAGTCGGAGGGTTGCCGGTTCAAACCCCCCCCTGGGCGTGTCGTAGTGTCCCTGAGCAAGACACCTAACCCCCAACTGCTCTGGCGAATGAGAGGCATCAATTGTAAAGCGCTTTGGATAAAAGCGCTATATAAATGCAGTCCATTTACCATGTTGCTGTGTGTGAACTGGAAGTGCATGAAACCTGCGAGCCCTGTAGCACTGTAAAGAAGCACTGCAGTAAGCTGATGTTAAAATTCCTCGGTAACTTAGTCCTTCGTCCTTCATAACAATGCTTTTTCTGAATGTAGACGGTGGTGGGTGGAACAGTGGAAAAGACAACCGGGATGCTTACACTAGTTTCGGAGGGCGCACGGATAGGGGGAAGTCTTCCTTCTTCAACGACCGCGGCTCTGGATCCAGAGGAAGGTATGTTGTCTGTGCAGCCGCACGTAAATCCCTGATTTTACCCGTGGAACTAGAGCTTCCCCCTCGACCACTTTCTATGGGCAAACCTGGGTCTGTTGCATGTTTCACGAAAATGAACGTTTGCCAGAATTGTGTAGTGAAAGCGATTGTTTTAATTATGGTTCTCGCTCAGCCTGCCCTGTGCTAGCGTGTGTAAGCGTGTACCTGGCTTGTGATTGGACAGGTATGAGCGCCCCGGCGGAGGAAACAGTCGTTGGGTGGAGGACTCCAGAGACGAGGAGGACTGGTCCAAGCCCACTCCTCCCAACGAGCGCCTGGAACAGTGAGTGATCTTTCTGCCTCCGTGTTGAATCTGCTTTTGCCTGACCCAAGTGCACTTTCCTAAACTCGCCCGTCTCATCTTCCCTCCCCTCAGTGAGCTGTTCTCCGGGAGCAACACGGGGATTAACTTTGAGAAGTACGACGACATTCCTGTGGACGCCACTGGCAACAACTGCCCTCCGCACATAGAGAGCGTAAGTTTCACGTTTCGGTTAAACGGTTTTTTAAAATTTTTTTCAAAAATGTGGCCTCGTTTAGCAAGGCGTCTGACTGAGCTGCTCTTGTGCTCCAGTTCCATGACGTGGACATGGGAGAGATCATCATGGGAAACATCAATCTGACCCGCTACACGCGCCCCACCCCCGTGCAGAAGCACGCCATCCCCATCATCAAGTCCAAGAGGGACCTGATGGCCTGTGCTCAGACCGGTCAGTAGCGACTCCAGCTGGGCACCCCTCTGGCTGTAGTTGATAGTTGGCGCTGCTTTTTGGTTTCAGAGCTGCTTTTAGTTTGCATGCACTGGTGTAACTAGAGGCCTGTATTTTCTATTTATTTTCTATTCTATTAAACCATCAATGAAAATAAAAAAATGAGCAAATTCAGAATAATGAATTCATGCTTTGAAAATTACAACATTAGGTACTGACAATGCTGGAGTACAGTTCATTGGGTTATTGCAGTTGAATGTGTTGTAATAGGTAAATTGGATGTCTGATCTACAACATTTTTACTCTGATGAACGCTTGCTTGCTCAGTGATTGATTTTATCCCCTTTTCAGGCTCTGGAAAAACTGCAGCATTTTTGCTTCCGGTGCTGAGTCAGATCTACACAGACGGGCCTGGAGAAGCCATGCAGGCCATGAAAGGCAGTGGCCAGGTACTGCAGACACACATCCACTCTTTATACTGTATAATCAATGCAGCCCAGGCAAATGGTCACGTGCCTTATACTATATTGATACTTCATATGCGTAGGCATCGCACCAGTGGTTGCTCAGTTACCTGCCCAGTGCTTTTGCCACTCTGTTTAACTACAGAATCTCTTGTTGAATGTGGGGAAACTGGTGACTGATGACCAGCTAGGAAATATCAGTTTGTGTTAAAACCTTTTTTTTTTAATAAGCTGTGTGCACCTGAAGATTTGTAGGCTGTTGGTTGCCGGTGTTGGGATTTCCCCAGGGTTTCTAATTGTGCTCCACACACGTGGTGTTTCTGCAGGAAAATGGGAAGTACGGGCGGAGGAAGCAGTTCCCCCTCTCCCTGGTCCTGGCCCCCACCAGAGAGCTGGCGCTCCAGATCTACGACGAGGCGCGGAAGGTGCGTATCTCCCGAACGCGCGTTGCCGATGGCAACCCGCACGACGCCAGACCCTGCCTCTCCTTGGGGCCGGTGTCTCTTTGCGTCTGACACGCGTCTGACACGCATCTGAAACGCGCGTCTGTGCGCTCTTCTCCTTTTCCAGTTCGCGTACCGCTCCAAAGTGCGTCCCTGCGTGGTGTACGGGGGCGCGGACATCGGGCAGCAGATCCGCGAACTGGAGAGGGGGTGCCACCTGCTCGTGGCCACGCCCGGCCGCCTGGTGGACATGATGGAGCGGGGCAAGATCGGCCTGGACTACTGCACGTGAGTCTGCTGCCTCCGACACCCATAATGCACAGGGGTGAAACTCCGGTTCCGGAGTGCCGCAGTGTCTGCTGGCTTTCAGTGCGTCTCAGCACAACTGGTTCGGTTAAGTCCCTGATTGGCTGGAGTCCACACACTTCATTCTCAAGCCCTCGACAGGCTGCTGATGCTGAAGGAAAGCTCAAAAACAGCCGACTCTGCGTTTGACACCCCTCTAGCTGGTTTGAGTTATAAAGGAACCAGAGTTTTACCTATGAGGCAGGTCAGGTTAAAAAAAAAAAAAAAAAAAAATGCTTAATTTACAACGAGGGCCTTTCATGTCCTGAATAACTCCAGATTTATTTAAATGCTTGCGAGTTCACGCTCCGTGTAGATTAAGCTGCAGATGCCTGAAAAAGCACAAGCTTAATCTGATCTCTGCATTTTATTTTCTCCTCAGCTATCTGGTGCTGGACGAGGCGGACAGAATGCTTGACATGGGGTTCGAGCCTCAGATTCGGCGAATCGTGGAGCAGGACACGATGCCCCCCAAGGGCATCCGGCAGACCATGATGTTCAGCGCCACCTTCCCCAAGGAAATCCAGGTGCGAACGGCGCGGAGACCGAAAGCAAAGGCGAGACAAGGGAGTTGCGCGTGGACAATGTGGTCTGAGCGATTTTGTCTGTGCTTCCAGATCCTGGCCCGGGACTTCCTGGAGGAGTACATCTTCCTGGCGGTGGGCCGTGTCGGGTCCACTTCCGAAAACATCACCCAGAAAGTGGTGTGGGTGGAAGACGGCGACAAGCGCTCCTTCCTCCTCGATCTCCTGAACGCTACAGGTGAGCACCAGGCTTCAGGCCCTGCCCGCATGTGTGCTTAGCGCTTAGTGCTATAAACCTGCCCAGGAAGTAGTGCTGTATTCCTGTATAGAATAACACCGCTTAAAGCTGGTCAATTACTGTTGGGATGGAAATAGAAATAGGCCTTTTTCTTAATATCTGCTTTTAAAAAATAAATAAAGATATGAGAGATGTTCTAATTTTCACGCACATAGTCCGAGTGCTGAATAGGAACGGTGCGGTTCCTCTGCTGCAGTTTTTCGCGCTGAAGGCAGTCCGTATGGACGTCAGGTCACGTTCCTCCCTGTCGCTGTTTAAATAAGGCTGTGTTAAATTTCTAACTTGGATGTTTTTGCTGCTTACAAATTATCTGCTGTAAAATGCTTGAAGTTTATGGTGAGGTTTGGTTTTATTCAAAGTCATTCCCAGTGAGGTTCAGGAAAATGCGGGTGAGAACCCAGAAAAACCTGGTGAGTTGGTATCAGATTTTTTTTATTATTATGTGGTAGAATGCCTTCCTCATTTCACTCTATTTTATTCCACAGTATGATTTTGTTGTGCCGTTTCTCCTTTAGAATGGACAGTAATGCATAGAGAATTCTATAAAAGTGAATGAAGGAAATTTTTAGTTTCTTAAATGTGTGCTGTTATTTGGAAAGGGGCTCAATTTGGCTGAGCGCTTTACTGTCTGCAACCTCAAGGGTATGAACTAATGTTCATATGTTTAGAGGACTAGTTAAAAAAATGAATAATTACATTTAAAAAAAAAAAAAGAATGTGTGGTCAGTTGGCTTTATGGATGATGGCAAATTCATATGTAATGGGTGCACTTTTTTATTTTAAATATTACAAGTTTTCCATTTCTGCTTCTGCACTGAAGGGTCACCAGTGGGTGAAGATGTACCCATAGCATGTCTAGTACCAAGAATGGTACAGTATGGGATTAAAAGTGATTCCTCGGTGCTGTATATTACTTCTAGGCTAAAATCACAGTTGAAATGTATGAAACCTGACCTATATCCATGGTTACCAACACAGCACAAGTAGCTTTATGGATTAAAATAGATTTCAGTGAGAAGCCTGGTGATTTGGGTAAGTGAATCGCTATGGTAACACTGCAGGGAAGTTACAAGTGCATGTGAACATTTAGTCTGTGGTCTTGTGCTTCATTTGTCGTGTAGTCATCCCCTTTTTAAGCCGTTGTGTTTGCATCAGTGTCTTTGTGTGTCTGAATTGCTGGTCTCCTAGAGCCCCCCCCAGCCCCCAACCTGAGCCCTGCTTTCTTACAGCCACAGAACACGCCACAAACACTGTGCCCAACTAAAGTCAATTTAACAACTGAGTAATTTTTTTCACGGTTGAGCAGTATGTTGTTGGCTAGCAACCCAGCACGACCCAGTAACTTGGACACGATCGGCTAAAATAAATTAGGCAGTCCATTTTGTGCCGGCTTAAAGTTTTGTGGCTGTGGTTAGACGTGCGTTATTCCTGCTGCACTCCGAGACTTATTTTGCACAAGGTGGATTCCACAGGCATCTACTTGCAGGCACTATGTATGAGGCTGATGAGGTCATCTCCTGCACCCTCTTCCCTCCCATTGGCTGGTCTTGGTTGGTCCTGTGATGACATACGGACTCCGAATTTGAATGCTGGTTTACTTTTTCAGGCAAAGACTCCCTCACCTTGGTGTTTGTGGAAACCAAGAAGGGTGCCGATGCCCTGGAGGACTTCCTCTACCGCGAAGGCTACGCTTGCACCAGTATCCACGGCGACCGCTCCCAGAGAGACCGCGAGGAGGCGCTTCACCAGTTCCGCTCCGGAAGGTGCCCGATCTTGGTTGCCACAGCGGTATGTTGCTTCTGTCTTTGTCTAAACAAACACTTTTTTTTTTTTTTTTTGTTTTACTTGTTGCCGAAGAACAAGCACTGATTGTTCATTGGTCCTCTAGGTGGCTGCCCGTGGTCTTGACATCTCTAATGTGAAACACGTCATCAACTTCGACCTGCCCAGTGACATTGAGGAGTATGTCCACCGTATCGGTCGTACTGGTCGTGTGGGAAATCTTGGTAAGCTCTTGACATTTCTATAGTCCATCAGCTTGAACACTTGCATACCTATGCCTTATGGAACCAGCCAAGGGCTGTTCAAAATGTCTTGTTATACAGGTTATAGACTTCAAAATTGGAACCTTGGACTTGAAGCAAAATGGACAGTTATGACTCGTAGCATTTTAGTAGCTTGCGTAGAAACACTTACCCAATTACATCCACGCAGCTTCTTCAGAAAATCAATTATGAAGATCAAGTTGATTGAACTCAAGTTTCATGAGTTTCTCTCATCTTTGGAAAGATGTTTTGATGTTAGCATTTTATTCCAGTCTCCCAGCTCCATTTTCAGGGCGCGCTGGAAGAGTGGTGGTTGATTTAAGATGGCTGACCGTGGCGCACGGTCATTGGTATTAAAATGACTGGGGGTTTGTGTCCACCAGGTTTGGCTACGTCCTTTTTCAACGACAAGAACAGCAACATCACCAAGGATCTTCTGGACATCTTGGTCGAGTCCAAGCAGGAGGTGCCCTCCTGGCTGGAGAGCCTGGCCTATGAACACCAGCACAAGAGTACCACCCGGGGCCGCTCCAAGAGGTACAGACCGGCTTTCGGTCGTCCGAGCCAACACCGCTTCGCTCGCTGTGTGGGGTTTCCGTTTGATCGCCTGGTGTGATGCACCAGTGGGCGTACGATAAAATGTGGTTCAGGTCTTTCTTTGTAGTCTGCAACTGTTTGGTTGAAAGTATCCAGTGTTAGGACTTAGCTCATAGCTCAGGAGGTAAGACCGATTGTCTGGCAGTCGGAGGGTTGCCGGTTCAAACCCCGCCCTGGGCATGTCGAAGTGTCCTTGAGCAAGACACCTAACCCCTAACTGCTCTGGCGAATGAGAGGCATCAATTGTAAAGCGCTTTGGATAAAAGCGCTATATAAATGCAGTCCATTTACACGTGACTTTGTCGTTTTATTTATTTACGTGTTTTTCGTCTTTCTCAGGTTTTCCGGCGGTTTCGGGGCCAGAGATTATCGCCAGACCAGCAGCGGCGGCGGCTTTGGCGGCCGTGGAGGTCGTGCCACTGGAGGGCATGGCGGGGGCAGCCGAGGATTTGGCGGTGGTAAGGCTCGGGGGTGGGGGGGGGGGGGAGGGTCATAGTGCCTAGTGTGCTTGTTTCTGTATGTTACTTGTGTTTGCTCTGTAAAACAATTATTGTCGGTCAAAGTACAAAAATACGCCTTTTGTTGAACCACCTTACTTCACAATTTCTGACCGGCTCGCTTCTCCTCCGCAGGTGGCTTTGGGAACTTCGGCTACAGCAGCGATGGCTACGGCGGAAACTACTCCCAGGTGGACTGGTGGGGAAACTAGAAGGAAAAAAGGAGTGATGCAAAAGGAAAAAAAGAAAAAGAAAAAAAAAAAAAAGAAACCTAGGCTCAGTGGAGGTCACCCACGCCAAACTAGCTGTAAAAGGAAACCACATGTAACATAGCCAGCCTTATACCCTGTGTAGCTTCGACGAGCACTCGCAGTACATTACCAGCTGTGATTCTCTGACTCTGTACTCAAGGGGAGCCTGCTAGCTGCTAGCGCCGGCCAGCGGCCTGCAAGAGAACTAGCGCGTCGGAAACAACGACACGACGTGAGCCCAAACATGGCCGCTCATCCAATCATCCCAAACGGGATCTGGGACATCTGGTTTGCCTCTGCATCACATTTCGTTCCTTTAAAAGAAAAAAAAAAAAAACCCAAAAAAAAAAGAAACTGAGGATCATTTGTTTGTTAATGTACTGTGCCTTTCACTTTAGACAGGAATTTTCATTTTTGAAATGTCATGTAACTGGTCAAACCTGGCCAAGAGCTAAACTATTATTATTATCATTATTATTATTATTATTTTGTAAGCCGTCGAAGAAGCTTACTGTACTGAATCAAACCTTGGCAAACACTGGGATGATATGACTTGAGTGAGTCATTATTTCCATTTGAAATTCAAATTGTCACAGGGATATCGGGTAGCGTGCTCTGCGCTACAGCACAAGCAACTTCTTGATCCATCACAGAAGCGATTCAATCGACGGTATCGATTCCTCGCGTGGCAGTTGTATTTTATGGGACTATGAGTTCAAACTTTTTCGCTCACTCTATCCTGGATAGACACCCATTAGGGATATGGTAGTCTTTAAAAAGCCATTCCAGTCGTAATATTCACTGAAATAATGAAACGCTTGTGTCTTAATGCACGTTGGTGTTGTGACACACACTGCTGGAATTTGTTACTCCACTTCTCTGAATTGACTTGACAGTGTTAAGGCAGCTAGTAAAAAGTACCGCAAGCTAGCCGTTAGGTTGGGTGGAGTTATTGTTTTTTCCAGTTTAATTTCTTTATTACTTGAAACGTTTTACGGGGGGAAATTGAAAAACCTTCGTTTTTCAATTAAGTGTTTCTCATACTAAACGGGAATGCTATGTCGGAAAAAAGGACAGAAGGCTTGCCGTATTGGAAAGCGAAGTTTTGATTGGCTACACATGGACCACGACGCTGAAGCGGCCAGGCGGATAAGTCGCGGCCGGTTCGGTCTTACATACGCATGCTAGTGTTGTTGTTTTTTGGTCAAGGCGCGAAAACCGATGAATTCTGCAGCGGGCTTTACTTTATTACCACCACGTTTTCTCTTATTCAAGCTGCGTTAAAATTCCGTAATGATATCCTTCGGCTTACTTGGAGGAGGCCGGGCTCCTTCCCCCCCCCCCCCCCCCAAAAGACTTGGAGCGGTTTTGCGGAGGTTAGTGTAATGTACAGGGGGAGAACGGGTGTTTGGCGAGGGCGGCCGGAGTGCACCACCGATTTAGGTTTCCTCTGCGTTCTGGCCGTGTGTCCCACTTGATCAGGCCAAAGACGTGGGGGGAGGGGAGGCTGGGGGTTTCTCCTTACCCTTATGGTGACATCAGTGCTGTCAGCTCTTGAGTTAATCTGCCTTGATGTGCGTTTAAAATCACTGGCCAAGCAAGCTAGCGCCAGCTCCCCTTTTTATGAGCGATGCTGTGAGACGGGGGTATAAAATGGCATTTAACTTTTTTAAGTGCAATAGATTTATGCTGAAGTGTGTTGTGCCTTGAAATTTTTTTTCAACAAATTATTGAACAGAAGCAGATGCACTGACAGTATTGAGGTAACTTAAGATGACTGGTGCTATTTAATTTTAGGTCTAGGCCCTTGTATGTTGTGCCCATCAAGTTTTACGACGTTATTTTATTGCGCATCTAGGATTTTATATAAATGTCTTGAGTGCGCGTCCTTAAGCTTCCAAATACAGTGTGGAGATTGTGAAACGAAGCTTGTTTACAAAAGGGGAAGGGCTCTTGTTATTTAACCAGGACTTATTTGGGACCAGGGGGAGTAGCAGTTTGGGGAATTTAGCATTTGCACACAGATTTCTAGATTCTACTTTTGCTGCTAGTTGTGTAATTTATTAACCATTTTTTGAGAAATATTTATTTTTATAAGCCTAAAAGTGATTCTTTGAACGTTTCAAGAAACTTGACCAAAAGACAGTACAAAAACACTGGCACTTGAATGTTGAATGTCACCAGTATGCGTGAAGTTTATATATTTCGGGGTAGTGTGAGCTTTTTAATGTTAAAGTCATATTGGACTCAGTCAAAAATCATACCTGTTACTGGCCTCATGGCTGATGGTTTCTACAAACTATGATTGGCTGTCAAAATTTAAAGAAAGAAAAAGAAAAAAAAAACCAAACATGCCAAGGTTTGGATTATAAAAGAAAGTTGTCAAAAAAAGAAAAGAAATAAAAACACATTTACTATGTATCAGCGTGCAAAGTGTCCAGATTCTCTTGTTTTTTGAATTTTATTTTTGTTTTCTCAGTGAATGTCTGGCACATGGCAATCTATTAAAAAAAAAAAAAAACATGTGGTTTTCTGTTGTTGCATTTGCATATTTACGACTGGTGTTCGACCTTTCTGGGGCATTCGGCAGGTTCCAGCTATAGCAATAAGTCTCGAGTAGACGAGGGACTCTGACCACAGGATAAATTTGGAACGAAAGGTTTTTGCTTGCCAAATGTTCACAAGGGGACACCAGAGCTCCTTTTAGGTTTAGAATTTGCTTTCTGTACCAGTTTATTAGCTATGCACTGCATGGGAGTACTCAGCTGTGCGTCTGTTGTATAATTTCACCAAAATAAAAGTTTGAAATGCAAATCCTATACAAATCAAGCATGTTTTCTAGTACGATGTTTAATGTAGAATGAAGTAACCAATGTAGCAGCTGTCGGCAGCGTTGCTGCACTAAAGCTTGACTTGAAGGTGAAATTCAGCTCTCAAAGGTTCAGCTCAAATATAGATCTTGTTTTTAAACTCTCTCTGTGTCTTGTCTTTTTTTTTTTTTTTGTGAATTTGTGGTTATATTTCCACGCTAGCCTGGTTTGTTTACCAGTGATTATTCTTGCCCGACTTACTAAAAGCCTCATGTTTTTATCCTCATCACAACTCCAGCGCTGTGAATGAATACTAAAAATTGGACATCGTTCTTGTATAGAACATCTTCCTAATGCTTAAAATGTACGATGCAAGTTGTTGGTAAGCATAAAATTGGGGCAGTTAAAATGGGGGTTGACACGTGATACACATACATTGTGTAAAATAATTAATTTGCCGATTTTGTGTAATAACAGCAACTGTGTACCAATTTTTTTTGGCACATTTCATTATAATAAAATCAACAGAACGAGGAGAATGTAATGGTATCTTGTTAAAGCCTTACCATATAATTTAGCCTCATGATTCAGGTGTGAAAGGTGATGGTCTATGTTTTGAACAGAAAGCTGTAATGTTTGCTGCATCCCGTCTGAATCCATTCTCACGGGCAGGAAGTCGAATAACTGCCTACTTGGTCAGTTTGGAAACCCAACAGCCATTTTTCTGACACTGTGAGGAAATCTGATTGGGTTGATCTCTTATCTTTGTCTGTTCTCAGACAAACTTTCAAGGACCAAACATACTGAGTGTGATGTAGAAGTGGGAGATGCTAGCCCTATCGAGCTGTTTCTATCTGGGTTTGGTGTCAGCGGAGCGTATGCAGATGTAAGAGAGCTGAACTGCATACTGGAAAGTAGTATAGTGGAGTTAGCATCTTCCAATATGAATGGATCTTTCCATATTTGTTGGTTGATAAATCTGATGGGTTAGACAGACTCCAGAAAAGTAAATGCTGTCGGTAAACCTGACTGCTACTCACTGCCTTGTATGCAGGACTGTATCGATCAGGTGCAAAGCTAAGTTGGATCTTTTGAAAGGTTACTGGCAAGTAAGTACCTTTGACTCAAAGAGCCGGAGTTGAAATGCTCCCGCCATCTTTCAGCGTCTAATGAATAAGGTTCTGTGTGGTTTAACGGGTTGTGCATTTTATGTGGACGACGTGATCTTGTAGAGTGACATCTGCATAGGTCATGTCCAGCGTTTTGAGGCCAACCTGACTGTCAACTTGGCTAAATGTGAATTTTTTGGGTTGCAGCTTTTATTGTTGGTGGGTTACTTCCACTGGTTTTTCCTGCTACTTCTCAATGTGGTGGCTCCACTGACAAACCTTTTGGTAAAAATGTGTAAATTAAATAAAACCTCATTTAAGGGAAGTCCTAGGACAAGGGTTAGTTGTTGGTTTTGTATATATTTTTTATTTGTAAAAAAAAATTGTGGGATGTAACATGATATAGCCTTATTTTGACAGATTTTCAATGAAATACATTTAAAAAAAATACTTTAAACATTACTGTCAATTTCTATTATTGAATTATTTCAATTAAATTAAATTATTTTAATAGAAAAATCAGTAATTTAAGAGAATTCCTAGGGCTAGAATTGGGTTTCTTTTTTCACTCTTTGGACATAAGACTACAGCCTTCCAACTTGTGCCATACAGCAACTCCAGATGGTTCAGAATGATGCTGCCCGACTTGTCTTCAACCTTCCTAAGTTCTCTCAAGGCACTCCCCTGCCGAAGTCACTCCACTGGCCACCGGTCGCCATCAAGATCAGGTTCAAAGTCCTGACCCCTCGCCTACACTGCAGCCAACTGGACAGCCCCCACCTACTTGCAGGAAAGGATCCAGTCCTACACCCTAGCTCGACCGCTCCGCTCTGCCGCAGCAGGGCGACCTGCACACCCTGCCATCCGGGTGAATGGTTCCTGCTGGTCTCTGCCACCGAGCTTCTCCACCCTAGCTTCCCAGTGGTGGAACAAACTCCCTGTTTCTCAATGAATCACTCTGGCAGTGCCAATCCTCCGCTGTGGTCTGAAGACTTAGCTCTCTTTATACCTGGATTAACTATCACCACTCTGTGGGGCAATCCCAATCAAGGATCATTTTCTCAATGGTTTCAATTCCTCTGCTGTGTTCCTATAGCACTTTCATGTTGCAAATGTACCTCCAACCATCACTTATATTGTACATTGTCTGATTATCTTGATGTTGTAGCTTTTCATGCGTCCTAGTTAGACCAAGCAAAAATTAGGTCAGAGAGCAATGTTTACTGTGTGAACTGGACTTAATGTGTTCATGGCTATGAATAATTGTTACAAAATGAGAATTGGGCCATGTCAAACCTGTGTTTTGCAGTTGTCACAATGACCTTCGGTATGCACTTATTGTATGCTGCTTTGGATGAAGGCGTCCACCAAATGTAATATAATGTAATCTATTTTTGTCTTTTTCCACTGAAACACATTATTACTCATAATTATCTACAAATATATTTTTCAATCATTAATTTCACTGTAGTAGTTGAATAAACTTGATTTCCTATCCATTTGATAGGAAGAATCGAGTATTTAGCATTTTTGCATTTATTTCACTCATTGGACATAAGACTATAGTCTTATGTATTTTTGTATTTTCTCGCAGAAACACATTATTCCTCATAATTATCTACAAATATATTTTCAATCATTAATTTCACTGTAGTAGTTTAATACACTTGACTTCCCATCCATTTGATAGTATAAATTGGGTGTATAAAATCTTTGCATTTATTTCACTCATTGGACATAAGACTATAGTCTTATGTATTTTTCAATTTTTCAACTGAAACACATTATTCCTCATAATTGTCTTAAAATATCTTTTCAATAATTTATTTCACTGTAGTAGTTGAATAAACTTGATTTCCTATCCATTTGATAGGAAGAATCGAGTATTTAGCATTTTTGCATTTTTTTCACTCATTGAACATAAGACTATAGTCTTATGTATTTTTGTATTTTTCCACAGAAACACATTATTCCTCATAATTGTCTTAAATTATCTTTTCAATAATTTATTTCACTGTAGTAGTTGAATAAACTTGATTTCCTATCCATTTGATTGGAAGAATCGAGTATTTAGCATTTTTGCATTTATTTCACTCATTGGACATAAGACTATAGTCTTATGTATTTTTGTATTTTTCCACAGAAACACATTATTCCTCATAATTGTCTTAAAATATCATTTCAATCATTTATTTCACTGTAGTAGTTTAATACACTTGACTTCCCATCCATTTGATAGTATAAATTGGGTGTATAAAATTTTTGCATTTATTTCATTCATTGGACATAAGACTATAGTCTTATGTATTTTTGTATTTTTCCACAGAAACACATTATTCCTCATAATTGTCTTAAAATATCATTTCAATCATTTATTTCACTGTAGTAGTTTAATACACTTGACTTCCCATCCATTTGATAGTATAAATTGGGTGTATAAAATTTTTGCATTTATTTCATTCATTGGACATAAGACTATAGTCTTATGTATTTTTGTATTTTTCCACAGAAACACATTATTCCTCATAATTGTCTTAAAATATCTTTTCAATAATTTATTTCACTGTAGTAGTTGAATAAACTTGATTTCCTATCCATTTGATAGGAAGAATCGAGTATTTAGCATTTTTGCATTTATTTCACTCATTGGACATAAGACTATAGTCTTATGTATTTTTGTATTTTTCCACAGAAACACATTATTCCTCATAATTGTCTTAAATTATCTTTTCAATAATTTATTTCACTGTAGTAGTTGAATAAACTTGATTTCCTATCCATTTGATTGGAAGAATCAAGTATTTAGCATTTTTGCATTTATTTCACTCATTGGACATAAGACTATAGTCTTATGTATTTTTGTATTTTTCCACAGAAACACATTATTCCTCATAATTGTCTTAAATTATCTTTTCAATCATTTATTTCACTGTAGTAGTTTAATACACTTGACTTCCCATCCATTTGATAGGTAAAATGGTGTATAATTTTTGCATTTATTTCATCATTGGACATAAGACTATAGTCTTATGTATTTTTGTATTTTTCCACAGAAACACATTATTCCTCATAATTGTCTTAAATTATCTTTTCAATAATTTATTTCACTGTAGTAGTTTAATACACTTGACTTGCCATCCATTTGATAGTATAAATTGGGTGTATAAAATCTTTGCATTTATTTCACTCATTGGACATAAGACTATAGTCTTATCTATTTTTCAATTTTTCAACTGAAACACATTATTCCTCATAATTGTCTTAAAATATCTTTTCAATAATTTATTTCACTGTAGTAGTTGAATAAACTTGATTTCCTATCCATTTGATTGGAAGAATTGAGTATTTAGCATTTTTGCATTTATTTCACTCATTGGACATAAGACTATAGTCTTATGTATTTTTGTATTTTTCCACAGAAACACATTATTCCTCATAATTGTTTTAAAATATCATTTCAATCATTTATTTCACTGTAGTAGTTGAATAAACCTGATTTCCTATCCATTTGATAGCATAAATTGGATGTATAAAATATTTGCATTTATTTCACTCATTGGACATAAGACTATAGTCTTATGTATTTTTCAATTTTTCAACTGAAACACATTATTCCTCATAATTGTCTTAAAATATCTTTTCAATAATTTATTTCACTGTAGTAGTTGAATAAACTTGATTTCCTATCCAATCGATAGGAAGAATTGAGTATTTAGCATTTTTGAATTTTTTTCACTCATTGAACATAAGACTATAGTCTTATGTATTTTTGTATTTTCTCGCAGAAACACATTATTCCTCATAATTATCTACAAATATATTTTCAATCATTAATTTCACTGTAGTAGTTTAATACACTTGACTTCCCATCCATTTGATAGTATAAATTGGGTGTATAAAATCTTTGCATTTATTTCACTCATTGGACATAAGACTATAGTCTTATGTATTTTTGTATTTTTCCACAAACACATTATTCATCATAATTGTCTTAAAATATCATTTCAATCACATTAATTTCACTGTAGTAGTTTAATAAACCTGATTTCCTATCCATTTGATAGATAAGTCTTATCTATTTTTGTATTTTTACACTGAAACACGTAATTCCTCAGAATAGTCTGATAGTAAAAATATCTTTTCAATCATTTATTTCACTGTAGTTGCAGAATAAATATGATTTTCTTTCCATTTGAGAGGAATAAAAGGGGTATTTATAATTCTTGCATTTCTTTTTCACTTTCGAGTTTTCTATTTTCTGCCAAGAGACTACCATATGTGGGAGCTCTCTTCTACAAATTCAGGCCACGAGCAGGTGCTTTCATCTTGGGTGGCTGTGTAGAATGATGATTAGGCAACTGGTAACCTAAAGGTCACAAGTTCGATTCCTGGGTAGGAGGCTGCCGTTGTACCCTTGAGCGAGGTACTTAAACCTGCATTGCTTCAGTATATATTCAGCTGTATCAATGGATGCAATGTAAAAAGAAGTTGTATAAGTCGCTCTGGATAAGAGCATCTGCTAAATGCCTGCAATGTAATGTAATATATTGGCTAGTAAGCACATATGGCATATTCACACCCCTCAAACACTTGACCCACCTGGATCTTTCGCACTGCGACCTGGTCAATGTCCCTAATCACATCAGTCAGGAACAGAAGGCCCTGCAGCAGCTGTTGTGTCTCCAGAATAATTTCCGGCTTGTTCCATGTCTACCTGGAGCACACCTGGATTTAGACCTACAACTCCCTTCTTGGCCTTGACAGTCTTAAGGCCCAGAGACTGCAGTAGGAATGCACTGGTGTCATCCATGACACGGCTTTACACAACCTGTAGAGTTTCAGCTGGAATGATGTGCAGTTGGCGGACCTCCCCAGGATTCAGCACCTGACGAGCCTCAACTTTGGCGGAAACGTTCTCACCAGCGTGACTTGGTTCAGTGATTTGAACCTGGAAGTAATTAACCTGGATCAGACACTAGGACGGAGTGTAGCACAGTGGGTAAGGAACTGGGCTGGTAACCGAAAGGTC
This sequence comes from Anguilla rostrata, assembly GCF_018555375.3. Lineage (NCBI taxonomy): Eukaryota > Metazoa > Chordata > Actinopteri > Anguilliformes > Anguillidae > Anguilla > Anguilla rostrata. Next base: position 29,597,676 of record NC_057947.1, on the reverse strand, counting down.
GCAGGTTCGATTCCCGGGTAAGGACACTGCCGTTGTACCCTTGAGCAAGGTACTTAACCTGCATTGCTTCAGTATATATCCAGCTGTATAAATGGATACAATGTAAAAATGCTATGTAAAAAAAAAAAAAAAAATGTTGTGTAAGTCGCTCTGGATAAGAGCGTCTGCTAAATGCCTGTAATGTAATGGATCAGAGCTGTCTAAATGACAGTGAGAAGGGGGCTTCTGAGACCCATCCTTTTATTTTTTTAAAGGGGAAGGATTGGAAAAGAGGGATCACCCCCAACAACACAAACCTACTTGTGGACTGTGCTAAGAATATTTATTATATGGTGATTCTTCATGGTCCTACCACAAAATGTTGTTTTAAACATTTAGAAGAACTTGAAAAAGTGCAACTTCAGAGGAGTTGCTATTCACTGTTCTGACTGATACCCTTGGCGTGTTGCTGACACGATGACCACTTTATGGGACATGTGCACAGAACCATCTACAGGGCAACCAGGAACCCCAAAGAAGAAGGTAGAAGCTGAAAAGACAAGTGCACTATTTTATGCAATTAACAGTTGAATGTACCGTACATGTGTTCTTATGCATGTTTATAAGAAGAATTTTTGGGCACATATGTTTTGTGCATTTGTGAGTGTTTTTACAGCAGATCTGGCCAATATGACATACCACACATGACACAAGCATTTGCATGCATAGGGTTTAAGGGTTTTAAAAAATGCAGAGTGCTTTCAAAAGCAGCCCCTCATTTGCAGGGCTGCTTTACACTGGAGGACAGGAATGTACTTTCCCTTTCAAAGCGATCGCATCCCCGATCACCCACAGCTGCAAGAGCACGAAGGCAAATGAACAGAACCTGGGTTTTTCCCGTTATACAGAATGCTGTCAGATACCAGCTCTACAGAGGATTACTGCAAACTAAAATGAAACCCAAAAAGGAGGTGTATGCACGTGTATTGCAAGAGACAGAAGAATCGAAGGCAGTTTACTGTTTGACCACATAAAAGGAAATATATTTAAAAAACTGTTCATACTGAAGAACTGCTTTGTCATTTGCAGAATTTACACAGGGCAGTTTGAAGTAAACGGTTTGTCATGTACATAGCTTCTTCGATGCACAAACTGGTTCTTCATTTGCAAGGTGTTACACTCGCAAAATGTGCACCTCTTTTTGAAACAATTACACATATAATAAAAATCAGCATTTTTTCCTCCTTTGATTAAACTTAATTAAAACATTAATACTTTCAGACGACACGTTTCTGAAATGGTGAATTTGGAATAGAATTCATCCCCACCCCCCTCCTTTGTCTTACAACAAATTAAATTGAGACAATTTACAAACACATCTCACTACAGGGTTGATTAAAAACTGCTCGTTTTTTTTTTTTTAAATTCACCCAAAATGCAAGGGAAGTGCATAGGTGTTATTTTTTAAAATATTTTCTCCTCCCTTGTTTGTGTTTTTTTTTTTTTTGTCTTCCAAACAAATGGAATGTGTTGTGCTGCAGATAACAGTAGTCGGACACTGATATCGCTGACAGCATGTAAGCTGGAGAATGTCCACATGCATGAGACCGCGCTCAAATCTCTAAGACATTTACGTGTTCGTTTAGAGAGACAGTATCTGTGGAGGAGGAGGAGGAGGAGGAGGAGGAAGAGGAGGAGGTATTGTCCTTTGTGCAAACGCAGAAATGTAAACAAGAAATCTTACACAGAAGTGGGGAAATGTGTAAGGAGAGGGAGCGGGAGAGTGTCAGAGAGAGGGAGGGAGAGACACTAGAGAGAGAGAGAGAGCAAGAGAGGCAGAGAGAAAGAGAAAAAGCTAGAGAGAGGCAGAGAAAAAGAGAGAGGGAAAGAAAGGGGTGACTGCAGTGCATCACGGTTTGATTAAATAAATAGAAGGTGCAACAGGGGAACTTCGCAGTGTTTATGTGCTTTTCTTCTCTCTAGAGAGGTCGGAGCAGACAGAAGCTCGAATGTGAAGTGCGATACCTGTAAAGACAGAACAGGGCAGGGCGGGACGGGGCAGGACGTGGCCGCAGTCCGATCACCCACGCGCCTCCAGCCCTTTTCCCACACCAACGGCTGCTCTTAAGATACTGTCTCTTTAAAAGCAAGTCTATAAAGTGTTGCCTCCTAGCTATACGGACAGGACGATATTTACTCATTTATTTATTCAGTTATTTATTTATTTATTTATGTTTTTATACAACACTACGGCTAGGTAGTCTGTAAGGGGCCCGAGGCTGACTGGGTTCCAGTTCGTGTACAACTGAGGTTTCCGGAGTGTCTGAGGCCTTTTTTTTCTTTTCCTGGGAATGATGAAGTTCTGCAGAGATGCCTTGCAAAGAGAGGGGGAGGGGCGGAGGGGGACGGGGCCTAGTAGACCCACGAGACGGGCACCCACTGGCCCGTGGTGCACACCAGGTCGATGGCCTCCTCCAGGTGTCTGATGGTCTCGTCGATCTCGTTGTTGATGATGGTCTGGTCGAAGTAGTGCGCGTACGTCTTCTGCAGGATCTCCGACTCCTTCTGCAGCCTCTGCAGGGACTCGTCCTAGTGAGGGAGGAGGAGGAGGGAGGGATGGGATTTCAGTGGATCTCAGGAGCCAGACTGTAAAGCCACAAACTGCTGAGTGTGGGTATGCTGTGCTCTGCTGCAGAGAACAACTACTGCAGTACAGACAGTGTGCCGCCAAATAGCCGTCCAGAATAAACCCAAACCTAATACTGTCCCCAGGCGTTGTGTGAAATATTCTTAAAGAATGAGAACCAAGTTGGATTAAACACTCCTGCTACAGATGTAAGACTTGGAATACTGAAATCGCTACACAAGATGACGAATCTGTCAAATAACACCTGGGATTATGCCTATGACTCAGGGGACTACAACACACACACACCACACAACAAATGCAAATGTCCTTTGGGGTGAGTCAATATTACGGTGCAGACCCAGTTTGGGGTGTCAGCAGGACTTAAGGGTACATCTATGCATGACCACCATCATCCTGACCTGGCATCTAATGATGCAGACTAATGGTCTTATAAGGTTATGTACTGGCCTCTAGCTAAATTCTCACCCTTATTCTCAGAATCTACGCGGCAGAGGTCGCATCTATAACCCAGATGATATGGTGGGAGGGCGGGGGAGGAGGGGCTTATAGCACACGGGACTCTATGTTCTAGAACACGCTAGGCTAAGATTCCGAGGGCGGAGGGCGAAGGGCAAAGGGCACAGGGCAAAGGGCAAAGCTGAGGCCCAGGAGCTGCTGTGGCTCGTACTTACAGGCAGCTTTCTGCACCACCGGGGCAGCTGAGCGCAGTGAGAGGCAAGGCAAGAGAAATCAAAACAGAAGCCCACAAGCTCACAGCCGCACATACGGACATGCGCACGCACACACACACTCACTCACAAACACATACACACACACTCACAAACACATACATACACACTCACAAACACATACATACACACTCACAAACACATACATACACACGCTCACAAACACATACATACACACACACACACACACACACTCACATAGGCATGTACACACACACACACACACTCACATAGGCATGTACACACACACACACACACACACACACACACTGCGCATGCGCACGCACACACACGCTCACAAACACATACACACACACTCACACGCTCACACACACATACACACACACTCACATGGGCATGTACACACACACACACACACACACACACACACATAAGCATGTACACACACACACTCAGGCACACGCGCACACACACTGGGCACATGAAAAACCAAAGACTCAAAACAGGATTCAAGTCTTAAAACTGAGAACCGAAAAGCCCCAGAGTGAAAAGAACAAGCAGTGTGCTGAGCCAGTACCGTTCTGCGTCACTGGGGCCACTGCAGAACATTAGAAAACCCATTGTAGGTATTATGTATGCATCATTAAAATATATTTTTATATTTATCAACCGAATGATATGTCAGATGGAGCCCTAACACTCTTTATGTTCTTAAAATATATTGGTTAATGTATCATGGTAACATCTGAATCTGTAACACAGACAGGAAAGGACAGTTTCAGTCAGTTAAAAAAAGAAAGCAGATGCAAATGCATAAGCTGCGAAGATGAAAGCCATCACCAGCAGATGTGGCACGGCATGTGAACAGCTGTCCCCCTCTTAAAAGCACATAAATGCATTTCACTTCTACACAGTCTATACTCCGCTCAGGCTCATCTGTGCTCCTGAAAACACGGATATAACATCTGGCAGATGTAGCCCTCACTTTTCTTCAAATACTTTTCTTTAAATGTTAGCAAACCCAGAAAATTAGAGGATGCACTTTTGGGAAATTCTGGCCCAAAGCGCTCGCCACCTCCTGCGTACTGTCATGTGACCGTGCAAGGTCAATCTGATTGGCCTACCTCTTTGATTGCTTTACATTATAAAACCACTGTTTTGAAAACAAAAAAGTCGAGCCGACCCCATTGTTTTTGTTCTCAAAAACCACGGATGGGATTCAAACAAAGAACTTGAGGACATAAACACAGCATGGTGCTGGATTCCTCTCACAGCAGCTCTTTCTATGACTGCTGCCAATTAAGCATGGCCGTTCCCCGATATCTTTCTAGAAAAAGTTACCAACTGCAGCTCTGAGTTCAGTTCTATACTGACAGACACGCGAGCGGGAGCCGCCTAACTCCCAGAATGCTTTAGCTATGAGACATTTTGTGTGCGCGTGCGTTACCTCACTGATGCCAGGGGTTATAGTTGGCGCAGCGATGAAGACGACGTATGGTGCAAACTCAGCCGTCCGCAGGACTTTAAGGGCCTGTGGGAGCAAATGGGAAATGATCAAATCTTTGTTTGAGATATCCCACAATCCACCCGCTACAGGGATAACTCCACAGTACACCCGCTACAGGGATAACTCCACAGTGCACCCACTACAGAGACAACTCCACAGTACACCCACTATTGGGAAAACCCCACAGTCCACCCAACTACAGAGACAACTCCACAATCCAACCAGCGTACATACAGCCCCACTGCACTGAGGAGTAAGATGTGAGAAGACACACCGCAATGCATTACTGATAAACCGGAATGGGGGCGATATAAATTGGGATATCAGCCGCTCCCCTTAGCCTTCGGCCGGCAGCACGGAGCGGCACAAAGCGGAGGCGGACGCGGGCCGCACCTGAGGCTCCACGTCCAGGATGGATATGAGGCCCTGCTCGTGGATCTTGCGTATGGTCTCCAGCCGGGTGCCGTACATGGCGTCCTCGTGGCTGCCGTACTCCAGGTAATCGTTGTTGGAGATGTCCTGCATCATCTGGTCGTGCGACACGAAGTAGTAGTTCTTCCCGTTCTCCTCGTCCTTCTTCGGAGGTCTGGTCGTGTCTGCGGGCGGAAGCGATGACACGTGCGCGTGAACACATGCAGACAGAAGAGCGCGCGTGCACACGTGTGCACACACGCGGACCGACGCGATGGCTCAGCGTTTTCGGAAGGCGTGGCTTACGTGGAATGGGGTACGCGAATCTGTCGGGGTGCTTTGTGATGAGCGTGTTCTTGATGTGCCTCCGGCCCACGCCATGGGCACCTGCAGGAAGGACAGGCGGTCAGTTTCCAACATGGCCACAGCCACGCGGTCAAGCTTGGCTAACCCCCCCCCCCCCCCTCATTTAATGTGTGAGATCACAAATACGTGATTAGAATGTTCTGAACTGAACATTCTAAAGCTGATGTAACAATCGCTACTGGTAACTGAAAGCAATGGAGTTCTAGAACATTCTTCATTGCTCTTCACCCACCTAACAGGACTAACGTTTTCCTCTTGAATGCCGGCAATTTCACTACTTCTTCATACGTGACGAGATCTAGTTGATCGAAAACTGAAACGGAAAAATAGAGCAAAGCCTGTGAAAATGAGGCAACGATGCAGAGGGAGTCTCAGTCTGTGCCAAGCTCACACGGTAACATGGGAAAGCAGGCAGTGTGCAATAGCTGTTTAAATAAAGGGGCGGATAAACATACTATGGATAGGTTTTAAAATCTGAATTTGTAATAATCCAACGGATTTCTACCAAACTGATTTGTGTGTGTGTGTGTGTGTAGCACTTCAGATGAAGTTCCGCACAAGTTCTGCACAAACACAGTTTAAATAATGAAACATGCAAAGATAAAAAAAGATACATAATAAAATAAAAAAACCCAAAATGCATGTTGTGAGAATGCAGATAACAGGTATGACTACAGGAAATAACACTGAACACTAAAAGCAGTGTTTTCCTGGAGAGGCTGGGATGGAGCCCCGTGTAGCGGGAAGCCCACCCTGGGCTATATTTAAGAGGCCGCGCAGGAGCACAAGGACTCCAGGGCGACTGCTCCGACTGCAGGGCAGGTGTCGGCCGGCCCCTCCGGGCCCGTCAGCCAATCCCCTCTCTCTGCCGCGTTGCCGCGGGTAACCCAATACCAACGGGGACCACCCGCTCCCTCCGTGCCTGCGCTACTGTGGATCGGGTAGCCGCCCGTGTAACTCAAAAAGGCAGGAAAATGGTGCATGTTCCACTAATGCAGGTGCAGCCCACCCCCCTCCCCCATTAGGGGTTCACCTTCGGGACGACCCTGAGGAGGTGCGTCACCCTAAGTTGGGGGGGGTGATTTGGGGTGGGGGGGGGCGGTTGGGGGCGCTAGGCTACCGCACGAGGGGCCACGTGCCCCGTGCCAGGAGAGAGCTCTACAAGTGAAGCGTAATGCCAGGTTAACATGAAGCCCAGTGCTGGTGCACAGTATATCATAATATATTTCACCAATACATATCATATACCATAATCACTGACAACAGACTTCTGCTCCACCCAACACTGATCACACCTTATCCCTGTTCTGCTGCTCAACACCGAATGTGTGTGTGTGTGCGGGGGGCGGGGGGGTGTGGGGTGAAGTAGTCTATCTCAATAAAAAAAGAAAAGAAAAAAAAAGACGTACAGGAGAACCAAAATCACAAAAAAACTTTCAGCTTTTTGTTTCCGTTTTGCTTTTATTGCCCTTCGTTCTGCGGAACTTCAGCAGAAGCAAAAATGGAAGACCACACAAGCTGGTCAATGTGTGCATGGAAACGTCAGGACTACACGGTAAAACAACAAAAAAAAGTATTGAAATCAAAGCAAACAAAGTCACTCAAGAGTTACTTACATGCAGAGAAGCCATTGGGGAGGGAGACAGCATGTAAAATATACAAGGGAGGGCAGACATTGAGAGTCCGTCCGGTCACATTAGTCAAAGGAAACACACACCGAACAACCAAAAAAACAAACACACACACACGCGCGCACAATAAAGCCCTGATACAGAGGGCAGTCACAATCACCAGAGAAACACCGGAGCAGAAAATTACTTCAGCGTTAACACTGCGGTTGGCGAGGCGCGTTCTTTGATTTGTGAGCGCGCTCAGTGATACCAGGGTGCAAGTGCCCTGTCATTCAGACGATACCGCGGGCCAGTCTCAAACACGCACATGCTCACTGACTCACGTCTTCTTATTTAACAATGCAGTAGGAAGGGGACTGAGAAGTCAGCAAAATTATTTCAAACAATTTAAACATAACTGTACAGTACACACATCTTTTTTTGTTTTTATTCTCACCTATGAATACACCACAGACTGAAAAAAAAAACTACTGAGGTGGGGAGGATTCAGTTGCAAAAGAGTTCCTTGTGATAACTTGTGATTACACTTGAGAAGGATAAGGTGTTGATGCATAGATATGGAAATGAGAAGAGTACACAAACAAGTGGAGAGGAAGGATAAATTTGGTGTCAGTCAGTGTGCACTGCAGAAATGTGACACTTAACACCACTTAACACTAAACACTTTAAACATCTTTAACGTGTGCTCAGGGCTCAAACCCCTTTCTTTGAAGATGCTCTGAAATGCGACCAAATGAAGAGTTAGCAAAAGACAGGACAGAAAACAAAAGCCCTCCCAGTGAACACAAAGCGTCCTCACAATGTTGCTGCAATTGCATTACATACACTGACAAAACATTTCAGCAACATTGAGAGAACATTTTTTGCATTAGCTGGGCTATCATTCAGTGAAGCACTAGATTATTCTCCAGTTAATGCAAAATACAAGTGAACAGTCACGGCCATCAGGTCGCAGTGACACAGAGAAGGGGACAGAGGAGTAATTAAAGGGAGAAAGCAGCAGATGTCTCGAGGGGCGGGGGGGTGGATGTTCCTGAAATGGAGCATCTTACGGGACACCGTCGGTCCCTGAAGCACTCAGATCTGGAGCCGATAAGAACCACTGTAGGACACAGAGTCCTCTCTTTTCTTAAACAGGAAGTGGGGGTTTGCATTGCACATACGTTCTGTGTGTGTGTGTGTGTGTGTGTGTGTGCGTGTGTGTGCACGTGCGTGTGTGTGGGTGGGTGGCGCGCACGTGAGGTGGGGGAGGTTTCGGGGGCAAACAAAATATTCTACAAACAACAAAATATACCCCCCCCCCCCACTATCTTTGTGTCTCTAATCAGATAGAGGAAATGGCGGCTCAGGGAGGGTTAGCTCTTATCCGCGCATCACTGTGGACCCCTCCCTGCTTCCTGCCTGTACACAGCAGGCCGTGTGGGCGGGGACTACACCCTTCTGCCGACGCCCAGCGGCTGGTGATGCTAACCGGGGCCTGGAGAGAGTGCCCTGTTCCCCCCCCCCCAGGCCTGTCAGCTGAGGTAAGACCATGAGCAGCTGAACCAACTGGTTCAGTGTCGGGATAGATTTACAGTTCATGGTCATGAATGTGTGTGTGTGTGTGTGTGTGCATGTGTGTGTGCGTGTGCGTGTGCGTGTGTGCCCTTGTGTGTGGGAGGGAAGGGTGTGTGCGTATGTGTTCGTGTGTGTTTGTGTATGTGGGGGGGGGGGGAGGGTGTGTGTGTGTGTGTGTTTTGTGTGTGGTGGGGGGGGTGTGTGTGTGTGTGTTCGCACATGCGCGAGTGTGAGTACACGTGCACATACGCTTGTTTCTGCAGGCTCAGCAGGTGAGGGTCCCGACCCCCACCCGCGCTGCTGCTGACACTGGATCGGTCACGGTCAGGGCCCCCCGACCCGAACGTGAGCATCTCGGGTTCCGCTCGCCCGCCCGCCAGCGAGATAAAGGCTGGGGACGCGTACGCGGACTCCGCAAGGCGGGGGAGAGCCCCGGGGTCAGGACTCGGCAGGCGTGTCCTTTCCCATGTAACCCGAGCGCCGCCGCGATCTTCAGACGACCAGCTGCGTTTCCAATCACGCACGCGCACGTGCACGTGTACACGTGCGTCCGCCGAAGCGTTCAGGAGCGCGAGCACAGGCACGCCAGCACACACGCCCGCACGCCCCGCTCCAAAAATCCCACTTCTTCCATGCGTTATGTCGGCTGATTCCTGACACCTATCGCCACGGTAACGGCATTAGGGACAGCTGTATGTGTAGCGTGCCCGCGACGGGAGCCACGCCTCCCTGCTATTCTGAACCACAGAGAGACCGCCCCCCCCCCCGTGACATCGGAGACGGCGGCGGGCGCTCGCACCCTCAGGGCCCCCCCCCCAACCGCACGTGTGGAATAAACAGGTGGTGGGCGCTGCACTGGCCCTGTCTGGGAGCTGCCAGCCCAATAAGGGCAGACACCAGGAGGCAAGGCCAGGGCAACAGCTGCCTTCTTAGGCTAGGCCCAGGCACTGGAGGTGATATCTGTACAGTATATTCATACCCCCAGAACACAGCACTAAAGCTTACAGATACTGTTTATCGTCGAAATGATGTGGTTGAGGAATCTGTGGTGCTGTCTAGGGGGAAAGGGGAAGGAAGTGAGCCCAGTCAGAACTCAGAACCCACACAACGCAGGGCTGCAGGATTCTGTGGTTTGAGGTTTCACGCCACTCCAACAGAGGGAGCGCAGAGAAGAGCGGCGCTCTCCCCCTCCCTGCCTGTAGGTGGCAGTGTGGGGGGCCAGAACGCTGCAGGCGCTCAGGGAATCCTCAGACCTCTCTGCTGAGGTGCGCAAAAATAGCATCCTGACAACATCTCCTCATCACACTGGGGACCGCAGTGTCAGAGGAGAGGAGAGAGAAGAGGGAAGGGAGAGAGAGAGGAAAGAGGGGGAGATATGAGAGGAGAGGGGGAGGGGAGGGAATGAGGAGAAAGGGAGGAGTACACAGAGGAGAGGAGAGGAGAGGGAAAGAGGAGAAAGGGAGGAGGACGCAGGAGAGAGGAGAACAGAGGATAAGTGCTCCTACCAGAGCAGTGTCTGCTGCCTTACCTGCGTTGTGCTTGGCCAGGTATTTATCTTTGCATTGTCTCTTCTTCTTCCCAAACCAGGTACAGCTGGCCTGCTGCTCCTGCTTGGTTTTCTCCATGGCGATGCAGGCCACACGCCTGAGAGGGCAGAAATGACCATACGTCAAAAATCTAATACACACACACGCACGCACGCACACACACACGACACGCACGCACGCACACACACACACACACACACACACACACTCACACACTCACACACACTCACACACACACACTCACCACTCCTGCAGCTCTGGGGAGGGAATGAGCCCAGCCGTGCCGTTCTTGGTGTTCTCCAGCTTGCCCTGCCACCAGTTGTGGTCGTCCTTGCTGATGATCTGGATGATGTCGCCCACCCTGAAGCGGATTCCCGCCTCTTTGCAGGGTATGAGGTCGTCTTTGGCCGGGTCGTACTCAAACTGCGCTCTGACGTAGATCTGCGAGAGAAGGAAACAGCCGTCAGCCACGACCGGTGTGTCTGCTTGCGGCTTTGAGGAAAGAAACAACAGAGAGAGAGAACAAAAGAAAGAAAGAAAGAAAGAAAGAAAGAAAGCGCAAAGAGAAACTGAGACTGAGAGAAACCGGCCGTTAGTGGCCGTTTAGGTGTGGGTGAAACTGGTCTGCGGGCCGTGAGCCTCGGCAGAAGCTAAAGTGGCAGATGAGATGAGGGGGACGCGGGTGAAAGAGACAGGAGAATGGGTGTATGTATGACTGCTACTGCTGAACGCAGCTCCGCACAGAGCACTCAGCCAACCGGGCCGCAGCAGCACTGACTGCGGACCAATAGGGTTAACAGCGGCACTGTCTGTGGACCAATGGGGGTAGCCTTTTGAAAACCGTTGCCATGCTGGCAGCCTGTTTCTGTGCAGGGGAGAAAGGCATGTGGCTCTGCACTCCAGCGGGACTCTTTCCGTGTGTCGGAGGGTCGCCTGAGGGGGACGTTGGGGCGCCCATCGGAGCCCAAACTGTGACTGACGGGGGCGGCAAACCGACAGCAAGGCACAGGAATCGTTTCGACACGAAGGGCGCCAGGGAACTACACCTGCGATAGGGGCGTGGCCGGCTTTGTACCTCGTGCGAAGAGCGGCTTTTGCATCCTTGACCAAGGCACTCTACCTTCAACATCTCTGGTACAAATATACTGCAGTAAAAAACTAAGAAAGTATGATGTATCCAGGCATACAGTTTGGGAACCTCTACCTGCTACAAGCTCGCATGGAAATAACTGCTATGACCGGTGAGGTTATTGTGTAGAGTAAGGTGAAGAAGAGGGAAGCTCAACAGGTTTTACAGCAGCTGAGCTCGACAATAACCTACCACCAGGGGGACTGAAAATCTTACCTTGAGGGGCATTTTATCCTTGATTGTAGGTCTGGAGATCTAGGATTTGAAAGGACCACACAGAACATGCAGTAAAAAAAGTACGGTGGCTTTACAAGGACACACGCAGGGGAAGCGTTATGAGGCTCAGCTAGGCGCTAACTCTACAGCGATGTGAGGGGATGTCATGACACGGGGGGGGGGGGGGAGACAAAGCTTGGCAGGGATGTGAAATCACATTATTCATATTCAAATTGCGCTCAGTTTGTAGTTTGGCCCTGGGCCTGAGTGAAGAGCACAGACGCCCTCTGCTGGTGCAGAGCGGAAACTACAACTGTGGAGCCAAGGAGAAGAATCGCACCAATCTTCCATCCTCTTGGTACAGTTTGCGCAAAAAGAAACTACATTTAAGAGAAGCAGCAAAATCAAAATCTGACTTTGCATAAGAGGTATATATCTGAATCCAGAAGTATTCACATCTCAAACTCTGTGCACTAAAGTGACCATTCTTCACATAAAATTCCCTAAATCTTAGGGAAAGACATCAGAGTTGGTCACTACAGACTGGGAAGAGAGCTGTCCTGGATGTAGGAAGAAGGAGAGCTGACACGTTTAAAAAACAATCCAGACATAAAGGAGAGCTATGGCTTTCAAACAATGCTTGTGCCTTTAAAGCTCTGGGGTTTGCAGCATGAGTTCTCCGGTCGTGCCACAGTCCACCTGTCCAGACAAGGGTAAGCCCATTACACTGAACTCACTGACCACCAGCTATGCTTCAACTGGCCAAGACTCCCAAATAGGCCTCAGCCAGCTGACCACTTCAACCCTTTTAAGGTGTGAGGATCACAAATATGAGATCATTAGAATGTTCTTAACTGGGAATTCTAAAGCTGATGTAACAATCACTACTGGTCACTGAAAGCAATGGGAGTTCTAGAAGACAGAATTTTGAAAAAGCATTCCATGAGACTCTACTCTTCAAAGGGTTAAGGCCGGGGTGGGAAACACACAGCAGCATGACTAGTCACATGTCAACCTCCCCTATCACTGAGGAGAACCATCAGAGAGGCAGAGAGATAGCAAGGGGTTCTGTGTGTGTGTGTGTGTGTGTGTCTGTGTCTGTGTTTGTGAGGATGAGTGAGTGTGTGAGTGTGTGTGTGAGAGAGGATGTGTGAGTGCGTGTGTGTGAGTTTGAGAAAGTGTGTGTGTGTGTGTATACGAGCCTGTGTGGGAGACAATACTGACTAATAATATTTACGCATAACACACCACACAGTAATCACGGGTACCGACAATTACACTGAAAACCTTTTCTAAGAAAAACAGACAGAGAGTTCAGCAGCTATTCTAGTTATTCAGCAAATACATCTTAAGTGCGCATTAATTTTCCGTAATGGGTCCTCGTTTTAAGAACATTAGGTGGCAAACGCTGTTCACCTGATTTATGCAGTAAATCTACTTGCAGTCCCCAGAAAATAACACGGTGACATTTGAAAAAGATTCCCCGCTGACTGAGGAGCCACCGTGACCCAAATCTGTAAGTAATGCGGTGAGCTCAAGACCTGCAGGCCCCAAACTAGACATACATTAGAGGCTCCCCAGCACTCACTACACAAAATAATAAAGAAGTGCAAAAAGAAATGACTGATGAGCTAACCACAGTTGGTGGTGGTGGTGGGGGGGGGGGGGGCTTGTACATTCAGATGCATGAATGCAAGCAATTATGCAAGCTTGCACACATGCAAACACTGACACGCAGACAAAGAGACAAACACACACACACACACACACATACACACATACTCAGAAACACACAAACGACACAGGTTTGCGTAGGGGGAAAGGATGGAGAGGTGCCCGATAAGTTATAATGGTCTACATGGGGGGGGGGGGGTGATGGTCTATGGGTGGGTGAGGTCATGGGGGAATGGTCTATGTGAGGGGGTGGATGCGGATGATGTCTATGTGAGGTGATGATGGTCTATGTGGGGGTGAGTGGTCTATATGGGGGTGATGATGGTCTATGGGGGGTGATGATGGTCTATGTGGGGTGATGATGGTCTATGTGGGGTGTTATGGTCTATGTGGGGGTGAAAGGTCTATGTGGGGGTGATATGGTCTATGTGGGAGTGATGGTGGTCTATGCGGGGGTGATGGTGGTCTATGTGGGAGTGATGATGGTCTATGTGGGGGTGATGATGATCTATGTGGGGGTGATGATGGTCTATGTGAGGCTGATGATGGTCTATGTGAGGGTGATGATGGTCTATGTGGGGGTGATGATGGTCTATGTGGGGGTGATGATGGTCTATGTGGGGGTGATGATGGTCTATGGGGGTGATGATGGTCTATGTGGGGGTGATATGGTCTATGGGAGGGTGATGATGGTCTATGTGGGGGTGATGATGGGCTATGTGGGGGTGATGATGGTCTGTGTGGGGGTGATGATGGTCTGTGTGGGGGTGATGGTGTTGGCCCGTTTGTTCACCTGTCGTCCTTTTGGCTGAATAGTTGCTGGCAGGTCCTGCAGAGCCACAGAAATAAAAAAAATTAATAAAAGGATTGACAGTTAAAAGGGGTCATAAGTCCAAACAAAGAAAAAAAAAACCTTTCCACACTTAAACAGGTAACACAGCAAACAGTCCTGTTTGCATAAATCTCACAACCACACATTAGGCAGGCTAGGAATGGCCGGTACTAATACTGATCTACTGGGGTAACGTGGGAGTTTCTTACCAAGATGGAACTGGTAATGCTGGTGTGTCCGTTAGCTGGGGACTGTCTGGAGGTGGAGGGGGACTCTTTCTGAAATAAGACAGTTCAGAGAGTTCAGCCACACAGACATGGTGCGGTTCACATGGCAACACAGGAAACATGAGACAGCGTCTTACTCCAGGCTGCCGGGGGCGGGGTACATAATGCGCAATTCAATGAGAGACACTGGTCAGGAAGCCAATTACATTTCTTTTGCGATTAGCCTCCATGCTTAAAAAGCATCGATTGATTGATTGCTGCTATACACAGATGTGAAACAAAAAAAAACCTAATTAAATTAATAAAATAAAATGAATGAACCTGTTCAGTAATTACGTGCGAGTAATTACCTCAGAACACTTGGGATTACTCAGGTATTAGCAGGATCTGAGAAGCAAGGCATTTGGAGCAATGTTAGATTAAATTTTTTCTCCCAAAATGTGCAGAGAGCCAGCGAATGAGCACTTTGAGATTCCACAGCCAAACTGCAATTCCAAACGTTGCCACAGGGTGGAACCCAAGAGGCTTTAATCACTAAAGTCCGCACCGGTATTCTAGGCACATTTAATGCCAATAGTCTCATTTTATGGCTCTCTGGGTCCTTAAGTTCATATTATCTCCTGAGACGAACGTGTTCATTGGGGGGAAAGTACCACACGACGGCGTAGAGGGAAACCCAGATTGGAACGCACGTGAGGAGCACTGGGTCAAGCACCACGCCCCGAAACAAGTGTGCAAGGGCCCGGACACACCCTGCAGGAGTCCTGCACTCACCGACAGTCTATGTAAGGCTGGAGAAGAGCTGACGGGGAGACCCTGAATGAGCTCGAATTCAGCAGGGAGGGCAGTGCTGTTATGCTGATAGTGAGTGTGAGGAGTCTGAAGATGAGGCTTATACAAGATGGAGTGTGTGTGTGGAGGGGGGGGGGGACAGGGAGCCACAGGAGCATATTAGAGGAGGGGGTATAATGATTAGGGGGCTGGGCCAGCAACTCCAAGGATGCAGGTTCGATAAACCAGCCAGGGAAATGCTGCTGAATATGGATTGTATCAGAAAATGCACGTCAATCTTGATAAGAGCATCTACTAAATGGCAAATATGCAAATCTTGGGTATTTTGGGTAAACTGGGCATATCTTGATTGTGAAACATGTACACAGCGTCTTGGCGAGAAGTGAGCGGAACAGGAGCACCCAGAAGAAAGGGTTCACAGTCACAGCAGGCAGTTACAGTGACTCCATTATCGGGGGAAAGTTACATCCACCACAAGGTGTCCAGATACTGCACTACAGGAGAAAAGGGCATATATACTAATGGGCGGAGACAGAACTCTGATGCAGAAAGGGGGGAGGAGCGACAGAGACCCTTACCTCACAGGATGCGGACTGCGTCCGGTAGCTCGGTACAATCTTAAAGGTGATACTTCCTCTCATCTCCCTCTGGAAACACACACACACACACAAGCACAGAAACGCACACAAGTACAGTCAGGTAAAGTGACTTCAGGGGCACCAAAAAAAAAAAAAAAAGTCAGGTCAAGTTAGTATATTTATAAAGCACATTTAAAAACAACAGAAGTTGACCAAAGTGCTGTACAAGGAAAGATAAAAAGATATCGCACGCACGCATGGAAACACGCACGCATGCATGAACGCGCACACGCACACACACGCGCGCACACACGCACACAAAATCAGCAGAAGTAGAGAAGACAGCTATACGTGTGTACTGTATAAATGCCGACACTGCAAAAGCCATTGTACATTGCCCTTTTGTATAGATTAAAATCATGAAAATGGGACTGCTCTCAAAAGTAAATGCATTTTAATCAAAGTGTGATTTCAACCAGTGCAAAGAATTCCAGGGAAGGACAATGGTTTTGCTAATAACAATTTCCAATCCAATAGAGCCACTTCGACTCAACTTGCATTACTGAACTGAATTATGGATGGTTCCATTCCAATAAACTGGAAAAATAGGCCATTTTATCCTCTTTACTATTGAGCAAGTATGTATATGCTATGCAGGCAACTAGGCTTTTTTTGTTGAAAACTCTCTTGTTGATATTAAATGTTGAGTTACTGGCTGCACATTTATAGCAGAACTAAATGCCATCTTGGAAATGATAAAATCCCTTTTTTTTCTTGAGTGAAATAACGTTCGTCTGAACTCGGCTGAATTCATTCTCCTAACCCCCGTAAACGTAATCTCTCCGATCACCCTGCTCCACAGAGCGACCGCAGGTACAGCAGGGCTAACAGGGCTAGCAGTTCACTGCACGGGGGCGGAGGGAGCCTGCTGTTCTAAAGCCTCGACACCTCTCTCAAGGTGCGAGGATTGCGGTTAAAAAAATAAAAAAAATAAAAAAAAACACAAAAGAACCGCATTAGAAAAGGTGCAGATCTAGTGATCAGCGGAGCTTCGCTCACCAGCATCTTCTGCAGCTGCTCCACCGTTTGGTTAGCGACGCTGATCCCGTTGATTTCCCGGATCTCGTCTCCGACGTGCAGCGTTCCTGGCGGACGGCGAAAACCGGACGGCGTTAGGATAGCCGCGAGCTCGGCGGCCCTCGAGGAACGGGCCGCTTAATGACCCGGCCAGTAGGGGGCGCCAGCGGGGACTTGACCGCATCACACCTGCCCCGTTCAGGGCACTGCACGCCCTGGCAAAGCAGCATAACTGGGCACTCTATGAAGCAACAGCTACCAATAGATAACCTTTTAACGCAAACATCCTACTGGAGTTCGAAAATAAATTCAGATGCTCTGGAAGAAGTGAGCGGTGTTTTCGAGTGAAACAGAGCTTGCTTAGTTGGGCCTACTCAACTAGACACCAGGCCCAGGTCAAACACCAAACACGGCATAAATATTAGGATTTTAAATGCTATTTTAGATACACCTCAACAAACAGTGAGGGCACCAAGAGGCACCAAGAGCTACCAGTGCTCAGCGCTGAGCAATCGTACAGATTGAGGTCGCAATTTCCAAAGTTTTCCCCTTCACAAAACGTTCATACATTTCCACGCTGACGAGATAATGAACAGTGAGACGATGAATAGCTGAGGAGACGGGCTTTATTGCGTGTCTAAGTGTGTGCGTTTGGCACTGCCGTGGCCCGGTTCACAGGCACCTGCTGAACATACTAACCGCTGCTCATATGAAGCGACCGTGGCGTCGGTGCGTCAGTCTCACTCCCCTGAGAACTCCGGAGCAGCTGTGCGAGGTGCCCCATTTTGGGGGTGATACTGGGATGGGGGGGGGGTGGGGGGGGCTTACCTTGTCTGTGGATCATGCCCCCGTGCATTATCCGAGCCACGATGCAGTGGTTCAGGTCGTTCATCTTCAGAGTGATGCCCTGGGCAAGAGCAGAGAGGCGGGGGTAAGTCTGCTGCACGCACACACACACCACGCACACACACACACACACACACACACACACTCGCACACACTCGCACATGCTCTCGCACACGCACACACACACGCGCATGCACGCACGCACACACACAAACACAGCCACAGCCACGCACGCACGCACGCACATGCACACAAACACAGCCACACACGCACGCACGCACGCACACGCGCAAACACACACACAGCCACACATACACACACAATCGCACATGCTCATGCACACGTACACGCACACGCATGCACGCACGAACGCACACACACAAACACACAGCCACGCACGTACGCATACACACGCACACACACAGCCACACGCGCACACACACACAGCCACAGCCACACACACACACACACACACAACCATACACACACACAGCCACACACACATGCTCACATACACACACAATGTAGGTCAACAGCTGACCAGGAATGTGTTGCTATGCACTTGCAAAAGAGTGAGGAAGTGAATGAGGAAGTGAGAGTGAGTGAGTGTGACTAAGTCAGTCCATTCAGTCTGACTTAGAAAATGTGAATGTATGAGTAAATGGCTGAGTTAATAATTTCATAAGAGACTGAGAGTGGGTGGGCACGTGAGCGAGTGAATGAGTGAGAGGTAGTCAGTCAGTGAATTGGCAAGCGATTGAGAGGGTGAGTGTGAATGTATGGGTGAATGACTTCACAGCTCAGTCAGTCACTGAGTGAGGGAGTGAGTGAGTGGATGAGTGAGAAAGCGAGTGCGAGAGAAAGAGCACACAGGAGGGCCAGGAGGGAACAGTACCATCGGCTCCTCGGTGTTCTTCTGGAACTGCACCAGCCGCACGCGGGTGACGTTCTCCAGGTCCATGTCGCCGTTGGTGCTCTCGGGCGAGTCCCCGTTCAGGTAAGGCGAGGTGGGTGGGGGGGTGACCCTCAGAGCCTCGTCGCTGTACACCTCGTGCGCCACGACATCATGGGTCTGCAATAAGGCCTGGAGCACAGACAGCAGAGATCTGACTCACTGGCACACACACACACACACATGCACAGAAACACACACACACACACACAGACACAGACACGCACACAAACACACATACAGACACGCGCACACACACACATACACAAGCACAGACAAAATACAATTTATCCTGCATCCTATCTGAGTCTATAAACCCAGTGAATAACTATGTGGTAAAATAGAAGAGGTATATTAATCATGGTTAAACAGTGTCTGAACACAAACAGGTGAATCCAGTTGAAAATCTCTTTTTGACATTCCAGGGCAATGGGACCTCTTCCCACACACTCAAGCACTTGGGGGGGTGAGGGGGGTGCCGAATGAAAGCCAAAACAAGCCTGCCTTGCCCTGTCACAGGGACAAAATGTCACTCTGTCCCTTCACCGCAGAGCGGGACGAAACATGAGGGCAAAGTGAGGGTTGCCGTGGCAACAGGACTCCCTCAGTCAACAGGGCCTACCCTCTAAGGTGGAAGGACAGGAAGACAGAAAGAGAAAGAGAGAGTGAGAGAGAGAGAGAGAGAGATGAGTGACAGAGGGAAAAAAAGACAGAGAGAGAAGGTGAGAGGGAGAGAGCTACAGGGCAAGAGAGAGAATGAGTCAGAGAGATACAGAGTAAGAGAGAGAGAGAGAGAGTTCCAGGTGAATGCTAAGCAGCTCAGTGGCTTATGGTAATCCTCTTTCTGGAATGTAGGTGAACGCATGTGTGAGCAGGAACGCAGAGCCATGTGCATCTCCCAAACCGTAAACAAGAACGCCCCCCCCTCCCCCACCACCCCCCCGGCCTCTCGCCGGGATCCCGAAACCAGCCAGAGGAGCGTGGCGGACGAACGGACGCGCCGATTAGCCAGACCGCGGCGACGCGCCCTTAACCGTAACCGACCCCGCGCCCCGCCGCTTCAGAAGTAAATACCTTCTGAGCTCAGAGACTAAGCAGCCAATAAGAGGATGGGAGGGAGTTCGGCAGCCCCGGGTCTAAATACGAAAGTTCAACAAAGACGTCACGCAAGCAGCCGCTCGGACGGCAGGTCCACCCAGGAGCAGCGCCGTTATCGGCTCTGCGTGTTTGCCCAGCCGACGCTAACGCGCCGCGGTCCGCCAGCTAGCGTATCTCACAGTCTGTTTGCACAGCTGGATGAGCTGCCGGCGCGACCGCGCCGCGCCGCGCAGCGCTATCTCAGAGAGCGATGCGGCAGCCTTCCGGCCACGTGCACCACCCTTCACACATCACGCCACGCCGCTTTGGAGCAGCTGCCCCCCCCCCACAGAGGAAAAGCCTCAAGAGCAGAAATTTTCAACCGGATTACGTTTCTCCCGTTACTTTCAGGGTGTGCCTGCATGCATGCCTACTCTGTGTATAAAAAATTAAAAAAAGGTCAGTTTTCCAAATCATTTCCATAAGCACCGAAAAAACCTGAATGCAACAGTCATTAGAGTGTGCAAAAGTCACATTAGCATTTAGACAAAAGGCATCCAAGCTAATATCCTCACATTATCCTCTTCTTCCATGCAGTGCAGTCCGGAAATGACACCACGAAATAAAGAAGAAGAGAATTGTGAGAAGAAGAGGAAGCCCCAGAGGGATGACGAGTGGACCAGAGCTGTAATGGTGCTGAAATTCGGACTGCGCTCACCAGGATCTGCGGCAGCTGGACTCCCCCCTCGGCTCTGTCCTCCTCAGACACTGAGTGGGTCGTGCAGACCCAGAGGCAGGCTGGGATCTCAGCAGATTGCACCTGATGGTACCTCCTCCCCCTCTGACCCCCCCCCTCCCCCTCCCCTGTGTGTCGCCTGGATGACATCATTGCCCCAGTGACATCATGGTCAGCAGGCGATAGCTGGCACCTCCTCCTCTCTGTCTGGTTCTTTGCTCTAGTGGTTTATCCCCCCCCTCCCCCACTCGCCCCCCCCCACCCCACACGCAAACACCTGCACACACGAGCAAACACACACGCATGCACACGTACTGTTCTCTGTTTCTAGATCTCAAAATAGCTGTATTGATAGGAAAAACCAGAAAGAAAAAAAAAACTTACCTGAAATATTAATGAAGTAAAACAGTGTAAAAAAGTATTTGGTAATATATGATAAGAGGACTTGGCTGTCTATCTATGTTTCCTCACTGAAAGATACTGGGAAAAAAGCTGAAACCATCTTTAGCTGACAACTGTTACTTAGTAACAGACAGAGGGATTTATACTTTCATTTATTAACTTCAATTGATTAGGAGGAAAAGATAACACTGACATATTGTAACCTTTTTGCTCCTGCAACCTGTAATGTGTTCAAATGAAACTAAAACAAAAGACCACTGATATTACATGACTTCCATTCAAAAACAAGCTTTCAAATGCAAACAACTTTAATGAAGAATTGAATTAATTTATAATTACAAATACAGCCATACATGCCAGCCCCTGCCCCCCCTCAGAGTAACAGACTCTCCAAAACATGTCAAGGGAAAGCAAACCAGTCTCTCACTCTCTCACTCAATCAATATACAAACAGGTTTCACCAAAACAACTCCCTTGCCCAGACAGATAGACAAACACACGCACACACACACACACAAACAGTCTCTCAGTGTTACCCACACAGTAGTCCCAGCACACAGAAATACAGGCAGTACAAGTCTCGTTCAACTCAGTGACATCACATCACACCTTCTCCCAAATCCCCGGCGTTGGGAATTTTGTTTTCCGTCGGACGCCTGGCTCACCATAAAGTGGGGCTGCGTGAGGACGCGCCGCAGCTCCTTCGCGTCGCCGCTCTCCGGGTAGCAGGAGATCTCCTCCAGCACCTGCGGACAGAAACCCCCGTCTGAGAGGTGAGGTGACCTCACACCAGCGCTGGCCTGGGCGTGAAGCGTGCGGTCACACGCGGCCGTGGGAAACAGCCGCACCGCGTCCGACACAGCCTGCAGTCTGCCAAGCACACCACCGCCACTGCTGACAAAAACAAGAGACCCCCCCCACACCCCCCCCCTGCCAAATCTCCCCGCCCCCTGTCCCTGCCACCAATCAGCACACTGCACTGTGACTATCCCTTCTTCATTCGGACAGGTGGCTGGATTTGGACACACTGCTTGCAGGGGTGTCGGAACTCAACGGTGTGTGTGTGTGTGCGTGTAACTGCGCAGTCTGCGCAGTCAGACTGCTCATTACCCGCCGAACGTTAATCAGGAGGGCCTGCCGTCAATCCCCTCATGGTTTATTAAAGTGACCCCGACGTGTCGGGGAGAGAGCGGCGTTCTTTTATACATCCCCACCACCGCAGGGGCTACAGGTCACACGACCGTGAGACATAACACACGAGCTGGCGAGGACGGCCGACTTTTCCAGGCTCTGTGCAAATACTAGAAAGCTCGAAGGGGGGGGGGGAAGCTATGACACAGGTTGAGTTTTGAGAACGTTCTCGACTTACATATTCCAGAGGTTTCGAAGCCACGCTGGCCTCGCTCCCAGTGGATCTCTTAGCAGGACGAGACACGCAGGTGAGCTACACAGTGACGGTCTCACAGGGCCACACTCATACTTTACGCTCACAGTCCCGCAGAGATGGGGCTTCTGCCAACCGAAGTTCCGTCAGCCAATCAAGAAGGATCGGTGCAGGGTGTTGGTCTAAGGTGGCACCGCCTTCCTTGCAGGCCCAAGGCATTGAAAAATGTCCTACCCCCATGAAAGATTCATTTACAGCATGCGGGTATGACGAGTGGTTATCAGTTAAAAGTGAAGCATAGCAAAGCAGGCAGAATCAAAAGGAATCATTGTCACGACAACTTGCCATGTTGCGGCAGAACATCTGATCATCGTGTGACGCAGCCCGACACAGCAATCATGTGATGTGTGAACATTATAAAAAGACAGTCTTGTAAAAAAAGTTATCACCCATCTAAACACATCGGAACAGGACAGCAACTGAGAGTGCCTCTCCACTCAATGAACAGGAGGTCTAAAATGTTACCTCCCATAATCCACTGGGGGGACAGTGACACCAGACGGGCCTTCTAAAGAGGCTCCTGCCTAATCACACTCAAACAGCAGTGAAGGAGTACTGCATGTCTCTCTGGGTGGAAAGGCTGTTTTGTCAGTACGGTACATGCATGTAGGCACATCACACATCTACATTTTACATTTCAGGCATTTAGCAGAGGGTCCCATGGAGCGAGTCTCACACAGCTCACGTTCTCTTTTTTTACATTTATTCATGCAGCTGCATGTATTTACTGAAGCAAATCATATTAGGCACCTGGGCTCAAGGGGTACAACGAGCAGCGCCCCGCCTGGGAATCAAAACGACATTATCAAGCAGTCACTCCACACCGCCACACCTCTCTGAATGTCCAACACTAAGGAAAGCCAACAGTCAGAAACATTACATTACATTACAGGCATTTAGCAGACACTCTTATCCAGAGCGACGTACAACAAGTGCATTAGTTCAAGGTGCAGAGGTGCAAAAGAAACACACTAGAGTGAAGTAAAGATCGTAGTGCCAGAAGTGACCAAATAGATCAGGACTCCAACCCTGTAGGGTAACCTGTTCAGCAAACAAACAAACAATCCTGCCAAGTACAAACTAGCACTGAAATCACATTTGCCTAATCAGAATCAGACAAAAACAATCCTGCCAAATAAAAACTAACGTGATCGTATTAGCCTAACTCGGTACATGAGCTAAACTATAGGCTAGGAAGGGGTGGGGAGAGGTGCAGCCTGAAGAGATGAGTCTTTAGTCTACGTTTGAAGGTTGTCAGATTCTCTGCTGTTCTGACCGACATCTGCCTACGACAGAGTGCGCAGGAAGTGAGGGTTTTTTCAAAGGGTGGGGTGTGGGGGGCGGGGGCTTTACGGTGGCATACAGGAGGGAAAAATGTCGGCTTTTTCACACTCTGCCAAAGAAACTTCTCCACACTCAATCCGTCCCCCCGAGAATTGCCAAAGGAGATGGATTACAGCAATACATCAGGACCCAGAGTTGCAGATATATATGGTCCCTCTGGACATATCCACTGCAACAGCCAATACAATTCTAGGAGAGTGTCTGTCTGCCACAAGACACATTTTATTGGATTCTGCATTGTTAGTATGCTACAGGAATAAAATATACTGCCTTTGCAGTTTACCTGGCAACTCCACTGGCTGAGTGTAGTTTGTGTGCACCAATCTAGCAAAGGATAGCAAAGAATGGGCATTGAAAAGGGACATACTTTAAAAAAAAATTTTTTTTAATTGCTGAGCTGCTAGCTAGCTATCAAAGCAAGTCCCTGGTGCGGATTCGTTCAGGTTAAGAGAGCGATAGCAGACGTCAGAATTAGCGAGATAGCTAGCAAGCCAATATTCCTTTTTGGGGGGACAGGACGCAAAACATTTTCCGGATGAATTTTTTCCCGCCTGTGGACCCCAACAGTCGGGCCTCCCTGTCCGATCCAGGACAGCCGTGAAAGACTGAAGAGCAGAAGAAAGGACAGATGGAAGAAGGCCGCTTCACCCTGCTGCGGCCTGCTATAGCGCAACCTCGCCCGCACTCACAGATCCACTTCCACACGGACATTGCTGTGTGCCCGGGGGCGCCCGCTGTCATACCGAAACAGAAAACGGCCTTCCTCAAACTGCTGGGGAAGCGTAGAATCGTCTACGGTGTGACCGTATGCCGTAGCATTAAAGTTTCGCCTTCACCGGAACTAAGAGGCCTGGCCTCTAAATGTTGCGTTGCCGTTGCTTCATTTCAAAGCGTTTAAAATTCGGGCTAGTATAAAACACCAGTTTCACACTCGGAGGAACCCTTCAAGGGATTTCCAACGGCGAGCCTTCATAGCCCGACTGCTAAACAGCTCAGTGTGAAAACAGGTCTTCTGCAAAAAAAAAAAAAAAAAAAAAAAAAAAAAAAAGGTAATTATGTCAAACTAATGATTAATCACGCGCTTCTCCGTGGAACTCATTTGCACGCTCAGGAGAGCCACGTGCACTGCGGCAAACCAAAAGCGAAAAAGACACGCAAATTTGGAGGAAGCGTGCGATGTGTCGATGATGAGTGGTAGCGAAAGGTTTCTTGTATGGGGGGGTGGGGGGGGAGGCTTGACAAAGTCATGGAGCTGGAAGGTGAAAAAGTACAGAAAGTCTGTTCCCACACTGTGTTCTTCAACACTTCTGGAAATGTTTACAAAACAATTGTTTTGACTGACTGCTTTCCGCTAATGAGCCACGTCGGTGGCTGAACAGTTCCTGCACAGAACTATGGACAACAGTTCAGTGCATAAACGGCACCTTTAGATTACAGCACTTCTCGTCTGCACTGAGCTAAAAGTGTTAGCAGTGGTTTTTCTGTATTTACTGCTGGCCTTCATAACCAGTCAGTAAATTACTGTACTGTACTAAAAATGTATTCTGGATAAGAGAACTGTTACTGTAACTATGGGCTCCATAAAGTAGAAATACTTCTGGGGGAAAAAAAAAAAAACGTCACCACCGTTATCTATTGGCTGACCACAAGACAGCAGGGTACTGCTGATTGGTTGTCTTATAAGAGGCCACTGGCCAAAAGCTAGCGTGGTCACACTGCGGAGCAGATATACAGAGAGAAAGCCGCAAGCTAAAAGCTGCCAGCAGTTCACACATTACATTACATAGCGTTGCATTACATTACAGCCATTTACAGTAGGAAACGCTCTTGCCTCAAGCGGCTTCCACAGCTTTTGCAAAGCCCATTTATACTTATTACACAACCGGATACACACTGAAATGATAAGTGTCTGGGAATAGAACCTGCAACCTTTCAGTCACATAGACAGCTCCTTAACCATTTATACCGCACCGCGAGGGAGTGCAGTCGCAGCAAAGTGCAGTGCATGGCGTGAGAGCAGGACAGCGTCTCTCAAGACCACAGAACATTTTCACCATCACTACCAACAGGAAAATAAGGAACCTCAAAGGACTAAATAGCCTGTTTCTGTCACCACGAATCGCTAAGCTTTTAACGAACACTCTTGAGCCTGGCTGCCGAATGCAATGGTCTGAGAATCCCTGAAAGACATGAAGACGGCTTTTTCCATTTCCAGCTTCACACACAGTTAATCGCACAGACCAGCCCGCCAGGACCTGATGAAAAGGACCCAACGATATAAAATGGAACGGATCAAAGATAATCCTCTGAAAAACATTTTTTAAGTATTGGGGTAGCTTTCAGGGGAAAAATCACAAATATATGATTAGAGGATGGGGTGCTCAAAGCGGGCACTGTGATAGACGGCCCTCACTGACCCAACAGGGCGGGGTCCTCAGGGGACGGGGCGCTCAAAGCGGGCACTGTGACAGACGGCCCTCACTGACCCAACAGGGCGGGGTCCTCAGGGGACGGGGCGCTCAAAGCGTGCACTGTGATAGACGGCCCTCACTGACCCAACAGGGCGGGGTCCTCAGGGGACGGGGCGCTCAAAGCGGGCACTGTGATAGACGCCCTCACTGACCCAACAGGCGGGGTCCTCAGGGGACGGGGCACTCAAAGCGGGCACTGTGATAGACGGCCCTCACTGACCCAACAGGGCGGGGTCCTCAGGGGAGCGGGCACTGTGATAGACGGCCCTCACTGACCCAACAGGGCGGGGTCCTCAGGGACGGGCGCTCAAAGCGGGCACTGTGACAGACGGCCCTCATGACCCAACAGGGGGGTCCTCAGGGGACGGGGCGCTCAAAGCGGGCACTGTGATAGACGGCCCTCACTGACCCAACAGGGCGGGGTCCTCAGGGGACGGGGCGCTCAAAGCGGGCACTGTGATAGACGGCCCTCACTGACCCAACAGGGCGGGGTCCTCAGGGGACGGGGCGCTCAAAGCGGGCACTGTGATAGACGGCACTCACCTCTTTGGCTCTCTGCACAGCGTCGCTCGGGGGGTTCCTGATTTGCGGGGAGGACTTGGTGTTGATCTTGTCGTACAGCTGCGACAGGCCAGGGGGACACACAGGGCCGAAAGACAGGCAGACAGACACACACAAGCGTAAACTCTCTCCGTATCAGATGCACTCTCTCTGTGCTCTACACAAGAAGAGTTTTTCCATCATCGTGGTTGAATTGTGTGATTTGTAAATGGTGTCAATAAATTACAGGCTCCTCCAGTTGTTCAGAAAGTTGACAGACACTTCTCTGGAAACATAAGCTCAGACTCAATTTCCAGAGAAGCTTATATCTCACACTTAGCAGTATTACAGTATGCCCACATACTGTAGAGTGCTTGTGCGTGTGTCTGTGTGTGTGTTGGTGTTTGTGTGTGTGTGAGAGAGAGAGAGAATGTGTATGTGTGTGTGTGTGTGTGTGTGTGTGTGCGCATGTCAGTGTGTGTCGGGTGTGTGTTGGTGTTTGTGTTTGTGCATGCGTGTTAGTGTACATGTGTGTGTGTGTGTATGTGTGTACACGTGTGTGTGCGTATGTGCCTGCTATGTGCCCACTCACGTCCAGCAGGGTGTGGAGGTGCTGGTCCTGGAAGACGCTGTGCAGGAAGTCCAGGTCCTTCTCACTGCAGTCAGTCAGGGCGTGGATCTCCTCCAGACTGTCCAGCACCTGCGAGACTGCCCCTACATCCGGACACACACGCAAGTACACACACACACACACACACACACACACACACACACACACACACACACACACACACACACACACACACACACACACACAGCGTTCAGATCAGCGACTACTTGCTCAGCGCAGTCACACTGAATCTCACAGGACTGCAATCCTGACCGCAAACCAGCACTGTGGTTTCCTTAGCGATGAGGGTAGGATTGTACAGAGAAGGTGAATTCCATTTCTGAGGACCCGATGAGGTTCAGACCTAGCTCAGGAGGTAAGACCGATAGCTCAGGAGGGGCGACGTAGCTCAGGAGGTAAGAGAGGTTGTCTGGCAGTCGGAGGGTTGCCGGTTCAAACCCCGCCCGGGGCGTGTCGAAGTGTCCTTGAGCAAGACACCTAACCCCTAACCCCTAACTGCTCTGGCGAATGAGAGGCATCAATTGTAAAGCGCTTTGGATAAAAGCGCTATATAAATGCAGTCCATTTACCATTTACCATTACCTCAATTCCAGTAGAAGACGAGGCATAAGTTACAGTAGTTAAGGAGGCATAAATCCAGTTGCTAAGCCAGATGGACCTAGAGTACAACATAAATGAGCATTTTAAATTCAATATGTAATCATTCCTGTAGTAGGTTGGATTAGATACCGGTCATAATAAAGGTCAACAGAAAAACATATTAGCTAAATACAGCCGGTCATCTTCAAGCAATATGCAGAGCAAACATCTTTCTCTTCTTACTCCCACATACTTTCTTCAACCATAGTTTTGTGGAAATAACAAATCTATGGTAGCTTCAAAGCCAAGCCAAAGAGTGTATGTGGCAACTCGTTCAGTCATAGTTTTTTATTGATATCGATAAGGTAAAATAAACATGCATAATGTTCACTGAGGATGAGAATGGCTTCAGGAAAAATGAGCTACAGTGTTTTAACATTGCCTTCCAGGTTACCAAACAGCAAGAAGACTAACATGAGTGGGGAAAAAAACATAGCAAGGGTATCAGATGGTTAAATAAAGCAAAAGATAAACATGAAATGAAAGGCAGGCACTGATCACTTCAGTTTGCACTGCACCACTGGAAGGGGATTTGTATCCCAGTCCAGGTTTGTGCAAGACCACACCTGTCCCAGTGACAATGGTTACCCCTGCACGTGTGTGGGTGCCACAGACACAGAACGGACTCGACCGCACACATCTGGAATGTGACCACACCGTAGTCAGGACGAGCACAGAACGGATGACGAAGGTCCGGGACGATCGCCGGACGGCAGTCTTATTGTTACTTATTGTAATTTGTATTTTCGTCCTACAAATTGGAGCTTGTTCTTGCCCCTAGTTTGACTTGGCATACGTTAGGGTCAGAATAATGTTCACTGCGTGAACTGAACTGTGTTCTTGGCTATAAAGGACTGTACAAAATGAGTATTGTACCTTATTGGACCTGTGTTTTGTAGTCGTTCCAATGACCAGGATATGCACTTTTGTACATCGCTTTGAATAAAAGTGTCCGCTAAATAAACGTAATGTAATGTGTAAACCACACAGCATGACTGCATCTGTGTTCTCTGAATGCTTCTAGGTTTTCTTTGGTGGCACCAAACGCTCACCCCCCCCCCCCACAATCTACTGTCTTCGGTCATCCGGCGACTGAAGGGAATCGCCTCTATCTTTGACGGAGTGTGCGTGCTTGGTGGCGACACAAGCCTACTACAGGTCTTTGGTAAGCACACCTCGACTAGAGGGACCCAACAACATGCCACTGTTGCTATTGGTTCCATTGGAGTATGACATCACAGAGTGCACAAAGGCAATGTTAAAGATGTGATTGGTTGATGTGAATGGGGGAGGAGTTGGAGGCGTTTAAGAAATGGCACACGATAAATTTCAAACCCAACAGCAACACTGGGATACCTACTTTCTGCAGCTAGCAGTCCTAGAAGGAGGGCAGCATTTGGACAAACAACAAATATTACACATATAATAAATGACGACTTAGCAGGCACCAAGACAAGAAAAGCTTCAGAAAGTCCATTAAGAAAACATGCTAAAAGTAGGCATTATTCTTACAATAAATAAATGGGTTGACTGCAGTAAAACTTTAAATTTCTTTTTTTTTTCCTGATCGAATTCCTTGTGCCAAGATTAGATTTAATCATATAAATGATAGCTGTGTTTTCAGCACCTTTGCTGCTGGATGTCCACAAACAAAATAACAACAGGGAATATAAACCTTGAGAAGGACAGTGTGCGTTTGACTATGTTTATATAATTGATTAAATCCCATGCAACCAGACTCCAAGAAGAAATTCAATGTGCATATTTACAGCACAAACAATGAGACCTTATTTGCCCGGAAAAGGCTTTGAAAAACACCAATGGATAAATAAATACCACTGGTGCTGACTACACTGAAACTACGGCGATTTTAGGGAACCTGCCGTCTCGGAGGTGGAAGTGGTGTAACCCAGATTCACTCAATTAAGGTTTAGGATCACTACAAGTGCTTGTAGTTGGTCCAGTCAGACATGCAATCAAATAATTCAGGCACTACCTGCACCGACAGTTTCTGGTTTGCACTAATTTAAGGCCTACAAAAAACCTGCTGGATTTCTAGGACCAGAGTGGGGTAGCACTGAGTAGTCTTGGCATAGTGCGCAGAAATTATTATGGTCCTTGTAAACCTGGATTTGATTTTGATGGTTCATACGAAAGTTAAATCGGATCATTAGAAAGGTCAAGCCAGCCACAGGAAAGATACAGGTCACATGTTTACCAGCCACAGAGCAGCGCTCTGATAAAATACAGGTCACATCTTTGATCAGCAAAGGGATTAGTACCCAGTACTTCTCAGAACAGGATAGTCAAACTCCAGTCCAGGAGGGCTGCAGTGTCAGGTGCAATGCCTGTTTTCGTTCACGTTATCAGCACGAGTCATTAATTTAAGTCACTGGTTGGCTAAACAGTCCACACGCCAAGTCCAAGGCCTTTCATTGGCTGCTGACTGAAAGGAAACGACAAATACCTGCAGGTTCTGCGGCCCTCCAGGCCTGGAGTTAGACACCCCCTGCCTTCGAGTGAAAAGGAGGAAGTGTGATTTTTTTTGCCTCAGACAGCGGAGGGCTTGCTCAAGAGGCCCAGAGCACTTCTGTTTTTCCAGCGGGGAGCTATAAAAAGACTAACTGGTGACCCGTCCCCTTGAACCTTAACACATGGAAGTCTGTGAGCACTACCAAGCGTTGCAAAACAGACGTTTCCTACCGCTTCGCACGCACGCCTGCGACAAGGCCAGAGGGGGCGACAGCGGCAACAGCAGCCGCGTTCAGACAGCAGACAGAGGTGCTGCGCTTACCTGAGGAGGTGGGGTCTTCAGAGAAGTCCGGGAGCTCCTCGGGGGGGTCACCATAAAACGAGTTGAACTTGTGGCTGGAGACGGCAGCTAGCACAGCCCCCTAAAAAAAAAAAAAAAAAATAAGCTGACTATTCACCCCCCCCCCCTCTTTAGGCCCTATGTAGAGAGCTAATTTTTATTGGAATGGTACGAACCAATAACCATTCCTACTCAGAGCAGGAAAAAGGGGGGGTTTCCTAAATCTAAATCACACAAGACAGATGTCATCAGAGCAAGCGCCCAGCCAATCAACACAAGTTAGCAGAGCACAATCTCCAGTACACATGGGCTAGGATTCCGAGCCTTAGTTCCCAGATCCACAGGACAGAATGGAGGACAGAGTCGGTCAGGACAGCACTACACACTGAGTGTCACCCTGTAGAATTTCTTTATTAAAGGAATGCATTCTCCTTGAAGGAGATCTACACATGACCACCAGTCCTAACCGTTGTGATGAGGCTAGGGCTAACTGCAAGTGAACAGACAGTTGGAAGGCTATGGGGCACTCCTGTGAACTACAAAATAACTTGCAGGACCAATGCATTCCTCACCTTAAGCTTCCTCCGGGCATTGAACTTCCTCAGTTGCTCGACTGTCTCTGGGAGGTGGATCTTGTAGGCGTATCGGTCCCTCTCCTAAACAGGACAGCATACACACATCAGCCCACAACAGGAACACAGGAACAATGGAAGGTCTGCTCTGGAGGACAATGCGACTTTTACTTCCTGACTGCACCTGCACAGGACAAATACCAAATACCATGCTGGAGGGTAAGTAAGAAAATTAGCATATTTGGTTTTACCTTAGTTACACTTTTAAACTGGTTACAACTTTTTCATCATAAGCTACATGCGTAGACTTGGCCGCAGTTTGCATTTATGCTATAATGCAAGGCAGGCAGCAACAACCAGTTTTTATTCATATTTAAGGCATTTAGCACTCAGCACCATAGTCAGAAAAACATCCATCCATTCCTTATCTAACCCGCTTGTTCCGGGTGGAAGTCATGGGGGGGGGGGGGGGGGGGGGGCATTCACTCACATACTCTTACCGCCAGTTAGCCGAACCTGCATGTCTTTGGTCTGCGGGAGGAAACCGAAGTAACCTGAGGAAACCCACGAGGACATGGGGAGAACACGCAAAAGCTCCACACTAAAAAAAAAAAAGGTCCCAGCTGGGATTCGAACCTAGCGGACCTTCTTGCCGTGAGGATCTATACCCACTGCACCTGGCACTGAGCCCGGAGCTTCCAAATCGCGAATGCAGAGCAGTGCACCCCCCCCCCCCCCATGAGCCTCGAACCCACAGAGGGGCGCTCGCACCTTGAGCCAGGGGTGGTTGAGGGCCTCGTAGACGGTGATCCGCTCGGCGGGGTCCAGCATCAGCATGCGCCGCACCAGGTCCTTGGCGCTCTCCGAGATGTGGCTCCACTGGCGCGGGTTCATCTGAGGGCACAGACAGCCGCGCCGCGCTTTGAGATTGGTGTAGCGCCGCTGGGACCCGGAGCCACCGTGGGGTGGGGTGGGGTTCTGACCCGCGGCATGCCGCCCTGCTGCCCTGCCCCACACACGCCGTCCACTCACCCCAGAGCCAATCGAGCGAATCGTCTCCGTACGAATCCAGCCAATCAAATTACACGTCGTCATATTTTTAAAACCAAAGGGCCCGTGACAGACAGACAGACGTGACCGCACGCCCCAGGGGGGAGAGGCCGAGAGTGGGAGGCAGGGCGAGCGGTTCAGCAGCCCCACGGTTCGGCAGGGGCGTTATGTAAATAAACTACTACCTTGTATCGCCCCTTAATTATGGCCTCGAAGAGCCTCTCCTTGGTGCCGTAGAAGGGCAGGCAGCCGCTCAGCAGGATGAAGAGGATGACCCCGCAGCCCCACACGTCCACGGGCTTCCCGTACGGCTCCCTCTTCACCACCTCCGGGGCCATGAAGTGCGGCGTCCCCACTCGGCCTGCAGGGGGCAAGCGCGTTCGCGAAAAAACACAGACACGGTCCATTTCCACATCAGAAGTCATGCAAGTACACGGAAATGCATGCATATTCTCAAAACTCAAAAACCACCAAGGCACGTCAAAAGAAAAAAAAAAAAAAAAAAAAAAAAAAAAAACACAAACACCACGCCTGATTTCCTGATTTCAAGTAAACTAAAAGAGGAAGGGGGGATAGTGACACTTAGTAACAAAAGATATTAACATTTCATTCATACACACACACACACATACATATGTATGTATGTATATACAGTACATATTAAGCCACTGACGTACTGGGTGTGAAGAGTTTAAGTTGACATGCAACAGATGTGGATAATTGCAAAAAATAGTGCAGCACACACATGCCAAACACTTAAATGATAGAACACATCAGGATAATAACAATTATTACAGAATTTTTTTTAATGCAGCACACAATTGCACTGTATTGTAGTTAGACCATCGGTAATGTGGGGGGCCTGTTTTGGAAACCCATTTTGCCCAGACGGAGGGATGGATTGAGCGTGAACACACTACCGCAGTTCCCAGCATGCCGTGCATACCTCCAGCCACAAGACCAGACTCTCCCAGCTGGATGGCCACGCCGAACCCCCCCAGCTTCACAGGAGCGGAGTTCTCTTTAGATGCCAGGAGTACACAGTGAGGCTGAGAGAGAAAGGGGGGGGGGGAGAGAGAGAGAGAAAGAGAGAGGGGGGGAGGGGGGGACAAAGAGAGAGGAAGGGGGGACAAAAGAGAGAGGGAGGGGGAGGGGGGCAGAGAGAGTGAGAGAGGGGGAGGGAGAGAAGAGAGAAAACGAGAAAGAGATAGAGATATAGATAAAAAGAGAGAGAGAGTGGGGTAGAGATATGGTTAAAGACAGACAGAGATGTTAGCACTAATATCATCACTCAAAACCCACAGGGTGGACCAAATCACACACTGGCTTGCAGACCCCGCCAACATGTGCATACGCATCCTACAACAACATCGCATAGTAGGGGTCTTCAACTACCGCTCTACAGAGCTAATGTACAACTGTTTTGCAGAGTTATTTGTGGCAGCTTCTTTGTGCACTTCCACTTCAAAGTTCCTCAAAGCCCAGGGCTGCTCTGCAAACAGCCAGTCAACATTCAGGATCCTCACATCATTCCGTTTCATCACTTCAGCTCAGCTGTGGCACCAGAACACCGGGCAATTAATTCTAATGTGACTTTCAGTCATCAGTAATGTGAGCAGCTGTTTTGGAAAGTATCAGAAGGGAAGATAAGACCTCTGCCTCAGTGATCTGACAAGAAAGAGGAGTGTGGTTTTTATAAAATGCGGTCAATGCTTTTCCTTCCTCCTTTTAACGCCACATCGGCACTTTTTTGTCTGTCCTGTTGAATGTGCAGCCGAGGGCCACACGCAGATGTGTGCAGAAACGGGGGGGAGAGAGGTTCCTCACACGCTCACGGACGCAAACCTGGAGGGAGACGCCATTCGGACCACAAGCTGAACGAAGGCTAGTTCAGGTCACCTCGGTTCATCTCTACAGCGTGCGAGAAAAGCTACAGCGTTGGCTCTGCAAACAGGCTACGCGCGCTAGTGCGTTCGGTCGACCCGAACGCTCGATTCTCTGCGGCCGTGGAGTCGAAATGCAGTCTCGCATTGAAAGAAGCCCGCGGGTGAGTTACAGCACTTTACTGCGTGTTCGTGTCTGTGGGGGGCTGGTTGAGGATACGGGAAAATATGAAAAACCCTTTTACTGGTGTAGGGTGATGTGTGCTTTAGTTCACAGTGAAAAGCAAGAGATTTAAAGATGCAAAGATATGCAGGAATAGGATGAATAAACAACTGCCGATTAGTAAAAACTGATCCAATCATAAAGTCTAGAATGACCACAGTTTTCTACTGAATCACAGACCTTAGGATGAGGATGAGCATTACAAAACAGGCCGCCAGCCACAGGTCCATGGGGGAATCAGTAGGGGCAGAGGGTCAAGCTATAGCCCAGTTATAAATCTAATAGTCTTGCACAAGAACCAGTATATTCAAGTGTATAAAATTCAGGAGAAGCATTACATTACATTACAGGCCTTTGGCAGACGCTCTTATCCAGAGCGACGTACAACAAAGTGTATAACCATAACCAGGAACAAGTATGACGAAAACCCTAGAGAGAAGTACCGGTCCAAGTGCAGGGAACAACCGCATAGTTCAACTTGGACCCTGAAGGTTAAACTGATTAACACTAACACCATGAGAACAGCAACAATGCAGTGGAAAAAATACAAGCAGTAGTTAAGACAGTTAATGCACCTAAGTCACCTACGAAACAGCTGCCTAGTTACAACCCTAAGCTTACAGTCAATGCAGATGCATCATGCAACTTGCCAATTAAAGTGAAGTGTTACAAGAATATTTTTATATTCTTCTTCAGAATGACTGAAGATCTCCATAATTTGAAAGAAGCAACATACAAAGCACAATGACAAGCCTCTACTCCACAAGTTTCTCCAGCGCGTCCTACGTTGTCACATTAAACGCCACACTGGCCACCACCCAAGGCCACAAACTTCCGGCAGGTGACAACCAAACCTGCAGGATGGATGAAACCTCCCTGAGGATACCCCTGATCTTGTTCTACTCCGTGTTCTTCGCGTTCGGACTGGTGGGGAACGTCCTCTCTCTCTACGTCTTCCTGTTCGTCCACACCAAGAAGAACTCCGTGCGCGTCTTCCTCATCAACATCGCCGTGGCCGACCTGATCCTCATCGCGTGCCTGCCCTTCCGCGTGCTCTACCACAGCCAGCACAACCACTGGACGCTGGGCCCCGTCTTCTGCAAGGTGGTGGGCAACATCTTCTACATGAACATGTACGTCAGCATCACCTTGCTGGGCCTGATCAGCGTAGACCGCTACATGAAGATCCAGCGGGGGGTCAGGTCCAGGATGCAGAAGAGCAGGTGGAGCATCCTCGCCTGCTCTGTAATCTGGGCCTTCTCCCTCACCGCCATCGTCCCCATGATCGCCCTCTCCGAGGGCAACGAGGAGCGCGGCAAGTGCTTCCAATACAGGCAGAGGCTGGGGGCCAAAGGCAAGGCCTACTTCAATTTCTTCATGGTGGCAGTCTTCTGGTTAGTGTTCGTCTGTCTCATCGTCTCCTACGGCAAGATCGCCCAGAATCTACTCGCGGCCTCCAGGAACAAACCGGACCTTCCCAACGCGCTCCGATACAGCAGGACGGCCAAGAAGTCCTTCTTTGTCCTCTTCATCTTCACCGTCTGCTTCGTCCCCTACCACACCTTCCGCATCTTCTACGTCCACACGCAGATCAGCGAGACGCCCTGCTCCTGGAGGAGGGTGGCGGACAAGACCAACGAGGTGGCGCTGCTCTTCTCCACCTTCAACAGCTGCCTGGACCCGGTCCTGTACTTCCTGCTCTCCGGCTCCGTCCGCAAGGCCACCATGCGCATAGCGGGCAACCTCCTCCACCTGCAGGACAGCACCGGCAACAGCTCCACCGCCGAGTTCCACAGGACCCAGACGCTCTCCACCCCGCGGCCCAGCCTGAGCACGATCAACACCCTACGCGTCCAGCCCCCGTCGGGACAAGACTGAGCTGTCTGCCACCGTTTCCTCCGCACGGCACCCCAGGGGCAAAAGCAGCTCTGGGGTCATGCTGTACATAACAATATGGATTTCACTTTTGAAGGACAGATTTCCAAGGAAACATAATAGAACACACAGGCCAGCTGGGGCCTAACCCTAATATTGCCTGCCTTTTGTGCGGTTGGAATAATGAGCTTTAGAAGGTACTTGCTGTCTGAGTGACCGTACAGTGGCAGTACTGTAAGGCAAATTATGACCGGCTGAGAGGAATGAGGTGATATAATAAATACTGAACTTCCCGGTGAGCTTCAACTGTGTAAACAACCAACTGGATCCAGTAAAAGAGCCAATTTGTAGCCAAATGCAGAATAAAACATCTACATAATGGGATATTCGATGTCACTGAATTTGTTTTACTTAAAACCAATGGCAATCAGACACAAAAGAAAGTATATATCCACAGATATATTTAGACTCATATATTCATACACACACACAGTAATTTCAATATAACACTACAGTCAAAGAGAGAGACAGCAGCAAGATCCTGTAATAGCTACAAGCTCAGTGCAGCAGCGCCACAACAATACAGGCCGCAACCAGTCCAAATACACAGCATTATCTAACAAATATCTTGAAGGTACAGAGCGCTCTCGTCTGAGGGAAACGTGGAACTGCAGACAAGGAGAGGAAGTAACCCTCCCGAGAGCCCATGACAAAAAACTGCAGCAACGTAGCAGTGCACTTTAGCCCGGTGCATCTCACACAGGAAACACAGGCCTGCTACAGGCAACAGTGCAGAGAAATGTTCACGAATCTGGGCTTCAATAATCATCTCAACCCAAGTTTGACAAATACAACGCTTTAAGAAATTTAAACGTACTGTAGTATCAGTAAAATACATGGCTGTAAAATGGAAAATATAAAAAAGTGAACAGTTACAGCATGACAATCATGCTTATACAGCACATGCAAAGCATGGAAGCCTCTGAACACAAAAAAAAGGTACAAGTAAAAACCACATATGCCCTGAAAAGTTTGACTTCACAACGCTCTCCCTTCTGAAGTCAAGAACCCTGAATAAAGTCCACAACTTGAATGAACTCAACAATGTCCATTCCACTCATGAGTGTGCTGCAAGTATGACAAAATTAATTTTAAAAATGGGTGTAATAACACTATTGATTTTGTGAGCACAAACCCTCCAGCGTCAGTGATTGACAGGTGGAACGGTCACAGGCTGCAAGGGACTACTCCTGCCACTAGAGGCTGTGATGATCACATTAAACATATTTCTGCTCACAGAAATAGTTAAGCAAGGGTAAAAATGAGAAGGAATCGGAAGTTACAATCCAATATCCACTCCTGCACCACTCCTAATTGTCACACATCCCTTCATCAATTTGCAATTTTGCAATAGTCCAACCTGGAACGCCCACGCATCCATCAATAACACACCACCTCTAACACTATTCAAATATCACCTGAAACAAGTTATTAACTGCCTACACACCTATAATCACCATTTTAAAAACATTTTGTTACTTTTAAAACATTTTAATCAACAGAATTTTTATGCATCGTTTCCTCACCACTTTATAGAATAGTTTTACAGAACTACTTTCCTACTCGTCTTTATATTGTTAGTAATGTGTAATATAAATGAATAAGGGAAGGAACTGGGTAAGCTCTCACAGGCTTCTTGCCTACTCTGCACTGTCCCTGTTATGCGTTTTCACTTTGTTGTTGTAGGTTTTTTTATTTTTTTAAATTTTTTTTAGGTGTGCAAATAAATAAACAAACAAGTGTAGACAACCAGCGAACAGGTAAATAGTACAGCCAGGATAGTGAAATCAAAAAAAAAAAAAAAAGAGAGATCCAACCTCCTCTGGACAGCATTTCCTCCTTCTCCGCCCCTCCCCTCCCCTTCCAATACATCAGAGAAGCCACCAAAGGCAGAGCAAAGTACGCAACAAAGCGGGCACCCACACACCCGTACACTGTACACTCGTACAGTGAAAACGCGTGGGTGGGCACACGACGCGTTGCCGCACGCGCACAAACACACAACGTATTATTACAGCTCAACACTGCCAACTGAAACAAAGGTAAGGTTGCCGTTCATTATATGGCATGTTTGTTGTCGTTACACGTCTTATAAGAACTTAATATGTATGTGCCGATATGTATTGAGAATGTTGTGTGTGTGCATATGCTCTACTTACAGTATGCATGTATGTGAATATGTACTGTATGTGCATATGCTTGTATGAATGAGCATGGAGTGTATATACTGAATGCATGTATGTGTGTATACATATGTACACATGCACCTGTATGTATGCATATTTGCCTACAGTATAACATTTTTGGAATTGTACACAATTTTCTATGACAGACGATGTACGTTTTCTGCATGTTTTATTTGAAATGAACAACTGTGTTAAATACACAGTTAAATACCATAACCTGTGGATGCACACTGTGAATGTAAGGATGTAAAAGGGCCCGTGGAAGAGAATAGTGGTCTTGAGGCAATCTAGGCTGAGCAAGAGCATTGGCAGATGACTTTATAAATCATGGTATAATAAGTCAATGGTTTATTATTATATTAATATTGATTATATATTACTGTATTAATTAAAAACTATTTCCCTTTCTACAAACCCTAAATCGCATTCTAAATCCAAGGACCACAGAATCATTACGTACTGTTTCATGACCCGGTGCCTCGCAAGAAAATGACACGGACCATTATGTAGAACAGAAACTGCACTTCATGAATACTGTATTTGAATCAAATATGGCTTTCTTTCAAGCATAATGTTTCGTGCATTGAGGACACTGTGGCTGTGTTTTGTCTTAGTGGCAGGCACGCAACACATCCAGCTTCCTCTTCACTGCTGAAAATGTCTGCTCTTGTTTTA
The DNA here is from genome assembly GCF_018555375.3 of Anguilla rostrata. NCBI lineage: Eukaryota > Metazoa > Chordata > Actinopteri > Anguilliformes > Anguillidae > Anguilla > Anguilla rostrata. The sequence goes on along the minus strand of NC_057947.1, from coordinate 29,558,396 downwards.
ACAATACACTTACAAAATTTCAACTCATGATTACTTCAAATGTGGAGCGATCAATCAAATACAAATACATCTTAATTTTCATACGCGTCTATCTGAGTCCCTCAAAATTCCACATTTAAAAATGTCCTGTGACAATCAAAACTGAAACGGTGCATCCTACAACTGCTTTTAGAGGACCTGCAATTAACATAATCTTCACAGCAGTACAATCTGATTACATAATGAGTTCAGTCTGCATTCTATTCAATGCTTCCTCCCTCCTTGTTTTCCCCCAATTTGGAATGTTCAATGACGTGCACTTTATTTCTGCGATTCTATCAGTTCAGGTGAGCACATGCATGGTCCTTCTGCAGAAACAGGTGACATTACATTACATTACATTACAGGCATTTAGCAGATGCTCTTATCCAGAGCGACTTACACAACTTTTACATTGTATCCATTTAAACAGCTGGATATATACAGAAGCAATAACGGCTAAGTACCTTGCTCAAGGGTACAACGGCAGTGTCCTTACCTGGGAATCGAACCTGCGACCTTTCGGTTACAAGCCCAGTTCCTTACCCACTGTGCTACACTCCGTCAGTACGTCCTACGGTGACGTGAGGCACCCGCTTCCTCTCAGGCCGCAGTCCGCAACGGCAGCTCATGCACCAGATGGCAGTGCATGCAAACCACCGGCGATGAGTCACGCATAACTGGCCGAAAGAATAGACGCTACGGGCATTCATGCACTGCAGCGGTGGCACTGCCAGTCACTTCTCAGCACTGGATCTGACACCAGACGAAGGTGCCGATCCACACACCGGAACAGTGCCTTTACAGGCTAAGGCATGATGCAGCAGCAGCAGCAGCCCCACGTCTGCATTTTAACCCTTTGAAGAGTGGGTTTTTTTAAAATGTTTTTTTCAAAATTCCAAGTCAGTTGATTTCAGTTACCAAAAGTGCTTGTTACATCAGCATTAGAATGTTCATTTAAGAGCATTCCAATCACATATTTGTGCTCTCACACCTTGAGGGGTTAAAAATTTAATCAGAATGTAAACATATTATTTTACAAAGAGGAAATTAAAATATACCCACCGTTTTTTTTACAAGCAATGCAAGAAACATTAACTTAGCCGCAGGGCTCGAAAGACTTGTCTTTTGCATTATAGTAACTAAAAAATTATAATTACGATTGAAATGCTACAAGAGAGGCTTGCATAACCAAGTAAAAATGATCACTGCCTTGTTCATTTTAAAATATCTTTCATTTATATCATTGGAGATAAAGAAAAAGTAGTTCTCTTTCATTGTATTTCTGTACTTCAAGTATTTCTGCGGTCACCTTCGACGACTGTGCGCCTGTGCGCCTCCAAACCCAATTCCTGTTTTTGACAGACTTTATTTTGTGACTGCTGTGCCAATATTAAGGCACTGTGCTGAGCCACAGAGGAGTCTATGTAGGGGGAAACGCTGTGATGCTCATGCTTCGGGCACTTATAACCTGTCGCACAGTTCCTACAAGCTGGTTCCGATGGCAGATGATGATTGTCAGAGCCCTGGTTGAAAGAAGTCACTAGCGGGCGATCTCTTCTCATTGGCAGATCCATGGAGAACATGTCCACGTCACCTGAGGTGACGGAAAGTTCCTCCGGGCGATCCTCCCCCCTGTGCCCGTCCAACGCCACCCACCTGGTCCTGCCCGTCCTCTGCGGCCTCATGTTCTGCACGGGCATCCCGGGGAACCTCCTGTCCCTCTGGGTCTTCGCCGAGAAGATACCCTCCAAGACGCCCACGCACGTCTACCTGATCAACCTCAGCGCGTCCAACCTGCTGCTGTGCGCCACCCTGCCCATGCTGGCGGCCTACTTCGCGGTGGGCGACGCCTGGCGCGCCCAGCAGCTGCTCTGCCGGGTCGCCGTGGGCGGCGTGACGCCCGTCCTGCACATCAACATCTACGTGGGCGTGCTCATCCTCACCTGGATCGCCCTCAGCCGCCTGGCGGCCCTCACCCAGCAGAGCCACGCGGGGCGGCCCAGCACCTGCACCCGGATACTGCCCCCCGCGTTCTTCCGCAAGCTGCGGGAGGTGCGCTTCGCCCAGGCCACGTGCCTGGCCATCTGGGCCTTCGTGTTGGCCTGCGTGCTCCCCGTGGTGGGCATCTACTCGGCGATAGAGGCCGGGGGGCCGGGGAACGGCAGCGGGCAGCCGTGCTACAGCGTGGCGGTGGAGGTCGGCGGGAACGTCTCCCAGATGACCTCGGTGGGCGCCATCCTGCTCTTCTGCCTCTGCTTCCTGCTGGTGCTGGCCTCGTACGTCTCCGTCAACCGGCACATAAGCAGGGCCCGGCGGAACACGGCGGTGCCGGACCACCACCGGGTCTACGGCAGGGTGTTCCGGAACATCGTGGTCATCCAGCTGGTGCTGGCGGTCTGCCTGCTGCCGCACCACGTCTTCAAGGCCGTCTTCATCGGCCTGGCCCAGCGCTGGGGCCCCCGCCAGCCCGCCGGGGCCGGCTGCCACCAGCTGTCGCGGCTCGTGGAGGTGAAGAACGCCCTGCTCTTGCTCGCCGCGTTCCGGAGCGCGGCCGACCCCATCACGTACTTCCTGCTGGACAACACGTTTCGCCGGCACGTGCTCGAATTTCTGAGCCTGAGCTCCAGCAAACAAAGCAGCCAGACCACGGGGTCCAGAGTGGACCAAGAACGCACCAACTCGAAGGCCACAAAACTGTAGCAAGAGGTGGACAAAGACTGACGTCAGCAAGGCCTTCGCAGTTCAATAAGAAGCCTCATTTCAGGTATATAAATAGGTGGAGCCCACCTCCAAAGACACAGAGGCGACATCAGACTGCACACCCAGCCACAGCAAAGCTCCAGGAAATCCCCTCGGTTAACTGTATTTAATGCGAGTTTTTCCTTTTGTCACACATTTGTGACACATTGAAGGGTGTATGTTAGATGAGGAACGGTTGGTGTATGTGTTTGAAGGGGAATGTTTGTAGTGTGTTTGATGCGGAATGGTCACAATAACAAGCAGATTCAGGAATGGTTTGCATCTAAATGCTTGGTATTTTTTAAGCTCGGACTGCACTTTTATTTATTGAACTGTCCTTGTATTCGTTTTACCCTGAATAAACACCCTTGTGTTATTTTCACATATGTATGTTTTCATCTATTTTTTAATTTCTTCGTATTTAACCATCATCTTTTTTCATCTTGCAAATAATTGCAGTGCTATTATTACATATGGCCAATAAAATTTGAACTTGAACTTGAACATGAACGCCAATTCGAGTTTCAGCTAGAATTCTATAACACAGAATAGAATCTTCCTATTCTGAGAATCTTTTCCCCGTCAACACAAACAGAGGAGTGTGACGTCAGCAGAAGCGGTGCATTGTGACATCAGACGCCTTGCTGTGATTAGATTATCTTCACGTTCCACAGGAGTCATGCGCTGAAGATTTCTGAAGCTGCAGGGGCACAGCCGCTGGGCATCGCTTCAGCACTAGAGAGACACCCCCACCCCAACCCCCGCTCCCTCATTCTATCCTGGACAAGAGCTGTGGATGACTGCGGATGCTTGACAGGGCTCTCGAAGCTACGCAGTCCAGTCTTGTGCAGTGACTGGAAAGAAATACTTTTTCTGCGAGTTTTGTGACTGACACGATGGATATATCGAGTTGGCTTCCAGGCATAACTGGTCTGTTATTTTCCACAAATGCACTCTGTTGTCAGAGAGCCTGAGCGTTTCCCCACGGGTCTTAGAACTGCAGACCGGTTTGCCAAAAATCAACATCTGATACACACAAAATCAATGAAATAGTCCTATGAAACAGTCAAACACAAATGGGGGGTTGTCAATTCCCAAGTCAGTTTGCCCTGGTAGCAGAGAGGGCTTCCCTGTGACTGCAGTGAGTGCTTTTTGCATACACTGTAGCAGTTACAATTTAAAACAAAACATTGATTGGACACACTGAAAAGCCTTAATTACTTATACTAATCTTTCAATTTTAGTGCTCAGAAAAAGGTGAGAGAAATGCAAAAAGTAAACAAATCACAATAAATGTGGGTCACACAATCCAAACCTCCTCAATGTTGTCCTGTAGATACTAGATTAAGAAATGATTTCGCTAGGAAAGAGAACAACCAGTATGTTAGAGCCTACAACTTAAAATACTAACTGATGCCAGTTGTGTGCTGCGTAAATTGGAAACATTTGCTAAATTGCTGCAGGTAATGTTTAACTGAAGGTGACATGTACATGTTTATAATATATACTTGTGTGTGGAAAGAGAATTTAGTACACAAGAGCACAAGGACGCAGAAGAACCCTTTATTTAGACTTCTGAAGGCGTTGGGCTGCCAGAACATCACTTAATGTTTTCATGATGGCTTGCTGCAAGTCTCTTTCCAGACTAAACACAACATGTTTATGTTTGCTATCCGGACGCAGATTATTAGCCTTTTAATTGCGCTCATTTCGCTCAATTGTTCGGCCCCATTAAGTGTGCAAACTCAGTGGCTGGGGTGGGGGGGGGATGCCCGAAAGGCGAATTTAACAGTTTTTATACGTTCAAGTGAGGTCAGACACCAGATGACCAGGGCAACACAACGTCTCGGCAGAGATACCATTATAAAATGGGTTTGCAGAGAAGGATTTACTACAGAGAGGGCCTCTGGTATCGGAGGCCATTTTTTTTCTCGGGGTGAAGGTATTCTTCTTGTCTAAATATGAACAGCTGTCATTGTCTCCAAGGGAAAGAGTCTGAATCATCACTGAGAATACCGCAGAGTGTGGCCTCTACCTGGCGGCAGACATGACACCCAGACACTGACGCCAGAAGCCAGACTTAGAAAGGGACGTGTCGCTAAAATAGCCACAAATCAGTTTCCTCGCGTGTCCCTTTTTAGCGTGTCTCCTGTTTGCTTTTTTGAGAATGAAGCCGCGAGCCCTTCGTGGCCCCTATGTGCCTTGGCGTGTCCCCGGCAGGCTGGAACAGCCGAACGTGACACTGCCTACCGTGAAAACAAGCACGTAAACAAGCCCATTCCTCAGAGTCTCCCAGGGCACCGTTCAGCCTTCCCAGTGTTCAAATGCAAAATGTGACATTTTTCCCATATTCAGGGATGACAAAGAGAGCTGTTGTCTGAGAGCTGATAAGATGAACGCGCAGCTTCTCAGGCTATCGCTCGCTTTGCCTGTTCGAGGACAGGATGCCATTTAGCATGGCACGCTCTCTGTGACATTATTCCAAATGCAATGCTTGTATTACATGACAGTCTGACAGAGAGGATGGATTGATCTTATTTCAGAAGGAAATACTTCCACGCACCATCACGTTTATTCACTGTCAGTAGTTCACTTCCTGCACTAGATTCCATTGTCAAAATAGTACGCCAAAACTGCCCCTTGTGTGACTGCTCCTCATAAAACCGATGTGTTCCAGGTTCTACACTGACCCCGCAAGCATTTTACATAAAAGGGAGCATTACTGGTCGTCTGAACTGAAAAAAAAGTTTAGAAGTTTTTTTTTAACTGATTTTAAAAAAGAAAAATTCTGCCCACTGTTTTTAGAGCTTTGGAGGCACTAGCAGTGCTACAAGACTCCTTGGGAAAATAAATAAAAATGCATTTCAACCGCATTTATCAAATAAATAAGGGGTTTGGTTTCCTACTGCCGTCAGTTTTTGAGCCGAGTAGCCAGGTGTGTCGTGCTTTAGACCTCCAAATATGACTCATCACACCGGTTCACCTTCCTGGGAAAAACACTTGACAGCAGCAATACATTTACACTCATTATTTTCCAGGTAACAGCCCTTGCAGGTACTGTAGGAACATTACATATCAGAGCATTGCCTAGAAAACAGCAGGATTACAGTTTTACTCTCTCTACTTCAGCTCAGAAAACAGGTATTCACGGGGGAAAAAAACAACAGCATGATTACTGCGCGTCACAACCTAGCCAGGGGCAATGTCATTCTGGAACAATCTGTTGCCGCCAGAACAGTTCTACCTGCTTTCTATGCCCTGATGTTTGCCGTGTGCCTTGGGAATAGGGGTGGGGGGGGGGGTGGTTTGGGGTGACGCTGTATATCTGAGTATTTGGGCATGCTCCTCCGTCGCTCTGGCGTCAGACGTCCTTTCCTGACGAGGGGCGCCTGTGGATCCCAATCAGCCCCGGGCAGGCGGGCGGGCGGGCAGGGCCTTTTCCGGGCTCGTTCCGAGAGGAGCGGCCAGGTCGTGCGGTCGATTCCGTCTGCGTCTTCACCGTCTCGAGCGCTCGGTCCAGGGCCGGTTCCGCCCGCCCGTCTGGCCGGTGAGGAGCCCCTTTCACCTCTGAGGCTAGGAGCGTCCTTCTCTGCCCGGCGGCGGCCTGCGGGAGCCTGGACTCGCTCGGCTATCCGCTGATGGATAAGGGCTTCCAGGAAGCTCGCCTGCACTAGGGCTGGGCAATATATCGATATTATATCGATATCGTGATATGCGACTGTTACATATCGTCTGGGATTTTGTATATTGCAATATCGTGATATGGCATAAGTGTTGTCCGTTCCTGGTTTTAAAGGCAGCATTACAGTAAAGTGATGTCATTTTCTGAACTTACCTGACTGTTCTAGCTGTTCAATTATTTGCCTTTACCCACTTAGTTATTACATAGGCATTACTGATGATTATTTATCAAAAATCTCATTGTGTAATTTTGTGAAAGTACCAATAGTCATCCCCACAATATCATCACAATATCGATATGGAGGTATTTGGTCAAAAATATCGTGATATTCGATTTTGTCCATATCGCCCAGCCCTAGCCTGCACTCTCTTCTGCAAGCCACCACCCCTGCGTCTGTGTCCAGCTCTACAGGACTGAGGTCTAACAAAAACAACCCAGCGACCCAACACACTTACTCCAGTGAGGCAGGATGCCAGGGACACAGTGACAAACAACAGCAGTTTATTTAAACTCCTAAGGGGCACACTTCTGAAAAAAACTCAGAACACAGAATTCAATTCTGCGTTAAGCGAGACGCATCAGTAAAGCAAGAGGAACAAAAACAAAAACAGGAACTCTCTGTATTATCATGCTGAACAGCGCTTCGCTCCACCAGCAGTGCAGGAGCATCTCCTCTCTCTCTCTCTCTCTCTCTCTCTCTCTCTCTCTCTCTCTCTCTCTCTCTCTCTCTCTCTCTCAAACTGAAATTCAAATAAGCCTTATTGGCAGGAAGTACATATATATATATATATACATATTGCCAAAGCGTAGCTACAACAAACAATAAACACATGAACAGAGCACAAATGTGTGTGTGTGCGTGGTATCTGTGTATGTTAGCAGGTGTAACGTCAAGTGTAAATCTGGTGAAACAGTGAATATAAAATTTAACAATAACAAAGAAAACTATACAAAAATTTATTTTAAAAAAAAAGAAAAGATTTTATATAATGGCACAGCATAGTAGCTCTGTCAGTCCATCCTAGGTCTGTGCATGGTAGAGAAAAAAGCAAACTCTAAAAGCTAAAAATCCATTGCATGGTTAAAGACGCTCCTCCATGAGGAAAAATAATCATCAACATTGTACTGTGTCATCTTGGTTTTATTTCCTTTGATGGTGCAGTGATATTCAAAGGTATACTCTGAGTGTAATTTTGCCTGATCAAAAACAAGCTCCACCTAGAAGCAGTATTTATATCAGGCAAAAAATATTTCCTTTTTGACAGCATGTTTAAATCAGCGGTGCAGAACTGTGAAAGCCTTAACTTCACAAGATCTCTGAAGATAAAGATCTTACGCTTGCAGTGTCCTTAAAAGTCCTGCACTGCAGTATTCTAGTGGCAGTTTAATCTTCGTTTAATACAGGCAATTTTTTCTGGAGTCACAAGCGAGTAAAACAGGTGGGGGGTTACCCCAGGAAGTATCCAACACCAGTATAAAGGTTTGTAGTGGACTGAACAATGCAGTAAAATCTGACGGGTGTTTTTCCAAAGGCCCGGCCCAAGTGTACCCAAAACCTCTCCAAATGGCACCAAACCTCTCCAAATTGGAATATTGTGTGTATATTTTTCCCCCAGCCATATTCCACTTCCAGAAGCTAATTCTATTGAGGGAGGTTCCCTCCGGAACCCCACAAAACAAATATTCTTTAGTTACCCATTCTTTCTTTTTGGCCAAGCCCTGTATCTCAGTCAAAATGGGGATTTCGGCTATGTCAATACCGTTAATATCATTGGCAGTTTTTGGGACTTGTTGCGGACAGTTACTGGATTATAAAATAGAATAATCACCAACGCGGGGTGCCACTTCCAGCCCTCTTTCAGGAGGGGGACCGCCTCGTTACTTCTTCTGTTATCTCCAGTGGGGTTACCGATCGAGACGGGGTTTTCTGCATCAAAGTGCGAAGAGTATACGATTTAAAACGGTATACGGGTTATAGCGCTTCACCTTGAATCAATGCCCAATAAAAGCAATAATTTTATACAATGCTATTTTAGATGCTGGTGTCCAATTTCACAGCCATTGGGCTATAAGGGATTAAACTATTTATTTATTTTTCAGCACTTAAAGAATAAGTACAATCTGAACAACAAAGACAACCAAGAAGGAAAGTGTACACCAAAAAGAGGGGGTTCCTAAAACATTAAAAAAAAAAAAAAAAAGTTACAAGGTGGTTCCTCATAAAATAACCACATCACAAGTAAAGCTTATGAATAAGGCTGACGGCTTCACCTGGCCACCATTCTTTGTTATTATCAAAGAGATGATCCGTTGCAACCGGACAACTCCTCTCAGCCTTCCACTATACCTTCTTTAAGTGTCATTCCCAAAAAGCAGCAGAGCGGAATTCTAAAACAAGATACATGCACGCGACTGTGACTTTCATGACTCTCAAAACACTCCTGCTCGAAAGATCACGCCAATTAAGTAGCCAAATAAGCATGTTGGATCACATGCAACGGCATCTGCGAAAGCCACAAGCCCCTTCACCCCCCGCCCGCACACCCCCCACCCCCCCCACCCCCCCCCAGAACAAGTGCATAAAGCTGCATTGTTTTAGTTTCTCACGGTCTGATGGTTCTGCTAAAACACTGACGCCGTGCATATCCACCATCAGTGCTGCAAAGAGCGAGCTGTGGTCAGGAAAGCGCTTCCATTTCTAGCTGTAGTTATGCTTAAGAGGTCACAACGTGCTATATATACACAGTATATATCCGGTCATCCTGAGCCTCGTGTTTTTTGAGCTGTGTGAGTGTGTGTGTCTGGGTGTGTGTGAGAGTGTGTCTGTGTGTGTGTGTGTGTGTGCTTCCCTGTGTATCTGTGTGTGTATGTCTGTATGCATTTTTCTGTGTGTGTGTCTGTGTCTGTGTGTCTGTGTGTGCGCATGCATTTGAATGCGCGTGTGTCTGTGTTTATGCTCGTACGATTTCCTTTTCGATTTCCTTTTTTGGCAGAACAGAAGTGAATATAATGGAGGCAGAACTGAGAACGTACTGGTGGTGACTCCTCTGCTTCCTGTCCTGGTCTGACTCATCAGCACGGTTAAGATCAGGTGTACATTTACCTCCAAAAAATCACCCGCACAAGCGTCTGCCTACGTAGGGCAGTAACTGCATACCGCTGAACACAAATGCTATCAGCTCATTTACTCAGGTGCGTTTACGAAGTGTGCACAACTGATTTAACTCAAGAGGGTGACTTAAACTTCAGCCATAAGTGCAAACAAGAGTCAGTCAACTCTTGCCATTCAAAGAACTGTTGTTTTGTTTTTTTACAAACAAACTTTAAATTCAGACCACATATTAATCTGTAATTATCCAATCCAAGGAGTTAAATTGTATCTGTCACATTATTTCTCACTCATCCCCAGAGACACAGTTCACTGCACAGGAGCTGCAGATGAAATGTAGGAGGACGCCCCGTATTTGCATTTGGGCGTACAGCGTTTTGAAGTGGTGAATGTGGAAGGACGGGAACCTTAAAACCTGCCGTTTAAGGAGGCATTTAAGGACTGGACACTGGACTGAAGAAAAGCATTCTGAACTCAGGTTTTTTTGGGGCTTGGGGGATAACACTCTTCCCCCCCCCCGCCACCCCCCCCCCCTCTCAGCAGGGCAAAGATCATCGTCTTGTTTGGCAATCGCTGATGTACACACAGGAAGGGGGCCGTGGTTTCGGACCACGTAGTTTACAACGGTTCCTGTGTGACAGCGAAGCTGAACTAACACACTTAACACACATTTTAAATGTGGTTAAGCGAGGCACGATTTTCGACAAAACAAAACTTTTAATTTGATCTCAGGAGCGTATTAGAGTGCATTTAATAGACATGCGATATGGACTTCGGTGGCACAGAAACATAGAACACCGGAGCCTAGGGAGGGAAGCTGGCTGCAATAGAGCTCCTGAATCCATAACTCTTTTTTTTTTTCCCCGAGACGCAGGACGGCGGCTTCTCGGTCTTCGTTAACGGAGCGCTGAGAGCCGCACCTTCGAGAGCTGAGAACCAGAGCGGCAAAATTACCGCGAGGCGTTCGCAAATCTGAGACCGACAACGGTGCCGAGGCGAAAGGCACGGCGTGGCCGAGGTCAGCGGGGCAGACGCTAATTACGGGCGGCGTCGCTACGCTGAGAAGTCACGGCTCAGCGGCGTCACCGCTCCCCACACATTACATTACATTACATTACAGGCATTTAGCAGACGCTCTTATCCAGAGCGACTTACACAACTTTTACATAGCATCTACACTGTATCCCAATTATACCGCTGAATCAATGTAGAATGTGTTAGGTTACATTACATTACAGGCATTTAGCAGACGCTCTTATCCAGAGCGACTTACACAACTTTTACATAGCATCTACACTGTATCCCAATTATACCGCTGAATCAATGTAGAATGTGTTAGGTTACAGGCATTTAGCAGACTTACACAACTTTTACATAGCATTTTTTTTTTTTTTTTACATTGTATCCATTTATACAGCTGGATATATACTGAAGCAATTTCGGTTAAGTGCCTTGTTCAAGAGTACAAACGGCAGTGTCCTTACCCGGGAATCGAACCTGCGACCTTTCGGTTACAAGCCCAGTTCCTTACCCACTGTGCTACACTCCGTCCTCCTTATAAACGATCTTAAAATTAGAACAGATTCAGTTAAGACCGAAGAATACGGAGTCAACAGAATGGGGGCTAGGGCTAGGGCAATGCACGCTGCCTGGTTCAGCACACGCCCGCAGTGCGCAGTACAGCAGGTAGGAAACCGGAAACCGGGGCTCGTAGCTCAGAGGTCGCGGGCTGAATTTACGCTGGGGTGGCGCTGCCGTACCGTTAAGCAAGACACCCAACCCGGAAGCATCCAGCTGTAAAAAATGGACTTTAAAATATAATCTGCGCAGGTCAGTCCTGATTCACTGAGGTGCTGAAATGTAAGCAAAATGATAGCATGCACACAGCTGGTCCCTGTGACTGTCCAGCTGAAGCACTTGTCCTCGGTGCAGTGGTAGACCCAAAGGTCCAGGATCAAATCCAGACATTGCCATTATAAATAACTAGGGGCAGCCCTGTGGATTACAGACTACAGCGGCATCCAGGAGGAGGGAGGGTGTATGTCAGCAGTGCATTTCTCTCTGTCTGATCTCTCTGCACAGGAAGTGCATTTCTATCTGTCTGATCAGTCTGCACAGGAAGTGCATTTTTTGTCTGATCCCTCTGCACAGGAAGTGCATTTCTCTCTGTCGGATCCCTCTGCACAGGAAGTGCATTTCTCTCTGCCTGGTCCCTCTGCAAAGGAAGTGCATTTCTCTCTGTCGAATCCGTCTGCACAGGAAGTGCATTTCTCAAGCACATTGGCTTCAGGTGGTGGACCTCACCACCTGCTGGCAGCCCATATCCATGCGAGGCTGACAAATGAGAGGTCACGCAGGCCATGGAAAGCGATACACAGTCAAAGCGAAAGATTCTGGGGACACTGAAGTCACGAGTTCACAGGGAAACCAGTGACATCAGTGTCATTACCTTTTACTAGCGAGGACTGTCATTAGGTGAACAGCTAGGTGAACACAGCAGAAAATAATCAACTCCATGTAATTTTGTGATCATAAATAACTTCTGCAACGGCCTTCTCTGGAATTATGCTAGCTAGGTTTTTCAGGTACAGGGATAAGATGGCTATTCTGGAAAGAGTTGAGAACTGGATAGGCAACCGACAACTTCCTCAGTGATGGCGACTCCAACGCTGTACAGCAGAAGCATTAACAACTTACCCAGCCATAAAGGCTACCAGAGAGTGTGCCGTCATTGACTACATTCTCCAAAAGGCCCAAGGCCAGAGCCAAGATAATTCTAGCCAGGCCCAATTTGCTCTAACACAGAATGTGTGCAAACAACAAACAATCGACAGAAGTACATTTTTTGGTGCAGCCCCACCCGCCACCACACACATGGTGGAAAATTCTCAACCTGTGGGTAAAACTGATACTTCTTGTGGCCTACATTGTAGGCCTATAAGCATACTTCCTGTGAAAACTGGGGGCCAAAATGCTTATAGAGCAGGTCATTGGACATGCACTGCATTGTACAAATGACTGATGATTGGATAAAAGGCGTAGACAACCCACTGTTAATAGGAGCGGTTATTATTGTTGTATATATTTTAATACAGATTTTGATGCGATAAGTCTGAAAAACTTTATGTTATGGCTTTCGGCCACCTGCTATCTCTTGGATGGAGAGTTATCTGACCTCAAGAGTTCATTTCAGAGGCAGTTTTCGTGGAAGCAGGTGTCTAGACGGCGGCGTACCACAGGGTACCTGCCTAGGGCCCCTGCAATTCTTTCTCTTAACCAATGATATTCCTTCTGCTGTATAATAATTTTAAAATTATTTGTCAACGAATGGTTTTTCTTTAAATCTTTTTTTGTCTTTCATTCTGTCTTGCCTTATCACATTTTGCTTGTCCTGTTATTAGTGACATTACTTTGTAAGGATTCTATTCTTACCCTCAAATATTTCATTGACAATTTATTCTAATTTTTAATCTTTTGTCTTAGGTTGTGCATGTTTCATGTGGACCACAGGAAGACTAGTAATACTACTTTAATAATAATAATAATAATAATAATAATAATAATAATAATGATAATAATAATAATAATAGGGTTCCAGCATCTTTGCTGCTTGGATCCCTAAAAACCCCAGAAAGTGAACCACTCATACATTTTTCTCTGTGACTTCCTGCTTACACAAAATATAATCTCTCAATCTCTTCCGTCCCTCGAGCCCACAGTCACACATAAGCCCACATATCAGTGACAGCTTCACCAGTAAACAGCTGAAGTTTACAGTACAAAATTGATACTCGGGAAGTATAAGGTAACACTGAAATGAGAGAAGCCAAGCGATTTTGTTCATCTAACTTGACGATCCTCACGGGCTTCACTGACCATTTCGAGAGACTAAGAAATAACAAAGACAGATTGGAGTAGTTCTTAACCCTATACAAAGCATAATTTCATTAGGACCACCCAGCAACGGCTTGCTTTACACCTTAGTTGATCTTGTCCAAAAAAAAAAAAAAAAAGTACACAAAAGAATAACCAGAACTTACAGAAAAAACTCATGTAGAGGCACTTAAAAGAAGGCCTGGGGAGGCACAAGTCGCTAATCATATAGTATAATGAGTGTTAACGTTAATTCATTAGGCTGGCTGCAGATCTCAAGATTAATTCTGTCAGCAGAAGGCATGGGTGGAACCGAGTTAAGCTCTCACACCACTCCCACACTGAAGGTACTTCACCAAAACACACAGAGCTATTGGCCTACACGTGAAACAGGGGGAGGCTATGGGTGGCCATCAGGGTTACTGGGCATCAGGGCTATTGGGCATATGACTGGCTGTAATGGAACACATGAGATATTGATAATCTACCACATTACACTACAGTTAGTTCCAGCCGCGCACTGTTAATGGGCCGAGATGCGTTCGAGTGCTGATATGAGTGCTGCGTTTATAGTATAACATCACTTGGACCTCAACACCGGCCAGGATCAATCCGCATTGTTTGCGTTAGATTGCTACGCCTATGACCGCATCACACCTGTGCTGATGTAGCCTACACCATAACATACTCTCATGTGATATTGCTCAATCATATGCCACCAATGTTGAGCTGCCAGTTCAGATCTAGTACCAGATCCAGACTGTGGGACCAATCTGCACACTGGAATAAGCCTTCAGGGGATGGTCCATCCAGGCTGGTAGAACCTTTGAGAATCAGCCTCAAACACAGTAGCAGATTCACTGTGGAATGCAGACAAGTGACATGCCAAGATGGGCTCAATGGTCCGTTGCTATTTTATGTTCCCACACTTTTAATACTTTAACCGCGGACAGCATTGCAACTGTCAAGGACCAACATTCACAAAGAAGCGACCTACCTTGACGTCACGATGAATGACGTTGTTGTCATGGCAATACCGCAGCGCCTCGAGGATCTGCCGCATGTAGTGGCTGAAAGAGACAGGAAAAGCAGAGAAGGAATCTGTTTTTAGTCAAACCTACTTCCCAGAGTACACTGCTGAGACTGGCCTTCATTGGAAATAATTTTTTTCTTAACTCTATAAAGGCCAGTACAAGACCAGACCTGGGTCAAATACGTATTTGTTTTGGATTCAAATACTCTACTTCTATGCTTTACTGATCTTGTCTGGTGTATTGGAACCAATGAAATACTCTCAAAAAGTGCAAACCCTGCCTTCTGGTCATATTGGCGGGCTCAGTTACACCAGGCAAGATCAATAGAGCACAGAAAGGCATTTGAATCCAAAACCAATACGCCTTTGACCCAGGTCTGTTTCAGACCAAAGATTTGCAACACGACAAGCTGCAACTGGTGGCTCCTTGCATCGCATGGTTTGCAACATCCTAAAACTGACCCATTCACAACAAATGCAACGAGATGAGACATTGCTTATGGTTACCATAGCAACAATTCTCTCCACTCCCTTATTTTACGGTTACTTTATTGTTGGCCGCAACATTAATAATAATAATAATAATAATAATAATAATAATAATAAATTTATTTTATATAGTGCTTTTCATGTTCTCAAAGATGCTTTACAATAAATGGTACATACATACATACATACATACAATGAAACATACAATTGAGAGAGAAAAAAAAAAGGAGGGGGTGTGAGAGGGGGAAGTCATTCATATTCATATGTCAATATAGTGAAAATAGCGATAGTGAAATGCTTGCTGTAGCGTCAGTATTACTAATAAATGCAAGGCTTTTCAAGAGACGAAGACCCAGACCTTGGCGCAGGCCGTGGGTGCTTCAGCACCTGATACATGGAGCGTATGCACCCGTTGTGCACCCGTGAGCAGCGTGTGCACCCAGAAGGCTGATTCAGAGGCAAAATACAAATTGATTGGCAAGAAAAACTTAACTATTGCACTTGCGAATGTTGCATTCTAAAACTCGCCACCTCTGATTAAGAGAAGAGGAATCACCTGCAGTGGCAAGCGCCTTCATCAGACTTTCTGACTTCACACTGAGTTCACAGTGCTGTAGCTCCTCTCTGCAACATTCTAAAACGGTTTGCGTCATCAATCTTTGGTCTGAACTGTGCTTAAGGTGTAAGATCAAATGGTAAATGGCAAATGGACTGCATTTATATAGCGCTTTTATCCAAAGAGCTTTACAATTGATGCCTCTCATTCACCCATTCACACACACACACACACACACACCAACGGTAAAAGGCTGCCATGCAAGGTACCAACCAGCTCGTTGGGAGCAATTAGGCGATAGGTGTCTTGCTCAGGGGCACTTCGACGCGCCCAGGGCAGGGGATCGAACTGGCAACCCTCCGACTGCCAGACAACCGCTCTTACCTCCTGAGCTATGTCACCCCAAAAGTATTGAAAGCAATGGAGGTCCAGAACACTTACTCAAAATTCTGAAAGAATTATTCCAAAAAAACTACTCTTCAAAGGGTTAATTCACCTGCCTGGTCACACAAAGGTTAAGTAAATATAAAATAAAGACTGCTAGCCAGCTCACTTTAAGCCCTGTGCTTCAGGGGGCGCCAGAGAACACATATTTCAATCAACAGATCCTTCAGCTGTTAAGTGCTAAAGCGCTGGGCTGCAAGTCAGGATAAAATCCTCCATCACTCCACCGCTGTCTGGTAACGTAAGGACACACTGTTCTGTGAGCTGGCCAGTATCTCGCAGCCTGCGCCCAACTCCAACAGAATGCAATTTGTGCAACGTGTGCGTAGATTCAGCTTACAAAAGCTCCTCTGTAATTTTGAAGAGTGCAGACAAGCCCGCATCTCAAACCCCCCCCCACCTGCTGCAGTCCTCCACCTGGTACAGGCACCGACTCTGAAACACTTCAGGTACAGCTGGCAGGCGTACTGTATATACTTGACTGACCAGAAGGGGTCGCTGTTGTGCGATGAGACAAAGACATGTCCCACCAACCGATATCCCTTCACTTCCAGGTGAAGCTACGGCCAATTATGTACAGTAGGCAGTTCTGGCACTGGCTGGATTTCATACAAGACTGTGGGGGCCATCTACACATTAGAACTTTCAACACTGCCATAACAAAATAAGACATCCGGCAGAGTGAACAGGAAATTAAGTATTGGCTAACAACCAGGCAAAATATAATGGTCTCTCTAGTAATTACCTCACCATTTTATCATTTTAAACAACTTGGGATGGAGAGATAAAACGTAACTGTGACCAATGATGTGAATCACATTTAATAAGAAAACATTACAGTAATTCGCCAAACAAAGCAATAAGCAATAAGCTTGGTTAATCAGTCATAAGCTTAAACAACTGGTAGAGCGCCCAAGTATTGCAGGCACTATCACATTGGAGTGGTGATAAATTGTACAAATAAATGAGATGCAGTGTCATTTTATTTCTGACTAGAGCGCTAAAAACATAGTAACACGAGTATGCAACAAAAGTGATGAATTTTTAAACGGAGCGAGCAACAGGTAAAGCTTGAAATTCGTTACGCCACTCGGACGCGTACTCTCGCAATAAAGCATCTTCCGCTCCAGTCGCAGGTGTAATAGCACCGCCATTATTATTTCATCAGGTTACTACGCTGCTTGAACGCTGCCAAAATGTTCCTTGCTCCGCGGAAAACGTTCAGGAGCAGAACAGGCCATTCACTGAAAGCTTGTGCAACTAAGAGGAAAATTTTGGGCCATATAAAAAAAAAATAAAAAAAAAGCACAGCTCAGCAAAATGAGTTTAAAAAGTGCAATCCTCAGAACTGCTGGAAGAAAAAAAGCCATCGAAGGGTAATTATTATGCATGAAACCACAGCCTGATTTCTCTTCCGCTTTTCGGACCAGATTGAGTCCATTCTTCTGTGTCATAGGAAAGCCCCACATGTCCAAAGTACACCTTTAATGTGAGATCAAATCACAGCTCTCACCATTGAGGTGGAAGGCCACGTAAGCACTTTTTATATAAATAAATCTAACGTTCAGTAACAGTTTCAGATGGGATAAGTTCCCTCTGCTGGTCATTATCATTATAAAGACAGTTGTGTAGGCAGGGTTGTATATAGCTCACTCTATGGACCTTTTTTTTAGTATAATGGGAAGTGTGTATTTTAACCTTTAGTCAAAACAAGGCGTGCTAATGCCCAATGTTAATGTTCACTGCATATCGATATTTTTGTGCTTTCATATGCCGCTAATGCCGCTAACTCCACCATCTCGTACGCGCACGCACACACACTTCCATGACATCTAGCTACAGCAAGGACCACAACGGAAATAAGCCTTGTGACTCTTGTGTTATCCTTGGTGCTCTTTTAATTGTGCATGTACATTGGTGTTTGCAACCATGCAATTGTCGTTTTAAAGTGAATCGTCAAATAAATAAACTAAACTAAAAACTAAACTATCCCGGGGTTGATTCTGGAGTGTGAATCAAACGCCGTTCCCAACAGACACGCTGACGATACTCAGACTCTCAGCTGTGACCCCTGCCTGACCCCCCCCCCTCCGTAACACACAAAACCACTGAGCGGGAAGAGAGGTCCTTAGCACAGCACTCCAGGAAACACAACGTTCTAACGCAACACTGAAGCAACACTGCGAGAACGTTTTGCGGTAGCTGGGATGTTATGTTTCTAAAAAAAAAAAAAAAATGAATGAGGTGCGAGCTGATCTTCAGTTCATGTGCATTAATTTTGTAGTTGGTTAAATTGAAAGTAGTGGGTATTGTTATCATTTACAGAGTGCAGGGTGAGGACTACACAATCTTCAATTTTCAATGAGACCCCCATGTTAGTTCCTGAATACAAATAGGCACTGTTCCAAATGAGAAATAAAAAAGGAACTAAACTAAAATGTAACTTTTCTCCCATTTATAATTGGCTGAGCACAGACTTATAAGACTCCAGGGCGACGATCCATTAAGATGAACTCAAACTTGCCAGAAATGAGTATGAACCTCGCTTTTGTTCCCCTTTGAATGCGATCACTGCACAACACACGGCATAATTAAACTCAAAGTTTTCACTTCAGCTTCTATGAAGAAGCACACACACACACACACACACACACACACACACACACACCATAGAGGAAATACACAGTACAGTACAACACAACACAAAAGGAAATACAATAACTGCACGTACTAAAATGAAGTACATACAGAGATCCTAAAATTAAGAACCGATAACCTCAATTCCAACGCAACATTTGCAAGTTTGAAAGGCTCAATTTCGACTGCCCCAGGACTTTGATCATTCCATCGCCTGCCCACCGGGGGAGTCGTAATTATCAGAAGGCTGTAAACACAGCTGGGAAAGACACAAATTGTCCCACGGCCTGGAGATTGCCGTGGGACAGTCTCGTGACCCCCCCCAACCAACACTTGCAGCCAGGAGGAACAGATGGCCTTAAATTTGCCACAGGGCAGAAAGGAGAACCGGGTTGACCATCACCTAACACAGGAGATTTTGTAACACAAAGACATGCAGGCACGCAGACCTGTGATGAGATGGTATAGGGAAGGTATGAAAAATATATATTTATAGATATATGTGTCTTGCCAACATAAGTGTTTGGATTATAAAAAGACCACCACCATGGGCCATCCAAGAGAACGACCGATAAAAGTATAAGATCACAGCCATCATAAAAAGTATCTTATTGCTGTCACTAGATTGTAATGGTTCCCCTGTGTCTATAGGAGATAGGGGATATAATGCATTGTTCTCTCTCCCTAGATGAGTGGGGGGGTCTCTTGGTGGTGGGTGTTACAGGCCTATCTCTAACAGGACCTTATTTGGGCACACAAAGGGAAGTGTTTCATGTGGAAGGCTTGTTCAGGATCGTATTTACATTAAATTTAAGGGAATTCAAGGGTAAGGGAAGTCCAAACAAACATTCAGGGAGAATCGCCTCAACAGTTCTCCTGGTACCATAGTCTTCTGGTACAAGCGTGTAATTTCCTCTCTGTATGTAATAACGGTCTTATAATGTTTGTCTTGCTTTGTAGGTCAAATGTTCACCTTTTACCAGCCTCATTAGAACTGCCAATCCTTGATTATCGCCAACTGACATATCGAGCCACTATAAACCGCTTTCCCCTTTTTCAGCATGTCTAAAGTACGCGGTTGGCGTATACGCCGACCACAGTGCGCATCTCCACGAGAACCAACGAGTGTACTGATTATTCGGTTTCGGTTCAGGGGTAGAACCGCAATACGGGTTACTCACTAGGGCCTAGTGATAGTTTCAGTGGCTGAAAGTGCAGCTGCTCTCGGACAGATTTAAATTTCAGTGTCCAGACGGATACCAGTATTATTTCATATTGGGTTATGGTAAAAGTATAGCATTATAACTCGGTTCTAGTCTGGGATATTTAGATCTCACTTTAGGGAGATCTAAAGTGAGATCTAAATAGCTAAGCAGTAACCTTAGCGAGGGCTCCCTGGTTCAGCCGTTAGTTTCAGTACCCAGACAAACATACTGTTCCCAGGTTAAAGCTGCTAACGCATAGCACAAAAATATTATCTGCAAGATTCCCGGATGAGTAGCACCTTTATCTGCTAGGATAGAATGCCTTGGTGTCTGAGAACAATTACAAGAATGCCTGACAGCAGGAGATAGTCTTTCTCTCTGGGATATGTAGTCTTGCTGCCCCTTATTTCAGCCCAACCCGGTCAATGCACGTATACGCAATCCCCATATTCACACAGGCATCCACGTTTTTAAGTTAATGGAGTCCGATGAAACTGTCTTCCTCCCTGTGACCATGTCTAAATCATCGCAAGTGAACAAAAGACCAGGAAGAGAGTGGAAATTTTAGCGACTGCATAATGAGGAAAAATCAACAAAAAATAACAGAAGCTCACAAACAGGCATTTCTCTCCAGTGACATCCTTTGAAGCAACATAAAACTAAAAATATTAGGTGTGTGCGTGCTTCTCAGCACTACGAAACTTGATGTATTATTTGCAGTGGTTTGTCGGAATGTGTTATTTCCTCTTTACTGGAATGACGGTAAAAGCTTTGCATGTCAAAAGAACAGCTGGCCTTGTAATGCGATTACTTCTGTGTTAGAAAACACACAAGTGTTGAGAGGAACAAAAAGCTACACAACACATGATGTGCAAAGCCACTGCAGAAGCCTCTCTTTATCAGTAATAACCTCAAGCCTGATCAGGTTGATAGCCAATTGGAAAAAAGCCCACCCAATATCTGGGGGTGGTGCTTATACACTGGTCAGTTACTACTTCTGATGAATCATGATGTCATCATGGGGGTGCTCTAGGTGAACGTGACAACACAGAGCAATGCTAGTGGTGCATCAGTTAAATCACTTACCAGCCAGATATAATCAGCTGAAACCAATCAAATCACAGGACTTCTAGCGGCAAGCAGTTTCTAAATTTGTAACTTCTCTTTGCAGATGTTTTTTTTTTTTTTTTTTTTTGGGTAGAAGACTGCGGTTTCTACATCACAAGACAAACATTACTGCGGTTAATATTCACAAATCTGCGCTTCATTTCCTCTAGTCCGGTGATCAGGAAACACGTAAAAAGAACAGAAACAGGGTTCCCTCCTGAGATCAAGAGCAGGAATCAATGGAATGAATTTCCCTGCAGTGGCTGTGCTAATGGCCCTGTTAAGGAGCAGTGAGCCCAACGCAGCCTTAAGGAGATAATGCGCGACATAGCTCAGGAGGTAAGAGCGGTTGTCCGGCAGTCGGAGGGTTGCCGGTTCGATCCCCCGCCCTGGGCGTGCTGAAGCGTCCCCTGAGCAAGACACCTAACCCCTAACTGCTCCCAACGAGCTGATTGGTACCTTGCATGGCAGCCTGTCACCGTTGGTGTGTGAGTGTGTGTGAATGGGTGAATGAGAGGCATCAATTGTAAATCGCTTTGGATAAGAGCGCTATATGAATGCAGTCCATGTTCCATTTACCATAACGCAGCACACGCTGGCAATGGACTGTGTCACTCCATTCAAAGATGGAAAGAACAGCGGCGCAAAAAAAAAAAAGAAGAATCATACCTGGCGACTGCTTCGCTGTAGACGAAACCGGCGTCCGCCCTCTTCACGATCTCGAAGCAGAGATCGGCGCCATCCATACTGCGGGGGGAGAGAGAGAGATGGGGAGGTGGGGGTGAGGGGAGGGGTAGTGGTGGGGTGAGGTGGTGGGGGGAGAAACAGATAAGCATGGGATCATGGGAGAGACAGAGCCATGGCTTGTGAACTTTCAGAACAAATCAATACGCTGTCAGCCCGTCTCCAGCTCGGTGAGTAACGCCACCGTCAGCACAGTGGCTTTTTTGGCGGTAGCGGGATCTCGGCGTGACGGAGCGGACTCTTCACGAGCAGCGCGGGCGTCCCCACGGATACGCAGCGTCCGCGAGGTCCGGAGAGCCGTTTCTGACGGGACTCGGGCGAAAAAAGAAATCCATATATTCTCCAGCTGCGCCGGGAGAGATAAGCGCGCCGTCCTGCCAGAGTTTCTGTGCGGAAGGGTTCGAGGTTCCGATAAGTGCAGGGACGAGCGGAAACCTGTCAGGGGGAAACGAACGCGTGGCACGGACCCCGTTCTGGAGTTCTGTTGAAGGAAACCATGGGGCTGTGCCGGGAGCATTACAGCCACACAGCGCGTACGTTTTATTCATTGATTTATTTATTCTTACGTCGAAGGCAGTCGCACCAGGAGTTGAAGTTTAAAGAAGTTGTCGTCACTCAGAAAGAATGACATAATCCAAGTGTCAAAACAAAAAAATCACAGTTCAACAATAGTCTTCAGGAATTATTATTTACCCTTCCAACAGTATTTTTGGAATGTTTTTTTTTTGGAAGTCATTGTTCTAGAACTCACTTTCAAATATCAGTACTGATTGTTAAATCATCGTTAGAATGTCCACGTAAAAGCATTCCAATCACATATTTGTGATCTGAAGGCTTAAAAGTGAAAAAGTATAGCAGACAGTCAACAGTACGTTAGTACAATAGACAGTGATGGCTAATGCAGCGAAGTCAGGAATATCTAACTTAAAATCACTGCACACACGTCCCTCTAATGGCAGCTTTTACTTTAACACAGTTCCCATCTTTTCTAGGGCTGTTCTAACCAGGTGCCGGAGAGCTGCAGTGCCTACAGGCTTTGGTTCCAACGAGGGACACAACCCCCTCACCCACCCAGAAAACTGGCTCGCCCGAACCAATTTAGCATTCGCGCTCTCTCCAGTGTCAGGCGCCTAATGAGAGCGGGAAAATAACTCCGCTCTGCCACTCTGGAGGACCGGAGTAGCCTTGGACCGCGGCAGCTCATAAGATACGACTTCAGGGCAACCGAACGGCTAATATAAATCCTACAACAATGAACTTCAGTAAAGGAGAGCGAAAGAAGAACGGATGACACACACTTGGTGACTCCCAAGGTCAGTTCACTGAAAGCAGGCTCCACTCCGTATAAGTCGAACGCTTCCCCCCCCCCCATGGAATTTTGTGACAGCTCATAAACGCTCCCGTTTTAATTCAGTCGATATCATGCGCCCGATTCTGAGCTCCCCCTCCCCCCCCTTTGTGATCAAAGCAGCGGCAGAATCTCTGAAGCTGACCCTGACAGGACGCGCCCGGTCTGGATGTGATTATTTCAGGGAACGGCGAACGGTTTTGATGTGGCTCGTGTTATTCGTTCGGGCCCAGAAGGCCGTCGCAGGCACAAAGACCCGATCTTCCATAACGCCTGAGGTCCTGCAGTAAACCGGATCAAGCATGCGGGATTCTCTCATCACCCTTCCATCCGGTGACTTCCATACTGCCTGACGTGGGCAGTGCCTCACATCACCTCCCCCCATCTGAGCAGCCCCTGCAGGAGAGGGCCCTCCTCCTAACGGAAGCAATCAACCTCCGCGAGCAGGCCCACATCAAAGGACGCTTCCCCCCCCCCCTGTCCGCCAGGCACTCGTGGGCTGCTGGGATACCTTCGCCTCGTCCAGTCACGTAATTACGCCTGTACCTCTGAGTCAGGTCTCCTCTTCGCATCCCATCCCGAAAGGGAGGGGTGTGAAAGGGAGCTGGTGGATTGGGAAATCCCAGGCCTGCCCGAAGCAGACTCCACACCACCGGTCCCACCAGTGCACCTCGGCGCCACGGATGAGCTCCAACAGTTTTTATGTGTTCAGTCCCTCAGCTGTGGGCTGTGCTGCCTGTTCAACAGCGAAAATGGGCGACGGTGGGGGGGCTTCTGTACCCCAGACCAGCGCCACAGCCAGCTCCACCCCCTCACCGCAGCCACCCCCCCACCTCCCCCACCCACCACACTCCGCTCCGCTCTCCGACGCTGCCAAGCGGAGAGAAAAGCGACCTGCTGCAACTTTCTATAAAAAGCCGTGAAGAAGAAGAAGCCTTCCTCCTCCTCCGCCGCCACCGCGCCGTCCGGCTCAAAGAGCACCGGTGGAGCGTCACCGACGCGCCCAGGAGCCCCGGCCAATCAGAGCACCCCGTGTCCTCACAACTGAGGAGCTACGCCCCCACCTCTCACCGCCTCGCCAAATCCGTAACCCTGCTCATGAGAGATGGGTAATGAAGCTAGCGGCAGCGCGGGCGGCTCGCATCGAGCCCGTTAGCGAGAGTCGTCAGCGCACCGACCCGCCAAACGCCCCCATCTGCCGCGCTCGGCGCTTTCAACGCCAGGGGGGCCGCACGCAACCCTACAGAAAGGAGCAGGGGCTTCAATAATGAACGCGGCCGGCTAAATTTATCCCTACAGCGTGACGAACCGAGGAGCTACCGTGGAACAGGTGTGCACGCGCGCAAGAGCACGCAAGTAAACAGGCACGCACAGGCACGCACAGGCACGCACAGGCAATCTCGCACTGCCGGGCCTGAACTACAGGCCTGCGACGAATCGAAATTCTGCACCGGGCCGTGTCTCCTCATGCAACGCCTTGTGCACTTCAGGAAACAGAGCACTGACGATTTGATGATCCGGCGAAAACAGAGGCGCCCAGATTGAGTCACACGCGCTCGTCGAGTTCAAGGGCGCGTGCAAATCAGTCAAACCAGACTTAAGTTTTCTGATTTATTTTAACAAACCGAGACTTAAAAAAAAAAAAAAACCAAGAAACATAAGTTAGTAACAGTAAGTACATTTTTGTGGCTGAGCTGGAGGCTGGAGCGTTTTTTTAAAGACAAAGTGAACTTCCACTTCGGGTTTCCTGGCTGCCAGCTTCACAAAGCTCACCGTTTCAATGAGATTAATAAAACACACAGCTATTCCGCGCAGTGAATGAATAGTTCCAGCATCTGGTGACAATGCGCAGTCTGAAGTTTAATGATGATAAAGGAGATTATAATGCGTAAAATGGTCAGTAATTACAGCAGGTCTGCCTCTGGAAGACAAACTGGCTGAAACGCCTTCCTGCATGCTGAACGCAAGTTGCTTTTTCCATTCAGTCATATCCTACAGCGCTGCATAACAATGAATTTTCTTTCTCCCCACTGAATGCAAGATGGTTGCCGCCCTTTTCAAATTGCACTAAAACAGGCCGTACAAATGAATGCGCTTGGCCAAGCAATGACAAATGTGTTGATATATAATTTAAAATTAGTTTCTACATGACATTACAATGGCAGGATGGCCTCAAGCAACAGTTTGTCCTTCCAAGTTAGCTTTGTAAAATAAAGAGGGACTGCTTTTGTTAATGTACAGGAATCACAGTCTTAAATGATAGAATTAACCACCACTCTCTTAGTTCTCTTGACAGTTTCACAGACACAGATTAAGTTTAGTCCTGAACTAAACTGTGTTCGGTATGGAGAATCTCCATTTAAAATAGAATTTAATCTAGGACTAGGCTTAATTTGTGCCTGTGAACGCTGGCCCGTTGTTTTCTGAAGAGGGTCTGAAGAGTATTCCAGGCCCAAACGTCCTGTTCTGCAGTGCGAGGCAGAGACAAGGAACACTCACAACTCAAAGACCATGTAGAGCATCCCATCCGAGCTGTAGGTTTCCAGGAGCTCCACGATGTGCGGGTGCTTGAGCATGTGACATATGCTGGCCTCCCTCTTCAGATCTGTGGAGAGAGTGAGGAAGAGAGAGAGAGAAAGAGAGAGAGAGAGATTGTTATTGTTGTTATCGTTATATATTATTACATTTATCATCATTATAATTGTTATATTATTAGTATGTTACATATCATTTATATGTATGCATTGGCAATAACTACATGTGTATTTCATGCCAACAAAGCAACTTGAATTTAAGAACATTTAAAGAGAAAGAGAGAGACAGACAGAGTGAGTTTGTCAATGTTTCCTATAATGAAATACAGGGAAATTGAGAAATTGACTGTGCAGTGCAACAACTCCACAGTTCCTTGCCGTGGATGAGATGATTTAAAAACTGGTACCAGAACCGGCATCAACAGATGAGTTCTATCTCGTAAATGTCTCGCTACGCTCAAGGATACATGTAAAAGAATTAGAGGTTCGTTTCTCGCTTTCATCCACTTGGAATGGGACGAGAGAGAACGGCATTTAAAAATTAAAAGGCAAGAACGCCGCAGTTACAATACAACAAAATATTTGGTGCTAAATAATTCAAACAAAAACGTCACACGCAATGGGCCCACAGCTATCATCGTTATTATCACCGTACAGCGATCCTTATGAATGGATGCTTGTTTATGTCATGCTCTCATTTCTCATTCACAAAAGACGAACGCCAACAGTCCTCTTCCGCCAAGCTGAGTAGAGGAGGCAAACATGGAGAGCCCGGGAACGCCCTCAGCAGCAGGACCATCCGAGCTGAAACCTTTCCTTGCAGCTAAAAGCCTCATACGCCCCCCCCCCCCACACGGTCGCACCCTCACACAGCGCAAGTTTATCGCTGCTGCATTATTAACAGAATCCGCGTCCGCCCAGCGGATGAGAGTCGGAAGCAGACGGGCGTGAGCCGGGGGTATCTTGTGATTACGAATAGGAACGAGACGCCTCTTAAAATACCTCCCTGTGGGAGAACCCCCCCGCTCTCATTCAAAATGCAGGACCCGTCCGCACGCACACGCACACGCACCTGCCAACGCACGCAGCTCTCTCTGCCGCACACCGCGCCCCCCCCCCCCCCCCCCCCCACCCCGCCCAGCACACCCCCACATATCCCATCCCCCAACTCCGCACTCCCCAGGCCACAACCGCCAGCATGAAAGCAGCCGGGAGTTGGAGCCGATCTTGAAGAAAGCCTCATAAACTCCAAACCCCCGAAGGGAGTGCTGGCAGCACAGTACCAGCATGCTGTGAAATGACTGATAAGGGCCAGTGAGCCAGTCTTTTCCATGGTCGGGGGGGGGAAGAGTTGGGTGAAATAGGGCCTGCATGTATGTGAGCAGCACCACTGCTAAATTCCCCCCAGTGCTCAGCCCAGGTGACGTGGAATCCAGGTTTGGCTTCAAAGGCCGGACAGCTGCTCACAAGGAGGAAATATACCAGCTGGGCTGCTCGGAAGGGGAAATTCGCTTCTTTACCATAAAACAGAATAGAACCAAACTCACCTTAGCACTTCCGCAAAACAGTTTTGTACCTAATGCTGCACACATCACACTTCACACCAGGGATAGGGAAGGGGGTTAAGACGACTGCAAAAGTCTTGACTGACAGGGCCCAAAATCCACGGCCCAAAATACCTGGCGGCGCCCCCGAACCTCGCCCCCATTTTTCTGATCTTACCGCCACAGGTACACACAGTGTGACACTGTTCCACAGTCCGACAGGCAGAAGGGAACTTTCGAGGCTGGTCACCCTTTAAAACATCGACGGGCCACCAAGGTGCGCCCAGCAACCAATCAATAATGGCAGCAAGAATTGTACCAGGTACTGATGTACTGTAGGACATAAAACCCAATCTTTAAATGATTTACGGGAAACATGGCGAAAACTTGCAAGAGCGACTCCACTCCCTTTTTTTACTTCTGTGAATGGCACCAACTTTAGCTTTCTTTTCAGACTGCCTACTGCGTGTGAACAGCAGTTATACTCCAGCTATTTCTGCTTCCTGAAAGACAAGTTCCCATTCCTTTAACGACTGCAGTTCTCAGCAGGCCAATGCTTCACTCTGAATTTCTGAGCGAGCGAGCGAGCAAGCAGGCGAGCAAGCAGCTACCGCAAAGGTTGACGGCTAAATTTGTTGAAATCTACTGCTTTGTTGAGAATATTTTAAACAGTACTGTGCAGCTCCAAAGCACAACACCGCCGCACATCAGTATTGTGGACATGAAAGGAGAAAATGGAACCATAGACTCCCGCCACCCCCTCCGCCCCCCCGCCAAGCAGTCACGACTCCATTTTGTTGGATTTATTAGGGGGATCTTATATGTCACCCAGGCTGTAATGAGCTCTGGGCAGTACTCACTCGTTTGAACTCATAATAGGTGTTGAAAACGGCACCTCTTCTGGAGGAGGTTACAATGGAAATGACTCCGGTTTGAACTTCCTTCGCCTTGGTTCCCCCGAGCGGGGGGGTATTCTGAGCGCTAATGGGCGAGCGTTTCAACACCGGCGGGACACCAAAAATGTCCTCCGTCCAAAATTACCGGTCTGCTTCCATTTTTCAGCACCAGAGAAACAGTGAGTTCATCCTTTTAATCATCCAATGTCAACCTACATTTTGCCCTCACCAAATTATTATGCTGTAACAGTAAAGTTAAATATTAGCGAGCCAAAATACTTTCCTTGCTACTAATATGCATCAGAAACATCCAAAACACGTATAACTGAAGTGAGGTTCATGTCTTGTGCTCATTCGTAAATTCTTAAATACAGATCTTAAATTTACAAACACGCCATTTAACTACTGTGTCAGCCGTCTACAGAAGTGCCACTTTCAGTAAGGGGACTAGCAGAAGTTTGAATGCAGTCTGAACCGGTCTTGCTTAGTTTCGTAGTTTGCTAGCTACTCTTTTTTTTCTGTCCAGTGTAAATATGAGAAGTGTAAAGCATATTGATGGCTAGGTAGTTGCGCAAACAGGCTCTATCAGTCTGCTGAGAACCTAGTGGTAACACTGTTTACGGAAACCCTGCTTCAACATAAGGTTATTGATCGACCTGGCAGCACTGCTCCAACTGTCATATTTACCCAATTAATAAATATATAATGAGCATACAATGAATCTCATTCAGCAACAATTGCTTTCATTCTGCAGCTATTTGACCCACTAACATCCCACAGAGTGGGCTCCATATAGCCTAGACTTTTACACTGGCAATGCATCTGCAAACACTTTTTTGGTACCTAGTTACTGGTAGCATCTGTGCCTTGCACAGGACAACCTACAGGACACACACCCGCCATTCCCCTCCTCTACACCAAGCGAACACGCTTAGGACAAAAATCACACTCCACGAGCTCCTGCCATGTTTTCCGACAGCGCTGAGCTCGAGGAACATAAGCAGCCTCGCAGTTGCTGCCCTTGCATTTTTTGCAGCGTGCAAATGGAGCCTTAACTCCACATTCGGGACAAACCTAAAGCATCGGGGGGGATGTGGAGGGGGTAGTGGTGGGGGGTGGGGTTGCATTTATCTCGTTCTCTGATGCTAAACTTGCTTACAGCGGGCATTCGATTCAGAGGGCAGCGGCTGTTTCTGTTCGGATGTTCAGCTGGAACTCCATTTCCCCTCTCTGTACTGAACGCCGTTCTCCGGTCAGTTACGTCGCTGTGTAAAAAACGTGGCTGGGTAGAACGTTCTGGAATGTGTTCTGGAGCCAAACTGCTGACGGTGGAAAGACTGAGGCGAGTGCTGCCGTGTGAAACGCATCATCCTGAACAGGGCGTAACCCTACCCACATCACGTTAGCTTTCAATCCATCAACTGCGACTCACTGATTTTTTTTTTTTACAGTTTAATAAGGGTTTTAAATTGTTTTATATATATTTTTTTTTAAGACCACTGTTCTACATCATCCAGCTTAAATGAAAAATTAACTCTTGGCTAGACCAAACAAACACACACACACACACACACACACACACACACACCGGTACCCCTGTGTAGGCTGATGAGAGGGACCTGAACAGACAGGCTCTTAGGCCGCCATTCTCACACATAATTAACATCACTGGCGTTCAGCGAGCAAGCTGTGCTTAAGGGGGGAAAAATGCACAAATTGACTCAAAAATATTGATTAGGCAAGCAGATGCGCTTTTGGAATCCATTTAAACTAGTCCCGGCATGAATATAACATAATGGTTAAATCTTGTTAGGCCGGGCACGGTCCGAAACGCTGCCTTGCATAGATAAACCCGATTACG
This sequence comes from Anguilla rostrata, assembly GCF_018555375.3. Taxonomy (NCBI): domain Eukaryota; kingdom Metazoa; phylum Chordata; class Actinopteri; order Anguilliformes; family Anguillidae; genus Anguilla; species Anguilla rostrata. The sequence continues at coordinate 29,528,574 of NC_057947.1, read as the reverse complement.
CCTGGCGGCATCGCTCAGGCTCACCCCTCCTGCGGAGCTGCGGCCATCTTCAGAGGCCTGTTTCGGTATCTGTGCATTAACCCCCCCCATCTCCGCACTGCATGCACTGCGGTTACTGCACTCATTTACATTCAACACCCAAGGTATTTACCAGACGCTTGCATCCAGAGTGACTTACACAGATTACATCCTTTACACACGACATAGCTGGATATTTACTGAAGCCGCTCAAATTTAAGTGCCCTGCCTCAAGGGTACAAGGGCAGTGCACCAGCTGGTAATCGAACCTGCAACCCTGGGGTTACAAGCCCAGCTCCCCGACCTTTGCACAACCCTGCTGTTCCGTTGCGCTCTCCACTGCATCGTGATCAATAAAACTCAACATTATTCAGCGCCTTCACAAGTACCACAGTCATATATTACATAACTTCGACACTGAGAATAGTAGGTTATTTGGAATTCAAAGTCAGGGTTCTAGAACTCTAGAAGATTTCAGTTACCAGTAGTGATTGTTACATCAGCATTAGAATATTCAGTTCTAATCACATATTTGTGACAATACACTCTAAAGGGTTAAAAAATGCATGTACTGCTGATTTGTCCCACCCCTCACTCTGCTTTCTCATTGAGTGAAGTTAACAGTATGCCACAGCGAAATGACTGAGAACACTAGAAGGGATTGCCTCATGTGGATGTCATCTACAAGTGTGCCACCAGGGGGAGCAGCGCACACGAGTGGTGTGAGTTCCTAACACAGGGAGGCCAGGAGAGGCACGTAAATATTATGGCTCCAACACTGGATTCCATGTATTGTTTATTTTACCATTTACTTCAAAGAGAATCCTTAAAAACAGAAAGATCAGAAAGGCACCGTAAAAAATCTCTGTCAGAGAGGCTCTCTTCATCACGTCGTTCTCCCTAGTCATCCTCAGCTCGCTGCATCACGCCTTGTTTTCCTGTGGGAGCACAGCACAGCTCCACGCACACCCCCAACCCCACCTCCCCCCTACCCCCCACCCCACCTCCCACCTCCTTTCAACAGCTGTGACCCAGTTGGCAAATGCTGCATGTTAAGATTAGTGGAAATACCTCAGGCCCTTTAATATCAAAGATGATTGCTGCGTGTAAACCCACGGGGTAAGACTGAGGTTCCAGCAGCGGTGTACAAACACACTGCAGGAAGCTCCACTTCTAAGAGAGGGAGGAGAGCAATCGGACCTGCCAACCTTACAAGCTCACAGAGCACTAGAAACGAAGTCTCGAACGAGGGAAAAATGACAGCCACAACAAAGCTTTTGTCTCGAAAAACAACAGCTAATTAAAATACCCTCCTTCACAAGTGCTGCAGAAAGCCAAATGCAAAGTGACTGTGCTGGTGTGCACACACACGTTTAGTTTCATTTGGCCCCTGTCAGAAATCTCAGACTAAGGAAGCGTTAAATTTGCTTTTGATAAAATAAAATGCCCTTTTTTTGCCACTGGATCCATCGCATTCAGGTGAGTCAAGAGACAGTTTTCCCTCCTAAACAGGAAAAACACATCCGCATATCTCCATCCACACTATGGCTGCCCTCCAACTCAACTTTTTTAATGTCACATAGCTCAGGAGGTAAGAGTGGTTGTCTAGCAGTCGGAGGGCTGCCGGTTCGATCCCCTGCCCTGGGCATGTTGAAGTGTCCCTGAGCAAGACACCTAACCTCTAATTGGTCCCAACGAGCTGATTGGTACCTTGCATGGCAGCCTTTCACCGTTGGCGTGTGAGTGTGTGTGTGAATGGGTGAATGAGAGGCATCAATTGTAAAGCGCTTTGGATATATAAATATATAGATAAAAGCGCTATATAAATGCAGTCCATTTACCATTTACCACTCAGAGTGACGTATGCAGCTTAGATTTGTTCTTCATACAATCCTGTTATACAGCCGGATATTCAACGGAAGCAATTCAGGTTAAGGACAACATAAGCTCCCCACATGGGATTCAAACCTGCAACCAACAAGCTCCAGTTCCCTAACCACTGCCGCAGAACTAAGACAAAGGTTCCAGTTTGCTGGAAATGACAAACACGTAATGAGTATCACTATGGTAACAGCTGGCCTGGGCTTGGTGATGTAAAATCTGCTCAATTTTTTCCCTGAGGGTTCATTTTAAAGCACTTAATAGCATTCTCCAAACACCAATTAGAAGCTCCAACAAATAAAAATCCTGAGCATTTATTAACACAAAAGTAAAGGGACAAACGATTTCATTGTGCACAGATTATGGACGTTCATTTACGACTAAGAAAGATGTATCAATACCAGCCAAGCCTGACATAATAAACAAATATGCTTAGTGAAATATCTGGCTGTAAAATCAACTTTGTGAAAATATAAAGTAATGCCAAATGTCGTGTCAAGCCAGATACATCCTCTGTCCTTCCAACGAACTAACAAAGAGATAAAGCCTATTTAGAGGTAATGATATAATCAGTTGATTACCGCAAATCAAATGAAGATAATGGCTAAAACAGCAAGTGACCTTGAAAGAGCAGAACTCCTAGTATCACAGTTTTGCCAGATCAGCATGTTGAATATTAAACTTCTTGCGTTCATCTTACATCAAATACAGAGGCTGCCAAAATGTGACCGTCAACAAAATGAATGAAGCGTTTAACAAATTCATTCAGCAAGAGAAGTAACACTGGACGAGAAAGAATGCACTCCCCTCACACGGATGTGTACAGCAAATGCCTTTGCCAATCCGGTCATTATTTTTTAACATACGTTTGGCCTGGTGGGAGACACAAGAGGAAAGGTCAAGGGGTCACACACCCTCACTTGAGTGAATGGGTTAGGGGAGGCCCTAAAAAATGTTAATTCCTTTAATGAGTCAAGTTTTTGTGTAATGACTGCTGTGCATCCGACTCAACAAAGGAGGTAACTTCATGGAAAACAAATCTAATCTGATCCCTTTTCCTGAAAATAAAGTAAACCTGTCAGAAATGTTTAACAACATTTTATTGCGTGTAATAATCAAAGAAATCAAGGTGCTTTGGGTGTTAGGGAAAATCAGTGTTACTGTCTGTTCAATCATAATTATTATTATTATGTTTTTTTTTTACAAAGCAGGCATTATTTCATTAGCATCATTACATTTTGATCTCCACTTCGTATTCCAAACTTGACCAAACATTTGTTTATGTACAACAAACACAGCACTTCGCATTCACAAACCTCAACAGGTCCCAGAGAAATGTAGGGAGGGAAATATGGGTAAAGCTAATTTCAAAGCTAATTTCATCTAGGCCCTATATGTTCTGAAATTACCCATCACCCCAGTGCTAATGCAGCGGGGGCAAGAACGAGCTAGCGACGTGAGCAGTCATTACATTACATTACGTTTATTTGGCAGACGCTTTCATCCAAAGCGACGTACAATAAGTGCATACCAAAGGTCATTGGAACAAGTACAAAACACAGGTCCGATCAGGAACGATTCTCATTCTGTAACAGTTATTCACAGCCATGAACACATTAAGTCCAGTTCACACAGAGAACATTGCTCTCTGACTTAACCTATGCCGAGCCAAACTAGGAGGCACGACGAGCTATATCATCAAGATAACGATACAAATTACAATTAGTGGCACAGGAGGTACATGTGTAGCATGAAAGAGGGGGATGTAAGTGATAAAAATGATCCCAGATTGGGAGTGCCCCGCAGAGTGGTGATAGTTAGTTAGTCCAGGTATGGTCTGAGAAGAGATGAGTCTTCAGACCACAGAAAAAGACAAACAGAGAAGTGAGGTAACCTACCAAAAAGATTACCGACACTTACGAGAACGAGACCGGAACGTAAAATCTTGCGCAGACGCCAATGGTGGCTGAGATGATTCCAGTGCATCCCCCCTCTGTCGCACGAATGCAAAATGAACGTAGGTAACTGTGTCCCTGCAATGTCGTTACGCACGGCTATCGTATGATTCCTGGATTAAGGCCAGGGAAGAAAAGGGGGAAGATTATAAAGCAAATGTGTTCAGCGTTCTCTCGCGCACTCATTTGTTGGCAGATAACACAAGGAACCTTGAAAAAGGAATCATAGAAAAGTCTGCTGCCAGAAGAGCAAAGAAAATGGATTGGCAAATGCCCGCCACGGACAGATTGGTATGCAGTGCACACGTCAAGAGAACCCAAAGGACAGGCTTATTGGCACCACATATTACCTAATAATGCAGGCCAGTTTACGAGAGTCTAGCCGCCTGTCTTGGGCTGGGCAGGCCCAGAGTATTAACTGTCTTGCTATATAAAATAAATCTGAAGTTGGGTGAGGGCATCAGTGGTCTGTTGTTTCCAGGTACTGGCAATTTTAAAGATGCTGCGTTTTAATGTGCAGTGTTTGTTAATAAGCCAGAGTACCAGGTTCAACATGAAAGTCATGCATTTCCATGATTATCAATGTCATAATGTGTAATGACTTAACATTCCCCTCCCCCACCACCACTCAGGCAACCTAACAGAATACCCGACTCTCTTCATGAAAGCTGCGTTGATATAAACAAATAGACATTTTACCACTATTCTGACATTCATCAGCTAATTGAACTATTAATGAAAACTAAAACAAACTCACAAACTTGCAAACGAAACCCTCATTCCCCCCCTGTCTATGATTCAGAGCTCACAATGGTCACAACTGTCAAGGGACAGGTAACACCAAGCCATTTCACAAGCACGGGAAACATTACGGGTAAGAGGACTCTCGTCACAACAGGAGCCAGTAACGCTAACATGGTCGCACGCGGTTCTGAAGAGCGAGCCCTGGCGTAACAGCTTCACGCCCTCTATTCGATGTGCTAATACATAAGCTGCCTAAACAGAAGCAAAAGCATCTTTCAAGTGTGAAAAGTTTCATGGATCACCACAGAGGCACCGTGTCTCTATTTCACGCATGGAGAAGGCACGGCCGTTCGACTGCTCCAAGCTACACCTCCCCCCCCCAACCACCACCCCCCGCACCCACCCCACCCCACCCCATTTCTGAGGGAGTAACATAATGACAACAGTGGCCCATACTCACATCCATTAAAGCATGCAATGCAATGTGTGCCCTTTGAAGCACTAAGGGACTCCCCTCATTCATTAGCAGTGCTACAAGCGCTACGCCCCAAGCCAGGAAGTCGGAAGCCATACTTGTTGAGCGCCGACCCACCTAACGCAGTTTTCCCCAACGCTGAAAGCGCTCTACGGGCTGCGCCACACGAGACCCCCGTGAGCGACCCACTTCTGAGCCGGTGTGAAACGGAGCTCGGCCGAACCGGGAGCATCGAGCCTTTCATGGCGGCTCAAGGGGAACGAGCCCCGTCGGTCGCACGGACCGCAGAAACATCAAAAGACCACCTGCGGTTCGGGCGCCCACTGCTGTGCCCCTGCAGATCCTCCCCCCCCCCCCGAGGTATCACGCTTTCACAGACAAGCCAACTGAAGTCTCCGCTTGGAGAAACATCACAGGACAGCGCTGGTTTTTTATTTTTTACTTTCTCCCCCCCCCACCTCCAGAGGCACACCGCGCCGTAACTGTGGGATGCTGGCAGCGGCAGAGAGGGGGTGTCGGAGACGGATCCCTCTTGGATAAGGAGCAGACCCCCCACCAGGAACGGGCAAGCTTCTCCCTCCTCTCTGAGTGACCCGGCAGGACAAGCCACCGAACTCACACACCGCTCACTGCGTGGGGACCAGCCTTGCCCCAGCCAGAGAAGATGGGCGTCACACGCGATGGGGGCTTCACCAGCTTTAGTGAGAAGCAGAGACATAGACACCCCTCATCTGTACCAAAGCAACACGTGGAAAAAGGGAAAACTTCTTAAACAACTCGTTAAGGTGTGAGATCACAAATGGTGATTGGAACGTTCTTAACTGAACATTCCTAATGCCGATTTTCATTTTTAGTTAACAAGGATAGGCTCACTCCCTTTATTTCCCCCTGTAACAGATAGAAAACAAAAAGGACGTAACAATCACTACTGGTAATTGAAAGCCATGGAGTTCTAGAACATTAAAAAATGTTCAAAGGTTTAAACCAGCAGAAGTCCACAGCAGATCAGGAAGTTGGACCCATGGTGAGAAGCTGGGAAACCTCTGATCCAGGAGCATGGACAAAGGGGGTGGGAGGGGGGGGGTGTGTATTCTATGGTTCTGTGATTTTTCTCCTGGTGAGCGAGATGCACTTTACTGTGGCTCAGTCTGCAATATTCTGCTCATGAAACTCTAATGCTCGCAGAAGAACTGCTGTGTGAAGCAAAAAAGCACTCAGCCTGACGTGCTAAGTGAACGCCAGAATATTTCATACTCATCCAGGCAATTTCCAACACAAACAAATCTGCTGATTCACTGAGTCATGAACCACATTTTTATCTCTCAATAAACCCACCGCCAGGAGCCAGGAGCATTATTAACCGCGTTTAGGGCTTGGGTTGATATTTCGGTTCACTGAAAAAAGAAAACCACGCAAAATGATTACCACCCAGATTTATCGAATAAATTTTTTTTTTTTTAAACTTGAAACAAAACTGAAAATCAAACCGAATGCTTTATGAAGTGACTCTAATGTACCGCTACATAATGTTTTAATTTACAGCAGCACTGGAGCTAAGCTCAAGCCCCAATAAGAAACAAGCAACTAACAACGGTATCTAAGCACTGCCCTGACAAATCATGTAGTTTCATCTACAATTATCCGGTATAAATGAGGAATATTGAAGCATTTTAAAATTATGCATGGCCATTTTTAGAATGATTCATTGGATGGGGTAGGCTAACTCCAACAGGCCATTAGCTTATGTTAGAATGAATGATGGATCATTAAATTCGCCGTCATAAAAGTTGAAACACTGTTAATTGACTTCGCTTACAAATCAAATTTGATGAGCAAACATTACCGTTTTAACGGCTAAGGGATACGACTTGTCCCCACCAAACCCGGGAACCAAATTTGAGCCGCACCCCACATCCCTGTTTGGGAGAGAAGTACGGGGTCGATGGCACGTGGTTGCCACGGGGATGGGAGTGTTCTGGAATGATCTTGTGAGCACTGCACAAGGCGCTTCCCGTGATGTCACACACCACTATTATCTGCAGAGTTCGGGGAGAGACGTTTGGGGTCAGCCTCTGGCTGACTGACTGCATCAGTGGCAGGAGATGGAGGGGTGACCTTCATCTGACCTTCAGCCATCAGTGCCAGCTCAGTCCTGGAGGAAGCGGAGAGGGTGGGGCGGTAATCACAACTAAGAGGAACTAACACATACTGTAGGGCAGGCCTACGACTGCAAAACAGCAAGTGTGGTTTCGGCTGAGTGACAAACCAGACCATCACTACAGGTTTCTCCTCATGTACTACAGCTACTCCTGTGGTGGCTACTACTACTGCTGCTGCTACGTCTACTTCCAAGTTATGTGTATGCATGCATGCACACAAAAACACGTGCACACAGTGCGGTGTTACAAGCAGCCTGAGGGATGTGCTTTTCCCCCCAAAATGGCCCCCGTTGAACTGGATGGTTTCTTGTCTCCCAGACGTACGGTCTCTTCACTTCCTGGAACAGCTCTGGAAGTGCGGTTTCTCTTCTTCCTGAAAACGGCTCTGTCAGATGCACGGTCTCTCTTTTCTCTTTTCCCCCTGAAACAGCTCTGTCCGCGAGCCACATTTTCTTTTTTACTCCTTCAATGGCTTCAGGAGGACTTATGGTTTCCCCTCTTCCTAAAACAGCTCTGAGACGAGCGCAATCCGTCTCCCACCTGACCTGCCCCGCGAGGCGCGCGTTTCTCTTCTTCTCCAAAACTGCTTCTGTGAGAAGTGTAGTTTTTCTACTCCTGGCAGGCTCTGGGTGGTATGAGGGGAATTTTCGGATTTTCTTTTACAGGTCAGAGGCAGAGCTCGTCCAGGGGCGTGCGACGGCTCCTGGTAGGAGACAGAATCGGGACGGCCCAGAGCCCCCCAGAACCAGCTGCCTCATAAATATTTCAGCGAGTGTGAAATCACCCGAGAGATGGAACACCAGGACACACCACTGATACACACGCCCACATTACAACCTTCATCTATCCGAAATTTCATTTTGTCCCGCGCATCTCTTAAACAAGTTGGGTCTATAGCCGACACAAAGCAACTCAACTGACTACGCTGAAAATTGCGTCTGAATTACGAGCCAAAGCTGAATTACGAGTGTGCGCCAACAGGGGGCGCAGTGTCAGCGCCGAGCGCAGGCGGGGTCATGACGATGGCGGTGGAGCCGCGGGGGCCTGTCGGAGCGCCGTGCCGCGGGGCTCTCTGGCGGACCGTGCCGGAAGCCTCCCGCTCGGCCCGCCGCCGGCACCCCGCCAGCACCCGCCATCCCGCCAACCCGCCACAGATAAATCATCAACACGGCGCATTCCTGTCAGACCTCGCTTTTGTCTTCCCCTCAGCGATGACATAAGGGGATTAGCTCAGATGGGGGGGGGGGGGGAGAGGAGACTCACGGGAGAGAGAGGGAGGGAGGGAGGGGAAGACAGAGAGAAATAGAGAGAGAGGGAGAGAGAGAGAGAGAGAGAGAGAGAGAGAGAGGGAGGGGAAAAGAGAGAGAGAGATGGAAAGGGAGGGAGGGGAAGAGAGAGGGAGAGGACAGAGGAAGAGTGAGAGGGAGAGAGAGAGAAGACAGAGGAGAGAGAGAGAGAAAGAGTGAGAGGGAGAGAGAGAGAGAGGAAGAGTGAGAGGGAGAGAGAGAGAGAGGGAGGGAGTGAGAGGGAGAGAGACAGAGAGCACAGCACAGTCCTTCATGCAGTTTCACAGAGGAGGCTCTTTGAGAGTCAGTTTATCTACCAGTGCATAAAAGCCTTCTGCTACAGTACTCCAATACAGGCTAAATGGCATAAAAAAACACAGCCTCCAGGTGAATTTCTGGTGTCCCTATAGTATGTCAGAGAATTATACCATGGAACTTATTATTGAAGGTAACTGAACGCCTTGGAAAGAGCAGAATATTTCTGCCAAGAGCATACTTAACCCCTCAAACGGTTTAAGGGTTTTGTTTTTCGTATACCAAGAGTCAACATGTTTCTAAACTAAGGTGTACAGCTACAAGTAAGACTACTTAAAATAAGACTGAAAATAACAATAATGAAGTAAACAATGATTATATTCATTTTAAATTATAAAAATTCCCTAAACTGGAGCATTTCGCAAGGAGCTTCCAGTCCTCTGGAACCTCCTCACCACCTTCCAGGAGAATAACCGTCATACGTGCACACCCTCACAAGCACACGCACATGCACGCACACGCACACGCACCCACGCACGTGCACGCCAGGTGACGTGCGCACTCCGCATGAGGTAAAGACGTCGCAGGCATTACAGGCTCCAGCTCAGCGCAAGTGCAGAGACAGATGTGAACCCAGTGGAGGTCTCTGCTGCTCCAGCTGTGATGTAAAAGACCCCCCCCCCCGTCCCGTCCCCCCGTCCCGCCCCGCCCCCCTGTTCCACACCCGCTGCCCAGAGAGCAGCCCGTGCCCCACCACGCCAGAACACTCCGCAAACCCGAGTCAGCATCACACACACACATGCACGCACACACACACACACCGCCATAAAGCACATATGCTGCACACCAGCGCCCGCCACGCCGCCAGCCAATCAGGAACAGGAATCCACACGCAGCCCGAGAGCGCTGGTGAGCCACAGCGACCCGTTTACTGGGGGGGTGGGGGGGTCGGGGGGGAGGTCTCACCTCTCCCTGGCCGTCAAAGCGACGCAGATGTTCCGCTTTGCGCTGAAACCGTGGCGGGACGCTACGCGCGAAGAAACGCTAATCAAATCAAGCTGGCTGTCAGAAGCATGCGTCACACACACGGGAGGACACGCCCAGATATTTGCTGGAGTTTGCAGGGAGAAAATGGAACCCCCCCCCCGCAGATGGAACATTTGGGACAAAACATTTTTGGAATGTCAGAGTCAGAGTTCCAGAACTCAATTGCTTAAAATTGCCAGTAGTGATTGTCACATCAGTGTTAGAAAGTTCGGTTCACAGCATTCACAGTGATCACATACTCCTGATCTTACACCTCAGAGGGTTAAAGGCATGCAGTTTGGAAGGGAAAGGACCCTTCCACTCGCAGCAGTGCCCGGTACCTCTCCCTCTGGGATGACGTGCAGATATCGACGACACTTTTGAGCTTCTGACTGAAATCCACACTCTTTTAGCTCGCTGTCCTTCCGCCCCATCCCCACAGGGAGAACAGACGCCGAGCACGTGCAGTCCGTACGCAGTCCACTGGGGAAAAGGGTCATCAAATTTTTAATATGCGTCCCGCAACATGATCCATCCGACCTGGATTCCTTTTCCCAACATAAAGACATTCCAGGGCATTTAGGTTCTCAATCAGACTTAACCCTCTGAAGAGCAGATTTTTCGGAATGTTTTAAAAAAATTCCAAGTCAGTGTTCCAGAACTCCATTGCTTTCAGTTACCAGTAGCGCTTGCTACTGTACATCAGCATTAGAACGTTCACAGTTAAGGACATTCTAAATCGTATATTTGTGATCTTACACCTTAAAGAACACCCTGGATAGGTTCAGGACACCGCGTGAGGCCAGCTGAGGTAAGAGGACGAAGCTCAAAGACACAGACCTTCCCTGTCTGCCCGGCGGGCTGGTAGCCACAGAATCATCCATCTTCCATAGTAACGCGGTGATTTTATTTATTTTTCTTGCGATCGTGAGGACAATTCCGGATGATCACGCTTGCCGGGGTCAAGCAGTGAGCCTCTGAAGCAGCACTGGGACTCTGGAGGCCCAATCGATACGAGTCGGTCTGGGCAATTACTGGACTTTCTGGGTTATGTCTCTCCAATGTGCTGGAAAAAACACCGGATGGATTACACTGGTGGTGTATTAAAGCTGCTCATTCAAGGGTTACTTGTTTTTTTTTCTATTAAAGGACTAAAATGGAAACAAAAAAGAATCAACAAAAGGGAAAACTGTTTGGGAACACTTCTCGTGATGGCAATGGGCTCTAATAAATCACAGACTTTTTTTGCAATCAAGAGCAGCAGCAACACCGTTCCTCGGTGGGGAGCAATAATAAAGTTTCAATTCCCCCCCACCCCCCCCCACCCCACGGTCCCCGTCACATTTCCTACATTTTAATCCATCGGCTGGAAGCGTGATCAGCACTGAGGGCTGCAGGAATTCCCAGTCAGGGGGAGACAGCGGTCCCCATTCCCGGGAATCTCACGGAATGCCGTTTCCTCAGGGGTATTCCCATCTGTTCCTCTGTCCCATTCTCAGATCGGACACAAGAGCAGATCCCCACCTCCTGTCCCCAAAGTGGCTGACGTTCATAGAGAACAGGGCACTGATCATCATTTGGGCATACTTCTGAACAAGCTTCTGTGTACTGCAGTGTTTTTGCCTGTCTCCTGGGTAATTAATTAATTAGCTTGTGTTGGACTGCTATTAGAAGCACACGAGTTGCTGGCAAAAATGTATATTTATTGCATCCATATTTTATACATTTTAAAAGCACAATTTTAAAGCACCCATTAGTCATGTGCTCGTTGTTTGGTGATGAATCACACAACTATTGACACAGTTTCCGTTTTGGATGCCATTTCTGTTGACAGCACAATGATAACATTTGGTCATTAAATGCTATTTATCCTAAAATCCGGCTAATTGGACTCAGTCCATCTGGTGTGCTCAGATTTATAAATTGCGTGGGTACACAGTAGCTAGCCTTGCTGGGCAAGGAATTTCCAAAGGGTATCAAAAAGCACTCTGAGACTGATTATAACATGCTACAGAAGTCTGGCTGCCCAGTGTACAGTAGCTCTCTTTTCAACAGATTGCTAGACCAGGGAAAACCTTACCTTCTCCAGCTGTCTTAACGTTACTAGGGGAAGAGAATTAAAAGGCCAGTCGCAAACTGAACACCAAGGAAATAAACAAAGAGAGGAAGACATTGGTGTTTTTGAAGAGGAAGGGACTGAAAGACCTCGCGTACGGGCACGCTGGCGTACGGGCTCGCTCGCGTACGGGCACGCTGGCGTACGGGCGCGCTCGCGTACGGGCGCGGACGCCTGGCGGTTGATGAATGCGGGGAAGTGACACTTCCAGCGTCTGTGAAAGGGGTCCGCTCTCCAGAGATGAAAGGCCCCCCCCCACCCCGACGCCATCTGCCAAATTCTCCCCCCTGCAGCTGCTGCAGATAGAGCGGGCGCCCACGGGAGCGCTTCCGCCGCCACTCCCCCCCCCCCGCCCCAAATTACGCCAGCGACGGCCATAACCGCGCGGCTTTAGCACTGCGTCCCGCACGCGCAGACACGCACGCACGCACGTGAGGCGCTCCCGCCGTTTCCCCTGGCGACCGCGCGGCCGTCCGGCGGCCCCGCCCCCTCGCGCTCCTCCTGATGGAAAGTGACGACTCGATCAAGCCCCCAATCACACCGGAGCGCCGGGAGGATCCGCGGCTGGCGTTCCGCGGACAGACGGAATCGAATCGCGGGCTCGTACCGGGCCCCCCCCCCCCTCGCCCCTCCCCCCGTCGCATGCCCTGCGCCGCAGCTCGAGGGAGCCGCATCACACATTCCGTCAGCTGCGGCCGCATCTGAAATTCATAACGGGAAAGGATGCGAGCGGGAGGGCGGCGAGAAATACGGGAAATACATTTTTTAAACCCACACATGCACACAGCGCATTTTCCAGTTCTCCTGTGTAATTCGAAAAAAATACAAAATAAAAAAAAACATCTATTTTTTTTCTTCAATAAAAAAAAAACATAAACAGCATTTTGATGGTTTCAAAATGCAACGCAATACGAATATGAGGCGCAGACCCGGAGAGCCAAATGGATGTTGACGCCTCGCTGTGGAAACCGCGAACCGTCAGAAGGGTTTAACGAGCCCCAGTGGGCCCGGGGCGAAGGCGCGGGAAGCTGGGCGGATGAAAAGGACGCGATCAGCAGCCGAGAAACGGCTGAAGCGCCGCGGCGCTGCTCTAACGAAGGCCGCGAACGCGCAGAGCGACGCTAAACAAGCTCCGCCCCCTCTCTCTGGGGCCTCGCGGCGCGTCAGGGCGGAGGGAAAAGAACAAACGTCCAAATCCGCACGGGGCCTGAAATCCTGGACAAAAAACGCGATGTGCCTTTCCACTGCGAGCACCATGGCTACCAGCTCAGCCGGCGCACGAACACGCCAAAGTTTCTGAACACCTCCACCCCTCCCCCCCCGGAGTTTGGGTTTGGAACGTTCCGCTTCTCGCGGTAAAAACCGTTGTGGATTCACACTCGGGAACATCTGCTCACCGCACTGCGAGAGCTCTGACAGATCCAAGGCCTCGCGCAGAAAAACCTCTGCTCTGCGAAAACCTTGTTTCTGTGAAAACCTCTGCTCTGCGAAAACCTCAGCTCTGTGAAAACCTCAGCTCTGCGAAAACCTCTGCTCTGTGAAAACCTCTGCTCTGCGAAAACCTCTCCTCTGTGTAAACCTCAGTTCTGTGAAAACCTCAGTTCTGTGAAAACCTCTCCTCTGTGAAAACCTCAGTTCTGTGAAAACCTCTCCTCTGTGAAAACCTCAGCTCTGTGAAAACCTCTCTTCTGTGAAAACCTCAGTTCTGTGAAAACCTTGTTTCTGTGAAAACCTCAGTTCTGTGAAAACCTCAGTTCTGTGAAAACCTCTGCTCTGTGAAAACCTCAGTTCTGTGAAAACCTCAGTTCTGTGAAAACCTCTCCTCTGTGAAAACCTTGTTTCTGTGAAAACCTCTGTTCTGTGAAAACCTTTGCTCTGTGTAAACCTCTGCTCTGTGAAAGCCTCAGCTCTGTGAAAACCTCTGCTAACGGTAAGAGGGGAGCAGAACAGCTGCCCAGGGACACAGACCCACCCCGCGCGAGCTCCACCAGCACCCATTACTGCGGTGGTGGTCTGGGAGAGAGGCCTGGGACAGTGACATCAGTGAAGCTGGATTGCGGTCAGAATTACAGCCCTAATGTATCTACTTGGTACAGTGGAATAGAGCTAATGGCTATGACAAGGACTATGGCAACCGGAAAACACACACACACACACGCGTACACGCACGCACACATGCAGGCACACACACACAAACAGAAACACAGACACACTGACACACACACACACACACACACACTGAAATCACTAACGTTGCAAGGTAATGAGCCTCTGATCGTAGCTGCAGTCTCACTGGACGTGCTGGCGTGACGTGTCTAACACGCAGGGAAAACAGTCTGTTTACGCCCCTGTTAAGACTCCAGCACGCGGCCTCCACGGAAGCACACACTGATCTGACAGCAGCCAATTTCTTTTAAGCACTGCGCTAATTACGTAGCCGGTAGCATCCACCCAATTTAGAGGGAGCAATTAAAAGACGGCCATGCAGCAGCGGGGTGGCGGGAGGGAATCATCCGATTGGGGAAGAACTCCGACTGCTTTTCCATACATTACAGAGCACCATCCCGTGGATCGGATTACCGAATGCACCATCGCCATTTCCATTTCCCCGAGCCCAGCTGGTTTTCCAAGCGCGACTGAGCAGCTCAGACGATGCTAACTGTTAGCTTAATTCGAAGGCACTATATAAAGCAAACACGTATATATGTACACGGATCTTATCTCTAAAAAAAAGTGCGCTTACACTTACACACTTTTCAGCTGTTTGTTCACCATCGACACCCCATCAGTGCGTTAATGGCTCTGTAATGGTTCTGTAGCTGTGACCTTGCTGCCCCAGCGTTCCGCATTTAATCCATACGGTCACGATGGCCTTGTAAATCTTTCCGGATTAACAGCACTGACCAAAAAAATGAACAGATATAAATCACATGCATGCATACATTTTAACGACTATTAACTAGCATATTAAAAAGGAGATCGGTAGGATTATCGATTATTTCAGTTTACCTCAGAGTTCTTCACCATATTGTATGCTACGAAAAGAGCTATGCTCAGTGCAGGTGACCAACGACTTATTCCAAGTGCTCAGCTACTTAACACGCTCACTGTACATTACAGTGAAAACAGACTGTACTCGTCCCTGTGGCTGCGGCCTGACTCAGTCATGTGAACACGCATCCGGCTACACGTTCCACAGGATGCCCTTTGAATACCAAAGCAGAGAAAATTCCAGAAAGCACTTCAGTCTCATCACCCCGGGCCTGCTTCCCTGTCAATCAGGGGCGGCCATGTTACGATGAAACGCGCCACACTGGCGCGGCGCATCTGCAGTGATTGGACCTGATTGGCCCCCCGGAGGGAGCGCGGATTGAGTAATCTACACCCCCCCCACCCCCTTCCCCCCAACCCCCCTTCTCTCCGCTTGCGCTTGAGAGGAGCGCCCCCTGCTGGGCGTGGCGAGAACACCTCCGATTTCACGGCTCGGTTGTGGCAATGAGCAGTAGGACCTGCCCGCATTCTGTCGTGTTGCATAATGGGTAAGGAACTGGTCTAGTAACCTAAAGGTCGCAGGTCCGATTCCCAGGTAGGACACAGCTGTCGTACCCTTGCGCAAGGTACTTAACCTGCATTTCTTTAGCAAACATCCTGCTGCATAAATCGGTGCAACGTAATGCGAATGCTACAGTATGTACGAGGTTGTGTAAGTCGCTCTGGGTAACAGCATCTCCTAAATAACTGTGTAACGTAACATAACCTATCCCCAGAACCGCCGGCACCATCCGACCCACAGTTTGGCAGCGGCTGAGTAAGAGTTAGACAGAGAGCCCCGATGCAGAGCGAGCAGCGTGGAATTCCGCACGACCTACGCACCCAGGAAACAGGAGCGAGAGGAGAGCATCGCAGCCCGTCGCACACAGGCCGGGCACAGTGGTGCCTGAAGAGCGGGTCCTGCTGTGATCAAACTTTCAAGAAAAACGAGCACAAAACAAAACAAAACAAAACAAAAACAAAATCCAAGACGCGTTACCGCCCTCGGGAGGCACACCTGAGGTCTGGCGCGGCCGCCTCGGGTTTTAATGTCATTAGGAACCGCCCCCACCTGCCAAGCGTAGCAGGGCAAGCACAGCCCAGCTGTGCAGCCGTGTGGGTCTGGTTACAGAGAATGGGTGCAGACGGGTGCGGATTAGGGAATGAAAGGAGGACGGTTTCCACAACAACGCCGACGCAGTCGGGCTTATAAAGGTCTCGTCGCACAGTGGCTTCTCCGTTTCCGTTCTGTTTAAAGAAAACAAACGGTCCGTGACCTCGGAGGAGACCCCCCAGCCAATTAGTTCCGTTTTAAACTCAGAAGCTCCGCTGGACCGCCTTTATCACCACAACGAGAGCGCAGCTCAGGACTCGGGCAAAGCCACTAGTGCGGCTAGCGTTACTCTAACTAACCGACGGCGATCGTTCCTGGGTTTGACAGTTATGGGACACACACAATCCACAGGTCCAGAAAAAGGCGAGAGAAAAGCAAGAAAAAGCAAAGAAAAAGCAGGAGAGTGTGAGAGAAAAGGGAGAGAAAGTGGGGAAAGTGGGAGAAAGAAGGAAGACAAAAGCGGGACTGTTGTGCTTCGCTCTGTCAGGAAGGGAGGGAATGACGCAGACCCTGGACTTCAGCCCGGGGGTGACAGCAAGCTCTTTTTTTTATTTTTAGGAAGATGAACAGAAGGGCTGGAGGGCTACTTAACCTCCATCTGTGTAGAAAGAGCGAGCCACTTCCTGCATCGCGGAAACTCCAGTGAAATGAAACCGCGTACCCTGTTCTACAGCACAGAGCCGTTTACATGTTTACAGTACGGTACTGTAATCACCAGAGCCGTTCACGTTTACAGTACGGTACTGTAATCGCCAGAGCTGCGGCTCTGTGGTCCACCGCCCCTCTCCCAGGAGTGCGCGCTGTTCCGATACACACGCAGCTCTGCTGTCTGCTCCACTCCTCCTCCTCCTCCGCCTTCTCCCCAACTCTCCCACTGTTCCACCACCTGCGCTCTCCACCTCTCTCTCCCTCCTCTATCCTCCAGCCCCAATCCCCCTCTCCCTCTGACTGCCCTGCCCATGTAGCCCAACGCAGTTCACTGGCCGCTGTTCCCCACCCCACTCTCCCCCCCCATTCACACACTCACTCTCACGCTCTCACCCTCTCCCTCTCACACACACTCACTGGCACTCTCACTCAAGCTCCCTCTCCCTCTCACGCTCATGCTCGCTCTTTCTCTCACGTTCTCTCTCACTCCCACTCTCTCACATACGCTCTTTATTCCTCTCAATCATACACACTCTCTATCGCACACACACACTCACATCACATACACTCTCACTCTCACGCACACACCCTCTCCCTCTCACACACACTCACTGGCACTCTCACTCAAGCTCCCTCTCCCTCTCACGCTCATGCTCGCTCTTTCTCTCACTTTCTCTTTCTCACTCCCACTCTCTCACATACGCTCTTTATTCCTCTCATGCATACACACTCTCTCTCGCACACACACTCTCACATCACACACACTCTCACTCTCACGCACACACCCTCTCTCACTCTCACACACACTCTATCTATCTATCTTTCTATCTACACCCCCCCCCCCCCCACTGCCTGTGCAAGTTCAAGGTCTCATGGGCACCTGATCTGAGCGCGGGGGCGGGGCGGGGGGCTGGATGGGGGGGGGGGTACGGCAGATAACGTCATTCATTAAAGCTAACGCGGCGGGACGGGCTCGGACACACGCGCTCACGGCGCCGACCCGCCCCCCCCCGGCCTCCTTCCGGGTCCTTCCGCCCTCCTCGCTTCCTCCTCGCCGCCTGCGCAGCTGGACGGACGGACGGACGACGAGGCACGCCATGAATTATGCATCCGCCGCGCAGCGGCTGGAGCACGAGGCCGCGGGGGGATCGGCGGCTGGTATAATCGCTGCATTAATGCGTGCTGATACCGGCTTTTCCGCCTTTACGCATGTTTGGGGAGCCATCTCTAAAGCGCAGGGCCTGTGATTTAGTGCAGGGATTGACAGGCACTTCACGTCGCCGCGGAGCTGGACCGGTGTGCCGTCGCCATAGCCACCACACAGACAGACATCGAATATCAGCTGTGGCCACAGATACATGAATACAAAAATGCGTGTCCAAACACCTACTCTGCAGAGACATTTTTTTGGTACGCAGCATTATGAAAAACACCCATGGAGATGTCCTTTTAAAATTCAGCAGGGCATGTGTGTGTATACCACATATATGTGTGTGTTTATAAAGAGGTGATCTGCACTCGTGTATTTGTGCGTGTCAGAGTGAGTGTGTGCGTGTATATGCATACGTGTGCGTATGTGTGTGTGTGTGTGTGTGTGTGTCTCACTGTGGCAGTGCAACGCTGGCAGCAGCTCTGTCCCATCTGTGCCTCGCCCCTCCACCTTCTCACTGCACCACACGTGTCCGCCCTGCAGATACACACACACACACGCATACACACATGCACACTGACACACACACACACACACACAGGCACACACTGACATGCACATGCACGCACACACAAACACACGCATACACACATGCACACTGACATACACACACACACGCACACACTGACATGCACACGCACGCACACACTCGCACTCAGGCACGCTCGCACGCACATACACACAGACATGCTCATGCACACAAACACACACACGCACACACACACATGTATACGCACATACACACACACACCTGAACGTCGCTGGAAAAGCAAAATGTAGGAAGAGAAGGCCATTAGGCGTAACTGCAGCAGACACAAGGCTCCGTGCCCTGAGGGCGTGCCCTGTGGCAGACTGACCGGCACACAGAGGAGAGCTCCACATTCCCAAAGCCCCTAATCCAGGGACAGGATTCTCAAGCCTTTGGGCTGTTTACCTGGACTCCTGCAAAGTGGATACCGGAGTGACGCGGGAAACTAGGGTACATGGTGGACTCGAGTGCATCCGATACAAAAAACTGAGAACAGCCAATCTGAGACTATGATTCTAAAGTCAAGAACAGCCAATCCGAGACTAGGATTCCAAAGCTGAGAACAGCCAATCCGAGACTAGGCACTTGCCTAGTGTGCCAAGTGTGACCGTATCGTGCTACAGGCACTCAGCAGACACTCTTATCCGGAGCGACTTCCACACTGCATCCATTTACACAGCTGGATAGATACTGAAGCAATGCAGGTTAAACAGCTCAAGGGAATCCAACCGGTGACCTTTAGGTTACAAGACCGGCTCCTTGCCCATTATACTACACTGCCGCCCGTTACAAAGCAGAGCCCTAGTTTGCCATATGCTTGAATAGACAGGCAGTATAATCAGAGCGTGTCCGCAGCCGCGGATCCTGAGCGCTCAGCTCGGCCTTGCAGAAGCAGGCGGAACATTCTGTTCTGTGCTGGTTCAGGCCTCGCAATTCCGCAGGTACACCTGCCAACGCCCGCCCCCCCCCCCGTCCCCCCCTCCCCCGTCCCCCCCTCCCTTACAGAAGTGAAATGTCTGAGTGCTGGGTTTGTGGAAGCTGGCTTAAAAAAAACCTGAACAAATCCTAAGGGGGGGATGAAATTATTATGCTACTACTTGTCTGCAGGATTTCAACCTCAAACCTCTGACAGGTTTTAATATAGGCCGGCTCAGCAATAAAATAGCCACCCCCTCCTCCCCGGAGTGAGCCAGGACGGTGATTAGCCCATTTCTTCCCCCCCCCGTAAGGTTCTTGCAGCCGAAGCAGTAGCGCACAAAGCAACGGCACTTCCACAGCGGCACTGAACGGTTTTTGGATGCCATTATAGGAACGAAAGCAGCTCCGGATTCACTGCTCAGCTTCAAGGCAATTAAAACCTCCTCCTACCTCTCGGGCCAATTTAATTATTTGTGTGGGAAAGTTACCCCGGGAGAGGCGGGTCTGCGCCCCGCCCTGGGACGTGTGCGCTGTAAACGAGCCTAGACCTACGCCCACAACGAGGTAAGGGCCCGAAATTCTCCCAGCCCCCCGACATGCCTCAGGGAACGGCCCGTTTACCCGTTCAGTGAGGCACAAACACGCCGGACCGAACAAAGGAAGGAAACGCACGCCGCTGGTGTTCAGCTCTAATCCCGCGCCGGTAGTGTCGGCTCCCAGGCCCGGTCTAGCACCCGCCCGGTTTTACACCCGGCGGCGTCTGGGGTCGCGTTCTCACTTCTACGAGCGACTCTCTGTTCTGTTACGTCGCTGCATTCTGAGAGCCCCCTGAAATGACAGCGCTCGAATGTCTTTACCAGCACCCTGCCTGGAGTTCATCTGAGCCGGAAAATTCCAACAAGGAAGTGGAGCTCCGTGCATTTGGTAACCAGCTGTGAACGCAAGCTGCAGTGTGTGAGCCAGGGGCGGTGTGCCAGGGTCAGGTGATCTGTGAATTACTACGCCCTTCCTTTTTTTTAGCTCTGGTCCTGAAGGGGGGGGGTGGGGCTTAGACCAAAGGGAGGGGGCATTAACTGCTATAAAATCAATCAATGAACAGGGGAGAGAGAGAGACTCAATTCATGAACAGGGGAGAGAGAGAGGGAGAGAGAGTGAGAGAAGGGGGGCGGGAGGGAAAGAGATTAAGCATATGTGTGTGTGTGTGTGTGTGTGTGTGTGTGTGTGTGTGTGTGTGTAGGTGTGAGTGTGTGTGTGTGTGTGCGCGTGTGTGTGAGTGTGTGTGTGTGTGTGTGTGTGTGTAGTGAGTGTGTGTGTGTATGTGAGAGTGTGTGTGTGTGTGTGTGTGTGTGTGCGTGTCTGTGTGTGTGCGTAGGTGAATCTGGGTCCTTCAGTAGCGTCAGACTGACACAGCAGATCAGGAGCAAATGAGCTCCAGATCCAGGAGTAATTCCAGGCCTGCAGCTCCTCTGTCACTGTCAGCAGAGCTGCCCTGAGACACACACACACAAACACACACACACACACGCGCACACGCACACACGCACCAGTGACCTTCCTCTTTTCTCTTCGCACACACAGGAAAGCTGTGGCTCAGGCTCTGAGGTGTGTGTAAGGTCCTTACCCTCTGTACTGAGCCCGGGGCTGGAGGTGAACTTGGCCACATCCACTATTTTGACAGCGAACTGCTGTCCCGTTTCTCTGTTGATACATCGCCGCACAACACTGAAAGGGCCCCTGCAGGAAGAGAAGAGAGAGAGAGAGAGAGAGAGAGAGAGAGAGAGAGAGAGGCTGTTAGCGCTGAGCTGCACCGCAATACATTATATTACATTAGCATTACGTTGCAGGCATTTAGCAGATGCTCTTATCCAAAGCGACTTACGAGTATCCATTTATACAGCCGGATTACTGAAGCAATTCAGCTTTAGCACCTCGGCTCAAGGGTACAACCGCAGTGTCCTAATGTAGCGTCAAGGGTACAATGGGGCAGTGTCCTATACCTGGGAATCGAACCTGTAACCCTTGGGTTAAAAGCACAGTTCCTCAACCATTACACCCACACCGCCGCCGGCGTAAGCCTTAATGAAAAAATGAAGCAGTAGAGTAAAGCGGAGCGGCTCGAACAGCAGGTTTTTACGTCTTTCTCCATGGGAGCGATCGGCGTTCGGGAGACGGACCTCAGGCGCAGCCTCGCCGCGAGCTCATTTCCTGCCGCCGCGGCAGGGAAGCGCGCGCGCGTGCGTGCGCCACCCCGTTCTGTCACCGAAAGAAAACCGAGCGACTGTCGCGGCAGCCTCGGCGTGAGAATAACGCGGGCCCGCTCTCCCCTGCCCTCGCTCCGACACGCAGACATCATTAGGCCCGGCGAGCTTCGCCAGACAGTGAAATAAACGCGGCGACGTCACATCACCGCGATTTTGACAGCGCGCAATAAGGGAGGCACAGAGCACTGAAGCTGCTCTAACTGACGCTGGGATTCAAATGGCGATTATTAAAACCGAGACTCAACGCTCGACGCAGGCACAGAAAACTCTGTACGGGAGATTTTTTTTTTTTTTAAAGTGACAGAAACATCCGCAGTCTTTAACGGTAAACTTGCAAAGGCCATGAACGAGACCCCCGATTGTGAATCTGACCTTTTTCTCCAGGAGGAGCAGTCGGCCTGGACAGTGAGGAAAATGGAACGTTGCCACGGGAGACGCGCGTACGAACGCGCTAAGCGACTGCAGCAACGTAACTGAAAACAATCAGGTCCGCCGTCCGCTACAAGAGGCGCGATCGATTTTTCCGTGATTGATTAGTTACACTGTCATTTTTGCTTCACGTATTGGCGAGTGTGTTCAACAGCACGGAATCTCTCTTAACGGATGCCGGTATCCTGGTAACGGCATTTATATTTGAAAAGTAATTTTCTCTCTATATTTGCCCACAGTTACGACTCCCACTGAATGCACTGTTCCCCGCAATCTAATATTTTCCAATCCAATATCCTAAATTACCTTGGCTTCAGAGGAAGGCGCAACTGTCGAGTAACATTAATAAAACCAACGTGACACAGGGAAAATATCCTGCGGTACGCCAAGCTATTCTCTCCCTGTAAACCAGGAACTGACCGTTTGCCAATTTCTCCCTTACCAAAACTATTTTATCTTCTTTAGAGATCCACAGTTTTCAAACTAAAAAAAAAAAAAACAGTTTTAAAAAAAAAAAACAAAAAAAAAACCTTCACAATCACACGCACACACACACACACGCACAAACATGCACACACACACGCACACGCAGAAACATACTCACAGACACACGCATGCTGACATGTACGCACACACAGAACCGCAGGCTCATCAGTTGCTGAGAGGCGACAGGGTCGCCTCCCTGATGGGACGGACATGTCAATCACACACCGAATGGGCGCCTCCCACCACTCCCTGCTCTCCTCCAGCTCCCTCTCACACAGCTGCCAATCACCCGAGATGAGTTCAGCTGGCAGGCGGAGAATTCCCGCCACGCTGGGAGTTTCCCGCCGCTCTGGGCAGAGGGGTCTGCGGACGCTCTGTCGGCAGCGCACAGCCGCGCGACTGCTCAGGGACAGAAGCTCCCGCCAGCACCCGGAGCGTCACCCAGAAAGGCCAAGCGCACGGTAGCCTACAACACGAGCTGGGATCCTGATACGCTGAATTAAATCAGCCCTACAGCAAGACCTCCACAATATCGAGAAGGTTGGGGGGGAGGGGGGGAGGTACAGCACTCACGCAATACCTTTCAAAAACTGAAAAAAGACACGGTAAAAGGGACGGATATAAAATGCTTCTATGACAGCAATTTCCATTCAGGCTGAAAAGGCCCGAACCATTTTATTCCGCAAACTGAAGACCAGACTTCAGTCCCAGGCTGCGCTCACCGAGAGCATCAAATCGATGATGCGCAAATAAAGTTTAATTCCAGCGATTTATCAGACATCAATGACCTCATTTTGCGAAGCAGCTGTTGCGTTTTTTAAGCTGCAGTGTGTCGCGCACTGGCGCTACGCTCACAGCGTTCAGAGACCATTTCCGACGGGGAGAATCTGTTTTGGAGAGGTGCTAATTATTACATCCTGCTAAGGCCATTCGGAGACCGGCTCAGTTTCCACAAGCACAACCTGCTGGAGCAGATGGGCTACAGGCTCTACAGCCACTCACTGTCCTAGCGGAGAAACGGGGAAGCAGGCTGTCCACGGCTGAGCACTGTACTGAACACTACTCAACCATACTGTACTGAACACTACTCAACCACACTGTACTGAACATTACTCAACCACACTGTACTGAACACTACTCAACCACTGTACTGAACATTACTCAACCACACCGAGCTGAACATTACTCAACTGAACTGTGTCAGCATTACTAAACCAAACTGTACTGAACACTACTCAACCAAACTGTACTGAACATTACATTACATTACAGGCAGAGCGACTTACACAACTTTTTACTTAGCATTTACACTGCATCCATTTATACAGCTGGATATACAGGTATACTGAAGCAATGCAGGTTAAGCACCTTGCTCAAGGGTACAACAGCAGTGTCTTACCTGGGAATCAAACCTGTGACCTTTAGGTTACAAGACCAACTCCTTACCCATTACACTACACTGCCGCCCCATACTGTGCTGAACTGCGTTGAACACTACTTCAACACACTTACACTTTACACACTTACTCAACCACACACTCTGCTGAACCTCATTCCAACACAGTGTTGAATGTAGCCACAGAATACCAAGTCAATGGGAGCCAATCGCAGCGCGTTTCTCGCACTGTAACAGCATTGGATTTGCAGAGGTTAGGTCAGAATAGTGTTCACTGTGTGAACTAAACTGTGTTCTTGGCTAGAAATAGCTGTACAAAATAAGTACTGTACCTTACTGAACCTGTGGTTAGCAGTTGTCTATGACCATGAAATGCACTTTTTGTACGTCGCTTTGGATAAAAGCGTCTGCCAAATGAATGTAACAGGCACAGTTTTAGCATTGCAGCCGCATGCACACACGCACGCTTCTCTGGGCTAAGGAGGCGAATCTTTCCCGTGATTCCCCCTGCCGTTTCGCTGCTCTGACACGAGCGTGATGTCACAGACGCACATCCCGCGGGCGATGAAGTGCCGACGCGTTCCGTGCCGTGAGCTCCTGGAAGAGGAACACCAGGAAGCCCCCCGGGGGAAAAGACAACGCACAGTGCCTGTACATAATCACACGGGGGTCCAACAAAGGCCGTGCTCTTCCTGTTACAGTCCACCTCATACATACAGGAGCCTGTTTCACCAGAACATCATAATAACCTCAGCTGAGCCAGCCTGGATGCATGGCTGAGCACAGTGTGTGCGTGTGTGTGTGTGTGTGTGTTTGTGTGTGTGTGTGTGTGTGTGTGTGCGTGTGTGTGTGTGTGTGCGCGCGTGTGTGTGTGTATGAGAGAGAGATAGAGAGGGAGAGCATGAGAGAAAGGAAGAGGGGCAGAGACAGAGAGGAGCAAGAGAGACTGGAGGAAGGCAGGAGAGAGAAAGAGAAAGAAAGAGGGAGAGGAGAGAGAGTGAATAAAAGAAAAGAGACAGAAAGGAGAGACAGTAGTAGAGGAAATGCCATAATGCTGAGTAAGCATGAATAAGTCTCCTTGGCCGTTAATGGCAGCGGATCAGTGTGGCAGGCAAGAAAAAGACTGATCATTATTAGCCAATCACAGACAAGGAAATGGAATGGAAATATCCCTTCCGTTCCACTGCGGTGAGCACATGACTGAAAAACAGTAAGATAAACTAGTTGTTTGGGCTACAATTCATATCAATTTTTTCTTGATGCCCAGTGAAAATAAACACGATTAATTCTAAGCAAATCTGAGTCTATACTTTTATTACTAACATTTACTTTGCTTTGCATTCCTGGAAAAGCAGAGATAATGTTGTAGCTTGTGAATATCAAACACAGAGCTACAGTACAAGCCATTTCGGTGACTGTTTTATGGCAGTGTAAGTCAAATGTTTATTTTTTTCACTACACTGCCACACTACTACTGCCCGTCTGGGTTCTTCAAAGGAAACTATTTCCTCAGAGAAGCTAATTCACAACTGCAGAGGCTCTACGTTTAAAAGAACCTGCAACAGCTTTGACCCACGGGTCACATGTCCGTAAAAATCCAACCGCACTGCATTGTTTCTTAAAAGAAATAAGAAACTGCCCTTGTGAAGAGAAACAAATGGAACTTTGTGGTACCTACGGCATCCTTAGACATTCAACAGACAAACGTTTCCATGAACGTTCGTCTAGCACCAAGTGTCATCAGAAAGGACTGCAAATGATTGATGCTTTGTATATGAAAACAGACGGACTAATACACAATAAGTGGGGACACACTTGGACTCCACTTTTTCCCCGTTAGAAACTGGGCCATACAAATATAAAAACTGACTTCAAGTTCACATTTTTAACTTCAATCCCGTTAATTTAACGTGGGTTTAGCATGTTTTAAAAACTGATAAATCTGGAAGAGATAATGCTCTCCCTCAGAAGAGGCTTGAGCGGAAATCTTCTGGAAGATTAAGTCATGCAATTGCCCTCTCCCATCCGTCCGTTAATGCAGAAACTGTGAAAGATTAACTTCTGAAGCAACTCGACGGAGGGGAAATGGGGGGGATGGCGGGGGGGACTCAGGCACTCTGAATTCAAACCCGAACAAGAGCTCATTTGGAGAAAAGTCATCATCTCTCGCTGGCTCCATACAGCCCGAGCAATTAGCCCTCATTGGAGCCGCTGCACTCGTGAGTGACTGACAGGGCGGGACAGAATGGAAGCTACGCCCGGGCTTCCGTTTCCCGCCATGGAGACGGGACTCTCACAGCGCTGCAGCTGCGGAGAGGTGCACTCTGGGTGGGGGGGGGCGTGGGGGAGCACAGATGGAGAGGAAGGCGACAGTTACACACACGCTCATCAGGAGATATGAAAGTACAACAATAAAAATCCACCGGAAAAAAAAAAAAAAAAAAAAAACGACCCAGAGACCAGGTGAGCCTGTTCGCCACAGAGAGGGGGAGCGATAATAAAAGAGAGAAAGAGTGAAAACAAAAGAAAGAGCTGAAAAAAACGAGCAAGAACAAGCAAGAGAGAAACAGTGAGAGTGAGTGAGGGAAAGACACACAGTAAGCGAGAGAGAGAGAGACAGAGAGATTGTAAGAGATAGAGAGAGAGAACCAGTGTGTGTGTGTGTGGGTGTGAGAGAGAGTGTGTGAGCGAGGGAGAGAGTAAGCGAGAGAGACACAGACAGTGTGTGAGAGAGAGAGAGGGAGAGAGAGTAAGCGAGAGAGACACAGACAGTGTGTGAGAGAGAGAGAGAGAGGGAGAGAGAGTAAGCGAGTGAGACAGAGAGACTGTGTGAGAGAGAAAGACAGAGAGAGCATGAGCGAGAGGGAGAGAGTAGCGAGAGAGACACAGACAGACAGTGTGTGAGAGAGAAAGAGAGAAAGACAGAGAGAGCGTGAGTGAGAGAGACACAGACAGACAGTGTGTGATAGAGAGAGAGAGAGAGAGAGCACAGGCGCTGTGTTCATTAGTGGGGAAGCGCTGCTGATCCCTGCTCTGACCCCTTTGATCAGCTGGAAGCCGCCCTAATAAACAAGGAACCAAGAGAAAGGAGGTCAGTGACCTCTGCTCTGCCCTGGTTAGTCCCATTTCCCCTCTCACGAAGAGAAGGCCACGTGGGGGGGGGGGGGTCACCCCAGAGACACAGCAGTGGGGCGGGGGGATAGCTCAGAAGCACGCTTCCATGCTTTTCTTTCAAACTCAAGTCATCTCAGGACTTAGCGGTGAGCTGAAGTGGCGTGAAGACGGTGTTCAGCGGGGAACACGAAGTTGAAGAGGTTAAGAGTGCAGCAGAAATCAGACTGCAGGATCCCTCGAGCCGAGTTTCCTCCCCCCCCCGACCCCCCAACCCCCCCCACCAAGTGTCATTACCGCGCGTAAGGGGGGGTTCCCATGTGGCGGGAACGGGCGCCTCCGACGCAGAGAGAGCGTGTCGGTGAATAACCCGGCTGTTTTATTCGCCCACAAAATCCCAACGACGGAGCCGCTTCAGGCGCCGCGCTCAATCAACGCCGCGGCTCACTTCCGCATGGCCGCCAGTGGACATCGCATGTTTTACAGCTCCCGGCTCCACCACTTACCAACCGGGGGGGGGGGACGAGAGGGGGGACAGACGCGTTGGCCCAACGCACCGTATACTCTGCCGCGACTGTCTCCGGTCCGCGCTCTCTCCAGGCCCATTCCGCTGCCATTTCGGCAGAGGGATCTCGACGGAGGACAGGAACAGCACCGGAGGGAGCGGCGCACGCCAACACGCCGCTGACTCGCTGTGATCTCTCCGCCGTCCGCCGTCACAAATCGCGAAACCCAGATCGACGCGGACGATGGACTTACCGAACGATACTTCCTTTCCCCGAGGGCGCGGAACTCTCGAGTTCATCGACAAAGACTGAGGAGTACGAAAAGACGTTTCCGTTCACGGGAAATGCGTACTGCACGTGCCAGTTTTCCCATCGTCAGTCGGCCGCCATAACCAACAGCACTGTTCCAACTGCGTCTACCGTCCCATAATGCCCTACTAAATAAAAATTTTAAAAAACACCCGACATATCTCTGAGTGCTCCAGCAGTGGCAAAACCTGCTGCACGAAAAAGCTGATTATTCCTCTCTGCGCGATTTAATGAGCGATCTAATCGAACGCGGCCTGGTTTATCTCCTGAAGCCTGATCCACCCTTATCAGCTGCTCTTCAACTCTACTACACAAGGACCGCTGTGCTGAGCAAAGAACGAAGAGACTGTGCAAATGCCTTCTTTCAAATGCCTTCTTTCAAATGCTCTCTTTCAAATACAGTGTGGCTACCAGGGCTTGATCTCGGGCTGTAAGGGGGCTCTCTCTCAACTGTTTCCTCAACTGGAGACGTGCGTAAAATGAAGTCCTCTTTTTGAATACCCTGCATGACCATGTCACTCTGGGGAAAAAAAACGTCTGAGAAATAATTTCCAGTTTACCATCGGGAAATTAATTCCCTGCCCTAGGTTAGCTCCCAGCCGTCAGCAGGGTGACCTGTTAGGAGGCGAGGGGGGAGGGTTTAATTGAGCCGTTTTAAGTAATCTGGGATGACAGGTAAACTTTTCACCTGGGCCCCCGGGGTGCACAACATGCTGAGCGAAATGCTAAGTACTGACAAAGGTAAGAACTTTTTAAACTGAAGCGTTTCAGACGGGATCAAAACACCCCCTAACGTCTGTCTGAGCGCAGATCAGGTCTACTCTTCCACCCAGGATTGCCAGGATTGGTTGGCACACCGGCGCAGGCCGTCTGTAGGCTAGTCCCCAGCTGTGCGTCCTGGGCTCCATAACGCATCAAACAACCATCCTCAAAATTGAATCCATATATGCACCAATGCCAGGAAATAAAAGCATCTGGCAAATCCCCCACTCAATCAAGGCGCAGCGGCTATTTCTAATAAAAACCCAAATCCTATTTGATTGGTTAGTGAGTGGCAGGAGAGAGAAGAAAAAAAAAAGAGATAAATTAATAGAAGCGGAGACGGACGGACTGAAAGCCTGAGCCTTTATTGATAACGCATCTCGTGTTCCAAGTCATCGTCCTCAGCTGATTCCCCAGAGCACTCGGGCACCTGTCCTGCTTTCATGTGTGTGGATGTCACCAAAAAAACAGCCTCCCCTCCTGGCTTATAGTACCAAATTCTATAGCGTGTGAGTGTGTGTGTGCGCATGTTTGCGTGTATGCATGTGTGTGCGTGTGTGCATGTGTGCGTGTGTGTGCATGTTTGTGTATATGCATGTGTGTGAAGTGTGTGTGTGTGTGTGTGTGCCATGTGCTCCACACTCCAGGAATCTGTTAATCTTGTTCTGATAATAGCATTTCCTCTCTGCAGAGCTATGTATTACTTATTGCATTTCACAGGTCAGGTCCCATTCAGGGGCACTGCAGCCACAGCCTCAGACCTGAGCAAAATGCTGCCTTCTGAAATCTGCTGAGCCAGCAAAAATAAATACATTTTTAAACCCCAACTTAGTTTCTTCCCCCCCCCCCTTTTTTTCAAGCAAATGTTCCTATTCCTTCTGAGCCACAACCTCTCTGCTCACAGATAGATTAAAATAATATATATATATATATATATATATATATATATATATATATATATATACACAACATGGCCAAAAGTATGTGGACACCTGAACATCGCACACATACGCTAAGTGCTTGTTGAACACCTCATTCCAAAACCACGGGCATTAATATGGTTTTTATAACAGCCTCCAATCTTCTGGGAAGGCTTTCCACTAGATGACTGCAGGGATTTGCTTCCATTCAGCCACAAGAGCAGTAGTGAAGTACCATGGGAAACACCTGTGGAGCTTCGAGGCCCGTTAACCTTCGTTAACAGGTAAGTTACGCCACTGGAGAGTGCAGTGGAAACAGGAGGATGGAGGGTTTAACCAAGGGAACATCACGTCGTTCGTGTCGAGAAGGGGATACACGAGTTTCCAGGAAGTGGCGTCCTATCTGATAGGTTCGCCACGATGTAAGAATTTAATCACACCTTATCCTCCTCCCAGGGTTAAAGCTTGACCTTAAAGGTAGCCAAAATAAAAGATGGGGAAACTAGCTACCTAAGCTTTGCAAAGTTTCTCCATCGTTCAAAGATAGTCTGCACATCTTTTATTGGGCTACCTTTTTGTCCAAACTATTTATCCTTCGTACCTCATATAGACACATCCCTAGCACACCGCAGGGGGCGGGGGGAGGGCCGGGGGGGTGGGAGTGGTGGATCAGGGAGAGCAGCAGAGGCCGGAGGCCCAGCAGAGGCTTAGCAGACTGCGTCCTGCCACCTGCGGCTACTTAATCCTCCTCTCAGCATCAGAGTCAAACCCCGTTAGCCACGGCAGAACAGATCGCCCCCGCCCAAATAAAGCCAAGACGGAGCGGCCCCCCGGGGCGTGGGCACATCGAGCCAGCCTAAAGACGTTGGGGGGGGGGGGGTAGGGGGGGGCAGACATAGTGCTGAGGTGTCTGTTGCAGTTTTGAACCCTCTGCTTTCTGTAATGAGTTCCACTTTTCAAAAATTTGTCCCCCCCGGTTTAGCTCGGTGATTTACTCGACGGGTCGCGTCTCAGCCGTCGAGCCCGTCTCAGGCTGCTCTGGGGAACGGCCCGAGCTCAGCGGCGTGCGCCTCGCGCAAGTTAAGATGTTTTCACAGCTGACAGTGATCGTGATCTCCTTAAAGAGCTCTTTTTTTACAGAGCTCCTTCCTTTTGGATGCCTTGCCACATTCCCGTCCTTGCTTCATGTCGTGAATTGAAACCAAGCCAACCGCGGATAAACCCATCCGTTTTCTAGACAGGATTAAAGTTGTGTACACCGCCTGAGATGTGCCTTTATATACAGATCTATTCTGTTGGCGATATCCACTATACTGGCCAACTCGTGCGTAGAAGCTCCAGACCCAAAATTGCTGGATTAAACCCGAATAGCGGTAACACAGATCCCTACCACAGGACCACCCCCTGACCATCACTAAAAATGATACCTCACTCCTAGTAGAACAGGCCACCGTGTATTGGTGCCGGACATCCCTTACAGTAACACGCTATTCTGATTATGATCACTACCCAACTTTAATTTGGAGAAGCCCCCATGGACCCACTCCCCGTGACACTCCCTTGTATCGGTTCACTATAATCAATCCTCTCGCTGAACCCAGACGCAGGTCTTCCAGCTGGTCATCCACATACTGGAGCAGTAAACACAAGGTAAGGTGTAAAGCACAAGACCCCAAGCGTTAGACCGAAGTCTGTACCAGCTGGTACAAAGTTACAGAGCTTTATTTAGGGGAGGAAAATAGGTACCAGAAACACAGACTTCAGACGAGACGGGCATTCGAGGTCAACAGACTGCAGGAGCTCAAGGGGGAGGGGGGGGGGGCTTAGACCGTAGCCAAAAGTGCAGCCTACATCCACGGGCATTCGCAGCCAGAGCCATTATAAATCTAAAGCAGACTGGGCCGAAACAGCAGGCGTGTGAAACCTTAACTGTGGACGCAGCACTTTCTGTCTGGAGGAAAGACTGAAAGAACTCCTTTGCTCGGACGCTGTGAGTCCTTACACTGACCCCTCGATTAATGCACACCGACTGTACCCCGCCACCTTGTGGGGTACAGGGTAAAGTACTGTAAGGGACAGGGCCCTGGAGCTCTATAGTGTTGCAGATACTGCATACTGGAAGTCAGAACAGCGATCAGAGGCCTAAGGTCAGTCAGAGGCCAGAGGCCTAAAATCAGCCAACGATCAGAGGCCTAAAGTCAGAACAGCGATCAGAGGCCTAAAGTCAGCCAGCGATCAGAGGCCTAAAGTCAGAACAGCGATCAGAGGCCTAAAGTCAGAACAGCGATCAGAGGCCTAAAGTCAGAACAGCGATCAGAGGCCTAAAGTCAGAACAGCAATCAGAGGCCTAAAGTCAGAACAGCGATCAGAGGCCTAAAGTCAGCCAGCGATCAGAGGCCTAAAGTCAGAACAGCGATCAGAGGCCTAAAGTCAGAACAGCAATCAGAGGCCTAAAGTCAGCCAGCGATCAGAGGCCTAAAGTCAGCCAGCGATCAGAGGCCTAAAGTCAGAACAGCGATCAGAGGCCAGGCTCTCTCGCAGCCTATCTAGATTCAGACACCACAATGCACCCCCGGGTAGGGGAGCCTCCCCCACCCCCAAAATAACTATCCTGCTGAGCCCCATAAGAGACTACACATAGCGTGAAGCCACCTGCATCTGGGCCGGTGGGCTCAGTGGAAACAAGGCGGTAGCCCTGCTGCGACTCTGATCGAGATCTAACAAAACGAAAGCGCACAGATGTAAAACTGAAAACACAAGAGCAAGCTGTCAAACATGACAAACCCAGACAGAGTGTGTGTGTGTGGGGGGGGGGGAGCGCACTACAGCAGCATACGGGGGCCAGTTATGTTCACTTTAGCAGCACTAGCAAGCAGCGGGGTTTCCGCCAGAGAGACTCCCGCCCCTCCTCGAGGAACCGAAGCTGACAGCAGACGGGCTGCTGATTTATCCACCGCGCGACGCTAGCCGTGCGGGACGCGGCTGCTCCGATACCGCAATTCTGCTGACTGCAGGGAGCGAAACCCACGGTTGGCTGGTCCGGCGATTACAGGGGAACAGAACATTCCAGACAAAGGATGACAATCACTTCAGCGAGCAACTGCGCACACCGCATAGCGGTTCTCCGGGTTCTGTCAAAGAAAATATATAAATTAAATAAATAAATAGCACACCTGAGCCACAACCTGAGTAAGAAAAAAAAAAACAAATTTAAACATAAGAGCTTTTCGTTAGATTTAATAACGCGGCACAAGCGGGAGGCCGGACAGAACGTGACGGAACTTTCACAGCCTTCTGAACTTCACGACGGTGCCGAGAAGCGACGGAACGTTCCGCTCTCATTTTTTCCGCGAACGTAACGACCTCCGTCGCCGCCACTGCCGCGCGGATGGCGCCCTTGCCTCGGTCACAGGCGACGCGGGACTTAGAGCTGAGACGCGGCGCGGGGGGGGGGGGGGGGGGGGGGGAGCTCCACCCCCACACGCGCCCCAACGGCCCCCCCTGCGCCGAGCAGCGTCCGCGCGATCGCAGCCGCACGGCGAGCCGGCCGCAGCAGAGATGGTTAAACACAGAGGCGGCGCGCGCGACTCCTGGCCCTGACGTTAGCCTCGCGGCGCCTCCGCGCGCTCCCTCCCATCGCTCGTCCGGCGGCCTCGATGAGGCACTTCCACGGACGGGGGGGGGGGGGGGGGGGTTCTGACCGGCTGGGCCGTCCTCTCCATGCTGTCGGCTCTCTTCAACGACACATGGGAAATGGTGAGGAGAGGCCGGTCAGAACACAAAGAGGAGCCAGTCTGAAGCTCTCATTCAGTACCTTTGGAATTATGAAAGGGCGGAACATGAGATTCACTGAACTGCACAGGTCAGTCATCAGACGACCCGTTTTCAGAACTGAACTGAAAGTGTATTTTTAGGCAGAGGGATGTAAAGCAGGCTGGTGGTTTTCTGACTCCACATGGGTGACAGAGGAGAGGGAAGTGAGCTAGCATTAGACCCACTTCCCTCTGTGCTGTCCTTCCACTACCAAAGACGGCCTCATGATTTCTTGTCAGGGTGTACAAACAACACCCCAAAGGCCTCCACACCAACCCTGCCACACACAGCACCGCAAAGACCTCCACAACAAACCCCTCACACACAGCACCGCAAAAGACCTCCACACCAACTCCATCACAGCATCCAAAAAATCTCCACACCAACCCTGTAACACACACCACCCAAAAGACCTCCACACCAACCCAGTCACACACACCACCCAAAAGACACACAGCCCCCAAAAGACTTCCACACCAATCCTGCCACAGGCAACCACACCGTCAATCTAATGATGTCATTCAGCGGCACACTAGAAACTGTGCTTGGTGATAACTCTCATACATTATGCAGAAGTTTCCAGTGAGGAAAACGCATCAGCTAAATGAGCCGATCGCTATAGCAGCAGAAGTCCCACTCAGCTACCCCCCCCCCCACCCCATAAGGACATCAGAATGTTTCACAGGGTGGGGCTGTGACAGACAGGCTGAATAATTTCGCACAGGCTGTTCCGTAAGACCATCAGAAAAGGACACTTCAGTGCAGATTCAGTTCTTCAAGACACCTAATTTTTTTCAAATTAGTTCTGCATCTTGCAACAACCCCGTACCATGTATAATAACCTGTGTGCGTGTGTGCGTGCGTGCGTGTGTATAAATGGAAGTTAAAATTTTAAGTTGTGGATATCAAACAGGCTTTTGAGAATGAAACCAAAAGAAAGTTTAAGGTTAGTCAATTCAACAGCATCAATATTACACGTATTGGCTAACATATTCCACTTCTGTAAGTTTCCCTGCATAAGAGCATGTGATAAGCGACTCTAATGTAATACAATCTAACACATTTGATGAATGAATGTTTTGCTGCCTCAAACACAGCCTTGCTATGATATTCCCCATGGATATTCCCCATCTTAGCGTTTGTCTCCACCAAACTGCCACTGCTCCAATCTCTGCGTGGGTGGAGGGGGGGGGGGGTATTACAGACCCCCCCGTGCCCTTCAGGGGTGTCATCCTAAGGTCAGAGCAGTCTTGATTAACAGTGAGCCCGTCCAGGTTGCCAACTGACAAAGTACGGATTAGAGGGAGAGCCACAGGCTGGATTAAACGGCACTAGAGCACGGAAAGGAAAAGATGCGCTTCCAGGAGAATCAATCTCAGCGTGAGCTTCTGTCCTCGAAGCAATGACGCGGCCTCCTTCCTCTTCCCATTGGTCGCTCTCTCAACACACTGACAAAATTCATTTTCAAAAAGTCAGTTTAAGCTCTGCGCGATTATTCTCCATCAACATCGACACAAACGAACAGGGTTCACACGTTAACATTTAAGATTCTGCATAAGTGAAATGTCAGGATGGAACATAATAAACAAAAGGAAAAGGTTTGGTGGCCAATGAGACGTGGCAGTCTTTCGTCTCATTAATAAAAAAAAAAAGCCCAGTACCTTTAAATTAAGACAGGTAACAGACTGCTACACTGCTGAATGGAAACTTTTCTGTAAAGACAGAGAGGTGTACATAGAAAGGCGCACAGCTTCAGACAGCCCAAGTGATCTGACAGGACACGCATCCAAACACGGCAAGGAGAGGACAATCTAGAGAGCGGGGGTCGACTCGTCGGGTCTAACCAGGCAGCAGGGGCCAACTGGAGTGGAAAGTGATCGACTCAGCGGGTCTGACGAGCCAGGAGGAGGAGATCGCCGCGGGGACAAGCTGTCAGTCTAACCGTCAATCTGGCCTCAGCCCGGACGCAGAGAACACTTCGCAGCTCGGTCTGAGGCCCCCAGGCTGCACATGCTCAGATCAGGGCAGGCAAGGGTCCCATCTGACAGGAAGCAAGCAGGGCAGGGCAAAGGAAAAAAAGGGGCTTCTTCTAGGGATGCACAATAATATGAGGGTCATGATGTCAGTATCAGCTGGTACAAGCTTAAAATGTAGCTATCTGGCAGCAACCAGTCCCATTTACACAATTCACACAGGACATTTTTTTAACCGTGTGATGGGAAATACAAGACAAGAAAATTGTGTGGGAAAAAAAAACAGAAAAAAAAAAACAACCGGGCCAACTAAGAAACAAGTGAACGTTTGAAATTACATTTCGCTTAGGCTTACACATTTATGAGTAAACACATAAATAGTTCAAGTTCTAGTTCACACCAGTCATCACGTTCCGTACACCCAAAACACAAACACCTGCCCTGCTGTACACTACAACACAGACAAGAAAGCCTAGTTACTACAAATAAACCCAGCGCACAAGCAAAGACCCATTCTGCACAGTATTCCCAGGGGAACAAGCAGACTTGTCTGTGCCCACATACTCCAGCATCGGGAAAGGCAGGATATTATAACCGGAACTCCGCTGTCTCCATCCGACTTAAAGATCTTACGCTAACCGTTTCGGTCAGCTAAACTGCTTAATGGGCCGGGAATGAAGAGGGGCCGGAGCCCCAAGGTCAGGATTTGGAAAGAGATGTTTTTTTTTCTTTTTCCCAGGAGCCGTGATTCCACAGACTGCTGAGATCTGCGTCTGTCCGGAGCAGTTTCAGTTTCAGAGGACCCCCGTAACCCTGGCACTGCCGAGGCAGTCCAAGAAAGAAATAGGAAGCGTCGGGGTGAAAGAAAGAAAAAAAAAAAGAAAGAAAGAAAGGCGGGTTTTAATTTAAAGCTTTTTTTCATTGATGTTGGGGGGGTCACTCTAAACCCATTAGCGTGACCCCGGCTGAGCGCCAGCACATCAGAGCACGGCCCGCACACTGTTTCCACGGAGACGGCCGTCTGGGCGGGCGATGAACTGCGGCCCGGTGCTGAGGCCCCCAGACTCTCACACACGCGCTTGCAGCGCCGGGACATCCCATTCCCGGAAAAGACAGAGAAATGAAACGCACGCGTAAATAAAAAATTTCCATTAAAGAAAGGATCGCGCGGCGAGGACGGGCAGGCGGGAGAGTGACAGCGCGAATTATAGCCTGTGGCCCCGCCTCCACCCCCCGACGCCCGGTTCCAGGAGCTGGAGGTGGGAGGAATTGTGAGGAGGGGGGAGTGCGTGTGTGTGTGCATGCGTGTGTGTGCGTGTGTGTGCGTGTGTCAGCAGCAGCGATATAGGCGCGGCACCCGTAAACCTTCGCCGTATGAATATTTATCACCCGTGGCACATAAAAGCACTCTCTGTTTTAGCAATTACCTGGCCGCTGCTGCCAGCAGAGACAGAGTAATCTCATTTCCATCGCTTTATTTCCTCAACCTTTCACCTTCCCCCCCCTCCTCCCCCACCATGCGCCCCATAAACTTCCCATGATGGAGGGGATGAGTTGGGGGGGGGGGGGGGTGTGTGTGCGACATGTGGGGAGGGGCCGGCTTCTCTTAATCCAGCGAGGTTGCCGAGGGCAACACCCAGCGGGGAACATCAGAAGGAGGGGTTTTTCGCGGGCGCACATCAAAGCAGAGCGGCGGCGATTGAAGCCGACCCGAGCGCCGCCGCCAACGCTGTACCCGCGCTGCCCGCCTCCTGCCTCCCTTCCCAGGGCTCCTGCAGCAGGGCCGCCGCCGCCAACGCCGTACCCGCGCTGCCCGCCTCCTGCCTCTTCAGCAGGGCCGCCGCCGCCGACGCCGTACCCGCGCTGCCCGCCTCCTGCCTCCCTTCCCATGGCTCCTGCAGCAGGGCCGCCGCCGCCAACGCCGTACCCGCGCTGCCCGCCTCCTGCCTCCCTTCTCAGGGTCCCTGCAGCAGGGCCGCCGCCGCCAACGCCGTACCCGCGCTGCCCGCCTCCTGCCTCCCTTCCCAGGGCTCCTGCAGCAGGGCCGCCGCCAGCGCTGTACCCACGCTGCCCGTCTCCTGCCTCCCTTCCCAGGGTTCCTGCAGCAGGGCCGCCGCCGCCAACGCCGTACCCGCGCTGCCCGCCTCCTGCCTCCCTTCCCAGGGCTCCTGCAGCAGGGCCGCCGCCAACGCTGTACCCACGCTGCCCGTCTCCTGCCTCCCTTCCCAGGGTTCCTGCAGCAGGGCCGCCGCCGCCAACGCCGTACCCGCGCTGCCCGCCTCCTGCCTCCCTTCCCAGGGCTCCTGCAGCAGGGCCCGGACGCACCTCCCGGTGCATGCTGGGTATCAATTTTTTTTTTAAAAGTCTTGAGGCAAGACGAAACAAGACTGCATACCAATGTGCGCAGGCACCAAACAACAGAATTTTTTTAAATCATCGCCGTGGCGACAAGGCCTTTGTAACAGCACATCAGCGTCAGAATGTTCAGTTACGAACATTCTAATCACATCGTAACCTCGCACCTCAAAGGGCTAAAAAACGATTAGCATCTTTCTGTACGTTCTGGGCTGTGTCACCGGACAGTCACAACGCACCCTCTGAAGCCAGAATTTAGTCTACTGGCCCGCGGGGAGGGAAGTGCTAATTGACTGAGCAACAGCAGCAGTGTCACACGGCAATTCACTTTTCTATTCAAGTTTTTTTTTTTGTCCTTTGTGGCTGGACTGCAACAGCGGGGCCAGCCCTACAAACGCAAATGTCTGTGACTGACCGAGTGACTGAGTGATGAAGTTACACCATTGGTTGGCCGGGATCACGTGTGTTAGGTCCAGCCACATACGAGTTTGTTTCCTAGTCTTTTTTTTTTACCAAAGCCAGTTTCCCACTGCAGTGCTCATGGTGCTCGGATGCACTGGGCCCGTTTCTGGGACGACGGGTGAAACGCGGAGGACTCAGGTGCTACCAGAGGAAGCAGCCGACGGAGGCACGGGGATTAACGCGACGAGGGCTAATTTTTAAGCTTTTCTTCCCCCTGCTCCTACAGTACAAGCCACCGGTGTATAATTACTTCGGCAAGGCATGAAAACGATGCCTGTGCGGACAAAGGATACCCTGTCGCGTTCACAAGTTTAATTTAGCAGCCGTTTTGAAGACAGGGACCGGTGAATCATTAAATGCAATTATAACTCAGTCTGGCGCAAATGTGCACCGCATTTTAACAGCAGCGGACCAGCGTCTCAGCGGAGAGCCTTTGGCCTTGCGCAGCCCAGCCCAGCCCAGGCCTACGGTGTCAAATAATCAGCGGTGAACCACTGCTAAGAGCACCAATTAACTCTGCGCTCCAGCAGCGACTGGGCACAGCATCTCAACGAGCTCGCACTAAGAGACAGACGCGCTGAAAATTAAGAACATTTTTTTTTTTTTATGCATTTCTTCAAAAGGTAAAGTTCAGATGTTTACATACACGTGCATGTGTGTGTGTGTGTGTGTATGTGTGTGTACGTGTGCGTGCGTGTGCGTGTGCATGCGCATGCATGTCTGCCCTTGTGGAGTGTATTGATCGTGAGGTCAGTCAGACACAGCAGAGTCCGGGAAGCTAAACTGCAGTAAGATCTGCAAGCCGACACACTGCCAACGCTGGGATGATTGTTTGGAAAATGTAATCCGCCAATTTCTGACTACAAATGGCGTGACTAAAAATTATAATTAGCCCAGTAATCTGGTGTGTTACTCCAAAAGTGTAATCTAATACGATTACTTTTGGATTAGGCTACTCCCAGGTTTCATTAATGGCCAAGAATATTCTAGAATAAAAGCGCTAACACCTGCGGTAGTTGGGCCCCGGAGGCACTGCATGCTGAATCACAGAGACGCTGAGACAATAAGAGTCCGGCGCCCGGAAACGCCGCTCTGCCCAAAGCCCTCAGACCTGGCAGGGAGCCAAAATAATGACACAGCGCCCCGGGAATCCGTGTCGGGGCGCGGCGTCTCTGGGGGGGGGGGCTCTCTCCACCCCTCCCCCCCATCCCCCCGTGTGAGAGACGGGGGCCCGGGACCTGCCGGCTGAGCACATCACGGTGACAGATACTCCCCGACTATTCAATTAGACAGAAAACCCCCAAAATCTCTCTCAGCTTGAAATTCACTTATAAAAATAAATAAATAAATAAATAAATAACTAAAGCTGTCGCTGGGAATGAATCAAGCTGGTTTGCCAGTGAAAGAGGATTATTTGTTTTCCTGCGCTGCAGCAGTGTGGTTGCGTAGGGGTCAGGGGGCTGGATGAGCGACGCTGCCAGCGTCTGCCGTTTCCCTGGAGACCGCAGCTCAAGGAAACTACGCACAACTCAGCCTTCATTTCAACTCCCAATATCTGCTCACCAGGACGACACTTTCCACAAAAACAAGCTTCTCAGCCAGAGGACCAACACCAGGGTACTTATCTACCCCCCTAATCATGCTTTTTTACTCTCACAATAAAACACTTTTATAAAACATTTTTTAAATGAAATACTTCATTAAATACGGGGGATGAGAGCCAATTAACAATTAATAAGCTGTCGACTTAAGTAAACAATAACAATAATACTCTGCACATTGCCTTTTTTTATTTTCGGAGATTTACCAGGCTAAGAAGAGATAAAAACAACAATAACTGGCAGATTTTTTGCAAAACACATTCCAGAGATGAAAGCCTCAGGATCTGAACCAAAACAAACTGGGCTTGTAACTCCAGGGTAGTGGGCTTGATTCCCAGGTGGGGCACTGCCATTGTACCCTTCTTCAAGGTACTTAACCCGAGTCGCGCTTCAGTAAATATCCAGCTGTAGAAATGGATTATACGTAAAGAGTTTAAGCTGTGAGAGTCACTGCGAACAAGCACATCTGCTGAAACACCTGCGGCTTTCACACCTACGACAGGAAAACGTGCCGATCGGAGCAACTTCACAGAGCCGTGAACGAAACTGAAATTTTCACCTGCTTTAATCCACTTTAACGCGGAAGTGCAGGTTATGTAGATATGGCCGATTAATCAGCAGGTTGCAGGGTCAGTGTGTTTCTGATACAGGGAGGACACTGTCTTTCAGAGCTATAAACACAGTTACCTGAGGCCTTGTTACCTAATTAACCCGGGGCCCTTCTCGAAAGCGTCAGATGTCCAGTCATACAGCCCTGACGAAGCTCTGACGAAGGTAGCCTGCTGCCAGAACGTTGGCGATTAAAAAACTGCATTGGAGGAATGAGCGCACCACCTTTGCTTTTTTAAGTTTTTACTTTTAAATCCCTTGGGCTGCACCTCACCAAACGAAGCGTGCGTTCTCCCTTTCTTTTTCAGACAGGTGTGCCTCAGAATTACACCTGTCAGTCCCCCCCCCACCCCCCCACCCCGTCGACAGCCATTACACCCCAGCGCCTCCCGCTCAGTATTCCTGTCACAGCCGCGCGCTCGCCGATATCAAAACAAACAGCAGGATCGCCGCTCCGCGAAAGGTCAACGGCTTGAGTTGTAAAACACAGGAGCAGATGAGGAATCGGTTTCAGCGGGGCAACCCTCTTACGATGAGTAATGCATGCACATGCATATGCATGATTTATTAAATATGGCTGTGGGAGAGCCACTGAGCGGCAGGTCTAATCCCCTCCGTGCAGTCCTGCCGCTTTAAGGCCAGTGTGCAGCTAGGCGAGAAGCTGCTACTGCAGCAGACGCACGTACACACACACACACACACACACACACACTCACGTACATATGCGCACACACACACACACTCACATACATATGCATACACACACACACACACACACTCACGTACATATGCAAACACACACACACACACGTACATATGCACACACATATGCACACACACATGCAAACAGCCAGACACATGCACACACACACACACGCACACACTCACACACACAGACACACACACACGCTGGCGCGCTGTTGCAGTGCCGCGGTCTGAGCGCGCTCGCTGAGAGGATGATGTAATCCCCATCCCGCCCGGCCTCCTGCTGTCTCCCGGCGAACATCGTGTGCTCTGTGCCAGGCGACGGCAGGACCCGCGTCCGTCGACAGACGCGTTCCGTCCCCCAATCTCAGCCCCTAACGCGGTGGGAGCGGATCAGGCAGCGGCGCTGATCTCCACACCTGATCTCAGCCTCAAATCAGATGAGATACGGCAGACGGAGTCTAGATACGGAGGGGCAGCCTGTTAACTTGCGGCGGGCATCATTCCACCAAACATGCATCGTGTGGCATGGGATCTATGAGAGCTTATATTACTTCAGTGCAGGAATGAAGCAAACAAGCTTTTGTGCACACAGACACACACACGTGCTGGGTCTCAGACACACACGGAGAGGGCTGGGTCTCAGACACACACGCTGGGTCTCAGACACACAGGGAGAGGGCTGGGTCTCAGACACACAGAGAGAGGGCTGGGTCTCAGACACACAGAGAGAGGGCTGGGTCTCAGACACACACGCTGGGTCTCAGACACACAGAGAGAGGGCTGGGTCTCAGACACACACGCTGGGTCTCAGACACACACGCTGGGTCTCAGACACACAGAGAGAGGGCTGGGTCTCAGACACACACGCTGGGTCTCAGACACACACGCTGGGTCACGGGGAGATGGCTGTTCCTCGGTGTGGGAAAGGTACATGCTGTTCTCAGAGCTCCCCAGGTGGTTTGCCCCAGGTGTTCGTTAGCCCCACTGCAGAGAGGGCATCTCTGAGAAACCACCTTCAGCCCCTCAGGGCAGTGACTCCCCCCCGCGCCACACACCGGTCACCTATTAAGACACCTGAATTATTAACAACGGACACAGAGACACAAAATCTCTCAATCCCGAAATCTGCCCAGCCCCCCCCCTCCCCCCCCCAGGGCTGAGAGTGCACTTAGAGCCAGTCAATCCCAGCGGGAAAACTCCCCCCTTAAAACCCATCTCTCTCCCCCACCCCCCTGCTCCACTGAGCCAGAGGAAACCGAAAACCACAGGCTCAGTGCGCCTTGCTGAACACTGTCCGTCAGCATCATAGCAACGTCTGGCCTGCTTCCCGTCAAATACTCACCACAGACAGACAGACAGGCACTTTCATAAAATAGAATTCACATACAAGTAGGGCTCCACGGTGACAGTCACCCGTTTCCTGTTCTGGCACGCTTTAGCCAAAGATATTTACACACATACTTGTCTATTATCTCTGGAGGCTGATCGATTTGCATGTGTATGAAATCGCCTAAATCACCATCAGAGCTTCACAGCGATGAATAAGCTGAGTGATGTCATGGGTTTATATAATGGTGTAATGTCTCATTCAAACTGCCAAAAAGCTATACATAAAAATATGTTCTAAGCAATATAAGGTTCATTCAAAGGACAGTCACTTAAATTGTATTTTAATCCGGGGGTTATGAAGAAGCAGAACAGACTGTCTTCAAATCCCGTTAACCGGAAAAAAACAAACAGCACAGGTGTTCTGCTGGTTATCAGTTAATTTTGTGGAGAGTCCTGTCCAGGCAACCACAGCATACATGTACTGTGCCACTGAAACAGCACACCAAAGTACCTGGGGCCGTCCTCCGAAAAATGACCAGAGGTTTCTCTCACATTCATCATGTTTCACACAGACCTAAACATCTGACTAGAAAGGGAAATCGGCAAAATAAACCCGGAAGGAGGAATCCATTACCTGTGCTGGGAAGGACTAGCCCATGTCATGTGTTGACTGGGCTTTATGGACAAATGCTCGGCATATTCAACGGAAGCCCTTCCTTGGGTTTCACACCATTGCTAAATTTATAAAGCCCCTCCTCCTTTTCTTACGAACACATGCGCTCCCTGGGGGTTCAGCTAGCGACGGTCTCAGCTGAGGAAAGCTGCCAAGAAGTGGGGGAGCTCCTGAGGAAAACACCGTCTGCGCCCCAAACAACAGCTAGAGAAGCCTGCGCTCTCACTCTCTCTATCTCACATAAATACACACGCACACCATGCATAAAGATACGCGCGCACACACACAGCCACAGACACACGCACGCACGCACGCACACACACACACACACAGCCACAGACACACGCACACATAAAGATAGACATGCGCGCACACAGACACACACACACACACACATAAAGACAACAACAATAAAACAACAATAAAAACTAAATGTATTCTTTGCGCCCACAAAACCCGCAGTAATAATCTT
The DNA here is from genome assembly GCF_018555375.3 of Anguilla rostrata. Taxonomy (NCBI): domain Eukaryota; kingdom Metazoa; phylum Chordata; class Actinopteri; order Anguilliformes; family Anguillidae; genus Anguilla; species Anguilla rostrata. The sequence continues at coordinate 29,485,035 of NC_057947.1, read as the reverse complement.
GGCCACACTCCATTACAGAGAAGAAAGAGGGAATCAGATTTTTTTTACAGAAACTCATAACGACTGGGTCATCCCGGTATACATACATCAGAGAGCCAGTGGACTTGCTGGACACGCTGCTCTGGACTAAATAAACTACCGTACTAATAACACCACGGTGTGAGGCAGCAAACCTCCGGTAGCCTGCGCTTAATATTCTCACCGTGTCCTCAAACGGCCACTTTGCCCAGCGCGCAAGGTCGTACGAACGCACGGGCACATCTGCCACCAACGCAACGGAAGAGATAAAAGCAGGGCCCACGAGACTATACGAATGATGGATGGGAGATCCTCGGACCCACCTGTCACCATATGGACCAACCCACGGGACCGACTAATGCACTTTTTAAACTGTAGTATGGCTCTACTCCGGGTGCAAACAATGCCCATGAGACAGATTAGGAGACGCGTTTCGAACCGGAGGCCAATAAAAGACAGGGCAGCCACCATACTGTCCAGTACTGCCTGTGAAATCCCCTGTCACTATGGAGAGACAGGGTTCCTAACCTGGGTTCCTCACCAGGGTTCCTCACCTGGAGAAACATGCTTTTCAGTGGTGATCATGGGAGAGACGGCTGTGTTCATGATCACGGACGGTTTTGGCTGAGGAAACAATATGTAGTTCACCTGGCACCTGATCTACCAAAGGAACTTTGAGAAACTGCATCACATGAATCTTCACTAAGGATGGATCACTGGTGACAAAAAAAGGTAGCAAGGCTCCCATCGAGCAGCACACCCCATTAACTCACAGCAGGGGGTGCCACACCCTCCCAGGGTCGACTGCAGTCAGTGCATCTCCTCAACCCTCCACCCCCCCCTCGCCCCATCTAAAAAAATGTACTTATTTATTTACTTTCTAACCCCTCAGGCACTGCAAGACACCCGGCGCTCTGGAAACTGAATCCCGTCTCAGCAGTGCTGCGGAAATGAGCTTTTCCAAGAGGAGCATCCGAACAACTCACCGTGCTTTATGTGTCAGAGCATTAGAGAATACAGCTAGCGAGAAGCAATGAAGCTTGCTTAAAAAAATAAATACAAAGAAGGAAACTAAAAAAACTGAAAAACCCACATCAAACAATTAGGAACACATGGGATTCGGAGTAATGTGAAAGTGTGCATCATTATACTTCCACACCGTGCTGGGTAACAAAGGAAGAGAGAAACAAACAAACGTTTCCGTTTACCGACGACAAAAAGGTAGCAACGAATGGAAACAAGCCTGCCAAGTAACGGGTGGGGGGGGGGGGTGTATTTACAGAGGATAATTCATTCATCAAATGTGTCTGCTGTCTTCTGCAAAACGAACCTGACAAAAAAAGAACAGTATCCGTCTCCCCTGCACGAAACGCAAAAGAGGACTGGCAAAGAACCTGCGATTTCGCTGTGAGTTAGACTGCACCGCCCCCTCACACCTGCCATTTTCAAAGCATGCGTCTTTCACCTCTTTTTGCATCGGGCCACAAACAGCATCCAGCTCCTCAGGGCCCACGCATGGAACATGCGTCTCTCTGCCAGTTACTGGCATGACGTTAGCGCCCACAATGCACCAGTGCAGCTTACGGGCATAACGTTAGCACCCACAATGCACCAGTGCAGCTTACGGGCATAACGTTAGCACCCACAATGCACCAGTGCAGCTTCCTGGGATGACGTTAGAGCTCACAATGCACCGATGAGGAAGAGATCTTTGCAGGTCTCCAGTGAGTCCCACCACCTCGTCTGTGTTCGGAGAGGAGTTTACAGCCTGCCTCTACACCTCTTAAGCTTTTTTTTTAGGGTTTTTTAGAACAGAAAAGGGAATTGTCAAGAGAGGTAAGATTCATAGACTGCCTGTTTCACTGCACTTGCAACCCTGAGCATTCCATGAATAATGCAACAGCACAGCTTCTGATACTGCACAGAATGTGCGTCATCAGTGCACGAACACACACACAGACTCACACACACACACACACGCAGACTCACACACACAGACTCACGCACACACATCACACAGACACAGACTCACGCACACACACACACACACACAGACTCACACATATCCACAGACACAGACTCACATGCACACACGCACGCACACACACACACACAGACTCACGCACACACACACACACACACACACACACAGACTCACACACACACACACACACACAGACACGCACACACACACACACAGACTCACGCACACACACACACACACACACACACACACACACACCAGACCACACACACACACACACACACACACACACACACACAGACTCACGCACACACACACACACACACACAGACACAGACACAGACTCACACGCACACACACACACGCAGACTCACACACAGACTCACACGCACACATGCAGGCACACACACACACACACAGACACACATGCACACACACATACACTTTCATCTTACTGAGAATATGTATCACTGTGGGCTCTGAATCATTAGAAATTTTTTTTTTAATAAACAGAAAATCGCCAACCATCATTATCACCACCACCATCATCATCATCATCATCATCATCATCATCGTCGTCATCACAGTCCAGTCCAGTCTCAGACTGACCCCCATCTATAAATGCAATGTAAACAGAAAAATAAAATAAACTATAATCAGATCAGAGCTAAAGATGATGACAATGACATAACCATGACGACCACGAATAAACTACAACAATGTATCCAGACGTGTATCACCAAACGTAAAAGAGCAGGAGAGGGGGCGGGATTTAGCAGAAGAACGCACCACAATCTGACAGCCTTCTGGTGCACACACACACACACACACACACGGCCAGCTGGCACTACCGACGGTCAAACAGCGCACAGTCCACAAAACACAAACGACACCGTCCTGCGAATCACCAAAGAGGCTGTTCTTCAAGTGAGGTGGCTGAAATAGCCCCTCCCCCTCTCACACTTCCTGTTTCTCTGACCCCCCCACCTCCTGACAGTACAAGTCTCAAACTGAGCAGCTCAGCCAAGCCAATGCAATCTGTATTCAGGCCAATGCACCCTGAAAATGAGACTGAAGTGAGAATGAAACCAAATGAAATTAAACCAAATCAATTTTTCCTCTGAAAATTACCGGAAAATTGGAAGGAAAAAAAAAATTTGGATGCGAAGTGCCGGTCAGAGCAGGGTAGCGTGCCAGCCTCCTAACCCATGAGACCGCGCCTGGTGCAGGCACAGCAGGGCGTGAGCGGCAGAGCAGCTTGTGTTTACAGAGCAGCACGCGGCACGCTTTGCTCCCTAACGGAGCAGGAGGTCGCGGTGTCTGCTCCGCACGAACACCCGCTGTCCTCTGCTAGCGGGCGCTACGCGCAGAACCAGCTCCCGCAGGCCAGCGCCCCCCTGCACGCTCCGCTGCCCCCCCATTTTAGGCACTTATGAGGCTCGGGAAAGCCGTCAGCCAGGCCCAATGTGGTTCCCCTGGCAACAGGAGAGAGCGCGTGACAGACAGCGGCTCACACAGCCCCCAACCTAACGGGGAGCGGACGCGCCGGCTTCTGAACACCTTAATTTTGACAGACCTGCACATCCGCAGACCACAGATATTCACAACCGCCGCCGGTCCATACAAACAGGCCTGGGAAACCCAGGGGTAACTCTGGCAACGCCAAGCAGAACATGGGAGAGGAAGAGCGATGCGAAAGGTTCGAAACCGAATTGTGGATTACCGTGGATTACCTGTGGCATGCTGTTTTCCATGACCCAAGAAAAAAAAAAAGATTATAATTTAATTTGGGGAAACCTCAAATTCGTGACCTCGACCAGCCCGAGTAATGACCTGTGCGAAACGCTCGTCCCCAGTGACAGAATCGAACCGCTGCGGGAAGGCGCAGCAAATGAGCACTCCTGCGTCCCAGAAGCCCTTGTGGCGGGTGTGTGGGTGCCTAACGGTATGGAATGTGACAGGCCCAGGTCATCCTGTGACAGCAGGGCTACTGGCGGGGTGGGGGGGGGGACAGGGTTAAGAATATCCAGTTCCTTCCTGTTCTTCGCCGTTGTTTACTATCTGACCCTCTCCCTATTAATAAAGCGAATTCCAGCATAACTGATCCATCACAGTCAACCGTGTTCACAAAATACATTTTCTTTTATACACATGCATACACACAGCAGCGCATATACCCTTCAATTAAATCGCCCAGCCGAGGTAACACAGGAGTTTAGCTGTGAAGTCTGATTGGAAAGCCGCATGAAGCCATCAAAATTAACCGCATGTACCAGGCGTGCGAGGAAGCCAGGCTAACCATGAAAACACAGGCCTTTCTTCCCCACATCGCCGCACCGAGACTAATTAGACGGCGCGGTGTTCGGGGCGGGAAGAGACCGTACGCAATTATGACAAGACATGTAATAATGTGAACACAGAGCCATACTACCTGCCAACTTCCTTAATTGGAAAATGAAAGCGCCGTGATAACTTAAGGACGGCTTTTTTTTTATTTTTATCCGCGCATTTTCAGAACCCGCAGCCTCTCCGACTCAAATACCAGTCCCCGGTCTCCATCGGTGTTTTGCATCCCTTGAAAGATTCGGTTTAGCGAATCAGAGGACCGGCTCTAAAGAAAGCCATTTTGATGATTGGATGACGGCTGAAATAAGCTTATTTACTCCGCGTCGCCCTGAGTGGGAAAGTGAATGATAAGCATCGGAAGCCGTCACATCGCCTCCGTTCGGACGAGACGTTTTTTTTGAAGCATGAACGATGCTGATGTGCATTCCCCCGTGTGCAACGACACACTGCCAATATGCTCTCCGACGCATTCGTCCGACATCGTTTATAAATTCACTTCGCAGTGCGAGCGCGCACAATATTTAATTGGTGAGTTTGACAAAAGAAAAGCGGCAATCGTCTGAGTGAAGAAAAGTAACAAGCGCATACTGGGGAAGACCTAAAAAAAAACAAAAATCATGCCATACATGATGACAATGATCCCATTGTAAGTTCAACAAGACATCTTCACAATGAAAGTAGTTCATAATAGCAAGTCCGTTAGGAAAGCATTAAGTCGACTTTGTGATCAATTACTTCAGTTCAGTTAAGCTAGTTCTCTAGCACGCGACAGTTAATTGACATTATTCCAAAAATGACAAAAGGTAAAAACACAGGGTAAAACGAGGGTTATATCTTTAATTACGAACATGAGAGCAAAGAAAGGTTTGAGAAAGATTCTGTGAAATCAAAACAATGTGTTCAATTCAAAAGGTAATCACCTAAAAACTGCAACAAAGGATCGGTTTCATTCCATTCATTAAAAATCACCTTATTTTTTTCTTCATGCAATTTCATACATTAAACGAAAATAACACACATTTTCAGAGCTGTAGACTTGGGTGCAAAGGCAAACTGCCTGCGATTTCTCTTCCTTATCCGAGTTTTCCCAATGTATCTCTCGTGTCCGTACTCCGCGAAGCTCCAGTGTAGCAATCGGCAGATCAGAGGCTGCCAGCGCTCAGCCGCCGGAAATTCCGGAATCATCATTAGCGCTGACAGGAACGTCAAGAACTGACCGGAATTCCTTGTCCTTGAATGAAAAAAGAAAAAAAAAAACTTAAGTTTTAAAGATGTTGCAATTTGTCTCAAGATTCCTCAGCTGTACATTACGTTTGAAGAGGAACCGACTTTACGGACCCCCTGGCCACGCTGCAGCTGAGCAAAAGCCAACCTACTGTCACAAAAAACTACTGTATTCCCAGACCTCTGTCACTGAAAACGGAAGAGGCCAAAGTAACTGCACTGCTAGTAATTCATGTGATCCAAGCCTTTTCCCCCATCAGTGGAGTAAGACTTATCCCCACACATCGGCTGAAATGATCACCTTATTTCCCCTCAAGTTTCAAAACTCTGGCACACCGGATAACTGCAACACCTATGAGAATCGGATTCCAGGCCACACTGTTTATTTTTGCGATGGCTTACAGATCTACAGGTCTTACAAATTCAGCTCCAACTCAATAGACCGGAATGGGTTTGAACAGGCCTGAGCCTATTTAAACACTTTAAACAACTCCACTGATCTCTCTGAGCTGTGAATCTGTCAGCGGGATCAACCACGGCGTCGAAAGATCAGAAAAGCGGCACTGCCCGCCGCACCTGGAACACCTGTCTGGAACACCTGGCCAGGGGATGAAATATGCTGCGCACGGGACAAAACGATGACACATGGAGTGAAAGCCAGGTGAAAATTTGGGGGGAGGGGTGGTGGGGCTCGACAGACCTGACTGAGGAGAAGAGAAAACCCCCAATTTGCGCTGAGATAAAAATTGCTCCACACAATTTCTGACACCCCCCCCCGGCTCCACCCCATCATGACACACAAACATTGCCGCTACAACGCTGGTTCCCCACCGTTCTGTTGGTAAACAGATCTCGCTGTCCACACAGACTCTCAGCTCAGTTCTAAGTGCCCAAGCACACAGAGACACCAGGGGGTGGGGGGTGGGGGGGTAGGGTGGTACGGTTGTAGCCCTTCCCCCCGCAGTGCGGAACACGGGCCATTTGCTCCACACTCCAGAACACACGCAAAAGGTCACCATTATGATGTCACAGGCAGTAGAGAGATGCCAGCGGTGAGCTGTAGCAGAACAACTAAATGGTGAGCATGTGTCTCACTGACGAGACACTCCAGCCACACAAACGCCCCGCACTCATTCCCTGCCCTACCCGGCCAATCACAGAGCAGGCCGCGTGCGCCGCTCCGTACGCCCATATAAAGGCTTCCTGCACACGCCTCGCTCGCTCTTGTTCTCGTGTTTTTTTGATCACGCACACCAGGTCGCACCGTTAACGATCTGAGCGCGTGCGGGACCGCCCTTTCCATTATTCACAGAAACGGTTTTTCTTCGGTTCGAGACGGCAGCCGGGTCTGTTGCGTAACACAGAGCCACGGCGGCCGATTTCTCGGGCGTCCGACCACGAGGCAACCAGACAATCGAGCCTCTTTACTGCCGTTGGAAGTCCCATCATGCCTCTCTCTCTCTCTCTCTCTGTACGGTCTGTACGGTCAGTCTCCAGTGGCAGTGACCGGGCACGCCAGCAGGCAGCCAGGCCTGTGCAGCGGTACGCACGGGTGTTCTGGAACCCCAGGTTCGTCCTCGATTAGGGGAAAATGGCCCCCGATTCAGGCACTGCAGCCAGCAGAAACAAACCCATTTTAAAATGGTAATTGGAAATCGCCGCCCCTGGTGGTGGCAGCACAGTTTGTTTGTTATTTTTTTATTTTATTTTATTTTTTTCTTTTTGCCCCAGGACCGTGTTAATGCCTTTACTGTCACACCGTAAGAAGCAGGAACAGAATGCCCTTTAATACATAAATATGAGCAAATGAGAACACACGCTGCAATGTCCATCACAAAGATTGCCTCAGCAGGGGGTAAATGAGGAGTGTCAGGTACATGGAGCGAAATGCCCTCCCTCTAATCCCCCCCTCCACACACACACACACACACGCACACACATACATAAACACACACGCACGCACACACACACACACACACACACACACACACCTGACAAGAATAAATAAGCAGTTCTGAGGGGGCAAATAAGCACAGGGACCACAGCCAATGAGAATTCACCGCTGCTACCCAGGCAACAGCATCCCCGCTGCGGAGGTAAACACATACCCTTCCATTCCTGTTTGCACAAATAAAATATTGTGACAGATGTGACACATACAAGGGGAAAAGTCATAGCCTTTTTTCTCTCCACAGTGCCAAGAAATAATCCCTCCCAAGAAATATTAAAAATAAACAACGCATAATATTATTCTCTACTTTTATGAAGTTGACATTTCGGTTCCAAGTCTTTTTCTGATCAAACGCGATTCAGGTGATAGCAGTCGACCAGAGGTGAAAAGGTCCCCTTCTACCAATGATTAAAAACACAGTTGGGTCAGGATCAACAGAATATTAACCTCAATATCCAAGCAATAATTTTTTTTTAAAGCGTGAGACAGAATCAGACCTGGAGACAAAGCCACACATTTTTCAACACCACACTCACCCGTTTAATGCATACCTTTTGCCATGTGGCCCAGAAAGAAATTGTCTAGTTATATTTTTCCTTTTCATCGGGAGTTCTCTGCTGAAGTCCACATTCTGATCTTAATTAAAATAAGAACGTGAAACAGGATTCAATTATCCCGCAGAAAGAAATCGTAATGCACGACGCGGGCACCTCCGGGACAGTTTTATATTCACTGCTGAAAGGAGTCGGCTTTTATCCTGAGAGGCGCCGCACAGAACGCCGGAGAGCGTTCACGGCAACGATTGTGACACGGCAGCTCTCACCAGGAAGTCGAGTCACCGGACGGCAAGTCCAGGTTTGACCCCCCCCCTCCCTCCCCTCCCCCCCGTTTACCCGGCTCCAGCAACGACGCAGGATTCGGCGAACGCGACAAAGACTCCGCTCTTCTTCTCTTTTCTTTCTCTACCCAGCATGCAATCCGGCACCTCTCGCAGGGAGCAGGGAGCGGCGCTCACGTGAATTAGAGCCCGTGATTTGTCGCTAACGTTCGCGGAGCTGCAAATCAGGTCCGAGGGAACCGCCCTTCTTTCGTCTCTCCCCCGCGCCGTAGGCCCGATGGGAAGATCTGCCAATAAATTCTGCGAACGAAACGGCCCGCAGCTGGGGAGGTACGAGGACATCAGACAAACGTTAACCCTCGAGGACCACGCACAAGCAAATGCACGTCTACTGTAACGTCAAAACTTACAAGCAGGAAGAGCTATACATTGTCAAAAGCAGCTTCAAAAATATATTTATATATTTTTATATATAAAAATATAATATAGTGCTCTATAAAAAAAACAGCAAAAGATATGCTGGATATGTTGGCTGGGCAGCATCATTGGCCTGAAATACTGCTACCCAAGAATGTGGAGTAAAAATAACTACAGAATTCACTTCCAAGACCCCATATGTAAGGCAAGTCAACAGTTGAGTTTATTTAGTCTTTTTTTGACTGACAGTTTTCCAAAGTTCCCCTCTTTCACCGATTGGGATGCCTGGCACTTGTGCACGAGCATAGCCGTTTGCAGCCGTGGGTAAACACCACCTAAACGCTACTGCGTTATGCGGTACCTCAAACGCAAAACATGACACTGCGAATGCTAGAAAAAGCACGTGCCAGGAACTTACCAAATCACTGAGAGAGCATGAGGGCTTCGTTTATAATCGGCACCTCGAGTTAAATCATTGATAAGCCGCGTGCCCATTACGATCTCAGGAATAGGCCATTAGCAACCATTAAAAGCGCAAGTTCCGTACTGCAAGACGATATGTTTATTATAGCGGGGATGATCTGTCCCCCGTCGTACATAAACTAGACACCAACCAGGAAGCACATAACAACCCTGATGATCACTGTACTGCTGATGCAGACGAGGCTTTGGAAAAAAAAGGGGGAGGGGAAGGGGGTCGGGGCGGGAAACTCCGAACATGAAACGCTTTGACTGATAAACTGCTTTCCGTTTGTGTTTTTTTTCGGTTAACTTAATCTTCGGTGTACAGATAGCTAATGCACAAAGCAGCAGCTAGCTAATGGGAAAAGATTAGCACGGCACTGGAGAGGAAAACCTTTATCTGATCACCGCGCCGCGTGCTCCCTCTGTATTCCTCAGGGGGGCGACGATGAGGGAAGAGAGCCAATAGAACGCAGCACGCTGAGCTGTGATTGGCTGCAGCAAAGCAGGAGAGGAGGCAGAGCGTGAAATGAATCTCCTTCGCCGTAAGCGCCGTCGAAGACGCCCTCTCACACTTCGGCCATGTTAGCCCACATCGTTTCGCACATCCGGAGGCTCAGATCAGTCGGTTAGGTAAAGACTTCCTGGTTAAGATGGGGGGGGGGAAGCATCATCATCCAAACCCTGACTCCTTCTTAATACAACATTCATAATTGAAAATAAAGGGCCTCTTCCAAGCCGAAAGAAGAACAAAAAGAAAGGTTTTCTATTCCAAGGATGGATGAACTTTTGGAGGGAAAAAAAATCAACCGTAAGGCATGCCCTTGGGGCTTGCATGCTCAGTGCCTTCCCAGTGGTGCACATTCAGACTCCGATTGGTTGGGCCTTTGTGATTTAGAGCGGTCATGTGGAATGATGGGAAATGAGGTTTTTTTAGGTCAGGCAGCTCCTCCTCATTACCCACCGCACGTCCAGCCTCTTTGACAGGGCGCTGGTGTGACAAACAGCTTGGCCGGGCCGGGTCGGGTCGGGCCGGGCCAGGCTACCCCACCTGGAGCGCGGCCAAGTCCCGCTGCTCAACCGCTCTGTTCCTCTGCCAAAAAAAGGCGAAAGCACGTAAATTTCAGGGGGGGGAACGACCTCATAAAGGTTTTTTTTTTATTTTTTTGGAAGTTCCAATGTAATACAGCAGGGTACAGAAATAACAGGCGCAATGTTCTATCCATCGGTCGAGCAAGAACTGCGGGGAACTGGCGAAGGCGCACAACAAACGCGCGCCTGGTCGTCGGAACAGAGGAATGTGCCAAGAACCCGCGATCCGAGCGACGGCGGGGTAAGAGCGCGACAAGTTGGGAGCCGCAGACTAACCGAAGGAGATCAGCAGAGTCCTGCAGCATCCGTAACCCGCGTGAGACAAAAGCCGCCACCGCCGCCGCCGCCGCAGCAAGATCGATGGCGGCGACCGGCGGGTTTCTGCAACCCACGCGGTCAATCGCACACGAGCAGGCCGCCAAATACGCCACTTCAGATTCTCACACCTTCACGGGGACAGAGGAAGCACAGCTACCTGGCAAGGCCAAAAATTTCGGCCTACTGGCAGTAATCTTGTGAATGCTCCAGAAGTGCTGTACATAACGGCCCGAGTGTGTGTGGAGATAAACTGCCGCTCGCCTCAGATGTACAGCCACTCGTTGGGCTGGTCTGACCCGGCCCAAACTCAACCACAGCCATTTCCCATGATGCCTTTAAAAAGCGGAGCAGCGAGAGCCAGCACCACCCAACCATCAAAGGGGGGGGGTTTACAGTCCTGGCAGCCCGGCCCAGCCTAGCCCGTGGTGGCTTTTATTTATTCATTTTGTTTACGGAGGAAGTATTCCTGGAAGTCCTGTACGAGTCCTGGCTTGTGGGAACAGGCTCGGCTTTCGGATCCAACGGCCGAGAGCAGTTAGCCCAGTGGGGGGGGGGGAAGCCTCCCGCTGTTCTGGACCTCGACGTCCCACAGGCCGACAGCACCTCGTCAGAGCCAGAGGTCAGACGCATGACCTCGCCGGTTTGGGCCCCACTCCCCGGGTGCGAGGCGTGGGATCCCCCCCCCCCCCGATCCGGTGCCTTTCCAAGCGGGAATTTCAAGCGTAGCGGCGATATGGCCTCATCCGGACTGTAATTTACCTGCAGTTACTGCGCCCCCCAAAATAACCTGCGCAGCTGGGAGTATTTAAGGATTTATGGTCTCCTGTGCACTCCAGGGCCAAACACAATCTGCAGAAAGGTCTTGAGTAAATACTGTGTAATAATACATGGTGAACCACTCCTCCTCTCTACAAGTACTGTGGAAGGGGAGGGTCCTAGCTGGGCCCATTGAAGCTGATTGGCTGGGACTTTGTGACAGACAGCAACAGCTCATACTGTCAATGGTCAGAATTAAAGGTCACACAGCGCAAATGTCTGGAAAAATGATGGGAACATCATGTTGAATGCTGGTGATTTCATCTGGAGTATTCAACTGAATGCCAAAATAAAATGTTCAGAGGATAAATGAGCAAGTGTTTTTAAAACGAAACAGGTGCAGTTTTAGCTGCACAAAACGCATAGGCAGCCAAACGTTCTCATAAGACAAGTTTAGAAACGTTTGATTAGTCCAACCACATTTTTCCTCGGGTTTATTTTCATCAAACCAAAACTTCGCCTCGCACACCACACCCTGGTGTCACACCACAGACTCACCACTACAAATCGGGCTGAAGGGACAGGAATCACAGATCAGAGCACGACTGATTCAACAGCTCGCTGGCCCGTGTAAACCCCACCGAACAGAAAAATGAAGTTCGATAAATAAGAGACCAAATGTGAGAGAAAAGGCAGCTGGAGGCCATTCTGGTTGGATCATTATCTGCAGCCATTATCTGAACCCAATTACTCAACCCCCCCCCCCCCCCCCCCCCCCACACTCATGCAGGCCAACGTCTTCAATGGCAGCCCCATTAATCGCAAGCAGGAGAGCATCAGCACAATGATCAGCAGGCTGGCTGGGTCATTTCACCACGTCCATGAGCAGGCAGCCCTCATAGAGAGCGCTAAGGCATATTCAAAACCTTCACTGGGGGAAGGCTTCCTTATCAAAGAAGGGAATATTCACATTTTTGCCACACAGGTGAAGAATGAGTAAAGTAGCTCTGTGAGTCATCCATCAGTCAATCCTTCCAAAATCAGCCGTTCACGAAATAAAGCTTAATCTGTTTGTCCATCTGATGAAGTCTCTCCTCGGAGTGTCTATGCGCTGTACCTCTCACAAGCAACATTAAGGAACAGCTCTAAAAAGGATCGAAGGGCTCAAAAGAACGATAAGTCTTGGAACGGAGTACAGTGCTGCAAATAGAACATTTCCTGGTCGCCGTGCCAACGATTTTGGCAGGTCTTCTTCCCCCGTGATGACGAAGAGAGACACCGAAAAAGCAGGGGGGTTGTGGGTCGTCTCGGGGTCTGGAATTAAGCATTAATTGGGCCATTCTATCACCGTCGCTGAGCAGAGTAGCCTAACCGAAGCTACGCTTAGCGGAAGCTTCCGGAGCTGGAGAGACAGGGCTGCGGCCAGTCGCCGCTGCCGCCCTCGCGTCACCTACGCAAGACTGGTTTTCAAAACCTGAAAAGGATCGTTTGCATTTTGCGTAAGGTGTTTTAAGCATTAGGTCCCCCGCATAACACAAATGCCCAATATAAGGACCCTGGTATGGGGAGCGCAGAAATAATAAACCTTTAAATGGGAAAAAATTAATTAACCAACCTTTTCAAAAATATTTTTCAATTACCATATCAATTATGGCTTGATTTAAAAGGTTAGCTTGATCTTTGTAACTGGCCAGCTGAAAACAGAGTCACCCCGGGGGGGGGTGGGGGCAGGGGGAACCGGGCTCAGATTACCTTCATTAATCTTAATCACCTTTGATGAACGTGCGTCTAAACACCTTTTTGATGTAGTTTGATCACACAGTCAAAAAAAAAAAAAAAAAAAAGAAATCAAAGTGAAATGCAAATGCGCACTGGCACAAAGTATGAAAAAAAAAACATCGTACAGAACATTACGCCGAAGGAGGTGAAGAACGCGAAAGACATTTTCATCCGAGCTCTCCGGAAAGGAGGAACACGTACTTATCTCACCAGAGTTCATTAAAGCTGAATGATTCCTCACAGCGGGACTTCCTACAGGAACAGTACATGCAGAGTCTGTACATGAAACCCGCAGCGGTGTGTGTGAGAAAGGAGCTACTGCGCCTTCCACGATCCCCGCTAACACAGAACGTCCTCACAACGTTGGTGCAATGTTACAACGCTGAAAAAAATATTCCAATAATGTAGCGAGGTCGTTTTGCGTTAGCTGGGGTATTATTATTATTATTATGATTTTTAAGATATCGGTGGAGAACCGTCAAAAATGAAGGTGCTATATGAAGGGACAAGGCAGCTGGAGTGCAGCACTGTTACCAGCTCTAACCCGAGCTAACAGAAAACACTCTCGCAACGTTAACGGAATGTTTTTGTCGACGTCATAACATTCCGTCCGCGCATCGACACTGCGAGAACGCTTTAGCGTTAGCTGGGAAGCAGCCTGCAGTAGAGGCGCGGCCGCGCGGCGTCGCGATAAAAACCGCGCGGCACTTCACACCGCAGTCCCCTACAGGGAGAAACGCTTTACTCACCCCTCTGACAAACCGCGCGCTCTCCCCACAGGTGTTCAGCCGGGGCGGCGCGGTCGCCCTCGTGATGCTACGCCTCGCCTTGTTTACGCCTCGCCCCCCCCCAACACTGCAAGACGAACAGCCTGTCCTGTCCTGCCCTCGTTTTTTGCGCCATACGACTCGGTGGCGGGACACTTCCCGCTTAGCGCCGATTTTAGGACCGAGAGAAAGCGTAAGAACAAAATTTAACCAAGGCTGCATGATACGCAGCTTTTGCCACTGTTGCCCTGGGCTTACTCTTTGGGGGCCGTTTCTCTGTAAAGCTGCTTTGTGACAAAGCTCCTTTGTTAAAAGAGCTATACAAATAAAATCGAATTGAATTGAATGATATGCTAGTATTGGACCGATATGAAGGACTAAATACTTAGCAACCTATCTTGGCCAACATCAATACCTCTTTTACTATACAGCAAACTGCAACAAAATTTCAAATGAGAGTCTTTCTGCATAAAAGATTTACGATATACAAGATATACATTTTTAAGGCCGACATTACTGCAGAAAACGAATCCACAAATGCTTTGGCGTGGACTACAGGAAAACGTACTACAGGAAAACTAAGTTGTTATAAGTACCCTCACCACTGCCAGACACAAATGACACGATACGGAAATATGGTGTGGAAGCAGTGCAGCACTGAGGCGTGTGTTTTTCTCAACGACTTCCTTCCCCTGAAAATGTGTCTTTTGGGAGAGAGGGGCGGACGAGACCGGAGAAGCAAATGGAATGCCGGAGTGTTCAAAGGGACACCATCTCCCAAACTGCCACAGTTCCTCCTGTGCAATTAATGACTGTGGTGCCCCTCGGGGACACCGAACCCCCCCCCACCCTCCCGTACATTGTTCCAGAGCACGCAGTGAGAGGGGGTCTCAAACGCCGCATGGCAGGGGCCCGGGTTCGGGCTCAACACGACGAGACAAGACCAAAAGAAGCACAGCCCCGTGCCAAGACCTCATTCATTACCAGACGCTTCTGGAGCTTGCTAATGAGCCACGCGCGTACAGTACACAGGCCCGCTCTTAAATTACACGCACGCTTTTTTCACACTTCATTATATCCCTCATCGGCTTAGCAGAGGCCCGCAACCAGAGGGGTCACTTCCGAAGCCCAAATTAAATATATTATCCGTTTATGTAGCCGGATAATTACGGAGGTAATTCGGTTAAACCACTTTGTTTTAATACAGCGACGGCGGTGTGCTCCGTCTGGGACTCAAACCGGCAACCTCCAACCTGTAGCTCGAGCAAAAGCGCACAGCAGTTGGCTCGAAGACAAATACTCCTGTTGCCTGAAAAAGTGAAATTTTCCAGAATATTTGAATACGGACTGAGATTCTGGCTCAATAAGGCGAGGCATCCTCGAATGGTGATGGACAGCACTTAGGCTTATCTACTGTACAGGGGAAATGCACGTTGTACATGTGTCTGAATGTACATCACTATCTATATGTACACGTCTACTTGAACATCTCGGTGCGCATCCCAGAGCGCATATCAGTGTGTGTGTGGGTGTGTTCACCTGTTTCGTCTGCATGTGTGTAAGCGACTACAGTAAGCTATTAACATAGACGGTCCTTTATCTAAGGTCGACTGCACTCTTAATCGACGCCCCTGTCTCCTTCCTGCAGCACCGGAGCAGTCGTGTTTCATCTTCTTAGCTGCGGCTCAAGAAACTTTAAGGAAATGTTCCTAAAGATCATCCCTCTGCCCCAATGGACAGCCAATACAGTGAATTCAGCAGGATCGTACAAACAGGCTCTGAAAGAGGCTCGCACCACCAAACCCCCCCCCCCAACCCCCCCCCAACCCCCACACCCAACGCTTAGCTAGTATTGGCACACAGTGGCGAGCAGCACATGGAACGCAGATAATGGCGGTCCACTTAAAGCACATCAGCACGGAATGCATCCAGCATGCCTACCCCCCCCCCGCCCGCCCCACACACACACAATCGCTGAGGAACACGGACTGGGAGAAGGAAATTACTGCACAGTCGGCAAAGACTCGACCGAGCGTACTAATCACATTGCATCTCAAGGTTCTCAAGGCCGTGGAGGCATGCGCTCAGTGTAGAAAATCAGTTTCGCCTCAGTTTCACAGCGAGGACCACCACGGTCCCCGCGAACAAGCCTAGGTGGCGAAGGGAAAAAAAAAAACGGAGCGTGGAAATCGCGAGCGTCAAGATGAAGTCACGAGAAAGAGACGCGCTGAGATTCGGGGGAAATCGTCTTAGGGGGGGTTTAGGGATTCGACGGCTCCTGACCGAGGGTCTCGCCGAGAGCAGGCGGGGAATCAGGAAGACTTCAAAGGGAGAAAAAGGGCTTGCGTTGCCGCCGGCAGCTTGAGAAGGCAAAAAGGGGTTTAACTGGCTTCGGCGTAGCAAACGGAGAAAGAAGCGCGAAACCCAATCAGGCAGAACTAATGAAGGTTAACCGTGTGCAGAAAAACCTGCACGGAGGCACTGTCTTCATGAACGGAAAACACACACACATGCTAAACACACGCTACATAGGCTATCCATAAAAAATAAAAAAAAACAGGCATGTGGAAATTCAACTTGACTGATCTGGATAGTCCTGAAATACTGTAATACTGGATCTCAGCAGATTCCAACAAAAAAAGCAAACTTTGAGAGCCTATGCATATTATTCCAGAGAGGTGAAAAACAGTGGATATGCCATATTTAGAAACTAAAGTTTAGTTCTTAGTCAGATTAAAAAATATGAAATTTGAAACTCCAAAACTCCAAATATATGGGACAATACAAAAGGCCCCCTCAGAACAGGCAGTATAGCAGCTTCCTCAGAGAGCAAATTCATAATAAGGGGTTTTGATCCTGCTGTTATCAGAGCCACTTCTTTTCAAGTTTAATAAGCTGCAGAAATTCTGTACCGCTGTTTCTTTCATGGCTGTTTTCATGCAGTCGATACTTGCCATTTTTTAACCACTTCCTTCCATCTGCAATCATTTGAAACCCGAAGCATTTAAAATCCGAAATTCAACGTGAAGTGAAACTGTCTTTATTCTAATAACCGTCTGCACGATGTCAAGCATTATAATTGGTAAACCTATCATTATTTCATCTAGCAGAGCTGTCACCCCTGTCAGGCAGTTTTCCTTTCACATGATCAAGCCATCAGCCATTCAGGCAATGACAGACAAGCACACAGATGCGTACGTGTTTTAATTAGCAAATACTGAGATAATTGAGACGGCTTTCAAAAAAGTCAAGGAGGACACATCCACCGACCGTGTGTGTAACAGAAAGCTAATTCAGCTTCCTGCACAGGGCAGATAAAGGTCGATCAATACACATTTTATTGGTTAAAATAATTGATTACTGCCATATAGGCTATTTAGGGCATATTGTACAATTTACAATTCAATAAAATTACACTTCATCACCCATCAGCTGATTCCATTTAGATATTAAAAACTAATTTTACAATAACCAGTTCAAAGACGGAAATCTTTTTTTCTGTTCAATCCTGTCTGATTCCAAGAGCACAGAAAAATTAGGGGTTTTGTGTGTATGCACCATTTCTCAGAAAAACACCCCGTTAACACAAAATGTTCCCACAACGTTGCTGAAATGCTGTGGCAACGTAATGACATTGAAAAAACATTTCAGGAACATTGTGAGAACATTTTGTGTTTGCGGTGTAAAATCATATTTTGATTCATTAACTTTATGTGCACAGTCAACCACCCTAAAGGCAGTACAATACAGTGATGCTATTTATCATCACAGTGCTAAAACACAAAAAAAAAACCTAAATGTGTAAAATCAAACCACATTTCCATGAATGGACACCAAACATGTCTGAGTTGAATTCAATGTTAGCACACTTACTTTTACATCATCTAAATTTAGCAATACTGGGGCCATACTTCAAAAGGCTCCTCATTAGCAATTATCAGTAATGCTATACATGTGCACACTCATCCAAAATTATTCTCAATGTCTAGTCTTAAGTATTGAGAATATTACCTGAGTGTAAATGTGATCAGTGAGTGGTTTCGCTCCAATGAGCGCACCTCCTTCTCTTCTAAACTGATACGGCGCGACTCCATTAACTCTCAAGCGGGAGTCTGAGCGCAGCAGATTTGGCCATTTTATTTACATTAGTCAAATGTTAGCACATCTCCATAAATTTGCACTGTCCCGGCCTGTTCAGCCTCTCCCTAAAAACCCATTAAATTCATTCTCATACACTGACGAGTGAGTTAAAAGCTATGGATACACGCCGTGTCTCCACGTTAATGGAAACTCGATACCCGGCAGAAGTCCCAGAGGGCCGCCCGTCTCTCAGACAATGGGCCTCGCGCGGCTCGGAGACGCTGCCTCCTGCCTCCGCAGCCAGCAGGAGACTCAGCGGTGCGGTGGCCAGGGGGGGACGCGTGCTTCCTGCTGATCTGAGCTGACTGGCAGGGAACAAACTGCACAGCACCAATCCCAATTCTGGAATAAGCCAGTCTATACCAGCATTCCAAACTCTAGAACGAAGCAGTCTATACGAGCATTCCAAACTCTAGAATAAAGCAGTCTATACCTGCATTCCAAACTCTAGAATAAGACCGTTCATAGTCATACCAGCATTCCAAATTCTGAAAAAAAAGGCCATTCTATACCAGCATTTCACCAGCATTTGGGATCAGGGAGTCAATGTGTCCAGGATACGATGTCCTACACTTGCTTTTAAACTGACTGGGATCCGACAATCCAAAGAGACTGCTAATATGTGGCCAATACCACCGCACCAAGAGACTTCAGTATCACGTTAAAATCCCAACGGCAGTTCACCACAGTCATATTTCTAGGAATCTGAAATCTCTTAACCCCCAAAAGATCTCGACTCTAGACAGCTGAAGATGGAAGGCTGAGTCTTTACTAGAAGTGACAAAATGGCTTCCCTTTGTTCATTCAATGAAAGACCCTTCGCTCCCTTTGCGTAGTGTCTGAAAATACAGAACTGCTCCGATTCACCCCAGAGAAGCACAGATGTTCAAGGCCTGTGCTGCAGCAGTTCCACTTCATTCATCCCTCCACATATTCTCATTTACAAAGCGCTTTATCAAGAAAAAGCCTACTTATACAGAACACACACACAAAAAAAAATTCCCCATGATTTTTCCCCTGCGATTTGAAACCCCTTTCTGCTTCAACATATATTACAGCGCAATTAAACAATACAGTAACAACCAGAGGACACACTGGATATACATACACAGATAGACGCAAAACAACCCACGTACAATTAATAATTAATGACTACATCGTAAGAATGAATGCACGTCGTCGTCTTCTGGGTGCAAGCTTTCATTGGGAGAGTATATTAGGACAACGGCAGCACCTCTCTTACTGTGCCATGGTCAGGTTAGCCGTTCAGAAAGTTAAAGCCAAGCTGGAATTGAACCTGTGACCTTTAGGTTACAAGACATGCTCCTTTCCCGTTACACTGCACTGCCGCCCCAAGTCGACCGCAGTCGGAACGAGCCGCTGATGTTTGGGGCGTTTATGATAATAAAGCGCCGCTCTTCTCCGAGAGAGGACGCACACGTTCCAGCTCATTAGCGCGGCTCACCTGCAGCGCAGCCTCCACAGAGCCCGACTGCAGCTAATCGGTCACACATTATCCCCGCGCACAACATCGGAAGAACACGGGCGCAAGGTCAGACCGCAGCGGTAGACTACACACGTTACATGAGACAAGAAAAAAAAAAAGGCGTTTTTTTTTTTTTTTTTTTCTCCATTCCTGAAAATCTAATTCAGTGTTATGGATTTTTGTGAATCTATGAGAACTATGAGAATCAGACCAAGGCTTGAGTCCAGGCTACTGAGCTACACCACAAATATAATTAATCTAGCTGGCAAAAAATACCCACTCACTGGGTATTACAGCTCTGAGCAATGGAGTTCTAGAACACAGCACAATTTTTTTTTTTTTTTTTTTTTTTAACATTCCAGAAAAAAAACACCATACTCTAAAGTTCAAAGAGTTAAGCCGGGCACCCACCGCACGCGTCGCGTATGCGTCGCGTAAACAGCACGGCGAAGCAGCACGACGCGGCGCGTAGGGTGTCTCCACTGGTTCCGTTTGTGTCGCGCAAAGGCTTGCGTAAAAGCTATATATTCCTAGTAGCTCTCGCAGTCTACAGTGGGATTACATCGTGTATTTCATGTTTGTTCAGGACTGTTGATTATGGGTTAAGTGAATACTTTGGTGAGAGACCTTTTTCAGTTTGTTAATTTGGTAATATTTCGTTAACTCGTAAATACGTGAGAAAGTAAACGCTTTCAAGAAGTACCATAAACTTAAATCGCAACGTAGCCTGCATAACAATCAATCTCAAACTGTATTAATTTATTTGCTTGTTTAACAAGCGTGCCAATTTCATGAAGAATATGTAATGATCATAATAATAATAAATAATCCGTAATCAACCATTGGGAATTCCCGTGTTGTCTTGCCATTCACGTCAAAACATTTATAGGATCAGATTTAGTAAAATCAGCTAATCATGAAAAAGTCAGTAACAGTTTTAATCTTGAAGGGATATGAACACCACAACGCCATGAACACCGGAAGCTTTGAAGTACAAGTGCAATAAAGGCTTGCTTACAACTTCATTTATAAAATAGGTGCATTTTCATCGGCAAGACCACTAAATACTGATTTTTTAAAGCTCTGTGGATTATCTGATTTTTATTAACAAGCCCTTTTTGAAAGCACGGCGAACGAAGACATCGGAGAAGTCAAATAGGCTGAGCAATGGTTGGTTAAAAACTATCTTCCAATACTCGAGCTAACAAACCGCTGCTCGGTGCATTCCCTTTTACGTCACTCAATAGCCTACGTCTTTCTGTGGTGTATTTTCAAATTTACCCCACCCCCTCCGGAAAATAAGACAGCGAAACTTTAAGTTTGCCTTTCCCCCAGGTTCCAGTTATTTATTTATTTTTACAAAACGAAAAGGCTTGTATTTTTTTAGCTGCTTAAAAAATATCTGGGAGGTAACTAGGGACACACCCCCAGTAATATAAGAATGAAATATAAATCAGAGCATGTATACCTAGCATTTTAGAGCATATTTCTGTGTATAAACAGGCCAACGTGACGCGCGACAAGCCGAAAAAATAGAACAGAAGCGAAAAACTACGCTTCAGTTCGCTTGTGTCGCGCGAGCTTCGCAGCCGGTACGCGACGCGTTCGCATCTGGTGGAGACGACGTCGCCCGCTGCCGTTGTAATAACAGTACTTCAATCACGCTTCAGTTACGCGCGTAATACGCGCGTAGTGCGCTCGCGGCCGATACGCGTGCGGTGGGTGCCCGGCTTTAAGCAAAAGGACACTCCCCATGCCCCCGCCTCCGTCACAGCCAGAGAGAGAGCGAGAGAACAAGAGAAGAGAGGGGATAAATCGTCTGGGGCCCCTGACACTGCCAGCTGCCAACAACATGAACGCGGAGGCTCCAGACTGCGGAGAGGATTCATCACTGACAGAAAGTCCCCGCTGCGGCAGCGGCGGCGGCGGCGGCGGCGGCAGGGGCGGCCCTTCTGGAGGTCACTACAGCTGTGCTGACTGAGAGCCGGGCTCTGCCAGCCGATATTAACTCCATAAATATTGAGCGCTGCGGGGATAAGGACAGGAGCTCTAAGTCTTCCCCCCCCCCCCCCCAATGCAATCCAGGTTACGGCCCAGTCTGCCGCTAACACCAGCCCCAACTACTGGGTGCTTAACAGCCAGGTGGGACATCAGTAGGGCGACAGTCCTGGGCCTGAAACCAATATTTAAAATGATAAAAATGATACAAATATTTGACTAGCCATACTGGCTGATACACACGCTGAAGCCTCCCTGTTTTACATTACAGCACGAATCCAAACTGCAACCAGGTTTCCACGCTCACAAACGAAATAAATGAGCACAACTTATTTTTCCGTCATAATGTAACAATCTTTTCTTTGTATAATGAAATAATTCAACTTGCTTACTTTGTTATTCAGCAGAGAGCACGCGTCTAGAGAGCTACCAAGTGTCTGTACAGCGTCGCTTGTGAGTTTGGCTGGTGAATTACCAATTAAAATAAATAATAATAAGAGATCACTATATTCAGGTAACTTTTTTTTTTTTTCACCCGTGTCACCTCTTACGCACGTACGTTACATCATCACATCAGCCGTAATCTTATCGGCTGCAGCAAATAAATCTAATCTAAGCCATTATCGGCAGGACACCAAAAGGACCATCCCTTGGAATGCAGCCTTCTTAAAACGCAACGCGCTTCCCATGGTGTGTGAAATGAACCGGACCGCTATAAACACTCTGAGGTGTCCCTGAGATACGGGTGGGAACCTCAGCCTTAACTTCACCGCACGGCCCGAGGAACCACATCGCAAACGGGTCGCCATGGTTACAGGTCAGGTCACGGGGAGGCGACAACAAGACACTGATGAAACAGCAAAACAAAAAAGAAACGGGGGGCTCATGTAATAATCAGGGCTCGGGTGGCAAAGGAGGGGCCGAGACTGCCGCCAAAGCGGCGTCCAAGGAGAGGCTTGTTTATTACCCATAATCCCCTGCGTCCGTCTGGCCAAAGCCAAGATTAGCCCATATATTCCACAGACGGGCGATTCCGTGACGAATCGAGATTCCGCCAGGCTGTCCCATGGTTTCATTTTAAAACGAGGGGAGGCAAAAGCAATGTTTCCCAGGAGAAGCCCGACAACGATTTCGCCTCTTCAGGCTGTCCGGTTCCGTTATCCCGAGCTATAAATCTGTTTGTGTATCGGGGCAAAGTTTTGAGCGAGGTCCCTGTATTCCAGTTCAGCCACCTACACAATACAGCCAAATTCCTTATTTTTAAGCCAGGCACATGGTTAAAGATAACAGTCAAAAAAAAAAAATATATATATATATATATATGGGTCAGACAGCGGAATGGCGATATTCTGACAATTGTGCCGGACAAACTCCTTTATGAAATGAGAGTAAATCAAACTGGGTTCCAGCCAGCAATGAGCTCTCAGTGGCCCGTCAGAAAAGATTCGTTTCCCAAATTATCCTCGTGGACTGCATGCAGAGCCACCACCACCACTGACAAGCCTTCATCCCTCCAGAGCCTCGCTTCCAACAGGGGCTGGTTTAAATCAGTATATAAATACAGTATACCTATACAAACTGACAACTTGCAGGGTTGTGAGTGTATATTACATCACATTTCTTATCAAGGGCCTATTCTCTGCCTTATTGATTTTTTCGGGTGTGTCAGGTGTGCATTGACCAAATTCTCATTTTTGGTCAAGGGTGAGATTTTCTCACTGTTGTGGACCATCTAAATTAGTGGTTCCCAGCCCAGTTCCTGCAGACCTACCGTCCTGCAGGTTTTCATTTCAACCCTAATTTGGCACACCTGATTCTACTAATTAACATCTCAAGGAGATCTCTAGCAGTTGAATGAGGTGCGTTTTGTTAGGGTTGGAGTGAAAACCAACAGGACGGCAGATCTCCAGGAACAGGGTCGGGAACCGCTGATTTAAATTTAAATTTAAAGTCCACCACACTGAGAAAATCTCACCCATGACCAAAAAAATGAGAATTTGGACAACGCACCGCCTGACACACCCGAAAAAAAAATCAATAAGCCAGAGAATAGGCCCTTAAATAAGAAGCCTGATGTAACATACACTCAGAACCCTGCAAGTTGTCAGTTTGTGTATTCCTCCCCGTACCTCTGGAGAGAACGAGAGGAGAAGGAAAGCCGCACGGCTCGGCGCAGCCTGAAGAGATCTGCAGTGCAGCTCCTCCGGTTCAGCGCGAGGCGGAACACATTGTTCTGAAGCGCTTCTGACCGTGGCGGCTTTACGAAGGTGCGCATTTCGAGTCGCGACTAGAACACAATTAGCCTACAGTTCTCAAAGTTCAGCCGGAACATTCGCATCGCAGCATTAGGCAAGATAGGCGACGCGCGCACACACACACACACACACACACGTGTGCGCGCATGCGTGCGCACTGACACACACAGCGTTCATGGGGAAAAAGACAAAGTGTGACTGATTTACGGTTCCCCTGGGAGGCGGGAGCAGGCTGACGGGGCCCGACCCGTCACTTTCACACAGGAGAGCGCATCGTCAGGTGGCAAAACCGCTGAGCTTGCCAATTAGCCTCCATTTAAAGTGATGACTGTTACAAGCTACCTGGACAGCTGATCACTCACACGCCCGGGAGACAAGTGACCGTACGAACAGCGCCACACCAGGAGGAGCAGAACGCACCCACGGGCCCATCGCAGCATCTTCACACTGCCCACTGCACAGCTGAACGAAAAGCCCATTCCCAAATCCGCTGAATCCCTTTACCAGGAACAGACACCAGGTCCAAATTAAAACCACTCGCTCCTATAGAAGCCTAAGCCTGTATTTAATCTCCACCCCCACAGCATGTTTCAGACTGAGTTCACAAAGGTCACTGCATGACAAATAGCCCACATTTGATACTCAAGAAGGCAAGCGATCTTTATCACAAAAGCATTGAAATGACCTTATTTACTGGCTCTAAGAAAGTGAACCACCTTACTACTGTCGAAGGGCACCTATATAAACAAAAAGGAGCCTTAAAATGCAATTCTTGTTTTTAAGGCAAAAACCTAAACCGGACACACAAATGGAGCTCCACTGATAATCATCCCCTGTGAAGAGGAGGCGGGTTGTGGCCAGAGAGGCACACGTCTGGCCTAAACAGCCCGACACAGCTGCCGAGTCAAAGCGAGCCGCTGACGCAGAGGGGCGGACGTCTGAAAAGGGGCCGTAAAAACACGCGCTCTCATTGGCCGAGCCGGGCGGCGGGATAACTGCCGGGGAGAATAATTGGGGCCGTGGCAGCGAGCCGCCGAATTACAGTAATTACGGGCCATTATTTATTGAGTAAATACCTAAATAAAGCACCTCTGACTCCCGCGGGCGCTGATTGCGTTCGGCCTCGCTGCCCCGGGGGGACAGCGCTCTGACCTCACTGGAGTCTGGAGGACGCGGAAGATGGAGGCTACATTCACAAAGTCAGCAGCTGGCTGGGGGGGAAGGGGGGGGGGGCGAGGCGATGAGAGGAAGCGAGGTAAAGCACGCCTTAGTCCCAAACGCAGATAGAGCGTCCCCCCTTCTCCCTGCCCCTTTCTCAGGGACGGCTCTGCTTTCGATGGGGATGGAAACAGAGGATTGAGCATATTTTAAGAGCACCGCCGCGCCCCTCGGACCGTGATGGGCGGGTGTCGGCCGAAAGAAGGCTGCGCTCTAATCTCTCCTGACAGGGTGGGGGGTGTCATGGGGGGGGGGGGGTCACGGGGCTGCCAGGACAATAGACAGGAGCCAGAAAAGGTGCCCCCAGGCGTTACCGTGACAGCACCTGCCACCGAAAAGCCAATCGCGGGCCAGGCTTCGGCCGCTGCAGACCTGTCAATCACGCAGTTCCTTGTCCGCATCGCCAGAGCCGAAGACTAGCTCAGGCACACCACCCGGTCAAGGGAGCGCAGACGCCCTTGAATAAAGTAAAGGTTGAATAAAAGTGAAATTTTCCGGCTAACCTGGCACGCATTCGGTACAAAAACGAGGCTTGTGCTTTTCATATTGCTGACTTTTTTTTTTTTTCCTGAAAACCAAAATACCTATTCAATTTCAATCTCAATCTCAATCTCAATTATAAATTTACTACTACACATCCTACATGTTACACGTACAGGTAAACCACTGATCATTTTCCAGAGAAAAGCCCAGCGGAGACCTACAGTAAGAAGGGAACTTCCTGATGACATCACAAAACAATCGCAGCTCGAGAGACGGTCCCGTGGCGCGTTCACAAATTACGAATTTTCAAATCAGCACCGGCTACACACCATCCAACCGACAACGCGGGGACAAACGCCCCGCTCAACAAATTCAAATTAAACAGCGAGGCTCCCGCGACATCCGAATAATCAGATCCGCGGTCCCGCAAACGCAGCCCCCCCCCCCCCTGTTGAGCAAATAATCCCCACATCAGCATGTCTGTAACCCCCCCAGCGGCCCGGGAGAACCCGCGGGGAGAGAACGGCCCCAGGCGCCGTTCCGCGATCGTTCAAAAAAAAAAAAATTTTAAAAACCCCGCGAGAGACCGTCCATAATTAGATCCATTCGGGCCTTCTCCTCGTTTCCCGCCCCCTGAAGACGGAGGACACAGGCGTGCTCAGCGCATCAGCAGCACGCTCCATCCTCCCTCTGCATAACGCTCGGTTGTCTGAGGTTAAAATCTCCTCTCAGCACATTAACCCGACAGACCTGACGATCACCACGTTAGACAGAGGAGCGTGTCAATATTTTCTCCTGAGGGCTAATGTACTGTGTGACGCAGTGACTATCCACGCTGAATGTAGCTAATTATGGCAGCTCCCGATGAGACATACCTGCCCAATATAGCATTCTGATAAAATACTACAACAAATATGGAGAGTTGTTTTACGCAGAGAGTACTCAATATCCTGCCAGGTATAGTAGTAGAGGCGGAAACTCTGGGGCTTTAGGAAAATGGCGAGCATTGTCAGGCTGAATGGCCTGTTCTCATCATTATTTTATGTTATGTTATGTTATATATTTATGTAATTAAGAAGGTGCGTCCTCCGATTCTCAAATATAACACCGTCTCTATACCAGATTAGCTAAAAAACCACAAGAGAAGCAGGGTACGTCACTGAGAATATAGTGAAATAAACTATACTGAGAATATAGTAAATATAGCAGAAAAACCATACATTTATGAATGACCATCGCATAATTTCTGTGTCAACGGCTCAATGTCTCTTGCGCCAGTCCTGAACCCTGACCAGCTGCTCCCTACAGAGCCATAATGGCCGCTGATGCAGAGGCCCTGACAGTGTGAGATGCTAATCCCGCGCAGAGCCATAATGGCCGCTGATGCCAGGGCCCTGACAGTGCGAGATGCTAATCCCGCGCAGAGCCATGAATCAGTCATAGCACAGCGGCGCACACAGACACGACAGAACGGACAAGGCCCTCCATCATCAAACACTGCTGACCTATCATCTTCCAGTGGTTTCTATTATACCGATCCGCATTACCTTTCTTTTATTTTTTATACCATGTCCAGCATGTGCAGTGTTCTTGTCTTTTCTAACTGTTTTTATTACTATGTCCGGTATGAGCAGAGGCAATTTTTTAAACCATTTTAATACCATGCAAGGTGACCTTGAGTGTCACCTTACATGGTATTAAATAATAATAATGTATTATTATTATCTTGTAAGGGTCACTTTGAGGTGGGCTCCACAGAAAACTTTTGGCATTCCTCGGCAATGATATGAGCATATTTGCGCGATCGTTAACAACAACACATTTCATGATTTGTCCCGCACAGAAATTTTAAGTGACCAACTTGATTTCCTGGTCCCCATTGGAGAAAACGCGAAAAACTTGGCAAACTACCTTAAGTAACCTTTTCTTTCCGTTTTATCGATGAGCCCATTTCTGTCCAAAATGCAGGCCTTCAACCAGCAGGGCACCAGCATCAGGCAACTTATCTTCTCCAAGAAAGGTCCGCTGGGACCAACCAAGCGGCCATTTTGGCTCTGTCTGGCAGAGATGCAAGCGGAGTTAGCAGAGCTGGACCACCCTTCGCTCAGCAGAAAGCTGCCATCGAGGGTCTCAGTCCCACCGGCAAACACAGAGGAGCTTTATCTAAAGAGGGACGGTGGAGACGGCAAATATTTGAACGAGCCACGCAAATACAACAACGTGGACCAGACAGCCAACGTTTCTTCACGTCGCCAATGACTTGAGAATTGCGGCGTCGGCTCAGACGTCTCCCAGACAACGCAGAAAAACAAACAACGCAAAAATGACAAGCAGCTGGCCTTATCCCCAAGAGTCTATATTTGATGTGGCAAATTTCCACTCTTTTTATGTTCACTGCAATGCCAAGTTTGTAGCGGTCCACAATTTTCAAGCTGAACTTTGCTGCCTCAAAACCCGCTAATCGCCTCTGCTGAACTTCAGCAATCACAAACAAATGAAATCAGAATCTGTCAAGTCACATATGGCAACGTGCTTATCAGTGTCTGGAGTTTTTTTTTTTTTTTTTGAGATTGCCCTTAATTTGCAAGTGGGGCCAACACGCTTTTCACACTATTCCTTTCTGCCTTTAAACTCCATCTCCCAGAAGTCTCTGAACTGAAGCGCGATCAATGATGTCACAAAACCAATCCGCGCAGGCAGACAGGTCAGTGAGGATGGCACGCAGAGGTGCCAGGACACCACAGCGCCACCAGCAGGCAGAAGCCATAACAGCAGTAGTAATGAAATTCCAGAGGACCACACGCCCCGCCCCCTTCCACTATCAGGGACAGAAGCAGGTGTGTGAGCCCTGAACACTGTTCCTGGTCCAGCAGGGAATGGGGAGGACGGAGGGAGGGGGGGTTGGGGGTTGGAGCAGGATGCTGGAATCCATGGCGACCACAGCCGACCCTCAGGAGATCTCAGGTTTCAGCTGATGGAGTGAAGGAAAGCTCCTATTCCAGGAGCAGCAGCAGGAACGCAAAGCGTGCTCACAACGTTGCTGCAATGTTGTAGCAATGTTACAACACTTAAGTAACATTTCAGTAACATTGTGAGAACGTTTCGTGTTGGCTGGATACAGGCTCTGCGCATTCTCCTGTGTACTCAGCCACACAGAGGAATACTGCAACAGCCCCAACCCACAGCATTCTGTACCCCATCTCTCATTTTCATTTTCCCCCTAATGGGGCAACACTATACAACGCATAGCAGAGCATTTCATAAAAACTAGTTCCCTCCATCAGGAGAAATATCACCACCCCCCCCCAATAACTGGGACAACCCCCATGGGGGTGTGCAGGAAAATATGGCAGGAATGCAACACTGTGGCCGTGGAAACGCGGAGAGTCCCGGAGAGGCTGGGGCGGTGGGGGTGGGCGGGTGGCGTGGGGGGTGGGAACAGTTGGGTTGAGATGTTACCCACGCAGAGACGGGACTGCAGCGTCGCGCCAGGAGAGATAAACCGAACGAGGCGTCGGCTCTCATTACACCATTTACGGGCTCCCACTAAATTTTAAAGATGCAGAGCTGCCTGCAAATTAACAACAAACGCTGGGGGGATTTGTTGATAAGCGTTCTGTGCTTTGCATGAATTCGTACCACATCCCTCCTCTCTCTCTCTCCCTCCCTCCCTGTCCCCCTCCTCTCCCCTCTCTCCCTGTCTCATCTGAAGGTTTTGTCTGTGTCTCTAGTTCAGGCTAAAAGCTGTGCAAATGGTAATTACAGCCCCCCGGGTCCTTTTTTCTTTTCTTCTGTCCAAAGCAATAACGCACAGTTACGCAAGCCACAAAAACGATTTTAGGATGGCGCATTTGTTTTAATCAGGACAATGCCAGAACGATAAAGATCAACCCGCAACGGCTAGTTTCTGGGCTAACGGCACACGAGAAATGCAGGATGTGGCAGCAGACCGAGAAACGCCGCTCAGCACCGCCCCCAAACAAGAGTAACGGAACAAAATCCCAAACCGTAAAGCATGCATTTCAACACACACACACACCAAACATTAACCCATACATTTACGGCTTTGTACGTACACATCAGCGCTAAACTCCTTGTGTGACTCCACCTTTATTCCACCATTTTAAGGGCACGTTAACATGACGTGTCATTAGGCTACGGCCTAGAACCACAGGTTCTGGGAATTATGGGTAGTACTCTCCCGGAACACTACTCTGAACTAGCCTAGTCTGTTGGGGGGGGGGAATAAATAAATAAAATCATGTTTTATCAGCCGTTGTACCCTTGAGCAAGGTATTTAGCCTGGATTGCTTCAGTAAATAACCAGCGGTATAAATGGAAGGTATGTAAAGAAAGCTGCGTAAATCGCTCCAGATAAAGAGCTCATGCTACACGCCGTAATGTAAATATGATTCCACAAGTACAGCAAATCCGTTTAGGGGGCGTCAAGTGGACCGAAGTCTTTATCTGTCATCTGCTGTACAGACACAAGTACAGGGCGTGACAAAATCGTCATGGTGACGGTGAACTTATAAGCACCATAAACAACTCAAACAGAGGTGTCCTGCAAGCCGTGCCACGAAGGAGGACAATCCAAAGGAAGATCTCGACGAGGACGAATCGTCAGTTTGTTCCTAAAACAATGGGCTTTTCTCATCAGTGTAGGTCTTCTCCATTATCTGCACGCATTGGCCAGAGGCAGCTGTCCATTTAGAAGGGGGCAAAGAGCCAATACCATATTTATCCACGAGACATACTGCACAAAAGCTGCTTCCTCATTCAACACGCCACGGGGTATTTACATCATTTGTATTAAAAAGCCACCATGCCTCTGGCTTATTTTACAGTTTTTCAGATCAGCCCAAATCTGCGCATGCAGCAGTACTCCTACCCAAGCCTTTCTCATATGAAAAAACACTCTCAGCCTCTAAACGGGGCTCAGCAAACAGGTCGAGGAGGTAGCCCGTCCGTTAGCCGCGGCGCACTCCGCTAACCCAAAGAGAACTGGCTGCTGATTGGATCTCCCAACATTGGGCCTTCCGGGCCATGGGGAGCCTGAAACAGGCAGGACAGGGGCCTAGTGTGGCTTCTGAAGGCCTAAAGACTTCAAAATGCAGCATACGTCCGGCCTCACTGCCCCCCTCCCGAGGTCGTGACCCCAATCGTCACGCTCACGCCATTCCCAATTCCGCTTTGAGGTGAAGATTCTGGGGTCAGGGGACCCAAGGCCTAATTTGCGGGGAGAGCCTTTGAAGTTCCGGCAGGTTCTGGGCACGGAACGCCGTTTGAACCCTGATTATTCACAGAAAGATTTCTCATTACGCTGGTTCGGAAACACAGCCCTGAAATAACAGCACACAGACGGCGCTGGCAGGGAGAATTTTATTACTCCTATGAATAAATAAAAAGCAATCCTAGAATAATGTTTACATTAAACGTAATGCGCTCGTAAACATGTCCGAAATGTTTTCTGGAGAAATGGAAAAAAACCGAACACGCATACACACACACACGCACACACACAGACACAAAACTTCAGAGTGCGGTATGAACTTGTTTAATAATAGTAAGTTTGCTTTAAAAAGAAATAGAAACTTTTGTTCACTTAAAGCTTTCAAAAAGACCAAGTTTACAACCAATCTCTTTTTTTTGTACCCACACCCCTCCCACCTCCCCCAAACTTATGAGTCTCATTCGGGTTGCACCTTCTGATCACCACCCAAGACGAAGAAATTGTTCCTTCCCATTTTACAGCACCCCCCAGGACTTCAGCTAAACAATCTTCACATTAAGAGTTCAATTGACTCCTCAAGGTATTACCTCAAATAAGTAAATCAGCAGATATGAAGGAGAGGAGAAAAAGCCAAAATGAAAGAAAAAGAGCAGCCTGCCCCTCCCACACACACACACACACACACACACACACACACACACACACAAACACGCACACACACAGGCACACACACACAGACACACATAAAGACCCACACGCACACAGACACACGAACAGATACACACACACACACAAATACACGAACAAGCACAGACACACACACACGCACTTTCTCCCTCACCTACACACACACATTCACTCACCTATACACAGACACAGACACACACACACACTCTTTTAGAGTCAGTCTTGTGAAACCTGAAAGAGAAGACAGCCATTGGACAGGGCAGGGGTCGGGTAGGGGGCAGAGCGAATCCCTTTCTTCAGCGCGCAAGCCAATATTGGCGTGAAACAACTCAATTTGCAGCAACTGCCAGGTGTCCCGGGAGGGTGCCACTCTATCAGTTCTGGTATTTGGGAAGCCGGGGGGGGGGAGGGGCAGGCGCGGGGGCGAGTCACTGGTGTGGTGCAAGACACACAACACAATCAACATCCGTCTCTCCATGTGTGAAGACAGGCTGTACCGCACGTTCCTCCCACCCAAGCAACAGGGAAAGCGTCTCTGAATTCAGGCTCTGCTGAAGAGATACACCAACAGGCCAGAATCTTTTTAAATCGTTTTTATTTCTTATTTTTTGCGGCAAACCGCTCTGGAGAGTCCGGAGTCCAGCTCAGCGATCCATGCACAGACGATTCAAGGTCATTAAACTAATCTGATTTAAGTAGGCCCAGCCGGCAGACAGAATGATTGCTGTATGCAATATTCTCAATTCCCTCTCTGTGGGTAATATAACACATATCTTTTAAGCACCGATCGGCCACAGGGGTTAATCTATGCATGGTATTAACATACACTTATTAACATGCCATCCAGTGCAAATTTTTTTTAAAATTTTAAAATCAAAAAATTAAAAAAAAAAAAAAAGGCGTACACAAAAACAGGTAGGCCTATTTCTCATATAATTCCCTCCATTCTCACGCAGTTTAATTCTGCAGGAGCAAAGAAAATAATGTGTATAGCGGTAATTGCTATTGTGTTATCGGCTGAGAACAGAAATGAGAGAGAACGGCCTCTATGCCCTTTCACGGAATGCGCTTTTTACTGACTTAAACTCGCGTTACGTATAAAGTTCGTCGCCGGGGAGAATCCTGAGATCGAAGCCGTCACAACAGGGGATCGCTGGTTAAACAGGTGACACGCACCTGAGACACTGATACAACACAACCCTGCAGGTGCGAGTCCTGGGTGATTAGGAAAAAGGTCACTCGGTTGATCCCAGGCAATCATGAGAACCAGCCCTCCCACACACCCAGACAGACAGACACACACACACACACACACACACACACACACAGCTGTATTATCACAGTGACCACTTGCAGCTGGACCCCTGCTGACCTGAAGTCCATTGAAATGTGACACATCCAGGAACCCCCACAGGAAAACTCCAGAGCATGAGGCAGACCTCAAGATCAAACAATCACCCACCAGAGCAGGGGGGAGGGGGCAGGGGGTTGAAACCCTCAAATACGTCTCTGTGACATAAGAGCTGCCGTGATAACTAATATCCAGCCACCCAAATTTAACAGGATGACCACGAATCGCAACATTAGCAGAAAAATCCAGACAGGGAAATGACCTGGAATGATGGCAGCCTAGGGACTGCGAATGGATACGGCTCTTTAAGCACAGCTGAAAGGCCCGATATGCTAACAAGGCAATACAGCTTAATATGTCCACGTTGTCTAACTGTTCACGAATCGTGACAAAGGCATGAAGAGGTTATGGGAAGCAGAACCAAAAAAAAAAAAAAAAAAAGTGCTAAACCAATTAACGGACGAAGCGTCCATCTCACGAAATTAAGCAGAGTGACCTTTCAAAGCCTTGCTGGCAAACTAAAATGTGATCCACAACGGCTACTGCACAGATGCTGCTGAAGGTATCTAAAGGCCATGAAATGGCCGTCCTTCATGTAAAACAGATCAGATTACCGCACATGTCTTGAGGCAGTTGTTGGTCAGTTTTGGTTGGCGTGTGGTTTCGGCCATTCTTCCCCATTTCCTGATTTCCAAAATTGCCTGAATGAAATATTAACCACTGTGGTTGGGTCTTGCAAGCATGAATACACGGAACACAAACACCGCAAGTGCAGTCCAGCCTGAAATGCCTTTTAAAATCAAAGATCATCAACACATAGCAACAGCCTTACCACCTCCTCTATGGCATTTGTTTTGCACTGGTTATAGAAAACGACAGCTGATGCTTCAAAAATGAGTCAAAAAAACACCTCAAAATGACCACAGTACTAAAATGGATGTGTGTGGTTTTATACCAAAGGCAATAAGACTTGCATTCAGTCATTTAATTTGAATTGGGCCAAGGTTTGGGGGGGGGACAATTTCCAGTTCATGAACAAGCAAAGCACTTCAAAGGCTGAAAATGACAGACCACACTCAAATCCGCTCAGGAAAAAAACTGACTACTTACCATCTCTAACTTCCACGAAACTGCACGCATATTACACGATCTGGCTTTTTATTCTCCTCATTTTAAAAGCCGATCAGCCACGTCACAATGATCGTTTGACAGCTCGGTGAAGTTTATCTCCAAAGGGCTCCACATCCACAGACAAGCTGAGGAAATCTGGCGTGGAGATTAGCTGAGCTTCGCCTCAGAGAGTCAGCCATGACCACCATTCGCTCAGTCTGACCCTTGCGTAAACACACAGCATACATTTCTTTAACAAAGAAGACCTCAAGCCATTTGTCCCAGAGTAAGGGAGTTTTTCTTCAGCTAATGCAGATTTTTCACAAACGGAAAGCGGGCGACAGCTTTGACCCTCTGCACTTTTTTGTAGTGTAAACAAATCGAAAGACTAATAAATACAAAGCACACTTAAAAAGAAACACTCAGATTTTAAACGTACACAAAAAGCAAGAGAAAAATTGCATGGGACTCTATTGCCTCTCGGGAATAATTCAGCCAGTGCCCATTTTCACGTCATAATCGATTTGGCTACTGACACTGCGTACATTTGAAGACAGATCAAAGGCTGCTCCTCAAATACATTGTTGTATTTTCATATGTATAGATGTGGCTTCGTTTTTTGTTTTGCTCGATTAAAACACTGTTCCACATAGAAATAGCAGGAGGTCATTCTGAGGATCAAGCTATAATTCATGCGGTACTTTTGAGAGGGAAACTTTAACACAGGGCCAAGGACATAGTCTAACTGACCTACAGCCACACCATAATGGCTGTTGGCCTGGGAAAGCTGGAATCAGTTTAAAAAACAGTATCCTATGCAAGTACTGGGGAAAAAAATAACCACAGAATTGTGGAACTTTTACTCTAAATAATCACTGCGTAGCAGGGAGGGCGGTGGTTTCCTTTAACCACTTTAAATTGCAAGACTCTTGTGAGCAACACACACCGGCTGTCATGCGTTTTGGCACGGCGATAGGAAATGACTTTCTTCCACAAAGGTTCACCAAAAAGGGCTGAAAATGTTTATTTTTATTTTTTTTTTATTTTTAAATGACTAGCTACATCAGCAGCTTTGGCAGTCTCTCTCCTTCCATGGCAAGTCAGAAAGCCTGCCTGCTATTTTTCAGCCCCAAACATGGCGCAACACAATGGTCACACAGAGACGCAAATTTGGGAAACAATGGTAAAACGAAAGTGCTTCTCTGCAGATGCTTGTAAACCGAGCCGAGCAGCTTCAGACTATTTATCCCTCCTCTCAACGTAACATTTCCTTTCACCAAAAACTTCCAGTCAGAGTGAATTATTCAAAATTAATTTGAATTATTTGACTATTATGTCTGAACAGTCTGATGATGGAAAAACGAGTTTATTCCAACAATGTTACAGTGCTATATCATTGCTTTGCTGCCATTGCTTTTTGAATGGTAGCAAAAAAACTTTAATGCCCCCCCCTTTTTAACGCCCAGCTGTGCAGGCTACAATCATGCTGAAACTGAGATGCCCACCGCCAATGCGGGAGAGCGTAGTCAAGCACGGCGTTTCCTCCAAAGCATGTGATGTCACCAGCTGCTTCTTTTCACACCGCAGCCCACAAGTCAAACTTGCACAGACATGAGTTGGGGGGGGGGGGGGGGGCGGACACTGCATGTGCAGCTTTACCAGCAGGGGTGGCTAGAGAGCGATAGGACACAGATCCTAGTTGACCAAACCCTCCCTAATGTTCCTACAGAAATCATCAAATTAGGAAAAACAGCATTTTCTTACTTGACACCATGGACTTGGAACAACATCCAAAGCGCTTTTAGATTAGACATGCTCATTCCATTGAATGAATTCATTATGCTCGTGCATAACACTTCTCGTGAAGACTGTAATCGCTTTAACCAAGTCTCCGTGAACTGTGCAATTCCTTGGTATAGTACTTTACCTACTGTGACTGCGGTCTTACTTAGCCAGGTATAAATTGAAAGCATTTTTTTTTTGTTTTTATTTTGTGTTTTTTTTTTTTTTTATCTCAAGGGAACTTCCGGGTCAAAGGTTAAATAAAACAATGAGCCTCCACTGCAGTTTCCCTCAAAGTGATCATCTGGTTGGCCTTCCACCAGTCTGTTCCCAACATTAGATAAAATCATTACTCAAACTAGACCGAATGGCACCAGACACCACAAGAGCAGATGGTATAAGCAATATATTTCCATCGGTCAAAAACTGAAGCCTTCCCCCACGTCATTGTTTGGATAGAAATCAAAAAAAGGTGGCCTTCGTTTGGCAGGAAACGCAATAGACGTTCCAGAGACTTCCGCCAAAAGCCTTCGCGGAAATTTCATTCGTGCCGAAAAAGGGGATCAGGAAGCGTCCGCTATCCCCTCTAATTAAAACTCGAGGGTCCTGGCCTGACACGGACCGTCACAGAGGTCCAGCGCGGCGTCAGCGCCAAAAACATCGCCGTGCCCCGACAGGGTCGATCGCCTCTTCAAAGAAAAACAGCTTGTAGGGTCACAGCAATGGTCGCACTGGCAAAAGTGCGACAACACCACCACCACCATTCACTCTGAGGTACCCTCTTCTCTACCCAGGAAATGGAGAAAAAAAAAATACAGGAAGTGACCACATGCAGCTGACTGTGAAGGCAAACATGAATGACGTCATCTGAAATTGTACGAGATCCATCCCGGCAGCTCCAGGATTTGAAAACCAGTCAACTGTTTCAGTCAACTGTCAAAGAGGAATGCAACGCACTGCATAAACGCAGGCTTCATGCATTCTCTGTGTGGTTTAAAGGACTCCCACAGCGGGCTCTCTCATAAGAAAACCGCTTTACACAACTTTACCATTAGCCTTGTTAAGACCAGTTAGCCAACTTTTTATTCACTTAATTGCCTACATCCAAACAATTTTCCCGGTGTTTAT
Source organism: Anguilla rostrata (assembly GCF_018555375.3). NCBI lineage: Eukaryota > Metazoa > Chordata > Actinopteri > Anguilliformes > Anguillidae > Anguilla > Anguilla rostrata. The sequence continues at coordinate 29,448,212 of NC_057947.1, read as the reverse complement.
TTTTAAAAGTACCGCGATAAAAATGGAAAACTAGTAGTGCAATGAACAAGCACGGCTTAATTTGTAACTTAAACAAGGCAACACAGCTTTCCGCATGACACGGGAGGGTGTGTGCACTAAATTAGCAGACGCAACTTGTTAGTTATTAGTGCGTCCAGTGTAATTTCATCATGTTGATGAAAGATGCAATTACAGAATGAATAAGCAGGTGGTATCAGGCCCAAGATATTTTATTTTTAGTTAGGCTAATTCATCATCTAAGGCATGAAACCCACTAGGCTGTAACACAGTTGAAGTGCAACTGTGTACAATAAAGCACAACTTCAGCATATTTCTATACATGCTCCACACAATGGCAAAGGGGGAAAAAACCATCTTCCGATTCCTCAAACTCTACCTTCCCAACCACAGACACGGCTTTCCACAGGGTCTAATGCCCGTCCCACTTTTCTGGGCTAATATTTCAGCCTCCCACTCATTTTATGGACCCTTTTTGTCATGTTCTTGCCCAAAGGAGGAATGGTATCATTATAAATGGCTAACATTCCTGAATGTCCCCCCAAAATGTCTAAATGTCTACTTTTACTGGATGACTTCACAAAAGATAACAAAATATGTAATGTCATAAAAAGTATTAATCCATGGTTTTGCCAGCGGACAGGCAAATTCTCCGCCCTGTTACTGACAACAAGCAAGTGGTCAATGCGAACATGATGTACGTACAAAGCAGCAGTTTCACTGACACGTCCAACAAACCAAAATCAACCCATTTTACAGCCTGGTACCCTTTTCACGGCTTCCATGTTTGATGACGTCTGTAATACTTGCATATTTTGTATTCTATTCTGTCCGCCATCTGCCTCAGTATTCCTGGTGGTCTCACTTTCGTGCAATTCACACGATAAACTCTCTGCCCAGGCACCAGGCCTCCTGAGGAGGACGTCATGCTGCCACGGGTAACCGCACGCGAGCACACGGGCTCGGCCAACTGACAACTGAAAAATTGCAGGTGTGTCACGCCGTCTCGTCCATTTCCGCCCCTGTCAGGTGAGATGAAATGGGAATTCCTACACGCTGCCACAAGACAACAGAGAGGCACCATCAGCACACAATTTAGGAGCGATTTAGCAATTCAGGAGTTAAAAACACTCCTAGTATCTGGCTGATCATATTTATTTTTATTTGTGCTGTGCTTTTTGTAATTGTTATTCCTTTTATTTTTGACCTATTTTATTTCATGTTTTTTCTAATGTCTTATGTTTTTTATTTGTCGTTATTATGGTTATTATAATTATTATTACCACCTGCTGTGTCACTAGGAAATGGAAAATGGGCAACCACATTTTCACGCCCCTCCAGTGTTTGTCTATTATTGCCTCTACATAATGAAACTGGGCCTTTCCAGTCAGTTGGCACGCACTACAGGATGTTTTAATCCGTAGTATTGTATGGGAGCAAAAGCACAATGCGCAGGGATGTCTGTCACTGCTGATGAGGGGTCCCTCAGTCTGCGGTGATGTCACAGTGGCGATCTGCGGTGATGTCACAGCAGCCACAACACTTTAAGAGCAAGAGAGCCCGGAGAAACGGCACATCTCTCCACCGTGCGGGATGCTTCCTAATGGACCCCCTACCCTCACCAGCATAGCACAGGCCCCGGGGCGGGAGCCTCTCGATGATAACACACAGTCACGACACACAAGCAGTGACTCCATTTTCTATGAGGTCTGCGCCGTGAAAGTGAAGCATCTTGGGCTAAAGACTGAAAGTGACCGAGGTGATTCTGTTTTTCCAGCGGACAGGCAAATTCTCCGCCCCGTTACTGACAACAAGCGAGCGGCCAATGCGAACATGACGTACGTACAAAACAGCCGTTTCACTGACACGTCCAATAAACCAAAATCAACACATTTTACCCTTTGCACGACTTCCACGTCTGATGACGTCTGTAATACTTGCATATTTTCAGATACAATTTCCTTAAGTGTAACTTCATCACACACAGAAACACTGCGCTAAATAAGACGTTCAGTAGAGAAGAAGGCAAGCACAGCGCCAAAAGCACACTAAAGGCAGCCTTGTCAGGACTCAATGACAGTAATCCTGCATGTTCAGCTCTGCTGGGACTCGAGGTCAGACACATGAGAAGTCAAAGAACCAAATACAATAAAAAATAAGCAGGGCAGCAATAACAGTTTTATAAAAGAGTACTTCATTAACATTTGAAGAGTAGGGTTTTTTTTTTTTTTTCGAAAACTGAGTCAATATTATAGAACTCCATCTCTTTCATTTACTAGTAGCAACTGTAAAAAATGTTAAATTAAGATTATTACAATCACATAGTTGTAATCTCACATCTTAAAATGTTAATTATCTTACAGAAAACATTTTTAAAAGTTGGCTTGGAACTGTCAAATATAAAAAGGCAAATACAATTTCAAAACTTGACAACTTTCTCCCTTTAACTCAACTCCACTCAACTTGAATAACGACAGCAATTAGGCTATTGCTGGAATGAGCAGTTTAGCCTTGTGTCTTGTGTTCAGTGTTTGCCATTCCAAGCAAAGCCCATCTTCTCTGGCTGTTTTTTTTTTTATGTCAGTTATACTTTCCTGAGCTTAAATCAAGGAATACTCCACTGACTCCCCATCCCAAAGACAAATAATTTTAGATTTTTCCTCAATTGACTGATTGTACAATGGTTGGATATTTAGGATTGCAGAGCTACTAAACCTTAAAGTTTTATAAGGGAAATGATAGTGTTCACATACACGCACACGAGCACACACGCACACTCCCTCTTTCAAATAAACAGATGTGTGCCCCTAGGTTATGGGCGTTTCATTTGTCCCATAACAGCAACACCATAGTCTCAGTTTAACATGAACAATGTCGGCATACAGTGCAGGGTTAGGCTAAATTCCATTTGCAATTCACAAAATAAATAGACAAAATTGCTAAATTAAATTCCTGAAATGAAAAAAACCAATAATGTTCAATGAGGATTTTCCCATTCATGAATTTAATTTCAGTCCAGACAGTGAATTGACAATAAAAAATAAAACTTTTTTTTCGTTCACGTTCAATTTCGACCTGGTGTGGTGCACAGAATTTGAGGATGGTTAATTCCCTGAGTTACAGTAGCTACCTGTGGAAGAGTTCAGCCCTGACTCACCTGGGAAGGTGGGTGTGAGGGGGTCACGCCAGCAGTTGGACAATACATCTCTGCCACAAGGCACCGCCACCACCCAACCCCCTCCTCCTCCTCCCACACACACAGCATCGTGCTTCGTGCTATATTGTATTTGTTCGGTTTTCTTGATCAAAAACTGAAAACATTCAAACGGTTCCATTTTAAATTAGATAATCTGTCTGGTTAACTGTTATAATCAATTTTATAGGAAAAAATTGACACCGCATGACGGGTTAAATACCTCTGAGGTTTGTCGACATCAATAATTTGAAAGTTCAGTTAAACTACCAACCTGATCCAAATGTTTGCTAGCTGTAGGCTATTTCAAGTTACCATTTGGCCGAACGGATTTGCAGGTATCGTTTTAGTATTCGATTCACGTTCAATCGTGTTGCTAATTCCACTAAGTAGGTGCAAGATTTACACTCCAATTTGTTTGCTTTAGGTCTAACATTAAATGTTTTTCAATTCACGTGTCAATAGCTAGGCTACTGCAAAATAAGACAGTATTAACTAATAACAAATAATGCATAAACAAATACACTCAACGGGAGCTCAGATCGAGAGATCTGTCCAGCAAGACGCCATCAGCGGTTTGACCGGTCATCTTCTGATCAATTCTGTTAAGATGTTAGTTTTTTGCCTTGGAAGGTACAGGTGTAGCCTAACGGGGTCTACAGCAACTGGTTTGCCGCAAGAGCGTTTCCAATCTAGCAGCCGCCAGTTGGAATCCAGAAAATGCTCCCCCGGTTATAAGACAAAATATCATTATCAATGCTCAGTCGCAGCTTCAAAACATGATTGAAATGGCTTCCCAACTTAACGATGTGTTGGCTAGAAAGCAAAAGTCTGGTTTCTGCAAACTAGAAAGCATTTTCAATTAAATGGCAGGTAGCGATCTCTGGGTAATACAGCACTACTGTCGGTAACCAGAAGTGTAGGCTACCTGGCTAGTCAATGAGAAAGTCTAAGTTAACCTAGCCAAATGAATTATGTAAACGCCTATTTATTCATATTCTCAAAATTATATCAGGTAAAACCTCTGCAGGATCTGAAATATTAGGTTGATACAACAGCTTGCATGTAATCGCGAATGATATGCACATTGGGTAAACGCTCATTCCGTTCGGTGCCGAAATGATTTATACCCGGCTACCTAATCGTCTTCCAATGAACTTGATCGACGCGTCGGTCAAGGCAGTCATGTTCAATGTACGTGGTGGGCAATGAGCAAACGCCACGAAAAGCTTCAATTTAAGTGTTCAAAAAAATGCATACACACATGCAAATTTAAAACCAAAGCATCAGACATTATATTATCGAAAATGCAGGCATCTTTGAATCCTACTGTCATTTCCAACTAGTCCATAGCTTACAAACACAACACTTACTTTCCGATCACCTCGCAGAGCTCGTATACGTCTTCAAACAGAACGTCGTCGTCGGCCATGGTCCAGCAAGAATGGGGAAAGTATCCCCAAGAAATCCGTCCAAAACGTTATATTTCAGATCAAACAAAGGGCCAAAAATATACAGTTAGCGGTGTTCTTCGTAAGGGGGAGGATGATCAACAAAACGGTCTTTTTGTAAGCTCTCCAAATTCCAATAGGCGGAAATTTATTTGCTTCCCCTCGATTGCCTCAAAAAGCCCTGCCGGTAGTATAGCTAGCAAGCAAGCTAGCTATTCCTATTTTGTCCGTTTTCTCCGGGTCTCCCCAGCCCCACCTTGTCCTTGTCTCCCGGCTCCTTAATCCTCCGATGCCAGCCAACAGTGATTTTCAAACGTTCATTAAACGCCCGCCTCAGTTTTGTGCACAGTCCGTGTTGTTTCTCTTGCCGAATCGATATAACGTTACCTCTCCTCAGATGATAACTACACCTGTGATGCCCCAGTCTGTCTCTATATTTAACCGCAAAGACAGATTCAGATATATTTTAAATAACATCAATATTGCACTAGAAATAACCCATGCATTTCATGCTCAAAACGAGCTAACGCAGAAGCTGCTCAGTTGATCCCTCTTTATAAAGCTCTCATGTCTGTTTATTTCGTCGCCCAAAGCAAAGACTTGCTGTGCTTAGGCGTACCTTGCCTCTTGCCTCCGATACTATTAAAATGGATCTCAGATGCTGAAGCTATCTTCACCGTTGCTCTAGTTTCCCCCAGTTCCCCCGTCGCTCCGCTACTGTTCCAGCTTCCAGAAACGCCAGACTCCTCCCTCCTCCAAGGTTATGAAACTGGTGCGCTCAGCGCCATAATGGTTCAGTCTACGCGTGCTCGCATTCCCCGATTACTGCAATACGGAATATGAAGGTTTGAGCCAAGATGACGAAAAGGGCGCGCCTTACGAGTTTTCCGAAATGCGGTTTCCTAAACTACTTCAATGAAACAACCTAGCTATCACTCCACCAATCCGAAGTATCAACGAAAAGATCACCGCGCACGCGTTCACCAACGAGACACCCATCGGCTGACGTCAGCGTTTTCAACCAAGCTGTTTTTGTTGTAGATGTTACAGGGGATGAACACACTGACATAATAAGAAACAAACATGTCATGAGGGGCTCATACATAGATGTAAGACTGATATGTCAAACCATTCTGGTTTGTAGTGTAGTGGTCATAAAGTAGAATAATTCCGTTTTCCATGATGGAATTAAGTTATGTTAAATAAAGAATTTAAATCATTTTAATAACCATACATGGCTTATAAAATATTATTTAAAAACACTGCATTTGGCTGACAAGTGCACTTATTTGAAAATTGAAGGTGGGAAAGAAAGGTGGAAACTATAGCGTGTGCCAACGCAAATATGAAGTAAAAATAAATCTAATGCATTCTCGTGGATGGAGAGATTATACCTAGGACAGCCAACGTCATGGCATCAGTGAAATTAGTCACAATTTTCATACCGATAGCAGCAAGATGCAAGAATTGCTCCTGAATCCCCCACAGTAGTTCTATTTGAGTATTTGAGAAAATAAAAATAGGCAAGAAAGTGTTTAATTTCATACATATCAAAGTTTTCTAAAATAGCTTTGTAAAATCTGATAAACTGTGAAACATAGTTTTCAAATAAGTTATCATCAGACTAAATGAACATACAGTGTAATCACTTATTTAAATTATTATACTAACAACTTGTATTTAATAGTTTATAAAATAGGTTTTAAATGTCTGTACCTGAAATTATGAGTATCTGGTACTAATGTTACTAATTTCCCACAAATGATTATGAAGTATTTTATTTATCTGTTATCTGCACAGGACATTAGACATTTAGCTCAGCGAAGCATTACAAACACAACACTGGGATATCAAAGGCTTCTGAATCAATTTATCTGCTAAAAAAAAAATCTAATTAAAAAATGATGAGGCAGGCATGGATTTCCCTCTGTTTCCACTGTGTCCTTGGACAGTTTTAGATCAAGTGACTTAAATTATTACTGAAGTTATTTTCCAGCTCAGACAGCCTCCTGGCTCTTTATTTATAGGTGTGTCACTGGCACATTGAATTTTATAGAATTGCATAATGTTCATATTCAAGTGCGAGTGGCAGTCCATTATCTTCACAGTTGTCTCATAATTTTATTTTTTTTGGCTGGAACGTGACACATCTTCTGTGCTCTCCACCTCCCAGCTCTCTCTGTTCTCTTAAATATTAACCGTTGACTGTGCAATAGGTCATGAAAACCTTCAGAGTCTTAATTTGTAAAAAATCAAATAAGTTATTTGCCATAAAAATCTCCCAAAAGAAACCTCTTTCATCAGTCTACTGAATTCGCTCATCTCGGTGGATTAAATGGACAAGGTTGAATATTCAGTCTCATTCAAGTCCTACATCTCCATTGCTTTAAGCGCCAAATAAAGCAGAGACGGAGAATTTAATTTTCAGTTTGGTCTATAAAACCTTTGGAGCCAGGTTTTTTTCTTCTGTTTCTTTCAGTAAAGAAACTATTTTTCTCAGACCATATTCACTTACTGTATACTGTAGATAGCTGGGTTCTATAATAAGGCGATTTTCATGAAAAGCATTATGGCAGTGTGCATATTAAAGGTGCAGTAAGTATGGCTATTGGGTCCCCTGACCTGATGCCAGACTGGATACAAATGAAGATACAAATCAAGTTATTGGTGAGTATTTATATTCTCTTAAACTAATAAATCATTTGATAAAAGGAGTTGTTCAGTGTTTTGGCCACAGATCAATTTGGACTTATTTTCTGGTCATTTCAGCATTTCTGTATCAGGCTTTTGCATAATTTTGCAGTGAGGCCCACACAACATTGTTAAATGTAATATCTGCCTACCCTGCATCAGATTAAAGTCACATGCTGCATTCTGTGTACGCCTCTGCTGCTAAGCAACATTAATGGAACAATGTTTGCAGTCCTCAGTTACCAAATGAGTATTTTCAACTGACGTTTTATTTGTGTGTGTGTGTGTGTGTGATGTGATGATGTGTGTGCAAGCGTGGTGGTGTGTGTGTGTGTTGTTTGTGTTGGAAGAAGCATAAAAAGGCATGTGCATGAAGGGCTGAGTGATGGTTGGAGTTGAAATTAGAGGTGAGAAGAGAGAGAGAGAGAGAGAGAGGAGAATAGAGGATAGGGCTAGAGATAGAAGAGACGGAGAAGGGGAGACAATAGAGGCGAGACAAGATAAACGAGAGAAGCCAACCCCGGTGAGAAAAGGCAGAACAAGAAAACACTGTGCTAGAGGAATGCTTCGCTTTTTGGTGAGAAAGCTAGCAATGAAGACAGTTGTTGCCATTGAGACTGGCCAGCATCTTTCTCCCTGGTTGGCAATGGGCTCACATTCTCCCGTGAGCCAGCAGTTTCTCTCCTAGCTGGTAATTGGCCCAGCAGTTTCTCTCCTGGTTGGTAATAGGCCCAGCAGTTTCTCTCCTGGTTGCTAATTGGCCCAAGCTCCATTATCCAGGCAGCTGAAGGACTGAAGGCTCTTCCTCACTCTCTCAGGTTCACCTCACCTCCTGGCTGCAGGTCACATGGGTGGGGCCAGCAGCTGCCAATCGATCATACCTGAACGCACATAATGCCACCATCGCTGAGACTAGCACGAGCACCTATCAGTGTAGCCGCTTTTCCACCACGTCGTACTGGCTAAACTCGACTCCACTCCACTCGACTTTTTTGGTTTTCCATCGGGCAAAAGTTGTGGATAGTACCTGGTACCTGGTACATTTTTGGGATCACCTCCGTCGAGGTTCCAAGCGAGCTGAGGCGATACCAAAAGGTGACGTGAAAACACTGCAGACCACTGATTGGTCAGAGCAATGCGTTTCATGTGGCGTCGCCAATAACGACCAGCTCCATTGACGGGGGTACTATCTGCAGTGGAAAACAAAGTAGCCTACCTGGTACCAAAAGCGAATAGAGTTGAGTCGAGTCGAGTTGAGCCAGTACCATGGGGTGGAAAAGCAACTTTTGACCCCTGCTACCTTAAGGAATTAAATCAATATGCATGTTGAAACAATACATAGTTTTGATCTGGGGCAGAGACCAATAATCACAAGCAGACAGGATGTTGCTCGTGTGCAACTGCTTAAGCTGTCATTATTGATTAACATGGAAGGAAGTGCCCAAAAGCAAATCTTCCCTAACATAGTAACAGCCGTGCTGTGATTGAGGCATTGTCACATTCTTGCTGTGTCAGTAAGAACTGTAATTCAATGCCACGCATTTTCAATGTCAGGTTTGGCCCTATCCCCAGTAAGCAGAGTTTCAGTAAGTTCCCTCATCTTCAGGTGTTTATTAATCATGTGTATGTTTCATGAGCTCCACACTTGTGCTTGTAATCAATACCTCAACTTGCATTTTACCATTTTACAAATGTATATTTTTAGAAGTAAATTGTTAGAATAGTGTAAATGTAGGTATGGGGTAGGGATTACTATAACAGCTGAAGTTCTGATGACTTAGGAAATGATTTACTAAAACCTTTAGCACATGCAAAACCTTTTAACACATGCAAAATTAATAAAACAACCAATGATTGGGGCCAACAAATGCCATGACCAATCATTGGTCATATTATTGGTTTTGCAAGGTCTTAGGAAATCATCATATTTTCACCGGTGTATTACTGTATGTAACGGCCATTATCTTTGTGGTGACCAATCAAATCACACTCTAGTCACATGCAGAACAATCACCCGTTTATAACATCATGTATTCCACAGTCACAGAATGAGCCTTTCTTATCAACCACACCATCTTCCACTTTTAGAGGAAGCATCAAACATGCAAATATATCTGAAAATATGATTTGTTTTGATCATTTTCTGACAGTTTTCCTTAGAAGACTGCATCTCTGTGACAGTTCAATCCACCCCCCATGGTGCATAAAAAGCAAAATTTCTTTTCTGCGGACAGATGTTCTGACAGTGATAAGATAGCGGCAGTGTAGTATAACAGTTAGGGGACTGGGTTTATATCTCAAAGGTTTGCGATTTCAATTCTCTGCTGGGGCGCTGGCATTCGGTCCTTGAGATAGCTAGCTATTTACCCTGAAATTCTGCGGTAAAATATCCATCTGTAAAAATTGGAAATGTGAAAATGTAATCTGTGTGTAATCTGTTTCTCCGGATAAGAATGTTTGCCAGATGCAAAAATGTAGGCCCATTCCAAACACCCAGACACTGAGGACGGACCACCTGTCAGTCAAATTTAAATAGACCACAGTCAACAGTTTCACTTCAATGTGTACACATCAGTACAGAGTAGATCTGGTTCCAGATTCTGAGACATCTTTCAATGCTGCACGTTTTCCGCTTCAGGCCAGTGATCAGATCTCTCATGACTGTGTTAAAGAAAATCATTTTATGAGCCATGGCTTGGCATGGCATGGTAGGAATGAGGTTAGCTTTGGTCTTGGTCATGCTTTGTGGGAGTGTATGATGTATAGTAGTTTGGAGCTAGCTCAGCGTGAAACATGTTTATCCTTCTTCCGTTTCGCTATTTGGGCCTAGATCATTGCTCTGGAATTCATGCTAAGGCTGGCCACCTTTCTTTCTTTCCCCAATCCATGTAAATGCTCTCAGGGGACAGTGCAGGACTTGTAAAAGATTATATCTGGGCCAGCCAGCGGAGGATGGGCTCCCCCCTGTAACCAGGTTCCTCCTGAGATTTCATCCCACAAGGGAGTTTTTTGTATTTTTATCTCGCTTGTTTTTTGGGGGTTCAGGGCTGGTTTTTGCCCAATTTTCTTTCTGCTTCCTTCTGTGTCTGCACGGGTTTCCTCTGAGTACTCAGATTTCCTCTCAAAGTGCAAAGACATGCAGGCAGGATTGGAGACTCTAAATTGCCCATGGGTATGAGTGCGTGAGTGAATGAATGGTGAGTGAATGGTGTGTGTACCCTGCGATAGATTGGCGGCCTTTCCAGGGTGTATTCCTGCCTCTCGTCCCAATGCACGCTGGGATAGGCTCCAGCAACCCCCCGCATCCCTGACCAGGAATAAGCGGGTATAGATAATGGATGGATATTTAAATCTGCATCATATCACTTTGAATGATAAATGTCTGGTGAAGAAGGTAATACTGGAAGTACAGACCCTCCTAGACAGCATCTTTTCTCTGACCTGCTGGACACCATTTGCTTGGCAATGAATTTACAGACCAGTGCCAGCATGGAAGCAGAGGCTGCATTATTTTAAAGGTTCACAATACAAACTGAAGTAAGAATTTTACATTTGCCAATGAAGCATTTTTGTTTCCAGTGTATGAATGATGCCTTGGAACATGAACATATTGATATACCACTACGTATTTTTTTGGACGTGGATCCATGGCCTAATGAGTACTTCATTAAGGCAAATTAAGCAATGTTATTCCTCACTGATAAAGAGACATAGGACAAGGGAAACTGAGGGACTGTCTGCCAATGTTGTAATCTCAATTTGTTAAAATGGGACTGTCTGCAATTTCTGTATTATTCTTACCCATCATGGTCATTGATATTTGGTCAGTTATGCTGCAGCTAATTGGATTTTTAAATCACCCTGGCACAAAGAAGATACCAGCAAATCAACTGAACCAAATGTTGAATTCATTAGACCCTAGCCAGTCACTAAAATAAGTCTAATTAATTGTTCATAATTAATCACAACCTACTTAAGAGAGCTGACTCAATATATTTCATGCAATATGACTGAGCTGTTAAATTCGACATTTTCTGAAGGGATTGTCAGCAAGTGTACAAATACTGCACATATGCAATACATAATTGCTTAAATCAGTTCATATTAATCATTTGCCCATTGGCTAATTCTCAATGACAGCAAATGCTACTGTTAAAATGTAATATTTCTAGATGGATATTATGAGAGTAACAGGGATAAGGTATTGTAATAAATGTGGTCCGTGCTTCACAGGAAATGGTCACATGACTTTCATGACAGACTCTCTTCCTTGTGACTGATTGCCTTCTCTCCAGGAGGTGAAGTACAGTGATAGATTAGCACACCTTCTCAAGGAGTGGGAAGCTTTGATTCAATCCACCTTCAAAGGTCCCCTCAGGTCACTTCCTGCAAGGCCTTTATAGAATTATCGATCTCCGCTTTTGGCAAGGAAGCCTATTTATGTCTGTGAAACTGTCCCTCTCGTGTGCTTCCTGGTTTTTTTGTTCTACTTTCATTTTAAGTACATTTAAGTAATTTTTTTGAGACAGAGGGCTGGATTTACTAAGACATTTTAGCCCATGCAAAACCAATAACAAGACCAATCATTGGTTGTGTTATTAGTTTTTGCGTGAGCTGAAGGGTTTTGCACATGCTAAAAGTCTTAGTGAATCAAGCCCAGAGAGTGAAATATTAACATTGGCACTTACTCTCAGGGAGTATGATCTCTCTTTAAATGTGATGTAAGAATCCGCCACAAACTCTGAATTGTCAAAAAGCGAAATCCCGCTGGTTAAGAACATTGTGTTAAAGATAAAAAGCTCTGAGCAGCTGTGTTAAGCTGCGGGATCACAGCGGCAGTGAGCAGAATGAAGCCCCTGAACGCACGCTTTATCTCTGATGAGCACACCTTGCTAAAATATGAAAATCACAATTCAAATGCACCCGGCAAGGAGCCTTCGCCAACTGTCATGAGCCGCCACACAGGGCTCCGACTGAGCCAGGCCATGTGACCTCACCAGGCCTCCTTCAGCACAGTGCAATTACATCGGGTCGGAATGATTAACCAATCACGTGACGCCTCCTTCAGGGAAGGCGTTTGACAGTATGAACTGTCCTGCCCACTGCCAACTGCAAACAGTTTGAGAGTCACAGAAAGCATAGATCTCAATGTTTCCAAGAGCCTACACAGTATTTTTATCAATTAATTTTTTTTATCCTGCATACGACCGCACGAGTGATCACAGCTTTGAGGAAAGATGACATCAGCAAAGTTGGGCTTTGCTGGCAGCCAGCTAGCATCCTGCTGAAGAAGTTTAGTAAGTTTTACTCTGGTGCAGAATGTTGCAATAATATGACATCACTTCTGTGCCTAAGGAGACTTAAGGCTTGAGTTCTGGACGTCTGCTCTGTTTCTGTCAGTTCCTCTTTTGCTCCACCCCCATTAATCATCCGCTGATCAACGGCACATATGACAGGCAGTTTAGGACTATGATAGAGGCTCGCAGGAGGATCTGGTTTCATCCCCATGGGGAAATACGTGCAGCAGAGATGGGCTGGGGGGGGTGGGGGATGGGGGGGCAGATGTTGTATCCACTGTACCATTTATCTCAGCCCGTGGGGCTTCAGTCACCAAGGGGAGGAGTCCTGAGGAGACTCCAGCTTTGATCTGCAGTCTACTCACAGAGAGCTTGGGTGTTTGGGGTGAGGGTGGGGGGGGGGGGTGGATTGGAAATGCCAGCTCTGCAGCACACAGCGTGCGACATTTTCCTAACATGGCCAAGCTCAGGTAGGGAGTAGAGAGCAACACGAGAAGTACCCCAGTAAACAATATTTCAACATCGAGAGCTGTTGAGCAGTGCCAGATCAGATGGGCGACGGCCAAGTTTAAATTTGGCCTGTTTACATTTTTAAACACTGACATTCCTTCGTCTCCCACGGAAGATTCCATAGACACACCTGGCTGCAGTGAATGACCTCTAATGGCTTCAAAAAAACAAATATGTGGAAGGATTAAATGGGCCTCATTCACAAAACCTTTCTTAAATTATTCTTACTTTTGTTCTTCCAAATGTTCCTATGAAAAAACAGGATACGATTCATAACGTGTGCAAACTGTTGTTTTTGTGCATATCCCAGGTGTATGAGATGATGAATTCTGGCTGTTTGTGAATTTTATGCACAGTCCTGTTCATGTGATTTGCATAAGGAAGCAGCTATGAACAAATCCAGATAGAAAGACAAAATTATGAATGAAGAAATGTTCTTGGAAACTTTCTTAACATGCGGTTTACTATCAAATGTCATCATACACGTTTCGTGAATGAGGCCCAATGTTATTACAACTACTAGTGCTAGAAGTACCACTGGGCCCAATGAAAATCGAGAATTGAAGAATCAGAACGAGAAATAATTGAGAATAAAGAATTATTGCTTGAATAATAATAAATTGTTATAATCTGATGAACACAACCATAGACCTGATGCCATAAAGTAAATGATCGTGTTTGGTTGAAAAGTAATGGATAGAGGCAGAAGCATCTAAACACGATGGTATGGATCTTCAGATGTAAATCACGACAGTGGTGTATGATGGGCAACAGAAATAATACACCCGACTGTGCATGGAGTTATTTTAGTGCTGGGCTGGAAATTCATCACAGGTGGAGGGCTAATGAAGTTTAAAGGACTGAATCATGCATAACGTCAATTGTGTTTATGTTTTGCTAGATTTGCCGTGGGATACACCAAATGACTTCTTTTATTGAACTGGAGAGAATAATGAAATAGTTGGTAGGAACATTGCATTTAAAATGCACATTTTGCTTAAGGGAATCATCTTGCTTACAGTTTTGGGGCTCAAATCCTTGTCTATAATACAGGCCGTTATTAAAAACCTTTTGAGTGGTGGTTCCCAGTCAATTTTATTTCAACATATATATAATCAAGGGAAAAAGAAAAAGGCCTGGCATCTGTTCCATCCTTCGACTTTGTGAAAGTAGGTCCAGTACTGTATTTTAGTAAAGGAGACCATCCAGTATCAAGAGCTTGTCTGGATGAATGTGTCATGGAGGTGTACCGTTGCTCATATGGTTCTTAGTGGTCTGTGCAGGACACCGTATGCTGGGAAGTGGGAACCTGTGTGGATTCATAATTAAGAAACGGTTTAGTTCAGGGGGGCACAACGGGGGCTGATCCGTTTCAGGATTTTTTGCCAACTTCCGTCTTTATTATTAAATTGGCTCAATCGTATCTTGATCTGACATTTGAATAAGCACCAGCTACAGCCACAGACTGTCTGCGTGTCCTAGAGATTTTTACTGTGCTCAAGTACGGGAGTGAACCCAGAATAGTTTATAGAGATGCCAGATAAGTAAAGCTTAGGGAATTGGTTGGAACAAAACAAAACCGGCACAGGGTCAGTCCTGCAGGACCAGAGCTGTGCATCTCTGGCTTCGTTTCAGTGACTGGGTTCCCACACATGGAGCAATTAGGACCCCTGTCACAAATTGGCTCAGTTTGTGACAAAAAAGGAGACTACATATGGAAACTAAAATGAAGAAGATTATTGGAAGTAATAAAGTACACTGAACACAAAATGTGCACAAAATGACCTTTTAACTGTCAGGCCGAGGCTTCTAACATCCAGCTAATCAGCAGCACACAGGGTGGGAGTATATATTACATACAGTACATGTATACGTGTACATGTATGTGTGTAGGATGCATGCAGGCTAAAATGGTAAATCAAGATGGCAAAAACATAGAAAGTGGGAGTGGGAATAGGGGTTAAAGATTGAGGGAGAGGAGAAAGAAGTATAGAGGAGAGAGAAAGAGAGAAGAAAAGGAGAGAGGCAGAGGGAGGGAGAGAGAGAGAGAGAGATAGATAAACAGCATAAAGTAATACGTGGCCTGGGGCGTAAACATCATATGTCCACAACGAGGCCCTGTGGGGACTAAGGCCACGCCCACTCTTCCTGAGTCTCGTCCTTCAGGTTGACCAATGAGAACAGAAGGCTCGGTAGAGCCGGCGTGGACAGAAGAGCAAATCAACGGCTTCTCTCCTGTACAGAGGAGGGAAAGTCAGATGTAGCCTTAGGGAAGGTCCAGAATAAGTGTCTGAGGACAGCAATGTGCCTGAAACAGGGGAAGGCCGGTTTTGCCTTTAATTCAAGTGGTGTCACTTGGTTGGGCGCCATGTCTTTGTGTGGGATTTGATGGTTCTGTGCCTGTATGTCCTTCTGACTATAATAAACGAAAGGCCAGGAGAATGCCAGGGTTTATCTCTGTAAAAATACGTGCATCTGCTTAGACAGACAAGCATCTGCACGCACACGCACACACACACACACACACACACACGCACACACACAGAGCTGACTCTGGACTGAAATCGATACAAGGGCTTCAGGATAAACTACTTGAGAAAGTATAATTTCAGATGCATCACGAGAACTGACTTCAGAAAGTATAATTTCAGATATAACGCAGGACCAAGCCTTCTAACAGTGTATTAACTCATTCTATATTGGCATGATAATGTTCGGTGTCAAACGCAGACGTAGGTGCCAAATCCTGTAGGCTGTATAATTCTTGGATTACAGCTGATTTGGCTTACCTCCAAAACTCAGTACCTAGGTAACATACAGTAGAGACAAATTTCAAGTCAGTGTTCTAGAACTCCATTGCTTTCAATGACCAGCAGTGATTGTTACATCAGCATTAGAATGTTCAGTTCAGGACATTCCAATCGCACGTTTGTCACCTTACACTTTAATGGGTTAATACTGCAGATGGAGATTCAGGTGTGCCTTGCTGATAAGTGTGTATCTTGCTGGACCAATAGTTTACGGCAGTGCAGATGTCATTACTCCCACAATTAACCCCCGGAACCGTGAACGAAGAATAAAGACTGAGTTTGGCAGCAGCACAGTGAGTGGAGTGAAATAGCAGACTTTCACTTCTTGCTTCTAAGGCCTTTAACATTCCGCGAGTGACACAACCTCCATCGTGCTTTACTGTTATTGTTGCCACGCTACCTTCTCGTGGCTGTGCAGAACGCCTACGGCGTGCTTTTCCCAGTTTCCGCAGATTGCCCGAGAAGTCTGAGGGACCCATTAGAAAGAGATTATACCAGCCATTACTGCTGTAAAGTTCACAAATAAAAGTGCTGCCTGAAAATATTTCACCGCTTGTCTTCCGGTCAATTTCATCCGGTGTCCCCGGGGGTTTTCCTCAAATTTAACCAGCTTACAGGGGAACACAGTGGGTGTATAGGCAGTGCACTCAGGTGAAAACACACACACACACACACAAACTCACGCGCACACACATACACAGAAACACACCCCATTATATGAAACCTTCCACTGTACTATGAAGACATTTCAATTAATTGGAGGAAAAATACTGTTAAATGCATTATGTTCCACTGATTTCACCTCAGCAGCAGTACCCAGTTACGCATTTTCATATTTTCTCGAACAAATAAATTAGAAGAAATGTATGATGATTTTTTTCCCAGGATTCCACTAGCGAGTGCCATTAGTTCTTCACATAATCAATAGTTGCGAAGAGAGATTTTGCTTATAGCAACATATTAACATACAATAGTTGCAAGATTCTACAATAACCATCAATATATTCTTCCTCAACATAAAGTAACACTCAACTAAAAAGTACAACAGCAAAAAAAAAAGTCATACATGTATGAATAATTCTTGCTTGAATTTCTTTTCCAATGGTCAGATGTGTGTTTAGTAGACTGAGCAGAAGAAAAGAACGTTTTCTTTTCGGTTGCGAAGTTGATTCGAAGTACTCCAGTCCCGCGCGGTTTTACGCCCTTTTTTGGCGGCGGGACAGGAAGTGGGAATCCCGGGAGTGGAATCGGTCCAGTGAGGCGGAGATACTTTAATTAAACGTGATTAAGTGAGATTACAGGAACGTCAATGCCGCATCTCAGGAGATCTCGCTGCCCTCCTCGCACCCGCTCACACACCGTAATTAAGCACATGAACAAACAGAAAAGGCGCGTGCAACTCGCAAATTGAAATTTCACGCGTTGTTTCTCTCAGGAGGCTTAAAGAACACCATTAGTCGATTGGCATGGGTTTTTATCAAACGAAAAAAAAAAAGTAAATTTAGGAGCTTCATTAAAATCATAATAATAACGAAGAAAGGACAGACGCCAATGATCATTTTAAATACATTCACAGAAAACTCTCTGACTGCATGGTTGAATTCATGTGTCAGCTATGTACTAACGTCATATATCTTTTCTGTGTTGCAAACTATTTGTAAGTGTAAAACCACTTCAATATCTGAAGTAGGATTCTGGAAAAAGGAAATAAATTACATTTGACAAAAGTTCTCACAAAATATTGTACACAATCCATATATACCAGTACAATATGAGTGCCAGCAAGCATATCTAGCATGTCTGTGAGTGGGTGCGCCCCCCTGTGGTCACATCAAACCATTGTTTTTTTTTTTCTCATTTTATTTATTTATTTATTTGTTTATTTCTTTATTTATTTATTTATTTTACTGATTTTCCCACCTCAGTATACAGTTTGTTGCCAAATTTACCAGCATGAAATGCACATTTAATTCTGGTTTCCTTGCTGGAGGCACAACTGATGGTGACATCAAAAGCAGGCCATGAAGGGATTATGATTACAACAAAACTACAATGAGACAAAAAAGCAAGTCAATCCACAATGGATGCTAGTAGGAAAGAAAAAATCGGGGGGAAAAATACTGTCTCTGCTAAATTAGCATATCCGTTGGATTGGCATTCTAATAAATCTGCTGGGAATTATAGGAGGCATCATGTCAAGTGGCAATAAAGCTATTTTATTATTTCTCAATTTCTATTGCACTTTACTGCCAATTTGTGTAATAGGCTCAATATGTATTTCATATACATCATTCTCTCAACAATCCATGTATGGCACCATGAAAATACTTAGTTTTTTCCCTCTCTCCACGTCTGAATCACTAGTGTCACTGATATAATAATAATGATGATGAGACATTGCGGTGGTTATTCTCTTATCATACGGAGTCAGACAAGTGATGGAAGGCTGCTTCAGCAAGCCTGCATCCACATCCACAGCAAGCCTGCGTCCACATAAATCCCATCAAATGTCCCGCAGATAAAAGTGAAAGAATGCCCGGGGGGGGGCTGGCGTCTTGGTTACGCGCATTCTCCCAGCATCTATCAGCGTTTCCTTAAGCGTATGGAGAAATGCCCGTCTGTGGGACCTGGTGATAGACGGCGAAGACGTCACCGCCGATAAGTGCTTCGGTGGAGGATGATGCCGTTTCTGGCTGAAGTGGCTCCCAACGGTTTCCCCCCCACCTCAGGATACGCACGAGCCTCGGCTTGTGAGAAAAGAGCGGGAGTTTGGATTAGCGGGGGTTGCCATCATTGGCAGAGCAGAATCATCTGCAGAAAAGTGGAGATGAGTGAGTTTCTTTATTCATACTGTAGCTGGTGTTAGACATGTCATTTTGCTGTTTTTTTTCTCCATCAATTTAAATCATCACCTTTGACAGAAAGGTTTTATAAAACCTTGTCTTTATTGCTTTATTTTGCCGTGGAGGGAGAAAAACAGACTTTTGATTGGTTCAGATAACTCCGTTAAGTGAGCTCAACCAGTAATATTTGTTGGGCTGGTGGGCTGCTCTTTGGAATGAGTATCTCTTGGATATTTACTGTGAGCTTGACCAGCTGCACGGATGAGACAGTGGGCTCTCAAACAGTGACTTCCAGGGTCGGTACTTATTAACCCCAGCTGAAGTACTGGAAAGTGGCATGCATGGCTGCCCCGGGCGGGCATATATGCCAGGGTGCCAGGGACATTAATAGGTACAGCTGTGGCCCCTCACAGCTAAGAGGCAGGCGCCCGGGTGACTACATCCACACGCTGTGCGAAACCTTGTGATCCCCACTCGACACAACGGATCAGAGCCGAACGCTCTGTGACATCATCCCAGGAGGCTCTTTCAGCCGGGGAGAACTAATCCAACTGCGCCGCAAAACGACCTGTGCCGAAATTCTAACGATGCTGGGCATTTTTTTTTAAAAAAAAAGAACAGAAAAAGAAGCAGAACAGTTTCGGTTGGAAACACAACTTGAAATTCTCTCTCCACCCCCCTCCAAGAAAAAAAGGTTATTCTGTTCATAGGCCAGGGGAGACAAGCCCACCCACCCCAACGGGCTGCTGTGCACGGAAACGTTCAGGTTCTGCGGCTCTTATCTCCAGCACACAGCTGGGCCGCCCGGGGTGTGTAACGTTACTCTCTTAACACGGTGGAGGAAATGTCCACGCAGTTCCCCGGCTCAGCCTCTCCTCTCCTAAATTTTTACAAACTCCTGCAGGTGCTCCTCTGTAACCTCTGACTCTGAACCAGAGTCGATGGAGTGAGGTCCGTGCCCCGCCCCTCCCAAAGAGCATCAGCCTCTCTATTGGCCCTCATAAATCATGGAGAAACACCTGCAGCCAAAGGCACAGTGGATATTGGGAATTTTCAAATCAAACTGCCATTCAGCTGACATCAGAGAGAGAGAGAGAGAGAGAGAGAGAGAGAGAGAGAGAGAGAGAGAGAGAGAGAGAGAGAGAGAGAGAGAGAGAGAGAGAGAGAGAGAGAGAGAGAGAGAGAGAGAGAGAGAGAGAGAGAGAGAGAGATTCTAGTAGAAGCAAACTGATTTATCCACTCAAAAACTTGGTTCCTGCTTTTCAATTTGCATGCCTAACAACCCAAGGAATGACACACTACGTTTTAGAGTTTTCCAAGAATCTCCCCATTTAAAAACAAATCAATAAGCATTTACACCTCTGGGAAAGGCAATTTACAGGGACATAAATTGGAGTTAGGGCATGGGCAAACTCGTTTATGGCCCAAAGCAAATGTATAAATACTTTCCATGCCCACTTTCCTCAATTTAAAATTTTTTTGGATCCCTTCATTTTTTCTTATTCTACAAACCACAAGGTAGTGCACATTTTATGTATTTTGCAGTTTGTTTGGTGAGCTACTGTATGTCTTCACAGTTCTGATTGCATCAAATCGTCAAACAAACAGCAAATGCTATACTTACTATACTTAGCATTGTATATATAACCAAAAGACATGGACTACAGCTATCTGACTACCAAATATTATGCACAATGCTTTTATAAATATGAATCATAAAAAGGTTCATTCATCCTTATACATGTCATAGCCTGATGCAGAGGAAGGTGTTTCATAAAAGGCAAGATCGGATGCCATGTTATAGAAATTTTCCAGGCGATCCACATTTTCACTGCCATTCCCCCCAAGCCAGCGCAAACCACATTAGCTAAGACGCACCCTCACCGGGCACACAAACTTTGACTGTGTTACTGATGAATCCATGCATCGCTGTGCATCGGCCCAGAGGTTCTCCTCTACCCTGCTTCCCTTTTCTGAAAATGGCTGCACGTGGCAGGGAGAGCAGCAGACCAGCTTCCATCGTTAAACTGGGGAACCCACACAAACCTGAGTGCCCACTGCTTCCAGCCAAGGCAACCCGCCCTACATCTTCCACTGCCGAAAGGCCGCGAGGCAGAAGAAGCCTGAGCCTCTAACAGTAAACCTCCCTCGTTTGTATGAATCAGGAAAAGAGGGAAAAACTGCTCTAAGGCTATTATTCAAAAGCTATCGATTCTCCTCTTGATTTATTTAGGGGAGGGGGGGGGGCGGAGTCAGTGACAGTACATTAGCTACGATGACACACCACAAAATAACAGCATTCAGGTATCGCTGGTGCGCCAGCATACAGTATTTGCCTGCTGATAATTTTGGCTGTGTTATGTGAAGCTAATGCGTCCCGCCAAGCTGCCACGCTGACGGGCATCGCATTTCGTTCACGGAATTACAAAAGCTGAAAGGGTTTATCGGAGAGACGTCAGGCTGATTCCAGTGTGAAGTATTCATTGCTTATTCATCCTGATATTGGCCAGATAAACAAACATTTATGCATTCAGAGCTGTTAAACAGCCCCTTGCTAACAGGGTAGCTGTTGGCACTGCTCTAGCAAGCTATATATATAATGGTAAACGACCCACTGCATTTTCCTAACCTCTGATGTCCAATTCCCCAGGCTTTTGATGTCAAGCCTGCCTAACTCAGCGAAGCGTAAAAACTGCCCACAGGGAGTTATTTTTTTTTTTTTTTTACCCTTTGCATTTTTTAAAACATTTTTTTAGAAGACCCACATTCTCACAGCAGTAATGTGGGTAACGCATACAGGAAGATGTGCAGTGAGCACGCTCAGAATCCGGCATGAGGTCCGTTATTGTTACATCCCAAATCCGCCCACAATTCAGTAACAAGAATTGAAATGCAACGCAAAAAGAAAATCACGAAACAAAGCCACAGATCTCCATCAAAGTGCCTGGTCCAGCCTCAAAGCTGCTCTGCGAAAGCTCTCTCCCTCATCTCCGGCTGCAGCAGGCTTACGTAGGGCCACAGGCAGGTGAAGCCAATCAGGTAATCAGCAGCTCGTTAAGGTAGGAAAGAGGCGCTGATCACCTGCGGGGGGGTTAGGCTGAATCACCAGCACGTAGCAGCTTCTCGGTAAACACGCAGAATCTCGTTTTTTGTGAAAGTTTTTTTCCTGGAGAAGATTAAATATTTGGGAGACGCGTGACCCTCCTCTCAGTGCCACGGCGGGTCCACACGGGGTGCCAGCGGCGGGCTGGGCCAGCCCCCCGTTCCCCCCGGCAGAGCCCCGGGGGGGCGGGAGGGAGGGAGCCTGGCAGCTCCCTTCCAAAACCGCCGGGCGAAACGACTGCGGCCCCGCGGCATACTGTGTTCCCATGGAAACGGGAGGGTTTCGTCAGCTGCGGGTCTGTTTCCACTCCACTCGTTCTGCATCCGAACGCCAGCCAGGGGTGCGCAGGCTGGAGTACGACTGGCTGGCACAGCAACGCTGTCCACGAGGAGCACGTAGAGAAACATGTGAAGCACATCCACACAGCCATCGGCTTGTACGAGTATTTTGCCCATCGAGCATCACATCACATTTCAGGCATTTAACAGACGACCTTATCCAGAGCGTCTTACGCAACTCTTTAAATGGTAAATGGACTGCATTTATATAGCGCTTTTATTCAAAGCGCTTTACAATTGATGCCTCTCATTCGCCAGAGCAGTTAGGGGTTAGGTGTCTTGCTCAAGGACACTTCGACATGCCCAGGGCGGGGTTTGAACCGGCAACCCTCCGACTGCCAGACAATCGGTCTTACCTCCTGAGCTATGTTGCCCCTTTACATTACACTGCATCCATCTATACAGCTGGATATGTACTGAAGCAATGCAGGTTAAGTACCTTGCACAAGGGTACAACAGCTGTGTCCTAGCTGTGAATCGAACCTACGGCCTTCAGGTTACAAAGCCAGCTCCTTACCCATTATACTACACTTCACACTACACCGCGTCATGAAAACATCATGGAAATTTTCGTTCTCGTTCAATTCATATTCTTTTTTTTAGAAGCTATAGGGAAAAAATATGCTTCTAATGATTGTATGTGGAATTCACCTTGTTTACATGGTTGCATATTATATCAATGAATTAACTGGATGGAAGTGCATTATGGGAAATGGCCATCGGTGTCCTATCGCTCATGGTGTTAGGTGATGGAGTTTAGCTCTTTAGCTTGGTGGATGATAGCGATGGCAAGCGGTTGAAAAAATCACGAAGATTAAGAAACACAGAAACTGAACCGGGCAGATGTTCTCTCTTCTCTGTCTCTCTCTCTCTCCTCCCTTCTCTCTGTTTCTCTCTCACTGTCCTATCTCTTCTCACTCTCACATCATTTTCAAATGTAAACCAATACCCTAGAGCAAAAAATGTGAAAAACAAAGAGAAAAAAAAGCAGGAAAAAAAAAAAAACAGAGCACACTGCTTGCCCGTGGAAAGACATGATGTGTTGAGGAATTTAAAATAGATGCACACCATGACATGCTCTGTGTGTGTGTGTGTGTGTGTGTGTGTGTTTGTGGGTGTGGGTGCATGTGTATGTGTGCATGTGTGTATGTGCACGCTTGTGTGTGTGTGTGTGTGTCTGTGCACGTGGGTGTGTACAGTATGTAAAATCATGTATTACCATTAACACCCTCACACACACTCAGGAATGTGCGTATTTCATATTTAATGCATATGTGTGGAAAGGGTGGGGGGTGGGGGGGGTGATGACAGTTTTTTTTAAAGAGGAGGACGCCTGCCGATCTGAAGAGGGTTCAGAACAACTGAAATAATTAATTAATTCCACTGAGCCTAACCTGCAGGGGTAGATGAGCAGCCAGAACTCCGAGTTGCAGCACAGAAATCCTTTCATACTCTATGGCGAACACGCTGTACCATCTCATCCACAGGCTGCGGTACAAAAGGGTTTCGCAGAGACCCTCTGACTCCGTCCTGTCTGAAAGAGTAACATTCCCAGGAGAACAGGAAGCTCGATACATCCGTGGGTGATCGTGGCAGTCACTTCACTTTGGATGTAGGACGCGTTTTCTTGTGTGACTGTGAGGGGCTTAGGATCACTTATGCGCACAGCTCCACACAGATGTGGCCTGAAGGCCCGCAACGTCGAGATCCATTGAATTTCCACTACATTATCCCTTAATCAATACAAATGGGACACAGCTCCCTGTACAACATTGTGAGGGCGTTCGTCGGCAATGAATTAGAATGTCCTTCAAGTCCACTGCTAGCCAGCGCTTAGCTTTAGTCTTTCAAACAGAAGGACGTTACGTTTCATTCGTTTTTTATTCCCCGAGACCGGGCGAATTCTTCAGGTTCTTCTTAAATGAAACTTTCACTCTGCTACGGCACGTCTCTCTCACACATCGGAAGATGATCGCCGGCAGGCCGGAACCAGACGGAAAAACCTTTCACTGCCTGAACCGCCTGACGTTCTCAGCACGAAAAATGAACGTGTCCTTTCTTCGGTTCCTTCTGCGGCGCGTCCGTCCTTTTGTTTTAGGATAATCTATAGTTCTGTCTCAACCTCAGCCTCTGAATAGCTCGGGAAAAGTGTCCCAGCGCGTAACCTTTTCCCTCAAAGGCTGGCCTTCCCTGTCAGTCATGTCAGTGCTGCGTCACTCAACACAGCTCAGCACACAATACTCGTACATTTACATGCAATACACAGACGTGCTGATAATTGAAACGTACCACCTATTTGACATGCAATTCATTGCGTTTTACATATTTTACCATACATCTGCATAATTTACTTAGGTGCCAGTGCCATGTAACAATGCCATTTGAATAAATATGCACGGTACAATTAGATGCGTAAAGCACCTGGCATCCAATTTCCTGGTTAGAGCAGGTAGCCAGCGCAAAGTTATCAGTACAATCACACTTTTATGTTTCATGTCTTCCTTGTGTACGATTCCCAGGTTTATAGGCTCCCTGCGATTGAGTCCGCTGCTATTTCACCATTCCCAGGAGCCGGAGCCAGTGAGGTGTCCCCCATGGCATGCTGGGATTGGTCTCACATAGACAGCTCCTTCCAATCCTTCCATTTAGGCCTGGGAACCATGTTCAGCAATTGTGTCTTATGAATAATACATGTGAATTAAACATATTTACATAAATACATAGTTGTATGTATACCACCCCCCCCCCCCCCTCCTTGTTTCTCTGCACCTTGGACAGAATTATCTCTAATTTTGTCTCATTTATGCAGATTTTTTTTTTCATTCTTTTCCTCAAGTGATACAGGCATACATCTGTAGGCATTTTCCCATCATTAACAGACAGAATGAAAATACTCCCATACAGGGCTCCTCGAGGGCTTCATCTTCATTGAAAACTTCAAAGGATGGGAACATGCGCAATAGCAGGACAATTTGTGATCTATAAAAGTCTTAATTAAAAAAATACGCTTTCCTGAAAAACTGGGAATAAATGTGAACGTTCAAAGCAATGCAGCAAGAACACACTTAGGAGTAGACCGATGGCAATGTAGAGAAGCAGGGCTTCTGAACTGGCAGCAGCGGTCTCATTCAGTATGCGCTGTGCTCCAGAATGCAGCAACGATCATTATCCATTAGAAACAGAGCAGGCGATAACACACACACACCTATGCCATATTCCTTCACAGTTGTGAATTATGGCCTCGTAATAACCTGTAATTCACGTAATTGTGTCCCCCATCATCGATACGTTGTAATACAAAACGGCTGTTGGAAATGCTCCATCGGGGTAATTCCTTTGCTTAATGGGACCCACATTTCAGCCTTCATTGTTATTGCTTTGTTTGTGAAGGGGAACTAATCAGCTGAAATTGCTCTGTATCTGCTTGCCAATTTGGAACTAAAGGTAGCGGGCAAAAACCAAAAAGGCCAATATAATGTCACTTAGTAGAACGCTGGGCCAGGCCGGCCCTTTCAGCTTAGAGTCTTGTTAAATCTGTTCGACAAAAATTCATTCACAGAAGCGCACATTTATGGAAAACTGTATTCACAGGAAACTGTATTCTCAGGAAACTGTCTTCACAGGAAACTGTGGAGGTAAGCTGCCATAATGTGAAAGCACTTCTCCTGTTACCAATAATTCCTCTCTTCTGCTCTCACCCTCCCTGTCTGAACCAGATTTAAAAAAAACATCCACCGGTGGCTTTTTTTTCCCTCTCAAGTTTCGCAGCCTCCGGTATGCCACCTTCTCAAATGAGGCGTTATCGGCTAGATCTCCCGTAGAGACCTTCTCTCTCTGCGAACAACCTAGCGGCGATGCGTTCTACCTGCTCTCCACGCTCTCCTCGCTCTCCGAGGCCCTTCGCACGCTTCTGCCTCTCGCCTCTCGACCTGCGAAACCACCCTCTTCCTGTCCACGCGGCCTCTTCCTGTCCACGTGTTCTACGTGCAGACAGGTCCAAGCTGTCAATCCTCAGAAATAAAGTAGAGAAAAATAGAACTGTACCGTCGACCTGGCAGGTTACCAACCGCTAACTCTGCAGTTCCCTCGGCTGTCTCATTGGATAAGGCCTCATACTTTCAGATGGAAAAACTGCAGCTCTCATTGCCCACCTCTGCTACAGCGTCACTGAGGGATGGGAGGGTTTCAGTTGACCAGAACGACAGTGCCTCATGGCACACCAGTGACCTCCGCCGATCCATTGCAAGTGTGTCCGTCGAGTGACGCTCTCATCTGTGCAAACGTGACTTGTGAAAAAGTGGTGCGATAGGAAGTGCCAATTCCCATACTTTCTCTGTGCCCTCCAAAATCAATAGTGAAGGTGGTGGAAGAGAGCCCTGATATATGCAAGTGGGCATCGCAAAATGGGGAGAAAAAAACCCATGACTGCTATAGAGAGAGCACGCATGATGCCAATTTTTTTTTTTTTTGTGAGCTCATTACCAGACCAAGTGAGATAACTGATGTTATTAAATCTCCAGAGTTCCCTGTTCTAGCCTGATGCTAACCCAACCCACTCAAAAAAAAAAAAAACTACATCATTATTTCAGATGGAAATGTGCTGCAGCATTTAGATGAAGCCATTATGTTTATACATGGCTACTGCCCACTGGAACAAAAGCTTCCCCCCCCCCTCAGCATGCATATTGGGAGCAAGTACAGCAGCTACATGTACCTGTGTGCCTTACTATGACCTGAAAGAGACGATTCTTTTGGGGAAACTGGTTTAATTAAAAACCAGCATTTTTTGGCAGAAGTGGTTACAAACTCCCACTCTCGACCAATGCAGAATTCTGAATGCTGTGCTCTCAGCAGGGTGGCCACCACTTCCCAGTGTTTGTCCTGCATAGAGAAATCCACGGCGTGTGCTAAAGTAAGATTTTCTAGCGCCAAAGCAAAGCAGAAAAAAGGGAAAACAAGCCATTAAAACTACACTTAGAATATTATTTATTTGGTGACACAATCATTGGAGAAAAGCAGAGAGAGAGCGAGAGAAAGAAGAGAGAAGAGCAAGAGAGCACACTCATAGACTCTGTGGGTGGGACTATCACACTCATAGACTCTGTGGGCGGGACTACCACACTCAACACCAAACATCACACACAGTGATGTTTGGTGTTGCCACCCACTGATCAGGGCTGTGAAGGTATGTGCAGGGAGAAAACAAGGGCAGATGGAATCCTGTAATGTGTTCTTTATTCAATGATGTTTAATCAATGATGTCAATGTTGTCAATGATGTTTAATCAATGATGGCTGTTATGTGAGAGGTCAGCCAATAACAGCTTGTTTTTAGAGGAAGTTGAACTGTGGAGCCTTTTTTCTCCCCTCAAAAACACTGTTGGGTGACAGGTACAATTTAAATGAGCATATCTCGTTGAAAATTTGGAGTAGATAATATTAAAATCACAAGAAGACTGAGACTATCCTCTTCATGGCCATATATAAAACCAAAATGTGTCAACAAAAAAAAATGACTCAAAATGATGGAGCAGGTCATGCCATACTTTATCCAAAACAATATCTGGATGGCATTTTTAATCAGTATGATGACAGCAGAGACTAATGTATTAGGCCTGACATTTCATCCAAACACTGTAAAAGGTTTCATCAGTTTATCTTACAGCTGCTTTATGCACAATATTTATGTTCATAGATTAACATGGAAAGAGGAAGATCTCAAACCACTACAGCCTTCTCTCTATTTTCTGATGTTTTTTTTTCCCCTGTTCAGTTTTACAATTTGCAAAAATAAATTGCAGGTTTGCCAGGCATTTTATAGACCTTGCTTGTTACTGGGGGCCAATTTAGGATAGTTCAGCGCTAACAATGTGGGACAGTCCTACGTGCGTCTGCAAACGTTGGCCCAATGATGGAGACCCCCCAAAAAAAGACCTTTTCTTGCCATGAAAAACCCTGCTTCCCTCTCATAGTTTCCACCTACAAAATGAGGGATGACTGACTTCTAAACAACTGGCTCAGAGCTTCACACTGCTGAAACTGGCTCCTGAGGACCAAGGTACATCCACAAGAAGACTAGCAGATCAGCATCCCACTGATCGACTGATAGGACAAGATGGAGATCTCAGCAGTGATATTCCGAACTTCCTATTTGACTTTCATGTCTTACAATACTGTCAAGCCAGAGTGTGAAGCACAATCAAATATGCACAATCCCTTATGGGTATCTTATGTAAACGGTACGTGTTATTTATACGCATAATTTAAAGGGATTTATTACATACCATGAAAGAAAATCAAGAAAAGGATACATTTCTTGCTTTTGGCAACAGCAGATTTCATTTGCATTTTAAACAAACACTGGAATTAACTATTTGGACAATCTGTAAGCTTGTGACAGAGTGTTCATTGTCCTGATCACATCAGGTTTATAGAATGAATATAAAAATGTGTACCTTTCAGAATGTTTAAAAATGAAATAACAAATTTCTCCTTGGTAGGACCTGAAGTAATGAACGAAATAGACGGACATTTTGGTTCAGAGCTGCTCTCCAGCATTAGTCCCTGGTCAAAAACCCTCCAAAGATATTAATAATTTCATTCGCCATTCAATCGGCTAAATTAGGTTCGGCCACTTGACTATGTTTGCCAGTGCTAAATATTATCAGTGTTTGTGTGCATCATGTGTATGGTATCTCAGTCTAAGCCATCATGTGCACGGCCATGTGAGCTCTCTCTGTCTCTGTTACTCTCATAAGTCCTCCTAAGACATTAGGACAAGGCAACACAGCACATCTGTAAAGAGGCAGCTTCATCCAAATTTTTCCACAGGATCTCAGACCGATCTGAAGAAACAGGACAGCCGGTACAATGGAAGAGCACAGGCAGAACTCAACACAAAGGTCACAGATCAGATCTCCTTCAAACAGAGGTCCGAGAGTCTGGCAGAGAGTGCCAAAAGCTCCAGCAGACAAGAGAAAGTCTCAAAAGCCCTGAATATCAAGTTTTACATGTACCTGACGCAACATTTTAAAAGTTACAGTACCCTACTTACACACTCTGCTGCAGCACCTTTCTTAAAATGTCTGAGGCAACATTTGAGCTACTGTGGAACTAACCCACTTTTTAAAAAGAAAAGGGGGAATTTACATGGTGAACACCACTTTAAACACCACTTTTTTTTCAACATTCTAAGTCGGTGTTCTAGAACTCCATTGCTCTCAGTTACTGGTAGTGGTTGTTACATCAGCATTAGAATGTTCACTCTAATCATGTCTTTGTGATCCTACACCTTAAATGGCTAAAGGAATATTTAAATTGTCTTTAATTAGTCTTTTGACTAAATCTGGTGCATTTATAATAATGTGCACTGTTCCTGTTAAGTACAAATAGAAATGTCAGAGATCAGCACTTTCAGTTGAAGGGACGTCTGGCCAATATTGACAGACCTCATCAGTACCAGATAAAAATGGCATTGTGCATTTCATGTACAGCCCTGTACTTCACCACGAATGGAGACCAGTGGAAGGAAGACCTAAGCAAGAATGGTTCAATTTTTCAAAAGGATTCTGTGGTGCCCGAGTCTTCAGTGTGGAGATCCAAAGGTTTCAGAGATGGCTTTGAGCATGCAGCTGATGGACACCAAAAGGAAACGCCCAGGGGTGATTCAGGCTCTTCAATCACTTTCTCTATATTGTGACTACAAAGGCTACAACTGAAGAAAATCATAGGCGTCCCACAAGCCACTTTTTCCCCAATGATGTCCCATAGCGCCTTACTGTCACTGATGCACAGAACTTAGAAGCAGGTCAGAACACAAGAGAACAGTTATTTGTCTCCTGATATCAAGGGTGTCAAACTCCAGTCCCATGGGGGCTGTAGCCCTGCAGGTATTTCTGGTTTCCTTTGAACCACAGCCAGTCAGGGCCTTGAGAACAAGGTTTGTGGACTCTTTGGCCAATCAGTTACTTATAAATTATAAATGATGTCACTCATGCCGAAACACACTGAAAACCAGCAGACACTGCGGCCCTACAGGACTTACGTTTGTCTCCCCTGCACCAAACTGTTTTGTCATCAGTACTGACCATCGATGGCTGACCAGCCCTGTTCCTGGAAATCTACTTTACTGTAGTTTTTAATTTCAACCCTAATTTGGCACACCTGATTCTATTAATTAACAGCTCAAGATATCCAGCTGTGGAATGACGTGTGCTTCGTAAGTGTTGGAGTGAAACCCTACAGGAGAACAGATTTTCAGGAACAGGGTTGGGCAGCCCCGGTGTAAACGAACACAAACTTTTCTCTGAAGGCACGCGATGTCACCAGATGCTTCTTTTCACACCACCGCCCCCACAAGCCAAGCTCACACAGACACGAGTCGGAGGAAGGTACTGCTTCAGCAAACAGACTGCAGGTGCCTGGTCAAACCCGAACTGGGAAACAGACAGCAATGAGATGCGGCTCCTGGCTGGCTGACTAAAGCATCCCTAACCCTGAGTACCACTACCGCCAATTATCTTGAATTACAGTGTAGGGGTAACACCTGCTCTTTCCCCACGGTATTCACTGTGAAAGAGCAATATGCAAAGATAGCACCTAAAGATAGTGACTGGAAATGTCAAGCAGCCCCTACACTGCACCCATGGCAATGGAACGTTTCCACCAAAGGCTCGGCAACCGTGGGCAGAAATGTCAGCGGGCACAAGATGATACTCACCCTCCCTGTGCACCAGGACAGTGTTATTGCTTAGGGAGGCAGCCTGTAGACTGGGAGAAGGGGGGGGGTGTGGGACCTGCCCAAAATACCCCCCCCCCCCGCTTGCTTTCCATTCAGAGACATGACATTTGCCGGGGATGGAACGTGGGGGATAGGTGGCGGGGGCGGTTTCCATAGCAACCCAGTAAGTAACTGACAAAACAGCAGGCATCGGCCAGCCAATGAATGGATGAGAAAGTTTCAGTTGAGAAGGAATTATTGTTTTTTTCACTCACTCAGTTTCCATTCAAACTTGTCCTATAGAATCAGTGACTGATTAAAAAATGAGGTGATCTTTTGTTTTTTGTCTGTTAAATCATTGATTTACAGACAGACTTATCGTTTGGCCAGAAATAAATGAGTTGCACATGTTTGTTTTTCAGGCGTTGGGAATGATCCAGTTGTCAGTTTGTAAACATATGCATCTCTGCAAAGTCAGTATTATTTCTTGTGTGTAAATGTTTCTCTGTCTGAATACATCCTAGACGTGCAATAAGCTCATGGTTCATATGAGGACAGCTTGAGTTTCAGCTGTGAGTGTGCACAGCGGAAAGCATGACTTTGGGTTCAGTAACCCCCACTTGCTCTCCCTCACTCTCCTTCATCATTAATCTCTCTCCCTCTCTCTCTCACACACACTCTCTCTCTCTGTTTTACTCACTCTTTATCTCTCTCTCGCTATCTCTCTGCCACCCTCTCTCTTTCTCGCTCTCCATTTCTCTCTCTCCCTCCCCCTCTCTCTCGCTCTCTCTCTGCCACCCTCACTTTTTCTCTCTCTCTCCTTGCCTACCTCTCTCTCCTTCGCTCTCTCTCTTTCTCCCTCCCTCTTTCTCCTGCCCTCTCTTTTTCTTTCTCTGTCTCTCCCTGCCTACCTCTCTCTCCTTCGTATTCTCTCTCTCTCTCCCTCCCTCCCTCCCTTGCTCTCCCTCCCGCCCTCTCTCGGTGCTCATAGAAACAGCTGCACAGGCTCCCTCACGGAGGTGAAACGCTGGGTTGTGGGCTCACACTGTGGGTTCTGTGATAAATCATTAATTGCAGGCCCCCATGCCCGTGTGTAAACTTCTCTCCCCCCTCTTACCCGCCCACAAGCTTACGTCTACAGCAGACAGGGCCATGTAACAATGGCGGCACATCTGTCTCCCTGCTCCACTGCAGATACCAGCATACCCATTCACTAGTCAACGGACACATACATATTTAAAGCCCGACTTTTATTTAGCATGCGGTCGCGTTATGGTCTTCAAGCCCTTCTCTGTAAACCAGCCTCTGTACACTTTTGCACATTTATGTCCTGTTAAAGGGTCAGCTGCCTCCATACAGGGAATTCCCACTAACAAAAGACTGCATGGAGTAATTCAGTAGTTCCCAGCACCGTTCTCAGAGATCCACCATCCTGTAGGCTTTCCAACCCTAACAAAGCACGCCTCATCCAACAGCAAGAGATTCTGTTAAGCTGCTAATTAGTAGAATCGGGTGTGCCAAATTAGGGTTGAAATGAAAACCAACATGATGGTAGATCTCCAGAAACAGGGTTAGGAACCACTGGAGTAACTGATGCAAGCAGTCTGTTGGCCATGTTACCTGGCATTCAATTACCTTACAGCATGTAATACCATTTTAAACAGTGTGTAAAAACAGGAATTGCTTTTTTTTCCCTCCCTTTGATTCTTGAAGTAATGTTTTCATCCCCTGAAGCCTTTTTAATGATTTTCTTTTTCTTTTTTGTGTTGTTGCTATGTTGCAGAAATGCCTTCTGGGATACAGGAAACATCTCTCTAATGGGAGAACTGGGTACAATGTGAGATATCTCATTTTACTTCTTGCCACAACAAAATTGAAAGTGTCAGTGTGTACAATGGAACAATAACAGTATATATTTACGGTTACAGTATACTATACAAGGTCAAGCTTTTGACTGGTGTAATTTAGATAACTGGAATGCCATTTAGTTACTCTGTGTATTTTAGAATAGCTGCCATTAAGCTTGCAATTCTATATAACGGGCAATGGGAATTAGATACTGCTTTCCTTGTGAAAAGCCATCAGAGTAATGAGCTCACTCACCAGCTGAAATGGCCTGGTTGCCGTGGATGGGAATTGTACTGACAGTAGTCAGATAAAAACAGCTTGGGAACGGAGATAAAATAGCTTTCAGAAGTTAATGACCCATAATGAACCCACAACGCAATTGAGGGGCACCGGAAATGACCTGAAAATACGGGGAAATTTTAATCGCTGGCGGAGAATTCTGTTAATTTCGAGAGACACTTTGGTGTGATCGCTGGAAGGATTTCTTTGCAGAACTTTGATTTTCGGATCTGAAATACAGAGTCCAGCTCGGGCCAAGAACTGCTCCTCGAGGAATATTTCCACAACTCAATGAATGTCACACAACTCAATAAGACCGATCCTTCCGTGGGAAGAGCAATACTTTTATCACTAGACCATGAACGCAACTTGGCATGGTTTGTGGGTTTTGTGGTCTTTTCTTATAGAAATAGAACATACTGAAATTAAAAATATCAAAATATTGCAACACATGAGAATATACGTGAGCAAACATACACATTTGTGCAGTCGTGAGATATTACAAAAATTTTTTTTAAATACATTGCTGTAAAACATATGTATAATTATATTTCCCACATAAACAGTGAAAAAGCAATCACTGGGTGACCATTAAAAATATACTATATGGGCATCTTCAAGCACCTGAAAACCACAAAACAATAAGATTCTCATTGAACACCTGTCATTAGACAAACTTTTTTTTTTTTTTTTTTACTGATATGCCAATTTAATAAAGCCATTTTAATTTCCTGCTCCTAAAAAGAAGCCTTAAGCATTTTTTGACGCAAGCCCACTTTTATACCCTTTGTACCGTGGCATTCTTCTATGTTAGTTATTATACATTTTACACACATTTACAATACAGTATATTGCACTTCTGTAAGGGCTACCGAGCTCTATGTTGTGCATAGGAACAGTAATGCATACTACAATAAAGAAACATGGTGAGCAGTAGCTTGAACAATAATTGGCAAACTTCAGCTTGGTAAGTATTGTAGTTTTTCCAGAGCTACTTTCCAGTCTTTGGTAAATATTTACAAATTAATCGTTTGCGTGCGGGACCTACATAACATCGCCAATTGTTTAGTTTTAACTGAAAGGGTCATCTGATGTACTCTTTCCATCCTCAGAAAACAGTGATCTGTGAACTCAGCAGCAGCTCGGAGCTGTTCTTTCAGCACCACCTTGCCTCTACACTGTTTTCACATGCAATCACAAGGTAGGAATCTGGGGGGGGGGGGGTAATAATCATTATTATGTAATAATCATTATTATAGTAACATCTCTGTTTAAAAAAAAAATACTTTCCACAAAATAACTGAATGCCATTCCAATCAGTTAGGGTGTTTTTTTTTTAACCTTCTCTGCCCATTATGAAAAGCACAATGGAGAGGTACCGTCAGCTCTCCATCCAAAGCCCCTCCCTTCAAACACATGCACGCGCACTGCCTGACATCTGAGTAATGCAGAGAGAGGACATATGTAACCCATTCGTAATCAGCTGGAAGTCGCCATGGCCAACTTCATACAAATAAATGTTCATGTCAAAAATATTCATTTTTGGCTGTTCTAGGGTCTCATCTTATTTTAGCAGAACGATAACTTTGCTTTCATAATCTGTATGTCTTAATGGCAAATTCAGAGCAAAAATACAACTTTGGAGCTTCTAAATGTAAGATGACAGAACCAGAGTTTTGGATTATCTGGATTATCTAACTTTAGCCAGTTTACTGTCACTTGTCACACAATCACCTCAGTGGCTTTCTCGTCTGCAAGGGAATGGGTTTCACCTGATTTTACTCCAAAAATGTCTTGACTTTCATGATCTGTATGTCTTTGAAAGAACAGCCTACAAAGTCGTGAATGGCCACAAAGAGAAATACAACATACAGAACAATGTTTTCAAAAAGAGGAAATCTTGACAGCTGGATGGATCGAGACATTTTCCCCTCAAACAGAATGACAAAGATGATGCGCCACGATTGATCAAATTGCACTGACAGCCTTATCTCCAGACATTTTTGCTTTAGGGGTGGATGTGCAAGACTTTCAGCACATTCTATTCTAGATGCATGGCTGTTGTATTTTCAAGGCTTCCTGTGATCAATAATGAAGTCATTGGACCTCAGCAAGCACTCACTGCAAGACGGTCCCAGGTTCAAATCCTGGCCAAGGCCATTGTGTGCAGAGTTTACATGTCCTCCCTGGGTTCACATGGACTTCCTCCCACAGTCCAAAGGCATACTGGTTAGGCTAATTAGAGACTCTGAATCACCCATAGGTATGAATGTGTGAGTGAATGGTGTGTGTGTACCCTGTGATGGATTAGTGACCGGTCCAGCGTGTATTCCTCTCGCCCAATGCATGCTGGGACAGGCTCCAAAGTGCCCATCCCCCTTACAATCCTGGCCAGAAATTAGAGGGTCAGATAATGGATGGATGGGCCTCAATAAAGCAGTCCAACTCCTCTTTTTAAAAAATCAGTTTTGAGATCATTAATGTGAAGTCCAATTAAGAGATTATGTTATATCCTCTTTAACTGATAGCACAATTCATAGTAGTAAGGTTATTGCATCATGGATGGGCCCAGCAGTTTGGGATGGAAACCAAACCGTGCCAGTCCCAACGGTGGCTGGTAACCCCACAGGGTGAAGCTGCTGTCAAAAAGAAGCTGAAGGTTTGGTCCCAGCAGCATTACAGAATCTCTCCTAAGGAGATGACGAAAAGACAGGGGTCTTTTTGGAAGGGGAAACTGACCTATTTCGGGTCCAGTTCCGAGTTCTTCTCCCAGCTGATCGCGCTCTGTACAGGCAGCTGGCCAAAGAGCCAATTCACTGCGGGAACCAGCAGGCTTAACGAGCTGCAGGTGTGTGAGGTATTGATCTGTTTGCAGCACTGCACAGGCGTTTTGTCGTCTTCTTGGCCGTCTTCCTGGCTGGCCTCACAGCCGTCTTCCCGCCTGTGGCTGGCACGGTGTCTACTTTTTAATGCCGCTGATCATTGAAAGTCTTACACCTACACAGTTCCTCAAAGGCTGATATTTGCCTCGAGTTTTTACGGCAGATATTCACAGGGTATTTCCATGCATTGCGTAGCAATAGGAAAACTCTGTTAGGAGAGGCCTATGCTTGGTCACAGATTTATACAGAATTGTGGCAGAACGTTCCAGGATCAGCACACTGTGCTGTCACCCTATGAAGCTCTGCTACTCTGTTCATTTCTACGGACAGCGAGTCAGTTTACATCGACAGCTTTTCTGTGTAAGCATTTCTTTACTGCACCGCTGGAAACAATTAAAAACACATCTCTCCAGAGAACACCTACGAATGCAAATCTGTATTAATCCACCGCACTAAAAATGCATAGTTCACACCTTCCTTTGCAATGGTTTACTTCATGAACACTTTAAATGCATTAAATGCATATTAGTGGTCACTTTTTCCTCACGATCAATTATATATATTATAAACCCGAGTGCACAAACCCTGGAATAAGACTGCAGCGTTGAGTAATTAGACGATGGATGAAGGAGGAAGGGCACCAGATGATCTCCGAATGCTCTCGTGGACACGGATCCATATGTACAAATATTTCGGGTCTTTCATCTGCTGAAGCTCATCAGAGTATTCCCGTTAGTCAGACGCAGAGCCTATCTTCAAATGTCACCGTACAGTACTGGCTGCTTTGGACTTACCTGAAGTGTATTTTCTGGCTTTAGGTCATAAACCTCCAAATGCCCTGTATCATCCATAGCAAAGCCAGAGGGTCATCACAAACTTCGGGAAAAAATATCCCAAAATTACCCCCAAGAACTTTCCGGTCAAAAGTCAAAAACACTCACTAAATCTGAAATAGTGTCCCCCATAAACTGAACTGTTCATTTAAAGGAAACAACAACCTTTTGTCCAAAGTCAAATCACAGCATAAATAATAAATTCCCAAATCCTATTACTCTGGGAAGCTGCATGTACGATGGAGAGAAAATTTATATTTTGAGACATTACTGTAAATCACTGCATTATTGCACATTGCAGTGAGCGCTAACAAAAAGCAAAGCAATTTAAAGTTTCAGTTAACTCATCATGCACCATTTCAGCATGCAGAATCAGCATTTCATATCTGAGCGTCTATGTAATTTAAAATGGCCGTAGTCTTTAAGTGTCTAAGTGTTGTAATGTCACAACACAAGTAACATTTAAGCAGATATTTATCAATGCCAGTTGGGCTCATACATCATCTGTAGTTTACTGCAAGTCCAAAAGTGCATCAAATATTCTCAGATGGCCTATAATAATTTAAGAAATGCAAACATATCTGTCCTTTGTTTAAGAATCATTTTATTTCTATATTTTTTCATTTTAATTGGCATGATACTGAATTCTGTTAAAGCCCACTTTTTAGGAGCTCAGTAAAAGGACCATGTCTGAGGACCCTGGGAGCCGCACCTCCAGTCAGGCACATTCCACAGCCAGACATCCCATAATAGACGCCCACATTGTGTTCCGGCCTCTCATCGTTGTTGTCCTTGGCAATATTTTTCACTCAATTATCTCAGAGAGGTGAATCAATTTCCAAAATGTCAGATTGGCCATAATGGCAGTGCATCATTTCTCCATGGCTTTAGTGAGGCAGAACAGTTTATGGGAACATTAAAGAGAAAAATCATTTGTTTTCTCCAGAACACCTACAACCTTCTTGCCAGCAAACGTTCTGCCTCCCATTCATCTTATGACTTTGCAATTCCAGAATTTTAACCAGATATTAATTTTTAAATAGATAATGAGCACTACACTACCTAGCCTGATTGTCTATATCTCGTCAAGCAATAGATGGCCTTGTCTAACATCCTTCATCAGTTTCTTTGACGACAGGCTGTCGGACATACGCCTCCGATTGCTAATTTGCCAATCAAAAGGAACCTGTGTGGCCCAAGGTGAATGGAGATCTCCGAATACAATTTAGTTAAAATAATTTCACTTGCTTTCGTGCATAATTTGGGGCAAATAGAGCATTTAAAAAAATTGTTCTATGGTTTTTAACACAAATGTTCAACACCAGAAAGGCTGTGTTTTTATTACTTCTTGCCACTCTCCAACGTTACCTCATCGATTTCAGCGCCCACAGCGACCTAATGTCATAAATATTAAGAAACCATAAGTTGCAAAATTATTTTCTTGAAATAAAGGACACAACTGAATCAATTCCAACAGCTGCAGTAGGACATTCTCAAACGTATCTCCAGAATGTCTGGGAGAGTTCAATACAGTTCTGTGGTTCAAACCCCAAGTCTCTGGGGTAGGTATGAAACCATAACCAGCGTAGCCAACCAAATCAAATAACAGATCTGCCAGGACCAATCAGATTGCAGCAACACTATCCCACACAAGTTAAAGTTTCTATCAGAGGCTGAGTACCTGGAATCAAGACAAAAGTGTCACTGATGAAAGGGGGTGCACAAGCTATAGAGATCACGATCGACTATATAATTATTATGGTGTACCCTACCACACTGACAGCTACCTGGAGAGGATTAAAGACTATTAGTATCAGTATGTGATTTTGAAACAAAGAAAACAGTAGTGTTGAACTGAAACAAATCCCATAATTATGTCCTGAGGGAAAGCTGGAATTACTACAGTGTGTAACCCCATGGGATCTGCCTTTTAGAGTGCTGGTCCTATATAATGTCTTGTCTTGAATGGGCTGACCTCTGCCCTTCATCCAAGGACTCTAATCATGGTCGGAGCCTCACAATTCAGTTATTGACTATCATAATGATAATATTGATCAAAGTGTTCCGGGGTAAGTGATCCTTTCGGACGTGTGCTGATGGCGGTGCAGAGCTGCCCAGGATTTTAAGGTGGACCGAATGGCCCTTTGATGTTTACCATGCAGGGTAGCCACAGAGAATAAAGGCCCGATAAAGGCCTTCCAGCCCGTTTAAACTTTAAAAGGTGAAAGATCACAAATGTGTGATTAGAATGTTGTTAACTGAACAGTCCAATACTGATGTAACGATCACTGCTGGTAACTGAAAGAAATGGAGTTCTAGATCACCGACTTTGAATTTTGGAAAAAAAGAAAACCTTTCTAACAACTTGCTCTTCAAAGGGTTTAGTTGATAGACTCCTGGTGCATTGTATCCCTGGGAGGCAGTGGGAGAAGAACGGGGCCTTATTTCCGTGAGATTAGGAAATGGCTTCAGTGAGAGAGCTTCCACTCCGCTCACATCCTCATCGTCCCAGGTCTTTGGAGTCCGTACTCCTTTTAATCTCTTTTCCTCCCTTCTGTGTATGTGACCTTAAAATAAAAGGGTATCATTTTAGAATGAAAAGCTTTCGGCTTGTACGTTACCTCAGCACCAGATCAATAAAGATGGTGGATTTTATTCATTAAACTTCCAACCCCTGACGTGTGTGAACAGCTTTAAAGCGGAGATAACTTGCCTAGGCAATGTGACAAACAGTATGCACAGGGGAGTGTGGATGGCTCTTGGCTTTGAATGGGAAAGCAATTGCAATGAATCAGGGAGCCGCCCAGATTTAATTTTGTGGGTAGGCAGTTTGTTACGATCGGCAACACTGCAGTGCATCCATGAAGCCGGGACTGAGAAAATGAATCTGAGAGTCACGGACGTTAGACAAGGTTTTAATCCTCAAAGTGAAAATTACTGCAGTTACGTCAAACCGCTGGGCTTAAGTTGGAGGGACGCAGCATACGTATTGGCTCGCAGAGCCCTAAATCCATCGGACTGACGTGGACGAGCATCACTTTCCACTCTGACCTCACGATTTCAGCTTCGACGTGAAGGACCACCCAACCCGAGAGAATGAATCGCGGGGTCCTTTTCATGTGTGGGTCTGAGTGGCAAAATCCCATGTTCTAATTTCCATCACCTTACTGCACATCGCCAGTGCTGGACAGGAGGACATGACAGAGGTGTGTTCTATTAGAGTGACAGTTGACAGGCGGTTTATTATGTTGTGTTGTTCTTGGGGAATTATATCACCTTCCACTCCGTGGCACAGCTGGAATGTAGAAGGGAGCAACTGTTGAGGGACGCCAATTTCCTTACTGTGAAATGGAAAAAAAATAAAATAAAATCGAACAGAAGATGACGCAGGAGCAGGCAGAATGCTCTGTGAGTGTATCATGTGTGAGCACATACATGTACTGTACATGTACGCGTGTGCTAATGTGTCTGTGTATAAAACACATGTGCATGTGTATATGCACTGCATGGGCATCTGTCTATATGTGCGTGTACATCTTTATGTAAGTGGATGAGAGAGAGGGCATGTCACACCATAAACAAGGAACCTGACACTGACAATTATAGACTTTCCAAGACAATGGATAAAGTACTGTGCGTAATGCAGTGTTGTAAATCTGTGGGATGAAATATAGTGGATGTGTATGCGCAAATCCTTCTCCCACAGGGGAAATGAGCCGCAGGTATGTAGTCTACATTAACATTACAGTTTCATGAGAAAGGCCAGTTAATCTGAAATGCCTCAGTCTGTGGAGCTGCTTCATTGAACTGCATATATGTGAGTGAATATATTACATGCTTGCTGGTTTGCGTGATACACACACACACACACACACACACACAGACACACACACACGTACACTCAGCACCACATAGTGCATTCCAAGGAAATCAAAGGGCATAATCGACATTTCAGACCGGAGTTTCGCAAGCTTTCCTCCAGCACACCAGTCACAGAATAATGTTGCCAATTACACTGCTCTCATCACACAGCCCTGTCCTGACGCTGCCTCTGTCACTGTGACAACAAGCACCTAATGAGCTATGCAGCACACTGCTCTGGTATGGACAGCGAATATCAGATCCTCTCTCACACTTATGCTCATTACCGTGCACGATTGAATCCCATTCCTTCCAGAGCAACTAGCAGAAATGCGTTGCTGCATTTTTGCATCTTCTCATGATGCGTCAGACGGTGTACGGCAACATCTGGTGCAGATGCACCATGGTTGATTTCTACAGTACCTACAGTCCTTCCCTTGGTGTTGTTACAGTACCTCTTTCTTGAGAATTTGTCCATTTTACACTTTTGTGATGATTGAAACAAACAAAACCAGATGGAACAGATATCGATATTGTGATGACGTAATGTTTTTCAATGGAAGAAAGTTTCCATAATGCTACACATGTGCAGGATCAGGGGTCCGGGACTGCGATTTTGGACTGCCCACATTCTGGGACCCATTGTCATGATCCGGCAACTCTCAAAAGGGGAAGATTTTAGAAAACATATAAATCCATGCGTTCCTCCTTGATAGTTGGTGTCTCCCCCCACCCCCCCCCCTTTCGGTGACCTCAGAGACCTTGAGCTTCAGTCACCTGCCTCACAGTTATTTTTCTGGCACCTGCAGATTTTTTAAAATTAAGCACCGCCCACATCCTGACTGTGCTTTCAGAGCGGGCATCTGCCACTCGGCCCTCTGTGTTCCGTGGCCATTCACACGCGAGCGCACGCGGGCACAGGGACACAGCAGCTGACAGCTGCGCAGAGCCGCAAAGCTCACTCACATCTCAATGAGGACACCCTGACGGTGAATAGGAGAAGTCTAGCACTTCAGCGGCTGGCATGTCAGCCATCTTGAAACAAGCCCAAGCGTGTGATGTCTCTGCCCAGTTTTACTGGGCACAGGCTAACCGATAAATCTTCTTTTTTTTTTTTCTTTCCCTTTTGGGAAATAAGAAGGAAAATCAATAGAATGCATCAAATTGGAATTCTATTATGCAGTAGGAAGTAGCAATTAAATCACATCGGAATGTGAAGGGGGGGGGGCTGTTCAAGGCTATTGATTTGCAGTGAAATCACTATCGGCTCAACGGGAGAGGAACAACACAAGCGTGCCTTCCCACAGACCTTACTTCCTGTCTAATCGTCCCCAAGCCTTCTTCTACAGGAAAGAACCGACGAATTACACGGTGGATTTTTTCCCCCAAACGAACGACGGATCGAGTGAGATTTGTCGAGCCGAGACGCCGATCGGATGCAGATGCGGCGTCGGCTCAGGTTTCACACAGCGTGCTGTTTGGCAGCGTTCACAGCACCAGATTCGGCTTCCGGAGTCAGACATTTCAATCCTCGAGCGCCCTTCACGTTACAAGCAAAGTAATGCGCTCCACTCACGGTAAAACAATTCCATGTTTTTTTTTTTCTTTATTCCAAATCCTTGGGCGGTCCCTGAGATTAATATTAATCTGTTCAGTTATTATAAACCGTATTTAGGGTGAAGCTAACAACCGGTTGCCTCATCCGTGGTTTTACTCAAAGCAAGACCCTGAGGATTCACGTCACATTCGGGCCCTTCTGTAGAACGCCACACACGTGCCCCGTACGGAAGCTCTTTCACAGCTCAAGGCTTAAGGTGGATTTTTCCCATCATCCTCTCTGAGCAGCCTCCCCCCACTCATTCCTGACTGAGCTGCAGTAAGCACACTGACAGAGTAGGGGAGTAAAAACATGTATTTATGACTCTTTCCATCCATTTTATTCTCTTCACAAAAAGAAACCCATAAATACTCCATCTGAAAGTGAATACATTAAAATTCTATATAAATATATTTATTTCTGTATATTCTGTATATACAATATATAATAGTTTGATAAGGGCAGATGGACAAAGAGTAACTGCATTTGTAACTGAAAAGAGAGCACAGCCTTAAAGTCAATATTGATCAAATTAATTTTTTTTAAAACAGCTGGATGGTAAATAAATTAACCAACTTTCATACATCGCTCAATTTGATATTAATCAAATGTATATTTTCAATATTTATATTTGATTAGTGTTCTTAAAAAAAAAAAAACGCATTGCAACTACGTGGTTCAGAAAGGCATCAATTGTAAAGCGCTTTGGATAAAAGCGCTATATAAATGCAGTCCATTTACCATTTACCAGAGAGACAGAGAATCCTATTGGCTGGCTTTTGACTGCATAAGGAAGTTTATTTAAAACCCCTTTGTTGATTAAAATGGGTATGCATTTTAGTGAGTCAGCAGTTCCCCTGATTGAGCTGGCTGTGCTCATTTCACCTCACTCTCTCATGGGGGGGCGGAGCTTAGTCAGCACAGGCTCTGTGCTCCTGTCAATCATGCCCCCGGCTCCCAGGGAACTCGCCATCCACGTCTGTGAATGACTAGACGTCAGAACGAGTGTCCTGCTTCAGACTCAAAACGTTTAGCGTGAAATTGCAGGGATGATTTACAGACTGACTGGAGCACACGATTTCAAGAAAGTGCAAAGTGGTGGAAGCTGAGGCCTTGCTTTCAATGGTTTATAAATCCGATAGAGGCCTGATGGATCGGGAGGAAAACCGTCCACGTCACATTTTATATTGGAGATAAACTGGCAACCATTAGGCAGTCAGACCCCGCAATATGTGGAGGCGGAGACCCAGAGCTTTCAGAATTCACTCAATTTCTGGAGGGCCGGTCTGTATTCCAGTTTTTCTTCCAAGCAATTAATTGGGCTTGATATTTCTAAACCCTTTATGTACACTAGTGCAGGTTCACCATATATCAGGCCACAGACAAGCGGTTTCCCGAGTGACGAGTGCAGTCTGTGACTGTAGCTCACGATCTTATTAAAAATAAAAGGTCAAATCAAATAAATGATGGGACTAATTAAGCCGTTAAGAGAGGAAGCTGACATAAAATCCCAAAACGGGTCAGCCCTCTCTGCGTGCCCCTGGGCTGTGCGGTTGGCATTAAATTGCTGGGGGCGCACAGGAAAGCAAAAATTAAACAAAAACAAAAATATATCACCATGACAACAAAGAAAGTCATAATGGGAATGGGAACTTCCTGAAAAGTCACAAAAGCCATTACACGCAAAACACCGAACCACAGACAACTAACGAACAGAAATATTTAACAATAACGAACGGGACGATGGATAATCAAAGCCTGCGACATTTTAAGTGTTCAGTTCCTCTCTGTGACTGGTCAGAGGCAGCACTGGTCCCAAACACTCGTAATGGCATAATAGATAGCGCGCTAGCTGCCTTTAATGAACGCATAATGCATTTGTGCACGCCTCTTCTAATTAAACAGTTTGGCTCATTAACTTCCAGAATGAATGCATGATGAAAAACTATTACAACGCGACGCAAGTGAAAATGGAATCTTCTGTCAGCTCCATTTTTTATTGTAATGAGATGCATTATTGCCATAAATGATAACAGTCATTAATTAATGAAGTAGCAGCTGCTTCTGTCTGTGGGCACATGCAGGTGAGATGCTCACTGACAGACAGACCTCAGATATGCGATTACTATCACTTGATGATGATGGAGATGGAGAAGGAGAAGGTGAAGGAGGAGAAGAAGATGAAGTAGATGCTGATGATGAAGAAGAAAAAGAAGAAGAATATAATTGACTGCATCTATATGTCACCTTTAATCACAGGTCCCTATATTTTG
Source organism: Anguilla rostrata (assembly GCF_018555375.3). Taxonomy (NCBI): domain Eukaryota; kingdom Metazoa; phylum Chordata; class Actinopteri; order Anguilliformes; family Anguillidae; genus Anguilla; species Anguilla rostrata. The sequence goes on along the minus strand of NC_057947.1, from coordinate 29,403,667 downwards.
TAACGAGAACACTTCGGATTTTTTTTTTTTAACCTTTATTTACCCAGGGCAGGTTCACTAAGCACGGATGCTCTTTTGCAGGAATGCCCTGCTTCACATTCACACACACATTCACACCTGGGAGCTGCCCAGTACAACCACAATCCTCTATTGTTGGCCACTGAGCAGCTCCACTGGAGGGAGAGAACCCCCCCCCCCCCCCCATGCACCAGGAGAGCACGACAGGAGACCCTGTGTACAGTATAAGACGTACAGTGAATCGGTTATCATGTACTTGCCTATTTATTATTTACCTGTCTTACTGTCAACTACTGTTGCTCTATAATCTAGTTTGTAAATGTAATAGTCCAAGCATTACAATATTAACATGCAATACATATAAGCAACTATCTCTATAAATTCTCCTAAATATGATTTACTTGCTGGAAAGCAAATATCCCACACATTTCCATGTCAGCTCTCTACGATTTTTTCAGCAAACAGGAGTATATCTGAAAGGTACATAAGTAATCAGGTTTCTATAAAGGAACCTTTTCTGGTCCTTTGGGGGGGGGGGGCAGTTTTCAATTGGTAATTAAGTTAATCCAAGTTGGAAATTTGTGTATGAGCCTGCGGTGGCCAGCAGCTGTTTTATCCCTCTTCACACGGAGTCATTAGATATAATGAGTCTGTTTTGTATTCAGTACGTCCCATCTATCACATCAGTTGCCCCTGAAACATGATCTAAAATTCTAGAGTGGAGCCCCTGAGAAACAAAGCATCTATCATTGAGACATTATGTCCTAGATCAGTACAGAATAAGTGGGGGGGAAATGCATCTTGCATGGCACAAATGTGATTTATGAATACAAATGCACTCCATTACATTTCATTCATAGTACATCAGGAGCAATCCATTTATCTTCCAGCACACAATGCAAAATATGAATGACCCAACAATCAGTGCATTAGTCCTTGATAACAGGAATGGTTCTCTTAGGAGTATACGCAAGTATGGTTCCCTTGGCCATTGTGTGTGTGCGCGTGTGAGCGTGCGTGTGCGCTTATGTATGTGCATGCCTGTGTGTCTATTTATCTATGCATCAACATTTTTTTGACATATGCGCCTGAGAGCATTGGATTATGTGTACATCCGAGTGTTCCGAGTGTGTGCACTGTGCAGGTGCGTATCCGTGTGAGCGGGATCATTAAGCCATTTCTAATTTCCCCGGACACAGATGACAGCCTGCAGCAGCACTTCCGCTGGAATCGGGATGGTGATGAGAACACACTTCTGGAACGTTCTGTTGGAAGGCCATGGCAGAAAGTTGCTTCTGCCGCAAGCGTATATTTAGTTAGATAGCTAATGAGACCCTTCTTGTGTGTTTTTTGCACTCAAGTGCAAACTTTGCATGACTGTCTTTTGTCATTTTGCATATTTGATGACGTGACCTGAACATTGTTTGATTTCATTTTATCACAGTTGCATGCGGCAACGTAGCTTGTAAAATCAAGGAGAAATCTTTTTTTTTTTTTTCCAAGCAAGATTTGATAAAAATTCAGCTTTTTTTCTACCATGTTCTGTGTAAAACCTGTGTACGGAATGTGATATGATGGGCAATGATAAGGAAATAAGTTCTTGCAGCATTATGTATCCATGACGTGCTTCTCATAAACAGGTAAGGGCAAAATGTTTTTAAGAAAGTGACCAAGTAAAAATCAAGGTGAAAACAGACAAGAACATGATAAAGGATCTGTAGTATTCCATTAGGCCACAACGTTAAATTTATGACGCAGGTACACGTTGTGCTGCCTCTTTGCTTCGAGAGATCGGTCTTCGCTGTAATCACTAAGGCCTTGAAGGGATATAGTTTGCCAGCTTTCAGGGCTGAAAAATGTATTTCACCTTTTAGTTGTGCTTGAACTGTGTGTATTGATTTGTATGATATCTCAAAAATCATTTTAGTTTTTTTTTTTTTTTTCCTGGGGAAAAAAAAGTACTTAAAAATTAACTTTAAGAGAAGTGTTTAATTATGTTCATTTTACACAGGCCAAATGAATAACCCTTAAAAATAATGTTTCTAAATGCTTGGTACATGCATTCAGGTACCAGACTCATTCCCTGAGGTTCATTTCTTCCTCAAGTGCCACTCCAGGTGCCTTTAAATGATATAGGCCGACATTTTAAAGCGTTATAAACTAAAATCAGAGCGCACATCCTATTTTGCAGAGAGCTGAAGGGCTGACGGGGCTCATCTGAGCTTCAGGCTCTGAAGGAGATGCATTAAAAAAAGGAAGAGTGCAGATCAGAGGTGGACAATCCAGGTTCAGAAAGTAAAAGTTCATCCCAGGATTTTGCCCCAGTCACCTGGATTTGCTAATGAGCACCGTTCTTCAGCACCATTCTTTAGGGCTAAATCAGCTGGCTGAGTTCAGGGGTGGATGAAATACATGGCAGGACTTCTACTTTCTGACCCCTGGAATGTCCACCTCTGGTGCAGATATCCCAGATTCACATAGTTTGGACTGACCTACCGGTTCAGGGGAGCCTTTTTATGCCAGTCAGCAATTCAAAAAACAAAAAAACAAAAATCAACCTGCTTTGTTTGCCCCGTTCGACACGAAACGGTGTAGCGATCCCCAGCCCACATTGACGGGGAATTGATTTATTTGTTATGGTGAGGTGTTATTCTCCCGCTCTTTTCCATCCACAGATGGCAACAGTAAAATGTGCAGTCCAAGGTACGCGCACACACACCACAGTGCTAATGTCACGTGCTAGTTGTTCGGCAGTTCGCACTCATTCCTGCGTTATCTATCACTACAGAAATAAAATATAGTCCTCCGTTAAAATGCTGTTCCCTGGGGGGGGGGGGGGTTCAGTCAGACATCGCTGAGGTGAAATCTGAAAACGTGGGCATTAGGCATGCGAGATCTGTCTCTGTGATTACAGAAAAAAAAAACATGGCAGTAAGACTGATGAATGCATTTACCTGATTTTATTGGCTGCTGTACTGCCCAGGAACTCTGTAACAATGGCGTTTAATTTCATCTGAGGCCGTGGCCTGTAATTACGCCTGTCAAATCTTCATGTTTATTACTGTATGGACCTGTGCGTAAAACTAGCTATTAACTCAGTTAATCCCCGCACAACCTTTCAATTATAAGACGCAGTGATGGATCACGTTGCTTCGGTCTTTCCCGCAGCCAAAACGAAATTGGGATTGGCTCACGCGGGCCAGGTTCATTTGTTCTGGGTTTAAGGAAAAAGAACACTGACCTAGGTAATAATCCTCAGTGAGATCATTTGGAAAAAAAAAATAAAAATTTCAAAACCAGCTAAACAAAACACTGTACCTGTTAGTAATATGGTGTTCAAAAGTGGCCGATGAAGATGACTGTAGTACGGATAAAGGAAAAATGATCTTAAAAGGTTCACAGTGGTCCTATGCCTGCATTTGAGGTATAGTCACAATGTGGTATACGATAATCCCTTCTGTTCAAATGTGTAATGCCCGATCACTGTTTTCATGCTGAACATACTCACTGATATTGTACGTAATTGTGTAATAAATTCTATCCAGTTGCATTCTAGACTTGACCACATGTTTCTACCACAGTGTTCATGACACCAGTGGTCAGCTCTGTACACAAGCTATACATTCAGGACTTTTGAAAATCCACCCGATAATGACATCCTTGGTCACTGTGTCTCCATCACCAGTGGATGGTTCCGCATCCTAGGAGACATTTGGTCCCACTGATTACTGTCCAATCAGAGCGCACGGATACATTTCTTTTTACAGCACAATGCAATTCAAGGTTCCTACCGCTAACTGATGAGTCATAACTGTTTCAAGAGAGTAATAATTCACGTTTAAACATTTAAATAATTGAAAAATATCAGTTATACAAGTGGTCTGCCCAAGTGCTCCATCCCACTCTTTTTTTTTAACAAATATTGGCCTCACCAGGGATTTAAAACTCAAATCCCAGAAGGTGACTGTGTCTGCTGGCTTTTAATGTGTTCCTGCATGTTAATGCTTAATTTAAGTCATTGATCAGCTAAAGAGTCCTTACACCTAGTTTGCAAGGCATACATTAGCTGCTGATTGAAATGAAATCACAAAAAAACCAGCAGTGACTGCAGCCCTCCAGGACTGGAGTTTGAGAACCCTGGACAACACAGATATCTTTGCTGGCATTGTTGTTTATTTTTGACGTATTTTTAGCTCAGCTTACCCCAGTCCCAGGTTGAATGAATGTAACCGCTGTAGCTGATGTGCCAGCTTGCCATGATAAGGATAAAATGAATGGCTTCTGCTGCGACCGATACAGAAAAGGAATAAAATTTGAGCGGGACCCAGAACCACTGAACCATCAATAATAAATGCCCCGAGACTTTGTGTCTAGTTGGAGAGTGAGCTGTAGACTCCTGTTGTGACAATAGCCGCACTGTAGAAAATGCTATTGTAGAGCTGGCGATCGTGCACTTTTCGGGGAGCATTTAGCGTGGCTCCAGTGGACAGTCACTCTACACTGTGCTGGCTCTATAAGGCAGGAGCTGCGAGTTCAAAACCTGAGAGTGCTTTGTCTTCCACAGTTTGTTTATACGTTTATTCGTTTTACTTACTGTCTCGGCTTACACTGACACACACAGTTTAGCTATGCTAGGTCACAGCTACTGCATTTCCAAGTGATACAAGTGATAGGCTAGCATGCCCAGCAAACAGGTAGCCTTAACATTAGTAATGACAGTTACCTAATTTTTTTTAAAAGCAGATTTCTTCACATAATCACATTTCCTCACTGACTGCAGATTCAGATGGAAAACTGACCTCGGCAAAAGTACAAAAAAAAGTATACTAACCAAAAACATTCCTTTATAAATCACCCTTTATTAAAAAAATTCTGACAATATTGTTCAGTGAGCATTGGGAACAGAGCCAGGCCTGTAGCTTTGTTAAAGTAGAGCCTTATCTTTTTTTTTTTTTTCTAAAGTAAGAAGAATTTCATGACCTGCATTGTAAAAGTTTTTTAAATTTTGGGAAGACTTTAAAGGCTATTTAAAGTGTTTATGTTCATTTAATTCAGCTATATTCTAGTCTTATGCATTGAAACACAAGCCGTGGAGAAAAGAAGATGCACCAAAAGGCATTTGTGCCTCAGCACATATAGGGCCTTAAAACAGGGGGTGGTAGGCTATTGACTCAGGGTTGTCATGGTGACTGGAAAATCGGTTTGGAGTTCAAGAAAGAAAAGGAAAAAAAAAAAAAAAAAAAAAGAGAGAAACATCACAGTAAAGTCACAAAGATGTTAAAGATGTGTGAGAAAGCAAATCGGATATCGACTCCATCGCTACAGCCCCACGGGTCATGTCCAGGCCAGCTTATCTTCAAAAGGTTACGGTCTTGGCACAACGGAGCGGCGTAGCGTGAGCTTGCGCCCCTCCTAGATTAGAATGAAGGCGGGCTAATCCGAAAGCGCACAGGATGATTCATCCAAACCATTTGTCTGAGGCGTGAAAACAAACGGTCTTAATTTGGAGGAAATCGTACGGTTTTTATCTGGTATTGATTCTGCACTTGCCCCCCAGTGCCAGTTCTCCAGAGAGGGGGGGGGGGGGGAGAGAAGTACTGCAGAAACCCAATTCCTTAATTTCCACTCTGCTGAACCTAGACGAGGGGAGAAGCCATTCCCCACAATGCCTTGCAGACAAAAAGAGGATATTATCGTTTTCATGCTCACAGTCAGCGTCTCAAATGGCTACGAGAGAGAGAGAGAGAGGGAGAGAGAGACCCAGAGGCCTCTGAATTTCCTCTATCATGTTAACACGTGTTTCTGCTCCACGGGCAACACACAGAGAAAAGAAGAAAAAAAACTCCAACCCAACCGAGGGTCCTGCGTGTGTTTGCATACTGGATGACTTCTTGCCAGGCATGTCAGATACAGTGACATATCAAAATGGGGGGAGGAGGAGGGGTGTGCATAAAAAGAGCTGCGATTCCTGCACGTTTCACCCGATATGGATGCAAATATCCGCAAAATAAAGCAGCCAGTCTGCACTGTAATCTCATATTCTTATTATTTAATTTCCAATCCAGTGTGCTGGAGCGCAGAGCCAAAACAACAAAAACTGTGTCGCTGTCCAAAGACTTACAGACTACACTACATGTCCCAGAATGCTACTTCAGAGCTGTTCAGAGAAATATGTAAAGCGTGAAATAATCATGGTACAAATGCATAGAGTAAGAACACCTTCAAAGCTTAGCTTTTAGCTTGAATCTGTTTAATAGAACAGATGGGCCCATTACCCTGTGACTGGGACACTTATTACCCCATGTTGCTAATGGAAACTCAATGCAGCATAATTGTAGCGGACGATTTATATCCTTCCAATGTGGGATGCAGACGGGAAAAACCCAATGGGACTAAGAGAGGTTTTATTTCACCATTGGTCAACAGATTGAACTTAATTCTGAGCGATCACTACCATTAAATGACTGTCACAGACTGTAATCATAGACTGCAGTGAACGGATTTCTGACTGTGAGTGACTGGTAATTAACAGTGACATAAATTCCATCTTCTTTAGGCCTCACAGACCGCCCCCCCCCCCTCCCCCTCACCTCCTCTCGCACTGCCATTGCAGACAAAAGGCAGAATTCTACAGTCATCGGCTCCCCCTGCTGGTGATAACAGTAACTTCAGTTGCACAGCAGGGAAAAACGCTTCTCTGCAGAATGGTGGGTTACAGCAGTTACAATGTATTAGTCTGATGTCATGAGGTAAGAAATGCATTTAAATAAAACATGTTGGGAGAGTGTATGCAGACTTTTCACAAGTACAAAACATTTACATTACAAAACCCAATACGTATCACTGGGTAAAATATTGTAATAGCATACAACTCTTTTTCAACAGGTTTAATAATGGAGTTAATTATGTGATTATTTACCACAGTTATGTCTCCCACAAATAATCTGATTAAACATATTGATGACTCAGTTTGTTAAATCAGGTGTGTATTTGATCCTTCTTTCAATAAGATCCTGGTGTCTCTACAAATGACTAGGAATACTGACTGAAATGTCATTTAAGCTGCATTAAATGTACAGTTCTCTGAAATCTACCATAGCCCACACACACTAATGTGAACTGAATTTTTTCCTCACTCCCTCCTTTTCTTAGTATCCAATATGATTGTTGCATTGATAGGTGATCAGCCATCCACGGGTGTTGCAGTAATATATCACATGTTGATAGACTGAGCAGGATCATGCTGATGGCACTGGCATCAGACGTTGATTTTTAATATCTTAATAACCAAGTCATACAAAATCAAGTGTGTTCATACACACCAGCTAAACAATCAATGCAATTGCTATAAGATACATGTAGTAAAGTGTATCTTTATACAGTCTTTAGTACCTGTAAATGTTCATCTGGCGTTAGTGTTTGCAATTCTCCAAAATCAAAATCTTACGTAAAATGTAATCTGTGATAAGTGTACTTGTGTCTGTGTGTGAATTAACAGGAGTCTTCTTTCACAGTTGAACTAAACCAGGGTTTTATTTTTTAAAAATTGAAATCTCACTGGTGCCCTCTACATGGGAAGAAACAGTATTGCAGTCTAGCTGCTAATGTAACCCCAGTGTAGGCAAGTATAGGCAACAGTGTATTGTAATGGGTAAAGTGTTGGTCTTGTAACCTAAAGGCCATAGGTTGAGCAAGGTACTTAACCTGCATTCAGTATATATCCAGCTGCATAATTGGATACAATGTAAATGCTATGCAAAATAATAATAATAATTAGTGCTAAATCCCTGTAATGTAAGTGTAGCTTCCCTGCAGAACAGAGGGTGTGTTGACAGTCAAGGCTGCTGTTGGGATCAAATCAACATTAAACGCCTTGCTTAGATTACATTTGCTACGTGATTTGATATTGCACTGTTATCAATAGTCGAGTTCATCTTTAAGACTCCTCTGCCCAAACACGGATCTAACACTATTAACACCAAATTAACTTTCAATTGTTCTCATTAGTCCTATACATATTCAACTGCCCTAGATCAGGTGACATTATAGGCTATGTCACATCCGATTTTTAAAAAATGATTGATTTTCCTTACCAGAGAATAATCGTGGTCTTTCCGTGACCTCGCTTTACTCAATGCGGGAAATCTCTGTTTAGGCAGAATGCATTTATACCCTGCCACACCAATAACGAGCAACAGCTGCGGCCCTACCAGCCCTACCTGCGTCATTTTCCCCCAAAACCACTTTAGCGCAAACCACGCCCCGTAGTTGCAACGAACGTTCAGAATGGATTCCATTGGTCAACACGATGAGAGCGCTGACCACGCCCCGTAGTCCATTGCAAAAATATAATTATAAAATAAGTTGGAATATTTATCGCAAACCGACTTGGCACCTGCGCGAATATGCTATCATTGTGGTTTCAAAGCTTTCTTTTGGCGGTGGCTGAATCTTTTCTTTAAAACGATATCCTGGTTCGCATGTTAGCTTAGGTTTTGCTTGTTGGCCTATTACTGCAATTATCTTTTAAATAATTTTTGAACAACTGTATAACGATGGTTGATTTTAAATGAGAAGCAAGTTATAAAATTTCATTTAATGAGATTGTTTATTGGCGACCAAATGTTGTTTTTATTGTTTAATTTTTGTTCCATGGACCTCTATTATGTTAAAACAAAAAATAAGCAATCTGATCACTTCAGAAAAAAATTACCCTCTTTATTTAACATAGAGAGGCATTCCATGTGGTTCGTTTTATACACGACTTGCCTCATAATGTATTTCCAGTTAATGCAATTATGCAGTTTATCCATGGCAAATTACCAGAATAGCAAGAGGTTGCTAAAGTGTTTCAACAGGGATATATAATTTAAAGACAGTGTAAGCAAACATGCAAACTAATTGAGGGTTGAAATGATCTCACATAAATTTCTTATTTATTTTATTTGTTTTTTTACTATAGGAAAACTTATGAGCCTATTTTAATAAATTTAATAATAATTTCCATCTTTTCACATTCGTTGTAAGAAGACGATATTGTATTGCAGTTGTTTTCATAACCTACTGTAGCCACATTAAAACGATAATAATTGCGGCCGACAAATTGGCCTTAGGACTGTGTCACTATACAAAGCCTTTTTGTTGATGTGCTTAAGGATAGGTCAGGTCAAGTGAGACTGCAGGGAATACTCTGGGAGGGTTAGAATTAGGTACTAAATCACAAGTCAATCAATATTTATTTGGATTTAAGGATCGCATAATTATTCCACTCTTGATGATGTTGGCTTCAAGCAAAAATGATAATTGAATTCTGGGATAAGTGATATCAAAGTGTCTTCATCAGTGAAAATATATTTGGCATGAACCCACGATACTTTTTTCTAACTGTGAGCAACAATGATGGTTCTGTAGTAGAAGAATGCATGGTTTAACCATTACAAATACAAAATGTTTCAAGACCTGAGACGATTCTGTGTATATACTCCTTCACAGGTGTGCAGGGTTCATTTCTGGACTGAGAGATTTTGCAACAATCATTAGCAATGAATGAGCTTCACTGTTTGACGATCAGACAGAGACTAATCCGTTCACAAAGCCATTAAGCCTATGAAAAAGCACTGCTAAGACATTAGAACACTGCTTTCATGTATTGAAAGGTCACATGATCTAGAAGGGCAGTCATCATCAACCACATGTAAAATCCAGAATGTCAGAGCAGTCATGTTTCCACGCTGACATTATATTAAAATGGGATCAAGCCAATATTTATAACAGTTCAGTAAAACCCAAAAAAAAAAAATCATAGGACATCAGTGAAAATACTTGCATGCATTATCATAAAGAAACCAGAACTAAGCCCAAATGAAGTATAAATCGGAGAGCTTGGGAAATGTAAAGCCCTGAAGATGATAGAGATCCAACAGGACACATTCAGCTGAAATAGGAGACCTGAGGCCGATGAACCGCCCCCATTGGTCCAGATTGAACTCTGACCTCCCCAATGCCAAACTGTAGCTGAAGGTCCTATGGGATGACACATAATTGGCTACCTTTCTGCCAGGTTGGAAGGCGCCCCTTTAATGAAGTAAGCCTGAAGACACACAGACCGCAAATAAATGTGCTTTGTGGCGCTGGAAACTCAGGGGGACTCGCTGTCATTCCTCTCCGGGGAAAAAGGCAGGCTGACAGGATCCATCTGTGCGAATTGCTGAAGAGAGCTAGCCATGCGCATCCTCCATGTTGTGGTGTATGTTTATATTTGCCATGCAAAAAAGGCTTGTATGAAGAGCAAGTGATTCAAATGCAATGGCTGTATCATATGGAGGAGACTGTGTTGCGTCCAACATTGTGTGAGAACATTAATTATTACTGCAGAAGCTGGAGGGCGTGTGTGTGTGTGTGTGTGTGGGGGGGGGGGGTGTTAGAACAGATCAATTTCTGGAAGTGGGTACCAGCACGGGTCACACACAGTGAAAACACAGGAGGCTGCAGAAGCACCCCTGCTAGCCTAGCTCCCAGGTAAAGACTGCATTCTCATCCATTGACAAAAAAAACCTGCTGATGACTAGAAGTCCACCAGAAGTCCACCATTTTTTTTTTAGCTGACAATGACCAATACAGGAGCTGAGCAGGGAGGGGGGGGTAAATTCCACATTTTTATTATCAGCTTTTCAAATTAATTGATACAAAGGGATCAATTACAGGACATGAACATCTGACATGGCACAAAAACTTACTACAACAGTAGGAACAAGGAGAGGATGGGCGGGGCATTCTTCAGTGTTAGTGTTGAGGGGATTACTGTAAAAAAATAAAAATAAAGCACAAACTGAGAATATGGACAGATATGTGCTACATCATGTCAGGGAAAGGAGGTCTATATATATACAGTATAAACCTCCTGGGTCAGAGCAGCAGCTTCAGAGGGGACTCTCAGCAATAGGACAGCTATTACAACATCAAATCGAAAAACAGTCTCACCGAACCCTTCATCGGGTTGATCGTTTAATTAAGACATGCCTCATGTGTTAAAGCTCATCTGAAGTTTATACTGATGCCAGTTTTTCCAGTACTGAGTGACCAGTGAGCTGATGTCTTAGATGTGGTTCAATCAGAAATCAAGGATCCACCAGAGATGAAAACAGTTGCTGAATGATGCTAAGGCTAACTGGCTAGTGAGCTAACTAGCAAGCTAAGAAGTCTCCCTTGTGCTCATGTTTAAAACCCCCTTAAAGGCTTGTGCTGATCCTACACATCAAATTACGGTGTGCACTCCCCAATCGGCATCCAGTGTGGCTGTGATTGGTGACCTGGTCAGCACCGAGGACCATAGAGTTCCACCGATCACACGCTACCGACGCAGGTGGAGGTCTACCGGAGAGATTACCGATATCATACGAGACCACATGGGACAAACTGACAACTTGAATGAAAACACGACTGTCATGAACTGCCAATCTGAACATTGTCAATGCTGTCACAGGCCTGACAAGACAGGCCTGTTTATTGGGTGACACCAGCAACGATGATAACGGCGATCAAATAAAAATAATAATCGCAGTCCATGAATTCCTTGGCAAGTCACTGCAGTCTCAGAGCTATCTGTGCTCACGCAGTGCTGCTACAGTAGCCTATGTGTGCATGTGGTAAGCATAGCCACCAGACCTGGGTCAAATACATACTGTTTTTACATACATACATATTTGTTTTGGATTCAAATACTTTTCTGTGCTCTGTTGATCTTGCCTGGTGTAATTGAGCCGGCCAATACGACCAGAAGGCGGGGGTTTGCCTTTATTTGAGAGCATTTCATTGGTTCCAATGCACCAGGCAAGATCAGTAAAGCCCAGAAAAGTATTTGAATCCACAACAAATACGTATTTGACCCAGGTCTGACAGTCACATATGCTAAGACACAATTCCTGTGTTCAACAGCTCTGGCACACAGGGGAATCACATTTCACCATCTGAACTGTTGTGCTCTTTACCAAACTGTTGGGGGGGGGGGGGGGGACATTGGGGGAGGGGGGGCATCGGTGGGGGCAGGGGATGTCAGAGAGAGGGATCACAATCACAGAGGCACTTGAGAAATTAAAAAAACACCACCAGCTATCTGAATAAGGCACAAGGTCACGTACATACTACAGTTACAAATGCGTCTTTGGAACAACTACACAATACACTTAATTTCCAGACAGACGAGTTTTGCGCATCTCGTGCATTCTTCATTCCATTTCTCATTCTTTCTGCCATAAAACGTGACTTTCCAACAGAATTAAAAATCCTAAAAACACGTATGGGTTAAGTTATGGGTTTCAACGTACTTAATCCTAACGAGCAAAACAGATCAGCATTAAGGGGAGGTTTAGATATTAAGTGTTAAAATAGTACTACGTCAAGTAAATTCTGTCAAACACTTCTGCAGTCAGATATTTTTGTTAATAAAAATACTGTATGATAGAATGTATTTCTCTTGGTCAGCAATGCTTGTGAGAATGAGCAAAATGTAGACATGTACTGTACCACAAACACAAAAATTGCAGGCAACTATAAATCACCCAAAGACAGTTTATATGTTTTCTGTGGACATTTTGAAGCCTCCAACAGAAGCATGATTGCAGTACTTCCAGCATTATTTCTACCAATGACATAAAAACGTATTTTGAAAATCTGTCATTACTCTCTTCAGCTCATTTTTGCGCATAAACTCGAGTCCAAAAATAAGTAAAGCTGCCATTAATTAAAATAAGGTTACACACTGTATACATTAAGCAGCAATATGGCAAAATAACATGGAATGGTGATCATTACAGTGTCTAATCTGCTCGATACAATCAAAAATGCTCTTTAAACTTCAGTCATGAAGATGAAAAAGGAAAACATAATTGCACAAAAGTATCTTTAAGACATTATTTTCATTGTCCTCATTAATTCAACCTAGTGACAGCCTAATGCAGTCATGCATTGTAAAAGTGAGCAGTCACCTTGTGAGCAGTCACTTGACACATTGGTCATAAGAAGACAGAGCACCTATAATTAAAAAAAGGGTAACGGGACTGGTCAGTCACAGCCTCTCTTGTGGTGAGCTATGATTATGGGTTATGATTTATCTATATGTCAATGCATAGGGAATGTACGGAATGTGATTGGTCATTCGGGTTTTTAAATAAATATGCTCCAGTTTGTAGTGACTTTGTCTGAAATGTTTGGTAGATGTTTGATGTTTTTTGGTAGAAATGAGCAGTAAAATCATTGCACAAGGCATTCACATACACGTTCTTCTGTAAACAGGGCTCTGCAGACCACCTTTAATTTATTACCATTGTGATAAAACAAAGTTTTTAATTTTCTTTTTTTTAAATGGTGCCCCTTTTTTTAAAAAGATTAAAACCTCTCTTAAAATGTGGCTCAGAATGAACACTGTGGATTAAAATGAAACTTGTTTACAACTTAAGCTGTTAACTGCATGATCATGTGTGAACTAAAATCGTCTATGAGGACTGGAACATTCCAGCCAGCCCTATAACCTCAATCAGGTGATTCTAAGGGGGCTGGGGGGGGGGAGGAGAGAACAGTCTTGGTCAAAGGCCCAGGAGAGGGACGTGGCACAGAGGAGAGCTTTAGCCCCGGGGAACCAGGCCCCTCTTGTAGGCCACGACGCCGGCGGCCATGGCCACCGCCAGGAGGGACGACAGGCCCGCGAGCTTCAGGAACCCAGGGACCGACGGCAGGTTCCTCTCCCAGAAGGTGGTGGTGAAAGGCAGCGCTGGGACCTCCTGGAGAACGGCACACAGGTGAGAAACACGGCCAGAGTGGATAAATCCATTATCTGTACCCACTTATCCTGGGCAGGGTTGTGAGGGTGCTGGAGGCTATCCCAGCATGCATTGGGCGAGAGGCAGGATGACACCCTGGACAGGCCACCAATCTATCACAGGGCACACACAGCATCCACACACACACAAACTCATATCTATGGGGAATTTAGAGTCTCCAATAAACCAGCATGTCTTTTGGACTGCGGGAGGAAACCATTTATACCGCTACTGAACTCCTGATCCATTTCAACAGGCTGGGGAACACTGGGCCAGGTGCACATCACAGGAAACCAGCACCCATTCACTGACCCATAGTCAGAACACTCAGCACACTTACTTGACACTCAGGCTCATCCTGCCAAATTTCGCTCTTGGTGATGTGTCCCATTTTGCAGAGAATCTAAAAGGCAATAAAAAGCCAACAAGGAAATCATTACAACTTTTTATTTTTCACTCCGCCCCCCCCCCCCCCCCACCCACACAGTTTCTGGCTGTTAGTTCATCACAGAGGAACAATGACAACAAGTCGCTTTTGATCAGAAGTTTAAAAACAAACAAAAAAAAACCTTTTCTTTTAAAGACGAGCAGCACTCCCCTGATTGGCCAGGGGGCCGCAGTGTGACCTCTCACCTCTCGGGCGGCTCTTTCGCCCGCCTGCACGGCGCCCTCCATGTACCCGCTCCAGACCGTGGCCGTTTCAGTCCCCGCGAAGTACAGCTTACCCACCGGCTCGCGGAGCACCCTGAGGGCACAGGGCACAGAGAGGGCAGGAATGAGGGAGGGAGGGAGGGAGGGAGGTGCCCAAAAAAGCACTGAGGACCCGGGGCTGGACCTCAACGTTAATCCGAGAGATGACAAATATGTGATTAGAATGGTATTAACTGAACATTTTAATGCTGATGTTACAATCACTACTGGTCATTGAAACCAATGGAGTTCTAGAACACCGACTTAGAAAAAAGAAAAAAACATTCCAAAAAAACCAACTCTTCAAAGGGTTAAATCTTAATGGAGACCACTGGCCTTAGCTTCAGTGGAGGTTGTTATAGCAGCAAAGGGTGGACCAACTCCATATTAACGCCCATAATTTTTGGATGAGATGTTGGATGTCAGGTATCCACATATTTTATTGTGATGTCACACAATCCTATTCTCCACCTCATGCTTCCTCCTGTCCTAAAGTTTGCTCAGTGGAAAATGTCACTGCAGCTGGAGAATCTCCCAAAGCGCACTTCAATGACTGCAAGACAACAGTACCTCTGCTGCCAGCAGGGCAGAATCACCGTGAACTTAAATTACATTACAGGCATTTAGCAGATGCTCTTATCCAGACCGATTTACACAACATTTTACATAGCATTTACACTGTTGATTTTGAAGCTCAAATTTGAACCTCTTTCTGTAAGGCTCCAGGCCACAGCTCCATGGCTCATACTCACTTGCCAAACTGTGTGAGGATGCGGGAATAGAGTGTACAGCCTCCAGAGTTCCCTCCCAGTTCTTCTCCTCATATGCCAGCTAAAGGGAGGCAGCGGAAGAGAGAGAGAAGGAGAGAAGAGAGACAGCACTGAATATCCATTCTTCCATCCAGTTACATTTATTTAGCGACGCTTGATCAAAGGAGCAAAGTGATATGATGGCCATGGAAACGAAAAAACAGGTTCGATAAGGTACAATACTCATTTCGTACATCTACTGGGAAATCGTAAAAACAGCAAAAGATGTCTGACAGTTTTTCCACACAGGAAGTAAACAAGGAGCACACCATCTGTAAATGGACTGCATTTATATAGCGCTTTTATCCAAAGCGCTTTACAATTGATGCCTCTCATTCGCCAGAGCAGTTGGGGGTTAGGTGCCTTGCTCAAGGACACTTCGACACGCCCAGGGCGGGGTTTGAACCGGCAACCCTCCGACTGCCAGACAATCTGTCTTACCTCCTGAGCTATGTCGCCCCATCTGTAATAAGCTGTCACGCACTGGGGTACGACGCCTGTCACAGGCAGCGTTGCGTGATCATTTTTACACATCCGACTGAACTGCTGCTCTCCACGGTGGACCTCTGAAGATTTGAAACTCAGTGAGGGACAAACCATCCTTTGAAAAAGATGTGCTTGCTTCGTTTTGTAGAAAAGTGGGATTCAGACAGTGGTGTGACTAGACATAAAAAAAGATTCAAAATGGATAAATAAAACACTTTGTGAACACTAGAAATGAATTTAACCGGCACCACACGCAAGGCTGCCCCCTGCTGACCAGACAGGGTTTAGCAAATAAAGAACACTCACATGCAGAGCCTCATCTGAGCCGAGAACTCTGGAGTATATTTCACAGATCTTCCTCTTCCTGTGGGAACAGGTATTGATTGGTTAACTTATTACTCCATTCCACTGAAAGTCAGGGGCGTGTTTCCAACAGCTGAACATGACACCTGGATATAATTCTTATAATCTATACTCAATTCTTTACTGCAACTTCTATATACTAGGAATTGAATCAAAAATCAAATAAGGGCAATCAGCGGGGGCCAGAAACTGTAGAGTGGAGCATGCGACCTTTGACCTAGGTCAATGGTTCTCATTGGCATATCCTACCACAGAGAATCTCTTTACCCTTTTAGGTCACACAGGAAGCATTTAGAGCCGTAGGAACAGAAGTCCAGCACTCACCTCTCTTCCTTTGTCAGGTCTGCTAGTTTCCTGGCTTTGCGGGCGAGGATGAACCTGAAACACAGAAACCAAGGAGGGCCCTTCATTCACTCCTACAGACAGGGTGTCTTTACCGCAAAGCTCCGGAACATTCTCAGCCCCAGTTCTGGAACATTCTCAACCCCGCAGAGGCAACGTGATTCGTATTTACCCCATTATCGCTGGGACGGCACCGTCCGGTTTGGTGTCGTCGAGCGTCAGGCCGATGGCAGCCTCCTCCTCCTCGATCACCATTGTTCCACAGTAGCCTGAGAAGGAAGCATGACATCAAAGTTATCTAAGGTGGTTCTACACTGCACTGGTGGAATTAAACGTATTTTTCCATTTTTTATTAGAATATCACATCATTTATTTCTAGGGAAAGCTATGTGCTGATTATGTGCTGTCCTGCGTGATTGCACACCGCAGTCTCCCCTCCACATTTCAATCCAGCAGCACAGATAAATGTCAGCGATTCATTTTAGGGAACTACGTAACGGCAGACGAATGCAAAAGGACAGTTTTCACGAGGCTTTAACGGAATGGCGTCACCTCCGTTACCATGGGAACAAAAAAAACTGGCATTTGTGAATGACCCCTGTAGCAATTGTTTTGTCGGCCTCGCTAGGATACTTCTCTTTCAGGACCACACACTGAGTCACTTTTCAGGAGTCCGGACGAGGGCACGTGACTAAGGACAGAAAGCCACTAGATGTGATTACCACTTCACATCTTCACAGCTGAGTGGGCCGGGCACCTACCTTTCTTCCTCCAGAAGTTCTCCCGGTAGTAGATCATGCACTTGATCACGGAGCCAGTGGGCACACGGTGAATCAGCTGGTTCCTCAGCGGTGGCAGCGGAGGGTTGAAGTGAATCTTCAGGTTCAATGCCGGGGCCGTGGCAATGATGACACATTTGGCCTGTAAAATTCACAAGAGGGAGATAATTTAGAGTCACCCTCCACCCTCCTATTGGCCAGCATCATTATCTAAACATCCTGTCTTTGTGTGGTCAACCTTTAGCATGCTTTTCGTTGCATTAAAGCATTGTTTAAGGAGCTTAGCAATTGCCTACTGACTGCATGGCTGTGGTACACACGAGCCAATAACACAAACCAGCTAAAAAGGTCTTTAGTCACAGATTTACAACCCTTTTTGGAGCTTTGAAGTGATGTCATATTTCTTCTTATTCCTATTCTGTTGACTCAGCAGTTTCCATTTCAAGTGTGTCTTTCTCCTGGGGAGTGACTAGATTTGATGTTAGGGTCTACTGACTGTTCTGTGAGTAGGGTAATGGCTGGCAGGGGCTACTGACCACTCTAGTGACTGGATCGGTGGGTAGGGTCTACTGACCATTCTGTGAGAAGAGTAATGACTGGGTCTTGCAGTAGGGTCTACTGACTGGTCCGTGAGAAGGGCAATGATTGGGTTTGATGTTGGGGTCTACTGACCTTTCTGTGAGAAGGGTAATGACTGGGTTTGACGGTGGGGTCTATTGACTGCTTTGTGAGAAGGATAATGACCCGGTCTGATGGTTGGGTCTACTGACTACTTGGGTGACTGGGTCTTACGGCGCGGTCTACTGACCATTCTGTGAGAAAGGCTCTGGGATTGGCAGGCTACTCCATGCCCACAGACACCTCCCTTCCTCAACTCTGCAGCAGTGTTTAATGAGCTTTGCAGAGGAAAGAAGGGGGGGTGGCCAGGAGAGTTAAAAGGGATTACTAAACCAAATCCCCTCGGGCTTGCCACACACACACAGGCCACACGGGTGCAAGGTGACTCCACACACAGGTCTTAGAGAGGAGCCTGAGCATAGCTGTATGCTAATCTGACGGAGGACGTCCTTACACTCATCTCTAATTCCTGTGATACATGAGACGTGCTGTCTGTAAAATGCCAATACACTGTTTTAACCTGGGATAACTGACCTGGTTCAAAAGTCACAAGGTCAAGGGGATTTACGGAAAATATAATGCAGCACTGTCAGGTATTACGTGACAACTGTAAAGAAGTTATAAAGTATTTGGCTAGTGAATTTCACATGTATTAAATGTTTATACGTTCACTGAGTGGATGGTGTCTCTTTGCTGAGTAGCGACTTATCCAGGTGGGTAGAACCTCACTGCAGAGGGTTTCTCTATTGGGTCAATAGTGTGTAGATTCTGCATAGATTCACACACCGCAAAATCCTTTGTACCGCACATCCTGCCCATATTGCCCACTGCATCAGCCAATCACAATCCACGGTGCACTGCTGTCACAGCGCCATTGAGTGAGCAGAGCTTAACCATGAGATTAATTTAGAGTCATGAACATTCAAAATGGCCGCGAGGTACAGGCTCTGTGGCTAAAAAAGAAGAAGAGCTTCAAGCCACATTCAAAGCAAGTGAGCATGGTACACGGTAACAACCACAGGTCCATTACTAAATGAAACCAGGCAGGACACAGAATAAATGACCAATGCCCAAAACAGATGCACAAGGAACAGCAATGACCAGCTACTTGCATTCAGTACAGTACCATACACAGGCGGCTGTTTTTATATATAACTTGTGTATATTTATGTTGCAATTCATAAGAAATTGTAGCTTTGCTTAGGCAGCTGCTATATTATTTTGGTTATCACATACATCATATTTTCCTTTTTAATATTATGCAGTATCAGATGGTACCATTGTTTCTGGATAACATATTATAATAATAATAATAATAATAATATTCTGGAGCTACCTAGCAACTCAGCCTAGGTATATGAAAAAAGATAAAGAATGCGATGCAGGATGCAGTCACTCTCTGAGAAAAAATTGATGTAAGAACGTCATTAATTAAATGTGATTGTCTTTAACAAGAAGAGCAACTGTAAGTTCATGATCGCTGTCCCAAGTCCGTTTTTTATGAAACATCACACTGAAGACACGCGCACACACTGTCAAACTGGAAGCGACTCATCCAACTGGATCTTAATTCAGTTCAGCAACATTTCCACCTGGGAAGGCTCCATGCAAAACGAGTGCTCCTGGGGGAGGGGCGGAGCTTCGCTGATCAGCTGACCTGCAGCCCCGTTGCCACGGCGCCGGCCGGCTCACCTCGTACGTTTCCTCGTTGAGGGTCTTCACCACCACCCCGCTCCCGCTCTGGTCGATGCTGTAGACGGCCCGCTGCAGCTTCACCCTGTTGCCGAGCATGTCCGCCATTCGCTCGCTGATCTGGCTGGACCCGCCCACAAACTTCCTCTCCTGCCGAAAGCAGAGCAGAAATGGCCTGGTTGTTTTTGCATGCGGGTCTCATTTTCATTCTTCAAACCTCAGTTACTCTGGATTGGACTAATGAAGCCCTTTAAAAAGAGCCATTTGTGACCGTATATAATTGTATATTGAAAAAAATAAATGCATAAGCCTTTCAGGAAGTCTCAGATGCAGGAGTCGTTCGGCTTTTTCACCTTTGCTCTTGTTAACGTGATTACACCCCAACACAGAGCAATTCGGCTATTTGCCAGCAGATGTCTCTATACAGTCAGAGATGAAGAAGGATTCTATGTGGTGCATGTTAATAAGAATCCTTATGTTGATAAGGATTTTTTTTTTTGCACATAAAAAGAGACTGAATTACATCTAGGTAATCCTCTGGGATAAAGTTACAATCGTGAATTTACAGATGGGAAATTTCTCAGCAGAGTTACTTGTGGGCAATAGCGACAAAAGCAGCACATTGAAGGAGGTAAGATGCATAGATTTTAATGAAAGCAACCAAAACATATTGAAAGTAAATCCCAGCTGTCAGTTACCAAGCCAATCAAAACAACATTATCCTTGTTATTTTGAAAACGAACTTGCCTGCTGTTAGTTTGGGGGATTATTCATTATTTCCATTAAGAAAGACCAAATCAATTAAAACAACAATAGCTACAGAAAAAACGGCAGGTTGACTCAAGTTTCCATGGCAACACAGTAACACTAATTCCATGATGCACTCAAAGAGGGAGATTCCAGTTCAGCGCTAAGGCACTGACCTGAAATAACCTAGAATCATTTGTCGCACAATTTTTTAGTAATCAGCGCAGCAAACTGAGCGACTTTGCATTAAATTTAATAGACTGTGACAGCTCAGCACATGTATGCGGTCATACACTTTATGGGTTTACTGTACATATCACACGAGGAAGCCCAGAAATGCTGGAAACAGACTGAATAAAACCTCAATGGCCCAGTGGCTAACAGCTCTGACCACCTCTAATTATGTCATTCAACGTAGGATCGCTGGCAATATTGGGTTGGTTGGTCTAACTCAGGAGAAGTTGATCTGGATTGGCTACTGCAGTGGTTGTCAAAGTGAGGAGCGCATGCAAACAACAAGCGGTGGTGGGCGGGGGGGGTTGGGGGTGGGTGGGTTTCTCAGTGGGGGCTGAAAAATTCATTAGAAACCAAAAAGAGGATGGCATCCAAGAGGAACCACCCTTGTTGGCAGGGGATCATCAAAACTTTCCTATTGCCAAAAGGAGGCCTGACCAAAAAAATGTAAGGTCTGCTGGGCTATTGGATGCGGAATGATTGGAATCCGGAAGGACGCCTCGTGGGAGGAAGCTTTGTGATGTCACAGAAGCGTCCCTGCAGTGGAAGCGCTCTCTCTCCGGAAAATCACTATGCAGGACTGCATGGCCCGATTCTCACAATGAGGAAGGGATCACGGGCTCTTTGAGGCTGACAAGTACAAGGGTCAAGGTTCAAACAAACATAACAAAAGAAAAATATTTTCCCTGAGGCCCACACAGTCGCTTACAACTGTCAAAACAAAGCATTGCTATTTGAACGTGGGACCAGCTGACAGGAAATGACTTATAAACATTTGTGGCTCATATAATCCTTAAAGTGTGCTTTTGTGGAATTACCAAGGGATGTGGATGCCCAGTATGTTAAATAACTGAAAAGTGGATCTCTCTCTCTTCTCTCTCTCCTCTCTCTCTCTCTCTCTCTCTCATGCTGCAGGACAACAAAGCTCAGCAGGAGAAAAGTCACCAGTGTGCAGCCCTCTCATAGTTCAGTTATGCCACAGTGGGTTGCACGATTAGGGGAAAAACAAAAAAATAAAATAAAAAATTATTTATTTGTCATTTTTTTAAAAATTACAAATAAATAATTCAATAAATAATGAAGACTAATCCTGGTTTTTCTGCTTAGGGCAGGCTTGAAGGCAGGGCAGCCCAACCCTGTTCCTGGAGATCTACCGTCCTGTGGGTTTTCATCTCAACCCTAACTTAGCACACCTGATTCTAGATCTCCTGCTGTTGAACGAGGTGTGCTTTGTTAGGGTTAGAGTGAGAACCTACAGGACGGCAGATCTCCAGGAGCAGGGTTGGGCAGCCCTAGTTTAACGGGTAATGTGCACGGGAAAGATTACACTGGCGTTTGCCACTCCCAACTTGGCACCGTTCCTCTTCCTGATCTGCCCACGCTTCACGTACCTCTGCACTTTCAGACAGCCCTGAACCCAGGGGCACAGGCCAGCTATGGCATTGCATAACATTACATCACATTACATTTATTTGGCAGACGCTTTTGTCCAAAGCGACGTACAAAAAGTGCATTTCATGGTCATAGACAACCGCTAAACGCAGGTTCAGTAAGGTACAATACTTATTCTGTACAACTATTTCTAGCCAAGAACACAGTTTAGTTCACACAGTGAACACTATTCTGGCATTGCCGTCCCATCCCATGTTTACCCCCCGGCACCGGTGCAGAAACACACACAAAAATGACCATATAACTCTGGAGAGGTCACTGGTTCCATTTGTGCATAGAGGAATGACACACTGTACAAATACTCATTGCTTGGTTTAGTGTTAATCTGAAGACAGGCTGACATGCAGTTTACTGTATCAGGTATCCCTCTGTATAGCAATTTAATGAATCATTTACGCAGCTACGTATTTATTCAATGACTGGACTGAATTTACATTGTGCCATGATCGTTATATGAATTGATAGTGTAACAACTGTTCGCTGCAATAATCCGAGCTGACACAGTAGACTATATGACCAAAAGTATCTGGACACCCCTTTGGTCCGGGTATGTTTATCATGGTTTGGGGCAGATCCCTTAGTTCCAGTGAGGTGCCTAGCCCAAACTCTTAATGCTACAGAGATGTCGGATGTCAGGTATCCACATATTTTTTTTGCCATGCAATGCATGTCTCTGTAATGACTGAATCTTCCAGCTCTACACCTGGCCTCCCAGGTGTAACTACACGCAACATGCACCTGTGACCTGCCTCCGTCTGGGCTCACCTGTCCACCGTTCGTGGTGGAGAAGATTCTCATGGTCCCGCCACACTGTTTCACGTACCACAGGAACCAGAGAGCCGACACCTCATGAGGTTCGGAGGTCACGTTCACGTTCACGAAGAGGGTGGCAAACTGCCGGGCAGCGCTGGACAGACAAACGGACAGGGGAAAATCAAAGACAAACTGAGCAGCTGAGACTCAACTGAGACCATCTCTACAAATGTATAATATGGTCATTAACCGCTGCATTACCACCACCTATTTTATGACTACCTCTTCACTACGAAACAGGAGCACCTTGGGATGTTCTCTGATAATAGAATGTATATTTAATAGACCTACCCCTAGCAAACTCAACAAATGTCTGCAAATTAACCCTAGGCAGTGCTTTGTTGGACATACCAAGCAAGCTTCAAGTCAACGGCCCACACGAGTCTGATTCATAAATGCTTAACTTGCCCACCCAAATACCTTTCCCATGTTTAACCAAGCAAGGTTTCCATTGCTCTATAAACAGTCCTGAAAAAATCTAGAAAAATGTTTCCCATCTATTATGATGCTCTGGATGCGGTAACCATGGATTTGTTAGCAAGGAGGAGCTCGGCGCATTGGGTACCGTGTCCAGCAGAGCTTGTCGAACAGTTCTTTCATTGTGATCTTGTCCCACTCCTCTGCATGGGGGGCCCTCCATGGAGCTTCCACGGGAATCTGCAAAGGAACACGCCCACATTTCACCACCATCGGCCAATCAGCTCCTTCCTCATGCTGTAGCCCACCTGAATGACCCCCGAGGGCTGTTTCCTGATAAATTCCCTAAATGCAGTTTGACAGTTATTTATGTTTTTGTAATAAAAAGCAAGTCAAACTGGTTTATTAATGGCTGATACATCCAGCTAAAAAACCTCACCTTGTAGCATGTTCGTTACTGTAGTACTTATAACTAATTACAGTACCAAGAGCTGAAGTATCTCTACCTCCATCCCCATTTGATCCATCGTTCTCCACAGGTTGTTATAGTCCAAATAGGCAAATGGGTTCCACATGGGTGGGAAGCTTCCCTTGAATGGATATGATTTCCCCTAGAACAGAAAGACGCAAGCAAGCAGTAAATTACCTCCTACGTCAATGGTCACTCTATTGATAATGATTACAGAGAAAGGATGTTAAGGGACATTTTCTTTTCCCGTGACATTGTTTGATGTAATCCCAGTACCTAAACACATGCCACCAACACTATGATCACCAGTAAGCGGTAAGCAGTATCAACAACCTGTAGACCCGCAAGTATATTTTGTTTCTTAATTTTACAAATGCACCGATATTAACACAAGGAACCCACAGGGCACAATGGGGTTTAATGTGGTGGCACACAAACCCTGGACACAAAGTCAATGTCCTGCTCAATGTCCTGGCAACATCGCTGACTGTGTCAGTGTTGGTGACAGACTGTATAGGACCTCAAAATACAAGCCCTTATCCTTCCGTGACACGTGCAGCAATTAAGGACAATTTAGAACTGCGAGCGCCACAATCTCAGGCTTTCTCCCGAGTGTTTTAAGCAAATTACCCCTCATGCAATGGGTGCTGACAGATCTGTTCGCCGTGACCGAGCCTTTTAGGCAATCAGAAAAGTGGAGGTGGCTGCACAGACAGAAACAATCAGTTACATTCAAATTTGGCCAATCAGACACCAGCAGCTCTTGGGAAAAGCCATCAGTGCAGCATCACTGTCTGTTTTCCTTCAACCTCATTATACATACAGCCAGAGTCAGTGAACGATGCACATAATTACAATGGCTTATTGTTATATGACTGGTAGGAGGCCAGCACTATTGCCCTGAGCCATCATGATATTCAGATCTGTCCTTGCTCGATAGCAGTTCTTGGCAGTGGAACTCTCATCAAATGAAAACGATTAATGTTTTACTTCGTATCAAAGTTAGCCGAGAGATCACACATTCTGTTTGGAAGATAAGATGCACCCTGCGCAGCATAAATCAAAGTTATCTTTCAAACTTTCGACTGGAGCCAGGATTCATTACGGTTCCACCCATCGGACCTCTACAAAACCACGAGCATTATGTGACTAAAAAAAGCAGAGGAGTTACTGATGTATTTTATTTATTTGAAGGAGAGGTTACAACTGACACTGACGCAATGTTAATGTGACATACGTGTGTGTGTATGTGTACTGTTAGGACATACACGTGAGTGCATATGTTTAGTGTTAAGACATACACGTGTGCATGTGTGTGTAGTGTAAGGACAGATACATGTGTGTGAATGCGTAATGTCAGGACATACACACGTGTGAGAGAGACAGTAAAAGAAAAAGAAAAATGCAGTCACTTCATACAGTAAGAAGCGTGTAATGAAGGTCCCTCCTGGTCTAGGCCTGGGCTCTTACGTACGTGTGAAAGGCCATGTTTCAGCGGCGAGGCAAAACCCTCCGCCAAGAATGGCTATCAGCTCATCTTACTCAACAGCAGAGTGCACACAGGGACACGGCCAAAATCGAAGGGGGGGAGCGGGCGGGGGAGATCTTGCATAACTCGCAATTTAAAAAGATAAATGGGTTCGTCTGAAGGGCCATTAAAATTTCGAACTAAACCATGGACGCGGGATACAGTTGTCGAGTGGGGCCATGTACGCAGGATTTGGGATTGTCCCCACCCCTCCCACCCCCATCCCCCCGCTCAAAATCCAGAGCAGCCCACCGGCTGATCTTGACGGGGGCAACAAAATGGAAAGACGGTACCCTTATGCTCAGGGGTGGGCAGTTCCAGCCCTAGTGGGCCCACGTGTATGCAGGTTTTGTGTTTCCACAAGTTACCCTGGTGCAATGAGCTAAGGTAAATGGCAGTAGCCTACACACCAACACCAGTTCACTGGTACGATAGATCACAGGAAAACGTTTCACACAGGGACACAAGGACGGTCTTCAGCTGTCATTCATGCGCTCGACAAGAAATGCGGCCAAAAAAATTGTCAGATGGTGTAAATGTCGGAGGTCAAAGGTCGGCATGAAAGCCAGAAACAGACACGGCCCTCGGTGCGCGCATCTGCTCTAGCGCAAAAACAGGATACAGTTGTCGAGTGCGGAGTCGAGCATTCCTGCCTCACGTCAGAGATGCAGCCCTTGTTTCGGCCAACGTTCCCATTCCGCAACGCCGGTTCAAAAAGCTTTTCGGTTTTCCGTGCGAATTTTTCCCACAGACGAACGCAGCCTCCGCCGCGTTTCAGCCGCAGTACCGGGCAGAACGCATTCGTCCGCGGAGGACAAGCGCGCCCTTTGATGCGCCAGAGAATGCGGGCTAGCCCCCGCGATTTCCAGCAACAGGTCTGTTTCCATGCCAACGGGCGGCGGAGAGAACGCGCTGGGGGTTACGTGCGCCGCGCAGACCGTTATCGCTAACCCTTTGTGAGCGAACCGCTCGGGGGAGGAGCTCAAACTGCCGCTTCACCCGGAGGGGGGCTGCCGCTGCACTCCACAACAAGCCCCTTCAAGAGCCTCTAGACTGGACCCGAAAATGGTGGGCTCCACATTACACTTCATAGTTCTGCTGATACGGCACGCTGGACATGGCCTTGCAGATTAGCACTATTGAAAAGCGGATTATACTGGAGGGTCACTTGGACGTTAGCCGTAATTATAATGAGGGTTTGGAAATGTACGTCCCCTTATTGGTTAATACTGGCTCCGATCCACTGCAGTATAACCTCTGAGTTACAGCATTAGGAAGCTGACAACAGTAATCACAAACTTAAACAAACTTTATTGGCGAAATGTATGGCTTCAATAAACAGCATTCAGCGTGACTTCTGCGGTGCTGAAGGAAATTTCTCCATAAGCCATCTGTTATATTAGATTAGATCAAATTACATTATTAGATCACTGAAAATTGTTCTTGCTGCTTAAGAGTTGTGTACATCTTAATTCTAATCTTAGGGAAATGTGCCTTAAGGCAACCAACCATAAACGACACCGAAGTCCTCCTGCAATTAGCACGACTTAGCTTACGACGTCCTGCATATGCGTATGCTGTGCGTGTCGTTTAAAATAAGACGGGCTGTTTTCAGTCGCAAAAATTTCCCTTGAATCTTGCATCAAGATTTAGTGAGGCGTTTTCCATTGTCTCGCCAATGTTAAGTCGTGAATCCTTATTAATAAAAGGTTAGTGGACCGACGCGGATCCCCGGGCATCGCCCTCGCAGAGCGGGCCGCTCGCTCGCTCGCTCAGCCGGTGTCTGCGCGCCGGGGCGAATCACCCCTCTCGGAGATTCCGGAATGAACGGGCTTATCGTGACCGGAACCCGACGCCTTTTGATTAGGTTTGTTACCGTGGCAACGGCCCCGGGGAAAGCTCTCGGGCGGGAGGAGGAGGAGGAGGAGGCACGGAAGAGAGCGTCTGAAAGCTCGGAGATCCTTCACTGTCGGGAGCCCGTCGCTTCAATCAAGAGGCTCGCGGTCCGAATCGCGGCCGTCTGACATTAACAGGAACATCGCGGCTCCTTCTGCAATTTCTGCGCCGACGTGACCTTTCCCACAACGTCTCCAGGCTATACTTCCTCTGCCAGCTCTCTCTCTCTCTATCTCCCTCTCTCTCTCTGTCTCTCTCCCTCTCTCTCTCCCTCTCTGTCTCTCTCTCTCTCTCTTTTTCTCTCTCTCTCTATCTCCCTCTCTGTCTCTCTCTCTCCCTCCCTCCCTCTCTCTCTCTCTTTCTCTCGCTCTCTCTCACATCCCCCCATCTCTGCACAGTTTCTTGAACGTGCCTGAGGCATTTTCCGTTGTCTCACTAATGTTATTGAATAAAGAATCAACTTACGATATAAGGAGGAAAAAAACAACACACAGGCAAAGTAGCCTGGTTTCTTAAAAATGCTTATTTTTTTCTCAATCTACAGTTTACCCCATGTGGTTACAAGGTTTAGCATACTGTTGTTAATCCATGTTTTGAAACTCAGTCTCTAGGGAACAGGCAGTAACAGTGCTCAATCTCGCTCCACGAGTACGCCTTTTTTTCAGTTAAACTGTGTCCTCTTCCTGTTTGTAAACAACAAATTTCCAGAACACGAGAAACAATCTTACTTTCACTGTTTCAGCTCTGTGAGTGCTCTTGCAAATCTCCCCTTCAGTCTCATAAAATTAGGAAATCTTAAGTGACTTTGTTTTCAGTAGAATGGACATGCTACTGTAATTGGACTATGTTGTCAAAGCCCTGCCAATGTTCTACTCTTCTCTTGGGAAGGCACAATGGCACAAGGTCTGGTCAACAGCACCTACAATGTAATGTAATGTAATGTACCTACACCAGGGTTGCCCAACCCTGTTCCTGGAGATCTACATTCCTGTAAGTTTTCATTTCAACCCTAATTCGGCACACCTGGTTTGACTAATTATCAGCTTTAACAAAATCTCTAGCTGTTGAATGAGGTGTCCTTTGTTAAAGGATGCAGTAAAAACTTCTGGTTGATCTCCAGGACGCCCAAAGCCCTGGATCAAAAACATCATAGGGGTGGCACTCTGTCAAGGGGGCCTTTTCTAACATGTGATCCATCAGTGGAACCTCATGACATCATCAATGCAAGCCTGTGGCATCCTGGTACGGGCCTCTGACGACCAACTCTTGAGCGTACAGAGGTATGTGCACAGCGACAATAAGAACACAGCATAAAAAAATAAAAAAAACGTTATCCCTACGCACGCAAGACAACGGCGTGATTTAGAGTGTAGATAGCGGGGCAAGGAAATGTCAGGAG
Organism: Anguilla rostrata; assembly: GCF_018555375.3. Lineage (NCBI taxonomy): Eukaryota > Metazoa > Chordata > Actinopteri > Anguilliformes > Anguillidae > Anguilla > Anguilla rostrata. The sequence goes on along the minus strand of NC_057947.1, from coordinate 29,375,101 downwards.
GAAATCTGCTCTCAAAACCCAATAAGGATGTGCCACACGTAAGCATTAAAAGCACTGATGCCTCGTTCCAAATCCAATACAGTTTGGGAAGGAGATGGCCTTCATCTCGTCTTCCTACCCCCTCGTCCACTCAGAGCAGAAGAAACCGCATTACAGTGCTCCTTGGGGCAAAGATTGCCATCTCCAGACACCAACCCACGCTAATGCCACAGAGGACGGACGCTCAAATCCAAATCCGGCCCTGGTTTTCTTTCCTCCCGGGTAATTAACTGAACAATTACTGCCACTGATTGGCCAGACTGTCTTCAAACCTGACTTCCCGGTAAAGGGAGGGTAGGAAAACCAGAAGTTCTCAGGCCCTTAAGGACTGTTTTTGGGCTACAGAGAATCCCAATCCCATCCGGAGCTACAGTGGATGTGACACAGATCAACACTGCGGAACAGGGCCTTCCGTCAGACTCCACGTGAGCAGTTAAGAACCCGCAGCCCAAGGGCGGAATGACGGAGCTACCACACGGACCCCATTTCAGGAGCCCAGTTGTCAAACGCACCTCAGATTTAGGACGGGGGTCTGCTATCACTCAGTGCGGGAAACGCCCTGCTCACCTTGACGTAGTGCACCAGGTTCTCCTTCTCGTTCACCTTGTACGTCCTCACCCCGAACTCCTTGGCCAGACGCAGGATGCGGTTCTGGGTGGGGCCGATGTAGGCCCCTCCCAGGTCCACCCATTGGGTCTCCTTGTTCTGCATTTGGATTTGGCAGAGAGAGAGAATGCGTTCATTAAACAATGCACTTCATCCAATCTTCAGAAGACAAACCTTATTCATCTTAAAAGTAATGGAAAAGGATGGCAGGAGAGTGTCAGAGGAAGATAATTATGTTAATAATACTAATAATAATACTATTACTAATAATAACAATAATCTTTGCAATTTACAGTTTCGTACAACAGCCCAATGATGGGTCGTTCCATTTCTAAACTATTGAGATTGTCCGAGCGAGACTGACTCACTCATTACATAACCACATCATCATCAGTTCCATCATCATCATCATCATCATTATCATCATCATCATCATCACCACCACGGATGTATACCATTATTAATAAGAGGGCCAGCACATGCAAGACAGAGAATGGAATTAAAATTTTCAGCGTACAGATGTGCTCATGCCAACTGACTGTGATTGAGTGGGGCAGTGGGTGTTGAGCGTTTCACTAACATGTCCATTAATTCATAAAATTCACATAAGATTTAGGTAGGGGAGCCAGGAAAGTGGGTTATTATGGGCTGTAAATCCAAGGTTTGGCATGGGAGAGGTCTGACGGACAGATTACATTACAGGCATCTTATCCAGAACTCACTTATACAACTTTAGAATTAGCGTACAATTGGTTCTTGTTACATAGCATCTATTTATACATCTGGATAATTACTGAAGCAAATTGCAGGTTAAGTACCTCACTCAAGGGTACAAGGCTACAACGGCAGTGCCATGCCTCATACCTGGGAGTCGAACCTGCATCCATTACATTACATTACATGTACGGAGTGTGGAGTGTGGCACAGTGGGTAAGGAACTGCGCTTGTAACCGAAAGGTCGCAGGTTCGATTCCCGGGTAAGGACACTGCCGTTGTATCCTTGAGCAAGGTACTTAACCTGCATTGCTTCAGTATCTATCCAGCTGTATAAATGGATACAATGTAAAGTGCTATGTAAAAAAGTTGTGTAAGTCGCTCTGGATAAGAGCGTCTGCTAAATGCCTGTAATGTAATGCATCCCTCAGGTTATGCAGCCCGGCTCTCTAACCCTTGCGCTACGCGTGCCGCAGGGGGCGTCTCACCCGCACAGTGAAGGTCCTCCCTCCAACTCGATCCCGGGCTTCCAGCACCACCGGACTCAGGCCCGACTCCACCAGCAGCTTGGCCGCCGACAGACCTGTCGAAGAGACGCACAAAACGCAAAAAAAAACAAGAACCGCTGAGTCTCGGGCAAAAGGGCCGGTCCAAAGTAGAACAGCACTACAGTGTCATGCAGCGCCCCCTAAGCTGGGTCATACCATTTCTTAAACGCTGAGATCGCCTGAGCAAGCCTGACTCCCTCAACACATCTCCACAGTAATTGCAAAGACAGAATGTATTGCAGGGTTCGAAAGAGGCCCCCACCCAGTCCGTGAATGCAAAAGAAAAGGCAGAAAAGACTGCCCTGTACAAACAGGGGAAAATATTCCCTCCTCACAGATAGTCAGTCTACAAGTGAGTCTTTATCTGGTTTTCCCTCAAAGACTCGGGTGGATTCGAATGCTGTCCATTCTTACCTAACAATAAAAATGAAACTTAGGAGATAAAATAACAATGGGCATCATACTTGCATTGCTAATCCTCTGCGTACAAGCTAAGCCATAACATGACAGCACATTATGATGGCGGTGGAGACAAATACAATACCTGTAACGTGTGCTTGTGTTGTTAACCCTTTGAAGAGTACGTTTTTTGGAATGTTTTTTTTTTCCTTCAAAATTCTATGTTAGTGTTCTAGAATTCCATTGCTTTCAATTGCCAGAAGTTATTGTTACATCAGCATTTGAACATTCAGTTAAGAACATACTAATCACATATTTGTGATCTCACACCTTAAAGGGTTGAACTGCTGAAAAACAGGACCGTTCCTGTGAATAAGCAGTGTGTTAAGTCTGAGGGAAGAATCCCACAAGGTCACATGACTTCCTCTGAGGATCTGAAACCATGACCTCCTCAATTTCCACGTCCACGATCAGCAGGTCACACCACAGGGCAGCCAGCTGATTGGCCCTTGTGACACTTTTGCGGGGTACCACACTAAGTTAACTTGAACAAATTCTCATGAATTTTGTTTTTTTTTTTAAAACAAAAAGAAAAAAACACCGCACGATATCTTGAGAAAATATGAATAAGTGTGAGACAGCTGCCGCACGGACAGCCCCTCCGTTGCCCTGGGCGAGCGTTGTCCTGGTCGAACGTTGTCCCTGCCCTGATTTAATAAGATTTCACACAAGCCTTCCCAATTACTGCCCTTCCTCATCAATATCCAACAGCGCCATGGCAAACACTCCAGACAGGACTCCCACACAAGCCAGCCATGCAGACACACACACATACACGTATGTGCAAACACGCACACACACACACACACACACACACAAGCACACACAGACATACAGGCACACATACGCATGTGCATACACACACACACACACACACACACACGAGTGCAAACACGCACGCGCACACACACACACACACACAAGCACACACAGACATACAGGCACACATACGCATGTGCATACACACACACACACACACACACGCGAGTGCAAACACGCATGCATACACACAGACACAGACACACATACACATGCGCATAAACACACACACACACACACACACACACGAGTGTGAGATGTTTTTAGACAGTGTGACTCAAAACAAAAGTTTCACTTCACATTTCACACGGTAAGCAAGCACCAGCAGGTGAGGCATAGAAAGATTCCCGAATGAGAAGGGAAAAAAACACTCAAATGGTGGCGAGAAAAAAAAATACTCCGTTGGGAGGAAATCTCAGGAGGAACCCGGACACAGAGGAGGAGCCCATACTCGGCTGGCTGGCTCAGCGTCAATAGTTAAAGATAAGATGAACTACACAGGTAATGGGGAATCTATAGGAGCAAATAGACTGTGCTTTGGCAGATTAGAGACTGACGTGAAAACCATCTGGTAAACTAGGAACTCTATGCAAACAAGACCAGGTCAAAACCTAGTATATGGCTGGACCTAACACACTTCATCCGGCCGACCAATGGTGTAACTTCATAACTCGGCCGACCAATGGTGTAACTTCAGCACTCACTCAGTCACAGACATTCGCATTTATTGGGCTGGCCCCGCTGTTGCGGTCCAGCCAAAAAAAAGTTCTTGGACTTCCTAGCGTAGATCAGGAGGTGCGAGGTGGTCTTTTGTGCTTCATCAGTGCAGTAGTTACTACAGCAGGTGGCTGTCAGTCTGCACAGGCCACTGCCCAAGTGTTTAATGTCAGGTGTTAGCCGACCTTCACCTGCCTTCTATCAAAGACCCAGCACGCGCCAGTCAGCATGTCTGTAGGTTTCGTAATTTTCTTGGCACAGATTCACTGCTTCAAAGAAATATACGGTGGTAGTATAAGCATCCCTATGTATCAGTGGTGGTTTCTTTAGGACACGGACTAACAGAAAAAACTACTGCCCGAAACAGTTATCCCCTCACAATGTTCTGTAAAATTAGACACAATCAGACACAATTAGTGATGTCCTGCCAAACTATATTCTTGTCAAAAGTCTGTACTCATTTAAGCCTTTAAGGTGTAAGATCATGATATTGTGATTAAAAGAACATTCTAATGCTGACGCATCAATCACTACCAGTATTTGAAAGCAATAGAGTACTAGAACACAGACTCAGAATTTTGAAAAAAACATTCTAAGAAATCTACTCGTCAAAGGGTTAAAACCTCAGGGCCTGGACTTTGGTATCAGTATTGTGCTGGTCACGCAGTGCTGGATAAAGTGTACCTGTGATTGGTTTAATTGTACCTTTCAAAATTTCAAGTTGACCTTTCATCATTCGGACCAGGGCCAAGAACTGTAGCGCCATAGTCATACCACTTTTCATCAGTGGTCAATGTGCAGTTGTAAAGAATAAAGCACAATTGTCGGGTGCAGTTTCATTCACTGTAGTTCCAGCCTGAGAGGAGTGCTTTAATCACGGACACAAATGCAGCATTATTCTTTCAAAAGCTACTTCATGGACAGCAATTCACATAACAATCTCTCTTCAAAGCCAATATGCCTAGATCCTTTTGTTGTTGTTTGAAAAAAAAACTCAACAGAATTATTTCAGCATCACATCAGATAGTTAAAGGTCATCGATAACAAGACATCTTTATGGATTAGACTAGAGGACATCCTCATATCTCAAGCAAAAATCAGTATGCCAAAATCAAACCAAATTGTCATTATTCATACTGTATCTATATATACACAGTCTGGCTTTCATATCTAAAATGGGGTGTGTCTGTCCTTTCAATTCAATGTTGAGGTTGTTACTGCCAAGTTGGGACGTGGGAATTCTTCAATATGAGTTTCATCAAGGCAGATTTAAATTAATCTCACACCAGATTAAAATATTTTTGAGTGGAAAGCTTGGCTGCAAGCAAGTACAGGTCCATGCTGGACCACGGTGGAAGATGGGCAATGACTGAGTGGTTTGTAGAGGCATGGGGAGTTCGTTCCACCACTGGGGGGAGCTAGGGTGGAGAAGCTCCGTGGTCGGGACGAGCGAGAACCATTCACCCGGATGGCAGGGAGTGCAAGTCGCCCTGCTGCAGCAGAGCAGAGTGGTCGAGCCGGTGTGTAGGGTTGTAGACACACAATATGGCACTGCTGCCATACCAACAAGGCCTGAGAAAGAAATATCATCTACTGAAACTGTGACACCGGGTAGATGGTAACACCTCATTCTTGTCTCGATTTGTTTAGGATCAAGCTCAGGTAAACGGCACAAGGCATGCCTGCAATCATTACTTTCCGTGTTGCAACAACAGTGCTGCGGATTAGACATTCTCTTCCACAAAAACTCCTAAGTGGGTCAAAAACTCATCATGACACCATCCTGGAATTGGCCTCCGATTCTTTTTCTTGGAAACGTTAACGAGAACAAGCAATTTGATTGCGTTAAAGACGCCGCCAAGCAACTCTGGAATGGGCCCTGTGTTTTCCGCTTCTCTAACAACGGCAAAATCGCATTACGTCCCCGCAAGACGGGAGATTGGAAGTGACGCTGCCCACCTTCAAATCCCCGTGGATTGCCTTGCAGGAATCTTCTCATTCAAATGCTAATCTGCCATCTTTGGCCAGCCAGCCCTTCCATCCTCCACCCCCCCCCCCCTTGCGGCTCTACGCAGCCACTCACTGAACAAACTCCAAAGCTTGGAAATGGGGAGCAGGTCCACAGGGCGTAAAAAACGTTGACTGTCTATCGAGCGTGACACTGCAGGAACACTACAAACTGACGGCACAAATCTGGCCAGTGTATAAAGTATCTGTGGAAATCCAAAGAAAATGATCACATGCATCGATGTGTTTTCCAATAATTCCGTAATTTTGTCATAATGCGCACGTGCACATGCATGCACACGCGCATGCACACACGCACACACAGTGTTTGATTCAGGAGGTCAGACATCATGCTCCACAAAAATGGCAGCGTGAATATTATGATCCTAATCATAAACTGCTACAAACACTGAGAAAAGCATGTCTGGCATTTGCAGATCAAGGCATCATTGTTCTTGTACTATGCTAAGGTGTAGCGTAGCATGAATATATTTTTATGTTCTGAGAAAAATAAGGCAATTGTCGCCATATGCATGTAGTAACTGCAAATCATTTGCAAATTTCAAGCTAACATAACTTTTAGTGACAGATTCAGCCTCTAAGCATTAATTTCTTTTTTGTACGGTGTTCTGTTTGGATCACATCAGTCTTTCCTTATACGGTGAGACAGTAATTTCTAGAAAGGCCACTCAGACATGAACTCCAATGGACAGACATATTACCAGATTTATTCTTCCTCTATGTGCTCCCCACACAACACAATTCTACACAACAAGGCAGGACGCTCTCTGTGTGTCAGACAAAGCCACTCGATACCTACAAGCCTTTAGAGCAGCGAATTGCAAGATATCGACCAAAGAGGGACATCAAAGATGGGCTCATATTTTCACTGCCTCACGTCCTCTACAGTAATTCTGCAGCATTGATTGTATTTTCTGATAAACAAAACAAAACAAAACAAAACAACAACAAAAAATGTCACTGCAACAGCGTTAAAAACCAATTAGCGTCGAGAGCCAACGGTGAAATGAAATACCATGTCAGTCATTAATTCTTCTTCTATTGCCAGCGAGAAATTTCGGAAACAATGGCGTCGCGGAGATTAAGCACTCGACAATGAGGCGGGCTCCCCCGCTCTTTGTCGAGAGGTACAAAGCGTTACTTAGGTCTCTTCCAACCAGTAAAGAAGCAGCGACGCGACACATTGTCCTTTCATAACGAGGACGACCGGGCCAAAGCCAGTCAGAGGCTAATGATGTGGGCGTGCCCTGCGGTAGGCCCGACTCAGCTCTGGAGGGTCCCCCATTTGTCCTGATTAGCCGTTTCACTTTCCCATGGTTTCCCACGGACTTAGCGACAGACGGCAGAACAGCAGTTTTTCAAACTGTCTCCTCGTGCTACAATAAGCACAAGCCTGCTACGACTGCTATGAAGCTACGATATTTGTGTCAGTGAGTTTTGGCCAGACTCGTTTTTATAGGTGCTCACTGACTCCAACTATACGCCTCACATTTTGAGTCTATAAAAAAAAGAGATTTATAATAATGTAAATAGACACTTTGGTAAAGCAGGAAATATCAGTGAATGTAAATAATGTAAATCTAAATCCGCCTCTCTCTGCTACAAGTGTGTGAAGCAGAGAGGCGGAGCAGAGAGATGAACGCCAGTGCGTTTTCATTCTCCAGTTGCAACACAACATTAAATTTACTAAACCGAGCACTGAGGTAAATGGGGTAACTGGTGTAGTACACAGGCTGGCTTAGTCTCCTGGTTTCGGCAAGACGGAAAGAGAGGACTATCTTGTTTGCTAAATTAAATGTTCCCATTTCATTAAACATATTCCTCTCTCCTCCCATGGATGCAGGCAGTTTTGTTTCCCCATGTTTATCCAGCCTAAGTAAATACGAAAAATTCACTGATCACAGAATAGAAATGTCACAGTGCGCCTGATGCAGACCCAATTTCAATACACGTTTGTGCAGCTGGAGTGATTCAGAGCGATTTCTTTTGAACAGGAAATGCAATGATAAGAGTAAGAATACTGTACATAAGTATTTGTACAAGCTCCCGTGAGCTACCTTTGACAGATTTTATCAGCTTGTAGCACAGACAGATTACTACCAGTTAATGTACACAATCCAAACACAATTGAACAAAGACGAACTTTACCTTAGTGACGTAACTGCAAGCATTACAGGTGCAAACCTTTTCTCTCTCGTTGAGAAGGGACATAAATTATAAAACACAACATGCCAACTGTTCTCCAACATCCTGCTTAATGTAATTACAAAGCAATCACAAGCTAGCCAGTGATTATTTCACAAGATACAGGCCAATAATGTTATGTTAAAACTGTCTCAATGATTGTTAGACAACATGATGGCATACAGCAGATACTCTTGCCTAGAGCAGCTTGCACGCAGTTTGAATGATTTTTAAACATACAACCCATTTATACAACTCAACATTTTTACTGAATCAACTCTCAACCTTTGAGTCAGTAATGGTTGTTTCCGTTCTCCGGACCACAAACCAGAAACTCCTCCTCTCCTTAACTCTATAGTTCAAGCAGGAGCTGGAAATCACCAGAGGCCAGAAAAATCAGTTGGCACTTCCATCAATGAGGCAACTATGAAAGGACACACAAACTGGTGGCTCTCTGGTAAACCGCTCTATTTTCAAGCCAGATTTCATGATTTCTGAACCTTTAGCCATCTTGTAACCTTTTCATGTGAAGCATGACTACCCAAACCAACACCCGACTGGAAAAAGCAGACCTGAGAATGTGCCTTCCCAGTGATCTTTTGTGTGGTGAAAAGTTGGTGAAACGCCATCGCCGCGTTCTGCTGAGGAAGCTGGCTACGTTTGGTTGAAAAAGCAGAAGTTTTAACTAAGACATAGCCAGGCTATATCCAGATAAAACCATATCTATATTGGGGTTAACCTAGTCTGTTTACGTCAAAATGTCTCTCAACATGTAGATTTCCAGCCCTCCAGACGTCTAGATCCACCATGGTGTGAAAGAGCTGAGTGTGTTGTCATAAACTGCATTTAACAATGGTTGGGGTACCAATGCATGTGCCCAAACATATACAAAGTATAGGATTAAAATTTATGATAGAAGAGTATGAAATTGAGGACATCTGAAAAACAGCACAACAGTCACACAGTTAATCACTGATAGAGGGCCCATCACCTTCGACTCATACAAGTGAATATCCAATATACACAGAAGTGAGAGTAAATCATAAGAGCATGCCAGATGTGTAAGCACCCTTATTTGCCATTAACTGTTCTGTGAGTGGGGGGGGGGGGCATCATTACCATGCAGCCCCTGTATTCCTCCAGGAGGAGGGTCTGCTGGTGGAGGCAGTGGGAGCCAGGACACTGGCCAGGTCTGACCTTATATGGTCAAATGTAAAATAGTGTGGCATGAGGGAAGATTAGTGGAGCCGAAAGGAACACTCAGGGATGGAATGTTCTAGAACACCACCGCATTCTATCACCAGCAGTGATTGCCGCATCAGCATTAGAATGTTCGGTTAAGAACATGCTAACCGCGTTATTTTGTGATCTCACACTTCAGAAGGGTTAAAAATGAACCGTCAGCTTGGCTTACCAAGAACAGCCTCTGCGGGCACCGGTCCAGCAGTCTGCAGATAATAATTGCATTTGCAGAGCCACTGGTTGCAAGTAAAGTACCCTCTAGGGTTGGAGGTTCAAGTGACATTTCTCCGCCAGGCCTAATTATGGGGCTTGATTAAAATAAGTGGGTCTAACTTTCCATATTAAAAGGGCATTCTGTAGCAAAAGCAATTTGGGCCTTGTCTTGTTCCTGTCAGGATATCCAGGGGGAGGGGATCAGATGGGTGGCCATTGCCAACTTTTACCAAACAACAGATTGTACTTATTTTAAAAAAAGAGATCTTCGCACTTAAAAAATATATCATTGCCAAGAGGAAAATGTTAAATGCGCTTAAGGTTTCAGATTCAGCCCTGTCACAAAGCCAGTGACATGGTTAATATTAAACTTCTTGAAATAGCACAGGAAATGCTTTACAAATGAACTTGGACCGCCTTTTCCCTCCACCAAGATCTTGCCAAGTTTGGCGACAGCGGAAATCTGTTGCATGCTAACGTTTTTGGCAGAGAGCAAAGCAGTGACAAAGTCAAACATAAATGACTAATGTCAGCAAAAAAAGTACAACATTAATAGTGGCCACTGACTTTATTGTAGTTTACCTACCCTATTAACCTATTGCAGACAAAACCAGTTTATGCTATCATTATTAATTCTTTATCTTATCTTTTGGGGTGTAAAATTAAGACATTCCATATCACACAACGTGCAGTTGATCAAACTGTACACCCCTGATCAAAAGCACATTTTTGTAGACTGTGGTTATTAAAGATATGACTACATTTTATCCACGGGGCAATTTTGCTAATTCTGTGCACACTCCCTTCAATTAAAGAAACTGGTAATAAAAGCATAACATAAAATATATTTGCCTCCCTGTGAGCGGCAGTTTCATGGGGGGGGGAAAGGCCACAAATGGTTGAATAACGACCGTTTGCGACAGAAGTGTGCTTTAAAGCCGTCTCTGAAAGCACAAAGTGCATCTGGAAGTGGATGGGCTGGAGCAGCAGAAGGCCACGCTGGGTTCCACTCCATGTCAGTTAAGAATACAAAGACGAGGCCACAGTGGGGACGTGATCACCAAAATGGACGATTTAAGATGGGGGAGAAACATCGCCTGGTTTAACAAATCTTGATTTCTGCCGCAAAAATACAAATGGTACGGTCAGAATTTGGCATAATAGACAGCAAGAATCCATGGATCCATCCCACCTTGTGTCAACGGTGTCAGGCTTGTGGTGGTGATGTCACGGTACGGGGAAAGTTTTTTTTTGGCACATAAAAGGACCCTTAATACCAACGGAGCATCATTTGAATGCCACAGCACACCTAAGCATTGTTGCTGACCATGTGCATCCCTTTATGACTCACTGTCTACCCATTTGCCAATGGATACTTCCAGCAGGATAATGCACCAGGTCACAAAGCATGCATAATCTCAATCTGGCTCCATGACAACATGACAGCGTCTTCAGTTTACACCAGTGGCCTGCACGGTCCCCAGATCAACTCATTAGAAAACCTTTGGAATGAAGTGGAACGGGAGGACCACAGCATGAAAGTGGGGCCTAAAAATCTGCAGGGACTGCGTGATGCTGCTGAGTCGGCATTGATAGGTTCCCTGCTTTAGTTACAGGTTTCATGTAACTATGTAGTACCATGTATATATATTAGACTGTATGTAGTGTATTAAGTTTCCTTTTCATACCATACTGTGTCTGTAGTTTGCTTGCCTCTATGTCTAGCACCTCTGTAGTGTGTCTCCGTATAACACCTCTAGTGTCTGCGGCCTATGCTAAATGGCTGCGAGGGTTCCCAGGAAGGGACAAGACCACTTGTCTCCGGCCCGCCACTTAACTCAACCTTTTTATATGTATGACTGCAAACTGTATATCCAGACACCACACAGCGTGATGGGCAGAGATTCTCTCAGCGCAGCGCCCGGGTGTGCTGGGTCTGTCTCTCCCTTGCACATTGAATTAAACAACAAATCCTCTGAGGAAACTTTGTCAGCGTGTTCTTCATCGTCCTGCATCTGACTCCACGAATAAGGGCAAAATATCCTAACAGCATGGACCAAAATGTTTCCAGCGCCTTGTTGAATCCATGCAGCAACGGCACTTGGCACCCCTGGTCACATTTAAGGGCACTTAGGTTTCTTTTCTGTCATTGAAAGGGACTTAGCACTTTATGAATATTTGGTACATCAATCAAATTCCTATGGTTTCCCTCTTTGTTGTCTTCTCCACCAAATGAAACTACACAGTTCTAAGTATTGGTTCATCTGCCCAGTAACAGCCCAATTATAGGGAAGTGAATTTTCAGTCCTGTTAGAAAATCTTATCAGTCTCTTTTCATAAGTAATTTACGGTGAGCAGCGGCAAATATCGGCCTGTTGTGAAACATGCTCTCAGTCTCAGATTCTGCATAAAATCAGTCAGTAAATCATTTATAATGTGACTATATTTCTTAACAATCAACAGCTCTCATGCAGGGGAACAGCTGCTTCAATAGTCTGTGGCAAACGACATTCCCTTCAGCTTACCAACGTGACGTGTGTCAGCCGTTGAAACCTTTGCTTCACCATATGCCCCAGTTGTCAATTAACCCCAGGCCATCCCCACACACTGGTTTCTGGTGGAGTTCTCCTCTCTGCACTGTGGCTGCATGGCCAGACTCTTATTAAGCATAGTAGAAGTACACATCATATATTAACGTTGTATTTGTAGGTTGATTATGTCCTGGTAGTTCGGTTGAGAGGGCAGAGAAATTGCAATTCCGCTTAGGTCATACCTGGCCCAAGCCATCAAACCACTTTAACGGGCTATTGAATTTGTAATATGTAGCCTAATATGATGAAACAATACACCACGAGCTGGTATGCTGGTTAACTGTTAGGTGAAAGCGAATGTAAGAAAACCAATTAAAATTTATTTAAATTAATTTAAAAAAAATGTAGTCATGTGGTGTAGGTTACGATGTGTGAAATACCATGTGTTCCTCGCTCTTTAACCTTCGCATCAATAGCCTACCTAGTCACGTGTTACTTAAGGACTAATAGGGTGCATGTCGTACATCCATCTACCCTCCCCTATACACTATCATACGGAAAAGCAGTGGCACAAAGCGCAATAGATCATATATCTTGTGACATATAAACTTTTTTTTTCCAAAACACGTTTCGATTTTTGTCGCCAACTGCAACTGTAAAGCGTTCTGTAAAAACTGTCATTTCAGTTACGAAGGATGCGACAAAATTAATTGAGTAAAACATGACAAACTAAATAAAGTAGATAGATTTAACACGTGTGCAGCCGTGTTAATTTAGTACGACATGGGTTAGCTACAATCATGAATTTAATTGCAGTAAATCACCTGTTTCATTGGCGTACTGACATATTACAAAATCGATGGTTCTAAAAATGAACACAACCACTAGAAATCAATATAAATCAACTTAATATATATCTTAAATAAACGTGCAAGCAAATTAATATTTCATTTAATAAAAGCCCACGTATTTCATCATCTGGTATTGCTACTGCAAAATATGCATCATAAAGTCGTAGCTAATGTCACCAATAGCAACACTAAGAAGCTATCCAGCTACTTATGTAGAGCAACAAGCGATACTCGATTGGAACGCATCTTTTAGTAGCCTATTTGGCAAACAAAAAACTAGTATCAATAAATATTTTGTTTCATAGATTCTTACGGTGCGTTATAAAATCCAATATAAGTAAATATAAGTTGTTGTGGCTCTTTGTTGCACTGACCTGAGATACCTCCCCCGATGACAATCACGTCGTATTTGTTCTCCGTCATGGTGCTTGCTCTGCGCGTCTTCGGCCGCCGTTCGCTCGGTTGGAAGGAAGAAGAAGTGTGTGTTCGTATCTCTATCAAAGGCTCAGAGACAGCCCCACTTGAGAGCTCCGCCTCTGGCCAGTTCTCGGTTTGAGTCCCCGGTACCGCTGAACTCTGGACTTTCAGCAAGCTACCCCCTCCCCACCCATTCGTGTGGAGGTACCGTATCTCATCACCACCTCTTCTTACCAGCAGAGTGAATGCAAGAGCATCACAACGACAGTAGCGTGAATGTGTGAAATGTTTCACTGCGAATGTACACTGGTTTATGAAGTGTATATGTGTATGTTTTCTTTCTTTTCTTTTCTTTCTTTTAACTCAACCAAATACGAGGTTAAGTTTAATTTTTTTTTTAAAGCTGATTGATCATGCAATGTAGAAATCTTGCTGTTGGCCAGTGGTAACCAACTGTTTTCTGGGAGATCTACCGTCCTGTAGGTTTTCACGCCCACCCTAGCAGAGGACACCTCATTCAATAGCTAGAGACCTTGTTCAGCTACTAATTAGTGTGCTAAATTAAGGTTGAAATGAAAACCTACTGGGTGGTACCACTGCTGTATGCTATTAAATTAGGCTGTTGGTCAGAGTATTAATTGAAATGGACCAGCTACTATTCCAGCTAAAATTTCTCCCCAAAAGCAGAAACGGTCCTAAGCACCGTATTTTAAATGTAGCTTACCTCCTATACGGTCTTCTTTTGTAGGTCTATGCATGTAGGCTATAAATAGGCTATACGATTTTTTTTTTTTTTTTGGCCCTTTAGTTTCACCCAATTGGCTAAGTAACGGTTGCTTATTAGATTGTAATTCATTAGACCCATTACGTGTAGTTGTGTGTAGATCTATATACGCTACAATAATTTTAATTGTTTACAGCAGCTGTCGTATTTGCCTGTTCTGTCGTGTTTTACACAATATGTTTATGAAACGTTATGGAACGAGCGTCATCGGTTCCCTACAGCCTTGGAGATTTAGGACTATAGAACGACCCCTTGTGGATAAAAGAAGAGGAAACTATTAATCACCGGAATCAAATAGCCTAAGTCTTCCTGGTTATTCAAAAGCAGATATAGGCTACGTGTCCGGTCTTGTCAATATCCTCGCTACAAACACATTTAGTGTATAGAGGATTGTGTGCATAATCATTTAGTTTTAAATTAAACGTTTAGTAATATTTATGCAAAAATATGAAAATTTGTGTTGATAGTGTGTGTGTGTGTGTGTGGGTGTGCGTGCGCGTCAGAGAGGGAGGGAGGGAGCGGAGCAGGGAGGGGCAGTTACAGTATAGGTTAACATTTAAGATAAAATACAAAAAAATGTGCAAATAAATAAAATATCAATGTCCTTCTGTCTCCTGAGGAACAAAAAGACTCAAAACATATTTTAAGTCACAAAGAAAAACAAGCCAAGAAATTAAAACATGAACAGAAGAAATCACAAAGAAATGTATATTAGACATTGAACTTGTAAAGTATACACTTTGTAATAAATTGGTAAGAATCCCCAAGAGAGAAACTATTTGTTCAAGCTTTGTGTGTCTGGGTTTTTAAATGGGAGCCAGTCTTTTCTACCTATGGGTAGGTGTAAGGTGTAAGTTCTATGCATAATACCATATGGGGAATGTTGTTGTTTTCCAGAATAATTTTACCTTTTAAAAAAAAAATTAATGTAGCATAAGGTTTACATGAGAGTTTTATGTGAGAGTATCTGTTCTGGCACATTTGTGAGCGATAGCATAGCAGCTATCGCTAACAGAGAACTTTATGTTCTCCATAATGGACATACTGCTTGTAATCCAAATCCACTGTTGATCTCATTTGAGGAGTAAGCCACTAAGGACCAGGCCAGCACATCTTTGTCCTCTCTGTCCTGCGGGGCAAAGTGGGCTTTCCGAGCAAGGAGGCAGGCCCCCTCACATAGATATTCATGATGGGGTTAAGAATATTATTCATAAGAATACACAATATGGTGTAAACAGCAGCTACGGTCAAATGGTGAAACCAATGTAGGATTCTAAAATACAACATGGTTTTCGAGCAAGAAGCCATTGAGCAAGTCTTGATGAGAGAAAGAGCTTTTAGTTTTCTAAAGTTTTAGCTGACTATTCAGAATTGTTTTTTTGAGTCATCTCTGAAAGGTGCTACATTTTAGTGGTTATCTAATTTAATGTCTGAGAATGTATACATTTCAGCCAGTATGAATACTGATATTTAACTAATTTTGGTTTTGTGTAATTGACAGACAATAGATTTTGGTTTCACTGAATAGCAGTTTGAGAGGCATAAAAAATCTGGCATAAAATCACATTATTGTGATTTTGTAATGAATCAAACAAATATGAAAGCATGAATGACATTTTTAAAAAATTCTTTTAAAATTTTCACTTGAGTCTTGCTCGTATGAAAATGGTCATTGACAACCCTCTCACACACACACAAAAAAACATGTACGCACACTCACATGCATGTGTATACATTTATATATTCAAATCTATTCAAAGTTTCAGATGAACACATGAAAAGGAAATGTTCCACAACCTATAAGAGGTCAGCATCAAATATGGAATCGAGTTTCCTGAGAATTTATAGCCAGCAGAGGGCGCTGTCAAACAAGCTGTCGGACCACCCTGTATCCTTCTTATTTAAAACCGTGGAAGTTAAGTGTGTATGGGCAATGATTGGGGCTTGAATGGGTGACCTCTTAGTGAAAAAAAAGCTACTGTTCCAAAATAAACCCAAAGCTCCAGACAGCCGGGCGATAGGGGCAGTGTTCTGTAGAAAGTACGAATCTTCAGGTGAGACCTTGTCCTGGTGGATTAAATGGCTGGCTCAGTGTTGACCCTCGTGGTTCTCAGACTCAGTGCTGGGTGACCCCCTCGTGTGTGTGTGTGTTGGTTTTCGTTGCAGCCAATCTCTTGCTAAATTAAGGTGGCTGAAAACATGTTTTAAGTGCTTTCGTAATATTTTCCTTAAACTTATTAACACGGCACAGATTAATGTGCAATTTGTACACACTTTCACCAGTTAGGAGCCTATTGATTCACCTCAATCTTTAATCTGATCAGTTTATTTTACTTCCTTTTATATATATATGGTACAATAAGCACAATATGAATATGGGACTTGTATTCTTCATGGCCTGCATAGCTCCAAACATGAAAAGCATCTAATTAAGAAAAATTAACAGCTTGTTAAAATTCTGGGATTGCAAGCGTGGTTGGGACAAAAACTGGCCCCTAGGGGGTCCCCCAGGACCAAGTTTGAGAACCCATAAAAGATCCCATGACCCTTACTGAAAGAGTGAGTGTGTCAACCCTATTTCCTGATTAAATTCTCACTAATAGAGTCACCATACATATGGACACCAAATTCACCCCTAAATCTGACTGGGTTCAGAAACCCCAAGTATTCCTGTCCTCTTTGATTCCCCATCTCCTGCTGCTCCAAAGGGGGATTCTCATAGTTCTCAGTTCACCCACATGGTTAAATAAAGGATCAATAAATAAAGAAAGAAACAAACCCCACTGCAATAACTGCAATATGTACCCATATTTGGTAACACTATACCCAATAAAAATACTATATTTCATCTTGTAAAATTTTCTCATATATTTATGTTTTTATTGTTCTTCTTCTGTAGTTTTTTTTTTTTTTTTTTACAGTAAAATGGAAAATAATTCAACGGCACGTGAACACACGTAAGCCAGGGAGATCATAGAAGTGTCACACCTGCCATCTGAAATGGCAGTGTGCTTTGAATGTCTTCCTTTACGATATGCAGAATGGTAATGATTGTTCCAGAGATTGTGAGAGAATGTGAGAGTGCTTATCATATTGATTATGCTTTGAATGATCTGAGGGCCATATGTGGCCAGACGCTGGAAAGCCTCAAAAGAGGAAGTAATAGAGCAGCAGAAGTGATAGGACGGGGGCCAGAGAGATAACTGAAGGAACATCTGCTCAGGCAGGTGTTTTAGGAGTAGGGAGCAAGGGTAAATGGTTGTGTGAATGTTTTTTTTTGTTTTGTCATTAGATCTTTGTGTGTATGGAGATACAGGACCAAAATTAAAAACACATAAATGTTTTAAACTTCATATTAAACTTAATACTAGAGAATTTTTGTTTTGTTGCAAGGCTCCACCTTACAGGAAAACCTTCCAGTCTAAATTCTTGAGTTCCTCCACTCTGCCTTTTGTGGGTGAGGGGCCCCTTCATGAAAAATGCGACTTTGGGGCACCTCTGTGACCAGAATTTCTTTTTATCTCTTTCTCTCTCTTTTCAAAGTGTTTCACAATAAAAAAAATTTAAAATAATTGCAAAAAAAAAAAAAAAAAAGACAAGCCAAGTTGGGCTGAATGGCCTGTCCTCATCCATCACTTTTTCTTATGTTCTAAAAATGTTTTAAAATGTTCAGGGATGGCATTGTGTAGCTTGAGTTTCTTTGCCTATACCCTCATTTTCACATGTATAGAATGTGTGCCTGTACATATTTATACATCACTAAAGTTCTTCCCATGATCCCAGAAATATTTCCACACCTACACAGGGCATCATTTCGTCTGTAAATATTTTTAAAAAGTATAAATGTTAACCATACACTCACAAAGGTAAAGGACACCAGACTTTGTCTCTAAAACATCAAGTGGCAAAATCTGTGGCTGTTGCTCGCTGGGTGCATTAAGTATATTCCACACACATGTTCTGGATGTGTCCATATGTTATCTCTTTAGAAATGCACTACTGAGCCTCCCCCCCTGCCCCCCGCACCCCCAATTTATGCTGTGTGGTTGTACCCACATGCCAGGGCAACCCTTTTCTGCAATGACACCGAAGCTACACTAAACTTAAAGGAGAGATATGTTTTATTCATCAGGCCAGACTTATGAGAAATCAGTTCTGAGGGGCTCTCGCGCCCCATGGCTTTCTGTGTTCCTTTTGTTATGTAAAACATAAAAACTGTATGTTTTACAAAAATGGTAATATGCTCAGTCTTCAAAAAAATGAAAAAATGAAAGTAGGATTCAGCTATGCTGGAAAAAGCACATTTGGGATTTGGGAAAAGCCTTGAACTGCCATCATAATTTGAAAAAATGAGAAGGCGAAACTAACAGTATTTGCCGCGAACAACAGCGTCACAAAAATCCCAAGAATATCAAATATACGGAAAACTAAGAAAATGTTCAGTTTAAAATTTTTCAGTGAGCTATAACTTTTGATGGAAAAATCACGAAACAGTACAAACGGTACAAAGCCACTTAGGCACATCTTAGAAAGATGTATAAAGCAGAACCCTTCCTCCTGCATCTCATTCAGCTGACAGCCATTATGCTAATTCTCTGTGGATCTTTCAAATTAGACGTTGGCTAAATTACACCCCCTCCCAAAGTCATATTGTATTAATGAATTGGAGTGTGTTTGACTAGACAGCTGACACAATGCATCCAATCTTTAAGAACAAAAGGAAAGTATTTATTGGGTTCACATTCGTACCACAAAAGCTGTGCGTTGCAATTTCTGATTACGACACGTTCTACAGTACAAGCAAATGGAATTTCAACTAGAATAAAACAAATGCTGCAAAAAAATGATCATTGAGGATGTGTCTGTATTAACATGAACTTAAACTTTAAGGTTCTACACACAGTGTCAGTTATCACTATCGTAGTTCAATCTGCTTGGTCTTTGTCAGGTGTCCGAGTGTTCGGTGATGAAATGGGAATGCTGTAGCTGTACCTGTGGCTGGCTTCTGCTGCCATAAGTGCCAACTCTGAAAAATCATTTAAATTTTTTTTTTTACAGCATTTCCTGTATTAATATTAATTTATTTTCATGTTTCCAAACTCTAATATGAAAATTCTGGGTGAAAGAGTTTGGAAAACTGTCTTTCCAGTTTCTCTCCAGTAGCTCTTTGCTCTCTATGATGTTCTCAAACTGATAGAAAACCCAACAACTGGAGGGCCAGGTTCCATGTGTATGGAATCCTCCTGGTTGAAAAGTAGCAATAATTACGATAGCAACAAAATATATATATATATATATCATAGATACTTTAAATCATGGTCATTTTAACAGTAACACGTCTTATAATAATCTGTAATAGCTGAAGTACAGCTTAAAGGTATTACACGGCCACATTTAAAACCTGGAATAAGCTGTTCATCGTCTCATCTGAGTCCATAGCCTGCTCTGCAAACTCTTTGGCACACCTGGAGTCCTGATAATTCCAGAATCTTCCTTACATGCCGGCCTTCATGCTCTCAGGCCAAAACACCCTGTGGGCCACATCTAAATCAATGTCGGATGGCGCCTGGGGGGGTCCAGCTTGCCAAAAAGGTTTTCTTCTGGCAACATGCCAATGGCCAACAGGAATAATCTTTGCAGAAATGGAGGCATTAAACACTAATGGGTTAGCAGAGAGGCGGGATCCAGGTCCTTCTTCAGTCCATGCGTCTCAGCACACATTCGAGAATTTTTCTTAGTTACCTGGAATTTCTTTAACACTGTCATTGTTTCATGAGACACATACTGTACCCACACAGCTGGTTTGAAACGTTCAGCATGGCTTCTGACTATGCCTCCTATTTCTCTCAGCCTACACAGACGTGGTACACTCGCAGCCTCCTCCTTCCTCTCGCCTCGCAATAAAAAAAAAAACAAAACTGATCCAGGAGCAGCTCACCCAGCACTAAGGCCTAACCCCAACGGCCGCGTGGAAGAAAATCCCAAAACTGATCCAGGGTCAGCAGTCGAGGCCGGAACAGAACTGCCCCCCCAACCCCCCCCCCCCCCTCGCCTCAGCTGCACCCCTCGCAGCCGCACGCCAGGATGTAGCGGTAGGTGGCGGTGATGCGGGTACCGCCGGAGCAGCGCAGCCGCACGGCCTTCAGCTTGGAGGTGTGGGGGCGGCAGCAGAAGCAGGTGCTCTTGAAGGGCTGCTTCAGCAGCGAGCTGAAGGAGACCAGCGGGTCGGAGCGGGAGGTGCGGCCGCAGTGGCCCTCGCAGCGGGCCAGGAGCACCATCTGTGGGACCGGAGGGGAAAACGCCCGTCAGAACGCGTGTCCGTGAAGCTATAACCATACACAACATATTCCACACGTGTCCATGAAGCTACAACCATACACAACCAATACCACACGAGTCCATGAAGCTACAACCGCACATGTCCATGAAGCTATAACCATACATGACCTATTCCACACATATCCATGGAGCTACAACCATACACAACCAATACCGCACATGTCCATGAAGCTACAACCATACACAACCAATACCGCACATGTCCGTGAAGCTATAACCACACATGTCCGTGAAGCTATAACCACACATGTCCGTGAAGCTATAACCATACACAACCAATTCCACACATGTCCATGAACCTACAACCGCACATGTCCATGAAGCTACAACCATACACGACCTATTCCACACATGTCCCTGAAGCTACAACCATACACAACCAATACCACACGAGTCCATGAAGCTACAACCATACACAACCAATACCACACGAGTCCATGAAGCTACAACCATACACGACCTATTCCACACATGTCTATGAAGCTACAACCACACATGTCCATGAACCTACAACCATACACAACCAATACCGCACATGTCCATGAAGCTACAACCATACACAACCAATACCGCACATGTCCATGAAGCTACAACCACACATGTCCATGAAGCTACAACCATACACAACCAATACCGCACATGTCCATGAAGCTACAACCATGCGCAACCAATTCCACACGAGTCCATGAAGCTACAACCGCACATGTCCATGAACCTACAACCACACATGTCCATGAAGCTACAACCACACATGTCCATGAAGCTACAACCATACACAACCAATTCCACACATGTCCATGAAGCTACAACCATACACAACCAATTCCACACATGTCCATGAAGCTACAACCATACACACTTTGCATGTATCATAATTTTATCTGGGTATTGTGCAAATTGTTTCACTGTATTTGTCAAGGGAAGAAAAAATGTTATTGTGCTCAGTCCAAAAATAAATAAAAAAAACGAGTGAAGAGTTCTTGACATGGGTGCGCAGAGCCAGGTGATTGCACAAGAGAAATAAAGATGCTGTCCGCACAAGATGAAAATAAGGCACTGAGGTCTGGCAAAAAAAATATATATATATATTCATGGACTTGTGTACAGATCACGTGATCACTCACGTGAGTGACTGAAGTAGAAAGATTTAAAAAAAAAGGAAATGTTTTAGCCTCATGCTATCTCCCTCTCTAAGCACGGGCACTGATACTAATGGGCAGAGGAAACAAAACCTGAGCGATCTGATCACCAAAGTCTGCAGACACAGAACCGCCATCATAAATCCATCCCTTACCACATATACGCTGCACTCATTTTCAACTGCGTCCTCTAATTCATGAACAGCATTGATTAAGGTTCAACCGTTACTTCTCAGATTAAACATTACCAGAAGAAAACCACATTGAATTTACAATATAATAACACCGGGGGATAAGAAATATATTTTTTAAATTTTTGACGTCTTTAAATGTGCGATTTTCCCATGGAGACACAAAGCTAAGCGTCTCAAAGTGGCCCGGAAATGAGCCTCTGCCCTCCTATCCCCTCTGTGAGTGCACTCTTGTCGTGTCTGTCGGCTATCAGTCAGACGCGGGCTGTATCTCAGCCCCCGGTGCTCTGATGTCCGAGTGGGCGGGGCTAACTGATTAAGATATCTGCATGAGGAAGCCAGACAAGTGCAGCTTCTGAGTCAACCATGTGAGATAGTCTACTTCAGCTAAGGGATACAACCAAGATGACATGTAATGGTGCATAAAGTCCAAAAACAAAGGGACACATTTGAAGGCATGTCAACACCTATTAAATCTATGAAAAACTTTGTAGATGTATTACAGCTTTCAAAAATGATATACTTTTTAAAATACAAAATCACATATCACATTTCATTATTCTTCAAGGTCTCATATCCAGTAAAATGGACAGTACATAAAACTGCATAGATACGAATGGTGGAATAATTGAAATATTTACATGTTACATATATTTCACTTAAACAACAGGTATATCCTTCGCATTTTGGAACAGAGAGAGAGAGGTACAAGACCTCTCACACTGACTGCATTGGGGTAGGTAAGGTGAATACCCAGGAGAGGACATAGATGTAGAATACCCAGGAGAGGACATACACAGGGAATCCCCAGGGTAGGACACACAGGACATACACAGGGAATCCCCAGGGTAAGACATGTATGGAGAGAACAGCTGTGTGGCAGGTGTGGCTCCGGGCCTTCCATTGATAGGGCAGCTGGCAAGTGGACCTTGTTGTGATAGGGCAGCTGGCAGGTGGACCTCGTTGTGATAGGGCAGCATGTGCAGCTTCATATGGAAGCCCTAAACTCATTCCCACATGGAAGATCCTTGTGAAGGACCCCTTCAGACAATTCACATTTAACATGGATTTCTATTTGAAAGCCAGAATCAATGTTACGTTTTCTTCACATTAGTATCGGAAAAATTAAATGCTAAGTTTGTCACGTATAGATACAGAAATGCACAAGAAATCGAACCAAACACTGAATTAAAACATTTTTTTTATCGGAATGTCCAATCATGCTCAGGCAGCAACACTCAAAGCTCCTTCTATTCAGAAGGGCCCAAGACAAGCATATGCTATCCTCCAAAGTAGATGACGTTACCACTTTGACAAATCGGGCCTGCGCAGGCATGAGTCAGTGGAAGAATGAGGTCACCAATGGAGGTTGCTGGCACAATAGGACATTGTCATCCCAGCCAGCTGAAACCCTCCCTGCCTGGGCAATGCCAGCACCGATTGCACCGATTTGCCCTGTGGAGCAGCCAGCCAGCCACGGTCGGCACTGGCACAGTCCACGTTCAATACCAGACCATGGGGTCCATCCATGCGCTGGAAAAGTCTATTAACAGGATGAGCCACCTAACAGCCCTCAGACAAATGCTTTTGACACTTGTCTTCTAGAAATGCGTTGCGGTGCCTTTTTGAATTGAGAAGTTGTGTTGTACTGGAACAGCAGCAGGCTGGTGTTTGGGACTGGACTATAGGCTAATTTGTGAGAGATTGTGAAGTTCCAGCTTAGAGGGTGTTATCATTATCCAATTCAGCTTGAGACTTCATCCAAAATACTATTAAAAAAACCAAACAAAGTCTTCAAAGGGCCCCATATATATCTTAGGTGAAAGCACCTGCCAAATTAACGGTGAGTTCAAACTCTCACAGCAGTATCTTTCAAAATAATTGTGATGGAAATGTCTGAGATGTCCCAGAAGTACTCCTCTCAGGCACGGTGATGCTTGAGGCGCGCAAAGAAGTTATCAGTCGCAGACGCAAGCCTTTTCACCGTCCAACTCGCGTCATTCTGTTCATTGCCAGTTGCCCTAATTGAAACAGACACCAAATATCTGCATGTCTAACGTTTGGAGAAGGGAACCTAGATAGGCTGGAAGACGTTTTCCAACTCTTCATTCGGTTGACAGGGAGAGGGGTTGAAAACACAGCCCAGCAAATGTCTGCTATCTTATGATGGGCCCCAACTGGGAGAGACGGGGATTCTGGGAAATGGGCTGCCACACACACACACACACACACACACACACGGCTCTCCCTAGTGGGCCGCAGGTGAATTGAGGTCAAGTTCCAACTTCCACTGACATGCATTCTCCTTTTAGAGCAGCCTGATTCCTACAAGACACATACACAGTGTTAAATCAACTCTCACAGAGCACATTCGAGTACATGCGGACCAGGGACCGTATGTGCCCCGCAAGAGTTGATTTAACACAGAACATTTCACTGTGTGATATTGTGGATATGGTGAAGGACATTAATTACAATGGCCATACTACAGTGCGCTGGGCCAAATCTATTAGGCAGGTACCTCTGGTCTCAGAGGAGGATTATTTTTGAGGACAGCAGGCCTTGCGGTCACTATGGTCTGCCAGGGTGCTGTTGGAAACAGAACTAGAGGTCATGAGGCGGGAATCGTGAACCAGTGGTGAAAATAAATAAAAACTGACTCTCGTCTGGAAGAGACCTGCTGGACTGATAAAGAAAATATACACAAATCTGCCTGGAGAATTGGCTTGCTGCATTAAACAGCTTGTTAGAAGCCAGGTTGGGGGATTATGATGTGCTGCTTCCTGGCAGGTGGTGACCTCTTGTGCGGTTGCTGTTCTCAGCGAGCCACATGGGAACGGGTCTGTGGTTCAGAGTACGAACATCTGTCCGGGGTCTCATTAGGACAGAAGATCGGAAATATGCATTTCCTTCAAATAGGTAAAAAAAGACAAAACACCTGTGCATAAATTAGAACCGACTGCACAACACCAAATTCTTTTTTTTTTTTTTGTCTACTGAAGTAAGATGCAGTATGCTCTCTTCCAATGAAGACAGCACACGGTCCACTGGCGTCTCAATATGCCACGCATAAGTCACCAGACATTGAATCACAGACAACAATTTAAGATAATTATCCAAACACACCTTCATCGACAAAATGGTGATACTTAGTGAACAACCTCAACATGATAACGTGCTATAAGCAAGAGCAACGTTACTTTTCTCTTCAAGCAAAATGGAATGGGATAGAAAGGTGTGCATTGTCTTCACAGAAGAAAGCAAACCTTTCAATGCTCTCAGAAGGAATGGCAATATGTCTGCGGTGCTGTGATAAAGTATTCCCAGCTCCACGAAAATTATGAAGCAAGGAGAACATTTTCCCAGAGCAGGTTTTTCCGCCTGAGGACATGGTGTTTGGAAGTGAGAGTGGAAGTGAGTGGACCTGGGGCCATCTTACCTTGGAGTTGCACTTGTAGATGGGATGGGTGATGGTCTCCACAAAGTGGTGCCTGATGCACCTGTCTGGGTCAGAGTCGCCCAGGTGTCCACTCTCAGCTTTACTGGTCGCACCTTGCAGCATGGCCAGCAGGGGGCAGATGACCAACAGAAGCATGGCTCCAGGTTGTCTCAGGGAGCCCGGGGTCTTCATGTTGACTCTGCTTGGGGTGTACTGAGAAGGAAGCGGCTCGCTTCCACTTTGCTAACAGGCAGGCAGCCCCCCTCCTCCCAAACTCCTTTTCACAGAAGGCTGTGCACAGCTCTGCTCGCACCCCCGGATCTCACGCTGAGGAACGGGAAGGTACGGGAGGTCCCAGCAGCAAACGCCTCCATCTTTTCTGGTTCCCCATCTGCCTCGTCCTGCCAAAGAGGAAACGAGGTTGATTAGTCACGGTGAACGTAAGGTAATCTGAAGGTCCTTCGTTTAATACGAACAGCGACAAACGTTATAAAATAGGATCGGAACATCGGGTATCGATTTGACTGATGCGGCTGGTTCGCTGTTTTGTTTTGTTTTTTTCCCCCCGTCTTGTACCGGAGCGGAGACGGGACTTTCCTTTCTCAGAAGTGAAAGAGCACGGAGCAGGTGAGGCCAGGTGCGGGACTGGAACATTCCTGAGGAGGTGTGAGTGAGAACGCGCTGTTTGGCGCGGGACCGGAGTGCGCGCCTGCCAGTCGGTTGAGGTGACGGCTCCTGGGTCTCAGACAGAGAAGTGGCAGGCGTGCTGGTTAGTCTAGCGATCCCCGAGGAAAACGCAATGTTTTCCTTACACAAACGAGAAACCAAATACGTTAATATATAGCCCGGAGCAAAACTTTTCCCCAGAAACTAATGTTTCATTTAAAGAAATAGGTCTCTGCGCAAGTTCTCACACAACGGTAAATCAGCTGTCAGCCGGAGTTTAGCTAAGTATGCTATATACATTTACTGTCCTCCTGACAATGGTAGCTGTGCAGGCTTTTTTTCAAGGCATAGCAGTAAAACTCACTTACATTCAGTTGCTAATAAGCTTTCTGCAGCTTAGGAAAGACAGAGCAGTAGCCTGCAACACTGAAACTCCAAATGTAACTGGACCAAAAAAAAAAGCAATGGCTGATCTGTTTGATATTATTTATAAAAATAATAGTAATAATTAAATAAAAATCTGCATGTTTATAATTTCCTTTCATTTTGTAAAAATCAACTGGAATTCCCCAATTTGTGCTAAAGCCCCAGTACATGAAGTTTATTTGAAACTCTCCTCTAATATCTTGCTTTTGAGAAGGAATCATTTAACCTCAACATTCCTTGCCTTGTAAGTGTAAAACGTAAGTATCTGTTTGCCTGTTAAAATAAATAATTCATTTTAGGCGAATGAGGCAGCATATTGGAGTGTTTGTACAAGCAGACAACCTTTCAGTGTTGCTTATGGTCAGGCGTAATAAAAAGGCACGCACAGGCATGCGAAGCACTGGTGCTGGCTGAGCATCGCTGACAGTGTTACTGTTCTGAGCCAGTGCTGATGACAGATAACGACAAAACAAATGATCCTCTAATGAGGTTGCGCAGAGATCCCGGCCTGCAAGGTGGTTTGGGAGTTCTTCATGTACGACGCAAACGGACACTCTGGGAGTTCCAACATCATTACAGGATCACGCAGCCACGGCAACTGAGCTTTTTTAGAATGGGTTCCCAGTCCCAGAGAGGAGGACTGTGGTCCAGCTAGACTGATCTGCCAGTCGTGTCATGTGCTAGGCCTGGCATGTAGTCCACTTATGTTTGACTGGCTGAAGACGGCACGGTAGGGCAGTGGGTAGCCCTGTTGCCTCCCAGTCAGAAGGTCTCCTGTTCGAATCCCGTCCAGTACCTTTCTGTGTGGAGTTTATATGTTCTCCTCAAGTTTGTGAGGGTTTCTGCTGGGCACTTACAGATAGGCTTACAGGCATTTAGCAGACGCTCTTATCCAGAGCGACTAACACAACTTTTTTACATAGCATTTTACATTGTATCCATTTATATAGCTGGATATATACTGAAGGTACAACGGCAGTGTCCTACCCGGGAATCGAACCTGCGACCTTTCGGTTACAAGTCTAGTTCCTTACCCACTGTGCTACACTCCGTCCTGACAGAGAGGTATGTGCGTGCAAATGAATGGTGTGTGTAAATACACATATCTGTAAAACTTTGATCAGCTTGCTACAGAATTACTAGAATTATTAGTGGACAAAAGAGTATACAGTATGAAGAAAATATGTCAAAGAAAGGCTTTCAGCTAATCCCCTAGAAACAGCACTGTACTTCTGTTACTTTTACTAGCAGTTTTTATGTTTTGGGGATGGTTGAATAAAAAGTGTTGGCAGTCAAACGTTTACAAAGACACAAGTCATGCTTCTGGAATTTGAGAGAACTCCAAGCTGAGTGATGTTTAACAGTTTGACATCTCATCAACAATTTTCACGAAGCAAGGCTATGATCTCGGTCAGTCCAAGCGAGCTCGGCACAAACACAGAAACATGTGGTGTAGCGTGTAGTGTGAGAATATTACTGAATGTGTAAAATGATGATCGTGAGATGATCCGACAGTTCAAACTAAATCTTCATTTTTCACTTGGAAATCTATTGGCAACAAACGTCGATGTCTGCCATTTTATTTAAGACGATCGTTGTATTTTGCACTAGACTGACTGACAGGTTTTTGTAAGTGAATGGATGTCCAATATGGTCTTGTTACTCACTCATTTGTGCCCTTGTGATTAAGATAATATATTAGATAGAGGCCGCATTGTAAGGCAAATTCTGAAGTCACTTTTGATCTTTGATTAAAACTCAACAATGTGGAAAGCAATTGACTTGTCCGGGCTCCCCGGGAGAAGAAGCCCGTTAAACAAGCCGTCATTTGTGCCGGACAGTCGGTCGCGTTCCAGCGCACCCCTGAGCGGCGTTGAGTCACTGAACGCTTTCCGGCGGTTTCTCCTCCCTCTGGCTGCGATAGCCGTGGCGGGACAGACGCTCGACGTGGAGGCCCCAGGAATGGTGTGTCCCCCCCTGACAGAGCCACGGTGGAAACAGAGATGGGGGGGTGGGGGGGGTTTATTGTGCCTGATCCCGCGCCCTCCCCCAGAAGCAGGGCTGACTGGGAAGGGGCCTAGCCGTCTGTGTCATCGGGTCTGTGAAATTCTGCCGCGTGTCAATGCTCTGAGCTGTCCATGCAGCTCTGGTTAGAATATGGCACTCCTCATCTCACTGAGCTCCAGCGAGCCAAGGGCTTCGTCACGCATTAACCCGTTAGCGACCACAGAACCGTGTGCGTGTGTGTGTGTGTGTATATATATTCTGTGTATGAAAACATGACGGGTCAATACCTGAATTTTTCAGGTCGTGAATTTGGTTTTAGAATAGGGTTGTCGCACCCCTTCAGAACCGAACCGGCACTGTGCGTGAACGTAACAGGATGAAGATCAGGGCATTGGTGTATGTAAACATAGCCGA
The DNA here is from genome assembly GCF_018555375.3 of Anguilla rostrata. Taxonomy (NCBI): domain Eukaryota; kingdom Metazoa; phylum Chordata; class Actinopteri; order Anguilliformes; family Anguillidae; genus Anguilla; species Anguilla rostrata. Next base: position 29,346,328 of record NC_057947.1, on the reverse strand, counting down.
TGTAGCGATATCCATCAGGAACTCAAACATCAACGGACTGTGAACTGCCTTTAAGAGTGCAGAACAGGAGTTCCAGTTCCATCTGCTCTCAATACTACAGTGCATCACAACACATGCTGCTCTTGAGCCAAAGGTTCTATTTCACGGACCTGATAGCAAGCACTGAAGCAGGGTCTTATGTTCCGGTGCTGACCTTCGTAAAGCATGCAACATGCTTTGGAGCACATAGAGCCTGCGTGCGTTGAGGGATTGTATGGGTATTGGTCATCTACCGCTGAGAAGTGCTCCAGGTCTAGCTTTTGAAACTGCTATGCTGACAACAGCCCATCACTGGGTGTAGCACTGCATATGGAGAATCTGTGCAGCATTGCTTCCCTGCACCAGTGTGCCTGCTGTCCCAGGGCTGTGGAGGCCATGTCTCTGCTTCTGTTTCCTTGAACGCAACATCGATTCACAAGTATTTAATAAGTCAAGGGGAGAATTCCTGCAGGGGTAACGCATCACCGTAGCCTGCCCCCAGCCCCCCCCATCCCCCCCGACCCCCGCCCACCCAACCACCCACCCACCCACCGCGTGCCAACGCCATGCACCAGCGCCTACCCTACAGCAGGGATAAGCCCGCCACTAAATATATCCCCTGCCACAAAGCTAAAACCAACACTGTGGATTTGAGGGTTGCCCACAGCCAATGACAGCTGACCTGACCCAGCCAGAGCTAAGCTAATGTTAGCTTTACAATTCCTGCTTCTGAGAAAAGGGGGCAGGCGGTTCGATCTGCTCTGGAGGGCGAAAGGTCCTCGCACCCTTCGGCAGCCAGCGGTCCAGACGCATTAATATCCCGCGTTTCGGTCAGGCGTCTCCAGGTTCTCTTGCGGATCGCCGAGTGAGACGGCCGCGGCGTTTGTCGTGCGGGAAGAATGTTCGCTCCTCGTAAAAAGCGCAGTGTCTCGCCACCCTGGTGACGAAATGCTAAAGACGAGAGGAACAAAGGCACTCGGAGGCAGCCTGAACAGCTAGTGTGATTTCACCGCCTCTGCTTGTGCATGGAATCACGCACGCAATGCCCTCCAACTGCAGGAGTACCATTCGGTACTGCTATTCACCAGGGGTCTCTTCTCTGCACCCTGACTCCCGGTCTGTTTGGTGAGAGGGCTCCGTGCTCATCTCACTGCCCTACCGACTGTGCCGCCAAATGCACACCACCATTGCTTGCACATGCCATTTAGCATTTGAAGTGTGAGATAAATCCATTTTGTGATTGGAACGTTCTTAACTGAACGTTCTAATGCTGATGTAACAATGACTGCTGGTAACTGAAAGCAATGAAGTTCTAGAACATTGACTTTCAGAATGCTGAAAATGCATTAAAAAAACATAGCCTACTCTTAAAAGGCTTAGCCTAACCCCAGGATCCTGCTCACAAATACACTCCCTGAAGAGTCTGTCTGCTCTTATCTAATGCTGATTAATACCTACAATATCAAGATTGTTATGCAATAAACACTTATTGATAGTATTTTATGTACTTACACAGTAAGTAGTCCAGTGACAAATGATGTGGTCCATTCAACATATCCACATGTTACAAGATATCCATGATAGTACACTTGAAATATCAAGACCATTTCTCGCCTTTAGAAAGCCCTTTAAAACCTCCCAATGAGCGGACACAAGCACGATCTCAAATCAAGCTGAAATGGTCCCCATCTGTCTGTAGATGAACAGACAAACGCTGCTGGAATTTGCCGGCAGTGGCCGTGATGTCAGGAACGGCACGTCACACCACGAGCCACGAGCCACGAGCAAACAGGCACACTGACTTCCGGTTCTGGGCTCAGCGCTGGCCACCCTGCGAGATCCCTGTCAACTCGAGATTAGCAGCGGCAGGTCTTACCTTCTCCCGGGCTGTAGATGTGAGGTAATCCAGCATCGGCATCAAATGGAGCTGAGTTTCTCCAACAATTCACTTTTTGTCTCCCCCCACCCCCTCCCCCCCAAACTCTCTCTCTCTCTCTTTCTCTCTCTCTCACACACACACATACACACACACACACGCACAGTGGTTGTGTGAGAGCTGTCGCTCTCCCCCCCTCAGCCTCCCACTCCTCTCTCGCCCCTCCCTCCTGACGTTTTTTTTTTCCCCTTCCTGAGGAATAACTAGATAAAGAGCTGTGCGTTTGAGGATCAGTGTCAGATGTGGAACGTGACACACTAAGCCCTGTATCCCCGAGAGGAGGAACACGCATTCACACAGACTGTCCGACAGAAGCAAACGTGTAGAGACACACACACCCAAAAAAAAAAAAAAAAAATAGGTGAAATCTGGCATACATGAGCCAAAAGTCTAACCCTTTTTACAATGTGAGGGTTGTAAAACTGTTAACGAAATGAGTTCATTTAAAAAATAAATGGCCCTCCAGTCTTATTGCAAATTGCTAGAACAGTGTAAGTCTGTAGGATAATTGGCATTTTTAGAAAGATATCTCACATGAAATGTGTTTCTTTAATGGTTTAACTTCCATGTTTTTATTTTTTATGAAGTATGAGGGAGTATACTTAACTCCCTGTTATAACACTCTCATAGTTTGAGAAAAGCTCATCCATTAAAAATAACAATGACAAGTAGCAAGTTATGTGCAATTTGCACATTCAAAAACTAATGATCATCAAACAGAGGTTCTGTGCTTTTGTTTGCACAAAATGACTGGTGATTGTTTTCTCATAGTTGAATCTTTAATATTCAGTGGGAAGAAATTACAAATTAATTTTACATAGAGAAAAACTTTAAAAAGTGAGGAGTTATTGATTTTCACAAAGGAATGGTGCATTGTTTATTTTTAAAGGAGAGACATGCACACCCTCAAAAGCAGCTGCAGCCAGTAGGAAATTAATTAGTCATTTTCAATGAGTCATGACCATAGATCTGAACATGCCATTCATTATAACTTAGTGTGACCAAAAAAAAGTCAATGTTAGATTGCTACAAACACTGGCGCTGGCCACAAGTGTGTAATCTTCTAATTGAAGTGTAGATTTCATCCTAGAGAGAATACAAGGTATGAAGTTATCAGATCATCAGATTCCTCAGCCTTTAGAAGCCAGGTGGACTTAAGCAGGTAGAAATTCTTTCAACAGCAGCCATGCAGATACAGAAAAAATTTCAGTACAGAGGAACAAAAAAAAAAAAAAAAAGAAGCTAATTAAATCATATCTCCACAGTACAAACTAGTATGCCAACAAAGCATTCGGTGCATATGTTTTATAAAGCTCAAATTATAATTTATTATGTAGTCATGCTGGCAAAAAAATGTTTAAAATCTCCGGGGAAATGAAGGACAGGGCCGGTCAAACTAAGTGAGGCTTAGGGGGTCAGCAGTTCACTCAGCACAATTACCTGCGAGACCCGGTCTGACCCCTGAGGATCCTGACCTCTCGTCCCCTCCCCACCTTCAGACAGCAGGGATTTACTGCCAGCGACAGCTGAGGGGAAAACTTCAAATTCGAAGGTTCAGTGCTCTCTGGATGAGTGCCTGCAGCCAGACCTTTGTTTCCATTTAGAATGGTCGAGATTTATAAATTCTGTTAAGAATACGCCGTCCCGTGTTCTGTCATGTTCCGTGGCGTTCGATGCCATCTGCCAGTGACGGCACACCCTTTACGGACAAATCGGCAAGAGAGGTTTTACGCGATAACTTCGACCTCTTAACCGCACCTTAGACCTCATACATTACATGAGGGAAACAGTGCATTATACATAGGTCCAAAGCAAAGATGAACAAATTGACAGTGACATGATCCTGCTCATCATTAAGGAGAACAGCGTTGGGCACCGTCAGAACTGCTGCTCATCATTAAGGAGAACAGCGTTGGGCACCGTCAGAACTCCTGCTCATCATTAAGGAGAACAGCATTGGGCACTGGCAGAACTGCTGTTCGTCTATAAGGAGAACAGCATCAGGCTCCGTCAGAACTGATGCTCATCATTAAGGAGGACAGCATTGGGCACCGTCAGAACTGCTGTTCATCTATAAGGAGAACAGCATCAGGCACTGGCAGAACTGCTGTTCATCTATAAGGAGAACAGCATCAGGCATTGGCAAAACTGCTGGTCATCATTAAGGAGAACAGCATCAGGCACCATCAGAACTGCTGCTCATCATTAAGGAGAACAGCATTATGCACCAGCAGAACTGCTGCTCCTACAACAGGCTCAGGATTGGACAGGAACCTTGTTGACACAATAATAATCCACCGAAGGCTTACACAAATCTACATCCCTTTGTCATATCAATAATCTATTTTTCCATTGACTATGATGGCAATTGTTTCTGGGTTTTTTTCTTACCAGCCAGGTTCAGTAAGGCAGGAATGCTTCAGGGCGTGAGAAGCTGGATCACATGGTACAGTTAAGGAGCAGGCCCACTGCATTAGGTCTGAAGGGTCACAGCCACATATGCAAGACTGATTTCAAGCCCTATTTCCAGCTACACAAAATAAGAGAAAGGAGCTCATAATTTTATAGGATTAATATCTGATGGAAAGCCCACCCCCTCCCCCCCCAAAAAAAGTCTCACCTTGTTCCAGACTGAGCTCCGTTGGGAACTAGAATCTCTATGAAAATAGTCCAATTGTTCCAATTTACAGCCGGTATAGAATAACTCTTTATTTTACCACCTAAAATTACGTCTCGCCTGCACCTTGCCAAAAACAACAGCACATTGATTACTGTACCAGGTTTTAGGCTGCGAGGTCTCAGCAGAGAATTTTGAATTTTCTTTTTTTTTTTGGGAACAAATGCTTCGGCTGTTTTCACAGTGGGAAACGGAGGGTAATATTCAAACAGCGATGCCTGAAATGGGAGAGAAATTGAAACTGATAATCTCCTGAGTAAACAGACATTCCTTGGTGGCTGTGAGAAGGGAATTGTGGGAAAACCGTGTGGAAATGAACTGCTTCTGCATGCATGGGTCTGACCTCATAAAGCAAAGCATTTGAATGATGGACACTGCCCTTGTGCTCAATCTTTCTTCAGGCAGCGTGAAAGAGAAAATAAACAAGACCAGCTTCATTCATTTGTTCACAATGTCAAATTCAATCAAATGAATGCAAAATTCCACCAGACGTGTTCTTCCAGATTTTGTAATGCATAGACATATATGACAAAAATAAATTTTCAATTGCCAGCAGCGATAAAATATGTATTTTTTCACTTCACGCTGATAACAGATTTGCTTTACCATAGTTGCACACTAGAAATGCACCTTTGGTCTGAAGGTAACGGCAATGTTTTTCCATGCCCGATTACAAAGTACATCCACGCAAGTGAAACACGTTGCACCTGTGAAATAATTCCACCATAATAATCTGTGATAAACTAGGCAGCGGTTTATCTGAAGATCGCGTTTCTCTTTGAACAGGCAGAAGTCTCTCCCCCCCCCACCCCCACCCCCACCCTCGGGTTCAGTAGCTGCGCTTGGCAGTGCGTGCTGGAAATCTACTGTGAGGCGTAGTCATTTCAGGTCGGATTTCAGCAGATAGAAATATTTATTGAGACAAACATTAAAATAATGGGGAGGGGGAAAACACTGGATTGCCTGGAGCTGTCAGTCGTGGCCAAAGGAAAGTAAAAAAACCCCTTTGATGCAAATTCATGTGCAAAATGTTCTCTCAACGCTCACGATTGAGATATCAAGTCAGTGCGTTATCTGGTGGCCAAGCTGGAAAACCAAATCTTCAGCCCATAAAACACAGAGAAATACTGAATGCTGTTCCCTGTGATAGCATCTTCAGGAACAAAGGCGGGCGTCGGAATTAAATATAACGAATATTTACGCAAAAAAAAAAAAAAAGTTTTTTTTTTGCCAGCCATGGTTCGTACTTCCAACACCACTGGGATCATTTCACCGCAGATCTTTAAAGCGCTCAGACTTTTACCACCTCTCCCTGCGTATCAGCTTTTATTACGTCCCAGGACCCAACTGAACAACAATTAAACAAGAACCAGACTATTAGAAACCATTTAAAAGGTAAAGTTTCCCACAGCCTGAGCAGAGATGGGGAAAAATATGTGAAACTGATGGATATGATTTGCAGGATATTATAGCCGTAGGTAAATGTAAACAGGCCGGGCCCGTGTGGTGATCTGATCTGTTATGGATATATTGGCTGGAAAAGCCTGGTAACGGCAGCACATTCGGGTGGCAGCAGTAGCGGGACAGTCAGGCCCACTGGGTCTTCAACAATCCCCCCCCCCGCCTCTCCAGGAGGGGCATAAAAGGCCCGAAATGCTACCCGGCTCCACGGACGTCACTCCCTGAGCCGCGGACCAGGGGCGGGAGGCTCGGGAGGCTAATATTTTAGTAAGTGTGAAGGCTAAGAATGAAGATGATAATGCCCGTATGATGTAATGTGCTCTTTCTGTGCTGGTGAGGAATCAGGGCTTGATTACTGATGGGGGGGGTGGCGGTGGCTCTGATTACACCATGCGGTGCGGGGACTTATTTTTACACGCTGCACCACCTTAGCCATTTGACAATAGAATTAGGTGTGACATCAGATATTGGATTGTGTCCGGTTTAGGGCGAAAATGACGGGAACTGTGGGCCTTGACAGATTGTTCCCGTAAACAAGCAAACAGAAACACGTTGCATCTACTCAGAGCTTCTACAAAATAAATAAACTGAAGCTAACACGAAGCGTAGCGTGACCCTACTGTTGCTTCAAGAACAGCGAGATTACAGCACTTTCTGCTCCAAGTTACTGTGTGTACGTGTGTGTGTGTTTGTGTGTGCGTGTGTGTGAGTGTGTGTGTGTGTGTGCTTCTCATGTGTACAACTTTTGATCAATTAGCATAGTACTACCTCACATGGATATGAAACGGATTTATGCGAGGGACAGAAGAACACTCGATAACACACTATTGGTGAAATGAATCCTCTGCCTTTAAAATTGGAAAAACACACGGCTCAAGGACAAAATGGGATGCTTGCGGAAGGACATCTGCCGTCTTCATTCCTGCTTGCCAAAGGCGTCCTCCAGCAAGGCGGAGTAGGTGATGCTCCTCGACGCCGGGCCAACCGCTTCTCCAGTCCGGTCCACATCGAACTGAGGGATGAAGGATGATGAAAGGGGAATGATGACACGGACACAGGGGGCCCCAAATGGCCGACAAACCCACCGCACTCGTTCCTGAACCCCGGGCGAGCCGCAGCTGGCCAATATTAACGCCTGGACCTTTAAGCTCATTTGAAATGGCCGCCCCAGCGTGAGGAGAGGGCCTCAGTGAGCGCAGTTGGAAATGTGGGAGGAACACGGTAGCGAAGGTAGCGGGAAGTAGGACTGTCAAGCTGGCACAGAGATGCCCTCAGACAGAAAGGCTCTTCTGAGAGGGTCAGGTGGCCTTTCGGCCATCAGTGGCGTGTACAGTAAAGAGCTGGGTTTGACAGACAGACAGCCAGATGGACGCCACTCAGGCTGTTCGTTCTTCGCTCTTCAGGATCAGCCGCTGAGCTCCCGCGCGTGAGCGGAGCAGCACCCCCTTTAACTGGCTGAGAGGTCTGGGCTGACCCTGTGCTACCGTAATATAAGAGACTAAATACCAGCCACAGGTGAGAAGACTCAGACAAATTAGAGAAGACCATAGACTGTGAGGACCACAGTGCACATCTCCCAACAAGAGTCACCTGCTAAGCCGACTGCGCCTCATTCTGTGTGTGTGTGTGTGTGTGTGTGTGTGTGTGTGCCTGTGTGTTTGTGTGTGTGTGTGTGTGTGTGCACATGTGGGGACTTATATGAGTGTGGCGGACTTGCCTCAGCTATTATTACCCTATGAAAGTCAACCGATCAACAGTTTCTCTACAAAGCACTCTGCAGCCAACAAACAGACTCTCCATCTGTTGGAGAGAGCTGGAACTGCCCCAGAAATTCCTCGCTCTTCTCACATCCTGCCGCGTGTGTCCTGGGCAGATGTTTCTGCTTAGAGTCTCATGTGGTGGAGCACGCTGACTGACTTCTGCATAAGAAAATAAACACATCTAGAAGCAGTGCTCCTGAAAGGGGTTTCTCAGGGCCCAGCCCAAAATGAGACCTTTATCTGGAACAACAGGCTTGGCCAGGCCCAGTGCCACTGGACATCCAGGACACTAATTCTGCTGTAACCATGACCCACAATGGTTTAAAAAAAAACTCCTCTGTAGTTTCACTGCGAACGAAGCAAGCAGCTGCAGGAGATCCAGAGGAAGTGAGTCTGACGAAGGGCGCTGACAGCTGTCACTCACCTTCATGACATCATCCGGGAGAAGTGGGGGCAACGGGTTCTCCCTCCAGTTGATCTTAGACAGGAAGGAGTTGTAGTCCAGTTCCTCTGCCTCATTCTCGAACCTGGACAGAAGAGTGAGCAATAAAAAGAAAGATTCATATAGGAAAATAAAATGAAATTGAGGCATAAGAAAGACAACAAAGAAAAGAAAGTAATACTCTCGTTTTCTCTCACTTTTCAAAGAGGGCCATCAGCAGGTTGTCTGCCAGGGGGATCTTGAAGGCTTTGCAGATAGTTCTGGCCTCCATGGTGGCCAAGCGCCCAGTCCTACAGCACCATGGGAGGGCAGGCATTAGAGATCCAAGAGAGCCGATATCACTTACAGCTTAGCTACAGGCGAAGCAAAACCAAGTCATCAGCGTCACCCACAGAGTCATCAATTAAGAGGCTCAGAAGCATCTCTGCGAGACACACACGTCTGTTCTACATGGGAGGTGGCCCGTTGTTTTCTCAGGATCCTGCAGGCCCACTGGAGCCAGTCTTGACATTACGTCTTTATTACCAGGAGAAGACAAGCTAGAAAAAATATGAAAATAACAGGCCTTTCCGTCCGTCCGCATGAGCAAGACGCGCGGATTAACCCTTCGGTGCCCCGAGCCATCTATTTTCACCCGTCTGCAACGTGCCACCCTGTCTTTGCGGGACCATCTGTTTCCAATGTTACACTTGAATCCGCTGGAACTAATCGCAGCTCCTCTCTCTCGGGGGGCTGATGGCTTGCAGACCCCAGCAGGAGGTCTCTCTCTCCCCTGCCTGGGACGGAGATGGGGATGGGGCGGGGGGTGGACGTGCCGGTACCTGTCCCGGTCCTCGTAGACGAAGGCGTTGCTCATTTCGGAGAAGCTCTCGAAGTGGCTCTTCTTCAGGCGCTCCTGCGCCAGCGACAGCATCAGGCCCAAGCCCAGCTCCCTCTGCTCCCGGACCGCGTAGCTCCGCCCCAGAGTCATGACCTCATGATCTGACAGTTGGCAGCCCGCCCCTGCCAGCAGCCTCCTGCGGTGATAAGATCATCTCTCACACATTCACCGGCTCGACAGCTCTGCTCTGACAAATGACCCACGGTTTACCGTACAATTACCAATTTACATCTCATAGGATCGTTTACCGTACAATTACCAATTTACATCTCATAGGATCGTTTACCGCACAATTACCAATTTACATCTCATAGGATCCTGAAACTGGGTGTACCGAGTATCTGCAAATCAGCCATGTTACGATATACTAACTGTCTGTGCTTAGCACACTCCGGTAACACTTGCGATGGTTTCTACAGATTCTTTTTCCAATAACTACGGATAGTTTCAGAAAAGGCCATATTCATTTCAGTCCCCAATTAGCTGCACATATTAAATGACGATCAGTTATGATACCCAATTATGGTCTCTCACAGAAGAGCCCTTGGGGCTGTTCTCCATGCTCGTCACTAACATACAGACAGATTTGGCCCTGAGGAATTCTACTGACTGTATTATAATATACCTGTGACAGTGCCTAACGAGTCCTCACCTGAAAGGCTCGTACTGGGCGACCCCAGTGTTCCCGGGGTCGCTCATGACCAGGAACTGCTTGATCTCCTTCCGCTGGTCCTCGCTGAGGGACTTCAGCTTGCTCAGAATGGTCCCAAGGTTGGCCATGGGGAACTAGACAAAACATGTCATTTTAAGCACGGTGATGATATTTCTTCCATACATTTCATAATAAAGACATTTGCATGTTGTATTCCTTATATGTTTTTTTTAACGTTTTACAGTTATACTTTTACACATACGAATGCATATGCACAGGTACAAAAACTCATTTAGAAGCATACATTTTACAGAAAGGCCTGTTATTAATTTTATAAACCCTACAGAAGTCAGCGGGAAAAGCGCAGGAACCGTGGACATACAAAATGGCGTATTCAAGGACAGTCGCTCAATTAGCGCTTTATTATCTGTTTTCTGACTGGCCAGTGCTGCCTTGACCGCACTACTGTGGTATCTGAAGGGAGTGACGGTACTGCTGAGCCACCGAGGATAATGAAGAAGCCTGTCTCTCTGTTTCACTCTATAGGAATGTGCTGCTCCTCGTGTGAGACTTATCTCCCACATGCACAGGTAAATAAAGCTTTCCCTGCTGCATTACTACATGTCTTGACTTTTCACAATGGGCATTGTTGGCCAGGACCCAACAGTTGTTATTTCTTTTTTTGTTTTTCAACATGACAGAGTAACATGCACTTACCACCAAGGTTATAAAAGTCTCAGTGTAAGTTCAAATGTATGACCGAGCAACAGCCATAGAACGCACAGCAGCAGATATGTATCGACTTGAACAGACCGAGCCTGCATCGCACTGTGCTAAATTAGGAAAATGGAAATTAACGAGACCTTTCAAAATCAAAATGATCTACTGCTCAACAGAGCAGAGTTCAGAAATACTCCCCGGAATCGTCAGCTTGAGGGTGTCCAGTCTTATCATGAAAGGGCCGACGTGGGTGCAGGTTTTGGTTTCAGCCCAACATTACAACACCTGATTGAACTAATCATGGTCCTCCATAAAGGTGTGTTATTGCTGGGCTAAAACAAAAACCTGCACCCACACCGGCTCTTTTTGGATAAGACTGGAGCACCCCTGCACTAGAAGATAAGAACAATGACTCATCCATTTGTTGACCCGTGTTACAAATATGGGATCCCTGCTCCTTTGTTTCTGAGTGAAGACAAGCAGACTGGAGAGAAATAATGACTGGGAGAGAAGAGGAGAGGAGAGGAGGGGAGAGGAACAGAGAGGAGAGAAAGGAAGAGGAGAAGAGAGGAGAGGAGGAAGGAGGAGAGGAGAAGAGAGAAGAGGAGATGAGAGGAAAGAAGAGGAGAATAGAGGAGAGGAGAGAAGAGGAGAAGAGAGGAGAGGAGGGGAGGACAAGGGAGGGGGAAGCCGAGCACCTCCTCTGCGTTTTGCTCCATGTAGCTGATGGTGAACTCGTCTGCATCCACCAGCTGGAACTCCTGTGAGTTCATGCAGAGTCTGGCTCCCAGGTACAGGTCCTGGGCGTTGAAGTACTCTGACATCTCAGACTTAAACAGCTCCTGTCCCGGCTTCTTCACCCTCCCCCTCTCCAGGAATTTACCTCCCATCACACCTGCAGCACACAGAGCAAAACCCTCACCTGCCAACCCACACCAACTCATGCCAGGCCATTCTTCAGGCACATTATCCTGCAGCGTTGCAAAACATTTTATAAACTGAATCTAAGGGTCTTCATTTGGAACATATTTGCTGGACTGACAGTTCACAAGGACTTTACACAGATTTTAAGTTGTAACAGGTTTAACATTAAACGCTGCCGCATGTGCCAAAGCAATTACAAGGTACTTCATTACCCAGGTTCCTCTTGGTGCGCTCGTACACGGAGATGGTGTCATCGCTAAGGAAGTAGGAGACGATGAACATCCTCTCTGTGTCTGTCGGGACGTCGGACACCATCCTGCCCACAAACCGCAGCACGTTGCTCACCAGCCCCTGTCTGAGAGAGGGTGCACTTCAGCAGACAGACACACAGACGGACAAACAGACAGACACACAGACGGACAAACAGACGGACACACAGACGGACACACAGACTGAGACACAGATGGACAAACAGACAGACACACAGACGGACAAACAGACAGACACACAGACGAATGCACAGACGGACACACAGACGAACACACAGACAGACGCACAGACAGGCGCACAGACGGACACACAGACAGACGCACAGACAAGCGCACAGACGGACACACAGACGGACACACAGACAGGCGCACAGACGGACACACAGACCCTTCCAGGCTACCTGCTCTCATAACGCGGTTAAAACTACGGCCTTTTCACACAAAACTGCCACGCAAAATGTCATTTTTCTTTGAAGATAGAGTGAAGCCCGGTGACCGCTTGCACATGGGATTCAAAGACAGCGATCAAGGCGCTGGCCTCGATAAAGCTAATGGGATCTTCAGAAGTGAGCCCCAATCCGCAGATCAAACAAAAAAATGAAAAACAAACGCAGATGCGGCGAAAATGCGTGCAGAAAAGTTGCCCGCTGTTAGAAGCTCTAGGAAATAAAAGCTGACTCTGAGATGGCTGTGGTGGCATTCATACACACACACACACACACACACACGCCACCTGGCCCGCACCCACCTGTCTTTTTCCATCAGCTTCCGGAAGTCCTTCCTCGGGGCCTTGAGCACCAGGCCCTTGCAGGAGCACAGGGAGTCCTCCTCGGACCCGAAGCCGTTGTAGGGCGGCACCTCCCTGGGGATTCTGGGGGCCGGGCCGGGCCTGTAGTCCACCGGCGTGAAGTCCTCTGAGATCAAAGTGAGAGAGAGAGTGAGAGAGTGAGAGAGAGAAAGAGGCCGATGTAGCGGAACAGTAACAACCTGCCCTCACGTCTGAGAGCCGCGTCCCACCATCGCGGTGGCATGACGAAAGCGGCGCCATTTTGAGATGTTTGTGACCGGTCCGATGAAGCCTTCCGTTGGCAGAACACGGTGTGATGTGCAGGGGTTCATATTGCATCACTTCCTGTTGGCTAGGGGCGCGCACGTCCCGGCGTTTGAAGACAAAGAGGCGGAGAGGCCACCTCTCGTTTCTCGTGCTCTGACACCGACGCGTCTCTCTCAGGCGTGTAACGCGGTCGCGCCTCGACGGCCCGCGGAGCTTCCCCAGAAACGCTTCATGCCGCAGCGAGCGCGCGGCCAACGGGGAAGCGGCGGCTCGGCGTGTTTTTGGCTGCACCCTTGGTGAATACTCACCGCCCTCGGGGGATCCGGGGGTAAACCCCCGAAAAACAAAACACTGAACTCGCTCTTTGAGTTCCTGTGACCGTGAGCCAAAGAGTTGGAAGGGGTTGTTTTATGTCTTCTGCACATATCCATAAATCTGTTTTCTGTTTGCGCAAATAGGCTAGCCGTGGCTGATAAAAAAAAAACGGTATAGAGTCACTGCTTCTACATTTCAAATGATAATTCTACTAGCACGCCAGATGCTTTTTTTAACCCCTTTTTTCTCCCTGTGCGGAATGGCCAATTTGAGTGAGACAGACACAGCCGTAGCAGATAGCAGTGTTTTGAGTTTTGAGAAAAGCCCTATATAAATGTAAGGAATAATGATTATTATTATTATCTAGAAATGTAATCACTGGCAAGAATATTATTTCTTTTTAAGAAAGCATCCAAAAAGCATACACACAGTGGATATAAGGATTGTAAATGGTTAAAAGCTCTTCAAATGTTTCTCCCTTCTGCCCTCTAGTGACCACGTATGAGTAGTACAAGAAGATGACACAGGAGTGGGCTCCTGTCACTGTATTGTCAATCAAATTCCACAGCTGAAGTTGAGGAAGCTGTGCAGCAGATGAGTAATTAGCCGTTTCCCATTCATGCCATTCCTGCTCTGTGATGGATGAAGCCTTCTGTGACCTGAATAATCGGTACGATGGTAAATGGATTGCATTTATATAGCGCTTTTATCCAAAGCGCTTTACAATTGATGCCTCTCATCCACCAGAGCAGTTAGGGGTTAGGTGTCTTGCTCAGGGACACTTCGACACGACCAGTGCGGGGATCGAACCGGCAACCCTCCGACTGCCAGACAACCGCTCTTACCTCTTGAGCTATGTCGCCCCCCGGGGGATCTCCTCTGCTCAAAATCGCAGCGTGACCAAAGCGCAGCGACTCACCGATGCCGTACTTGGAGCGGAAGTACTCCTTGGTGAAGTTGTCGCAGTCGCAGAGCACCACGTTTCTACCCCAAACGTTGATCACCGCTCCCAGGGTCAGATCGCAGTCCTTGTAGAACTCCTCACTGGTTGTGCCAACCTGGAATAGGAAAAGGATAAACAGACTGAATGATTTGGTAGTGTACATAGTTGTGAAGGTTTTTGTGTAATTCTGGACTCTGACATTTGCACAGTACTGTATATTTATAATGTATTTCTTCCCTGGAATTTCTCCCCCAAGCTTCACCTACTTTGAGATTATCCAGAAGGTAGCGACCCTTGTTCCCTGTGGGCCCAAACACGTTGAGTACCGTGCGGTCGGTCACTTCTCCAGGCTGGCGGGTGGGCAGGGGGGCGTCCTGTCCATCGAGCGAGAGAGAAAGGCAGAGAGTAACACCATGATTTCTTTAGCGAGGAATGCATCCGTTCCACAGACAGGAGGCGTCCCATCTCAACATGTCCAATGACATTTTGCAAAAGATGGTGCAGCTTTTGGGGGTGGGGGTGCACAGGCACCACCAACACAAGATACAGACTGCATGAGTTCTGACCGTCTTTCACGATGAATCATATCTCAGCGGTAAGTGGGGAGGAAGGTAAGAGTGCTTTGGGGAAGACCCTGTCGGCCTGGATACGGGCTCTGTGAGGGGGAAGCCAAAGCTTGCCCAGGTGGAAGGAGGAGAAGGCTGGTGCCACCCCACTGGGCTGAAACAGAGAGGAGAAGGAACTGGCGACTGCAGTTCCGCTGCGGCGCTCGACTTTTGGCCTGCAACGCTGAGACAGTTCCACCAGGGGGCCACAGAGCACCCCAGGTTTTTACCAGGGGAACTGCACTGTAGGCAGAGCCAGAAAGGAATGACTATATTCTGAGAAAGGAGCATTTGTCTCCTTCTGCAGACAGAGAGAAGGAGGGTTACCACGTAACAGCAACAGATTCCCCTTTGTGTCTCTGGCACCACCTGCTGGGCTGACATAAGAACTGCGCTCCCGGCTCACCTTGGGCAGCTTGCTGCGGTTCAGGAACTTGGGGACGACGTCGCGGCCCGAGTTGCGGCTGAAGACCTCGCGGATCTCTATGGTGTCGTCGGACAGGAAGTAGTGCAGCGTGAGCTCGTGGGGGACGCCGAACGTGGTGTCCGAGTCGTCCCAGTAGCAGAAGAAGCGAAGCACGTTGCGGTCGTGGTCCAGGAACTGCTTCAGCGTGTCCTGCCTCTCATACGGCCGCAGGGGCTTCATGCTTCCCTCCATCTGCACGCACACAGCCACAACAGCTTTAAACAGGGCATCATTTCACTTCCTCTCTTACCTAGAAAATATACTTTACACATCTCAAACACAGGTGTAATTTCTTACTGTTTCATCGATAAATAACTGAGCTAATGTTTTCTATGATTCTTGCTCAAGCTACAGTATATATGTATATATATGCAGCATCTGGAGCGCCAGAAGGTTACATAGCCAGTGTCATTTTGTAATTAAAGTACACAAATACTCAACATGCAATTTTTCTACTAATCACAATATCACATCTTATCATTTCAAACACCAATTTAGGATCATTTAGTGTTTTAACATCCAAAAGCCTCATGTTTCTCCCAAAATATGCGCCAGTCAAAATGGTTGAACTTGTGGAATATTGTGGAAAGTGAACAGCGGCTCCATGGATAGCTGTGCTGGCTGCTTGCGCAGCTCGGAACGCACAGTTAACCTCTGACCTCTTTGCGGAGACTGCTGTAGGGGTCCTCTGGGGTAGAGGCGGGGGGGTTGATGCGCATCCCCTGTTTCCGCAAGAAGTTGAGGGTGAAGGGGTCGCAGTTTGTGAGTTTGAAGGTCCGGCAGAACAGCACCACCTCCTGGTTGAGGTTGAAGTGGTGAGAGGTGTAGTACTGGTCCTCCATTGGAGGCGGAAGAGCGATGCGTTGACGTCGAATCAAGGTTCCTGCGTGGCCATCGCAAACAGAAACACATATTATCAATTACCCTAGAATTATACAGTGGCCATTTCTATACCATAAACCTGCTTGTGCACAAAGGAAAATAAAAACAATTAAACTCGACAAATTATTTGGGACTTAGGAATCTACGTTCCATTGCTGCAGTGCAGATCACTTCGTAAGGATTATTACCCACAATCACATTGTTAAGACTGCATTTTTAAACTTTATCTCTGATGCACTTTTGTTTTACCAAACAACAGTATGTGAATCGGATACGTCAGTCAAAAAGTTCAATCCTTTACCATATAATTTTCCCTTTATGAGTGAATTCAGATAATTACCCTGTGATATTCCACTGTTCCTCACTTCTGGCTCCACCACCTGAATGGTGTCATCCTCCAGATAGAAGTAAATCTTACACTTCCTCACTCTGTAAGTCTCCTCTCTCTTCTGGCACACAGGCTCTTGAAAGTGAGCATCAAAACAGAGAACCTACGGACACAAGCAAGTGTCGAATGCAGTGAATGCAGACTCCTGAATGAACTCACAGGACAAGAGAAGTACCTAACAATACGCAAAGATTATTATTATTATGCATAAAATGACTGATCTAAATACAACCGAAACCAAATTCTCATGAATATTGAATCAATCATATGTCTGAAAAAAATGCAATTAATTAACAGATATATTGCTAAATTGAATCATTCTCATTACAATATGCCAAAACAAATAAGCTGATTTAAAGGTAATCAGGTTCTAGCATCTGGTCTTCACAATGTTTATTAATTTTTTTATCATTCAAATCGCTGCCACTAACTAGCAAGGCAGTCCTACAGATCCGTTAAACTAAGTAGCTCACTGGTGAATACTTCTACGACGGTTTGAATGACCTGTTTGTCAAATGCCAGCCACGACGGAGCACCGCTACCCCCTCCGCTCGATAGTCGGGAGCGGGGCTTCTGTCCGAGGAGCAGCTCTCCTCCAATGCCCGGTTTGTTGGTTCCCACCAAGAACGGGACTCCATGGGAATAGTCGAAATGCTGGGATTTGTGAAACTTCTCTTTGCCCAGCTGTACGAACACACGTCGGAAGAGTTCGCATTAGCTTAGATCAGTGGTTCCCAACCTCGGTCCTGGGGGACCACTGCGTATGCTGGTTTCGGTTCCAACCGCAATTGCTATCCCATAATTTTAACAAGCTGTCAATTTTTCTTGATCAGGTTCTTTTAATGTTTAGAGGGATTATTTACCCTCTCAAGTCACATTATGTCAGAAATAGCAGCGCATGTCATGAAGAATGAAACTCCCATGTTCACACTGTGCTTATTGTGAAAGGTAAACAAATGTAATTGATCAAAGAAATGACTAAGATGAATCATTAGGCTCCTAGGTTGTTGAACACATGTTTAAGTTCTTTCATCATTTTTCCCCTCTAATGTATGAATTCAATGCAGGCTTGGTTCATTGTCATAGTTGTCTTTGAATTCATTGTCTAGAAAATGGTTCATTTTAGTGGCCATGTGATCATACTTTCATTTGAGCAGGTAAAAAATTGTTACTTTTGTTTATATAATTGTTTCCAATATATAACAATCAGTATAATGTGGACACAGGACTTCAATTCTTTATGGCATGCATAGTTATAAGAGGGTAAATAATTCCTCTAAATATAAAAAGCACCTAATTAAGAAAAATGAGCATCTTGTTAAAATTCCGGGTTTGCAAGTGTAGGTTAGTTGGAATGAAAACGATAGGGTCCCCCTGGACCCAGGTTGGGAACCACCGGCTTAATTTAGATCTTTCTAATAAGCGAGCTCATTTGTTACCGTTAGCAATTCTTGTTAGCTAGCTATCATTCTAACTCTACCTAACACAACCGATCATTGACAAATATTGTTACCTGGAAAAAAACGGACAACGAATGAAGAAAAGAACACTTTAGTATATAGCTAACTTGGTTATTTAAAGGCAATTGGCTATTTATGCAGTTACTAAGTGGGACGACTCATACGTTCTAGTGCAATGTATCAGGTAAAGGAATGTTAGCTTGTAGCTAACGTTAACTCAGGTGCATTTCTCTTGCAAACGTTAGGTAGTAGCGAAGTGCTTAGAGTGTGTAGTTCTGGTGTTAGAATTTTATGCCAATATTTTATAGTAACTTACGTTTTTATTGGGCGAATTTCCCGGCAGCATAGGCAGCGCCACGGTGGCAGAATAAAGCAGGACTAGTTTCACCGAGAAAAGTACACTTGACTACTGCCAAAGCAGACTGGGCAGCTCACTGTCTTGGAGTTGCTATGGAGAGTGCGTTGTTTGCTCTCGTTGCTCAGATACTCGAAACGTCCTGTAGGATTGGTGCATTTTCAGAAAAACTGGAAAATAACAAAACAAAACTGGCAGGAATACACATTATCTGCGGCACGGGAAAAGAGCTCATAAGTAGCGTAGCTTTGTTTCAACATTTTCTGATAAATGTTGACGAGTGAGTAGGACCTGATCGGCAGTCTATCCTTGTTTTAGGACAAACTGCTAAACAGTCCATTTTATCACGTGTACAAATGCACTGTATTTGTTGAGCAGAAAAACAACTAGCAAGCTATTCAGTTAGGCAATTGAAATTAGAATGGAATCTTTTTTGTAACAAGGAGTAGGCTAATCTATATTTTCAAAAACAATGTTTCTGGCACCAGTGCACTAAGGATTCAAATCCGAGTTTTTGTGCTTTGGGTCATTGCCCAGTTGGAACATGAATCTTTGCCCAGAGCGCAGAGCTCTTGTGCATTGAAACAGGTTCTGTTCAAGGATTTGCCTGCATTTGGCTCCATCCATCTCCTCTTTGATGGAAAAAAGCTGCCCAGTCTCTCCTGCTGAATTGCAACCTCATAGCATGAGGCTGCCACCACCATCATGCCTGACAGTGGGGATGGAGTTACCTGGGTGACAGGCTGTGTTTCAGGCCAAAGAGGTGAACTTTAGTCTAATCTTACCACAAAACCACGTGACTTCTGGCAAACTCCCGGCCTGACATAACGTTGGCCCGTCAGAAGCAGCTTCTCTGGATGGTTTCTGCCATTTCCTTGGTCACTTTTCTGAAATTTGCCCTTTGTGTCCCGTTTTTCAGATGGGACAGCCTAATCTTGGTAGTGCATGCGTTGTGCCATTGTTTCCCATTTTATTATGCTTAAGACTTAATAGTGCTCCTACAAAATGTCAAAGCACAGCCAATCTTCTCCAGCTTCTCCCTTCCTAAAAACTCAAATCTTGAAGTTACACAGACAGTTTCTTGGTCTTCAAGGCAGCGTGACTGATCTGATCTGCCATTTCCGTCAGGAGACTTTAAAAAGTTGGTGATGTTTATTCTGCAGTCATGCAACTGCATAGACAAGGATTCAAAATAAACCTTCAATTCAAAATAAGGATTTAAAAAAATCTCATTTAAATATATTTTAGTTTGTCTTTGCAATAACAATAAATAGAAATAATGAAGGTTGAACATTTTTGGAAGGTATTTATGGATCAAGAATCAATTTTCAAACCTCACTGAAGAGGTCACTCACAAAACTCTAATTTGGCCACTTTAGCGAAATGCATGTCATAACACATTGGGGATATCATAGCACATTACTGCCCAATACATGATAATTCAATCTGATCTGCTGCAACAATATCATATGGAACAATTCATACACATAACATTGGCTTCTTTCCCTTAGGAAAAATAACGAACAAAACATGATGTTTTGCCAAACTAGGCTTCAAACACATTTATTTCAGCTGTACACTTTAAAAATCATAGTTAAAGGAAAAAAAGGCTATTTGGTATTCATGAGGGAGAGAGGAGACATAGATTATACTGAAGGTCAAGGAATATTGCGCTGTTAAAAGGCAAGAAATGAATCCAAACAATGTGATAATGACTCATTACTGAACATAATCATGTTTTCTACACTGGTAAGAGGACGCACCGTGAAGCTGCACTGGTTCCTACTTAGCACATTAGAACACTTAAATAATATGACCGTGGTCTAGGACGCCACAGATTGCCTGAAGACGCATCTCACCAATGACAAGCCACAATACATAGATGACCGTAATGCGAGGAGTGAAGCTCATCCTATGTACAGTTGGGTGTCAGTTGGGTTGCGAGACCTGCCAGGGGTGACTGGCTACAGAGGCACAGTTTTACAGGGGGGGTGGGGGGGGGGGGGGTAATATTTCAGCAGCCTGCACAGCCGAAACGGTGCGTCCACCCTCCCATCCCTGCTGCTTCACAGTATACGCATCGCCCCGTTTCTCCCGCAGCGGAACAGGAGGAAATGCTTCACAGTTATGACAACTTCCTGTGTGCAGTAGCAATTCGTGGGCCGGCCTGGGCCAGCCTGGCCTGGCGGTGGACCCACGCCGGATTCTAAGACGCCAGTCCGAGCAGAAAGCCTCCGACAAATCCGCTGGAAAGGACAATGTTCCTCTTCACGAAATCTGTAGACTAAAAGGAAAGGAAGAAAGTACACTGTCATACAGTATCACAAAAACTGAGGAAGCCTTCCCAACAGTGTGAAAAGTCCTGAAGAAGCTCCCACATTCTTCAATTTTAATTGGTTGATTTTTTTTTCTTCTTTTTTTCTCAAAGGGGATAATTGCTCATTGATAATACTGTGAATTAGAATGTTTATAGTGAAGTATTCCAGGGGTGCCAAACTCAGTCCTGGGGCCTCCCCGTATATGCTGGTTTACTTTTCAACCAAAACGACCGTTTTCCATGTGTAAAGGGCTCTTTATTGTTCAAAACGTGAACAGTGAATGCAAAAAATCGGAAGTGAGCATTAAGGCCTGTAATGTGAACCCTAAAACTACCCCATTTGTGGAAAAGGAAGCAATAATGACAAGAAGAAAATGGCTATGCGCCAAACCTTCACTCTGATAAAATCACTTTAAGGCAGGGGACTGCAACCCTGGTCCTGGAGAGCCACGGGCTTCGCTGGTTTTCATTGTTACTCTGCACTTAATCCATTAGAGCTAACTCACTTCATCTGGTTACCTGGGTCTGGATTGGGTGCTGACAACAAAAACCAGCAGAGCGTGCAGCTCTCCAGGACCAGGGTGGCAGACCCCTGCTTTAAGCACAAAACTATGGAAGCATTTCACCAAATCATGTTAATAAGCTTCATCGATCACAAGACTGTCTGAAATAAAAACCAGAGTACATGGGGACTGGGGAGGTCCCAAATCTAAGTTTGAGAAAATGCTTTATATCCCTATACGAATGCTCTTTATAAATGCTTTCTTTTCATCTACCAATAGGGGGCGCCATTACTTTAATATTTAATGAATGTGATAAAGTAGGGCAAACTGATTGGGGGGGGGGGATGCTTACAGATCGCTGCCTGTTCATCTTCAGGATGAATAAAACATTTTTTTGCCATTTCAAAGTGATTACATTAACCTAAATTACACTTCTCAGATCAATTTGAAACTGAGGGATTACTACACACCATAAATTAATTAGCACACAATAATGACACCTCAGATCAGAAGCTAATGAGTGTGAATGCAATAACAACACATAACGACAGCTAATGATGTCTGCAATGAAAGCTGTGTGGCCTCCACAGCCCACTTCCATCATCACATTATCGGTGCCTTGTACTTCCTCAGGATACTTCACACATTTCCCAGAATGCCTAGGGGAGATACGGCTGAGGACCAGCAGCAATGACAACTGTGCCATTATTAGGACACCCTGCTGCTGCAACATCGGAAGGACTCATTTATTAATACGGCAAGAGCCACATTTGTGGGAATGTGTGAAAAAAAAATGAAGAAAAAAACAGGATCCATTGGCTTTTTGTTTTTTTGAGACGCCAACTTCAAACCCCTGGATAAGTAAATAGGGATGTACGGTTAAACCCCCCCCCCCCCCCCCCAAAAAACCACTTGCATATCTGGTATAAAATCTGCAAGCCATGGCCCCATTTCCAACATCACACAAATGGAACAGTAGAACACGACAGTTTAAGTGTCAAGGTCCTTACAGATGTGAAACACTAACTGATCATTTCATGGTATCATAGTCAATAATACAGTATTTTAATTCAAAACGCTTTTTACGTAAGAGCTGTATAAAGCAACACCCTAGTTCATAAGGCCTCACCTCTTCAATGAATGAGTTGATTTCGGGTGCTGCCTTGTTGGCTTTTTTCTTCAGATGTTTCTTTGCTTTGTTCACGTCCTTCTCGACCTTCTTCCAGTCGACCTGCACGTACCCACTGTGATTTGCAATCTGCAAAATAAAAACAGCAGGAAAACGTGAATGCAAACTGTAAATGGAATTCAAAAGCGATAAGCGTCAAAACATAACCGTTTCATTTCATCTGGCGGAACATTTCACAGTTCACAAAGCACCGTGACTTCACAGAGCCTTCGGTTATTCGAAGTCTAGACAAAGAAAGTGTTCCGGACAGTTGGAAAAGATGTTCCTGTGTTTGTCTTCTATACTCAATTTATCAATATCAATTTATCTGGTTAACATGGTACTAAATGGTTTGACGTATATATTTTGTAATGCATACATATATACATAAAATTGCACATTTGGTGTTAAATATCGCCTTTAACAAAATTGCATGTTACCTTGCCCTGAGTACTTTTCTAGTACTTCATTTCGTAATATGGACTTGACCAATTAATTACAAATGCATACTGTCTAATTGAAAATTCAATAAATATATTGAAAAAGCAGAAGTAGAAGAAGATGACTTCGACTGTAAGAGCCAGCAATGGGAGGACGAAGAAGGAACTTAAATAAGGCATAGCTGGTTTCTAACTGCGGGAAAGATGCAATGCGATCTGCAATCTGGATAGGAGAGGGCCATCTGGGAGCAGCAGTCAGTTCCACAAGGAGAACGGTCAGCCTGCTTTAAGTATCGCAATTATATCAATCAGCTAAACTGAAAAATATGCAAATAACTAACATGCATTAGGAATCACACTTACGAAAGAGAATTTAGTAAAAAAAAAGCAAAGATGCAGCTAGCTGCCTACCTGAGCGACAATATGTGCTCTGTCGTGAAGGAGGAAGAGTACATTCAAATCCCTGCAAGAGTTCTAGACTGTAGGCCAAGTTCTGAACAAGCTCCCAAATAAGACCGCGACTAAAAACAAGCGCATCCTACTGTTCCTAAAGGTCAGCTTGAAATGCAGCCATCTCTACTCAGGCGTAACAAAATGAGCACAAGCAGGCCTATTAGGTTTACTGAGCATTAGTCAAGCTTTAAAACGTAGAATGTTACGATTAAGAGCATTTTTATTATTTTAAATGTTAAGCAGTAACATATGAACGCCCTCGGTTTTAACAAACATTAGCAAGTTCCCAGAACACAGAGGAGGAAAAACAAAATCAGTGATTCTATGAATGATCTAGAGCAAACAAATTGGTGGTGGTGGGGGGGTTATCCTTGTAGTTCCTGGTAATACATTGCCATTTCCTGAAGTGACGTGGCCTTAGCTTGTACAGTACGATGTATGAAATTACACAGCCTTACTTGCAACAAGAGGAATCCTCCACCAACCGCTGTGGCTGCGATCTTTCCCACCCTCTGAAAAAGATATCCTGCACACCTTTCAGGAGAAAGGAAAGCTGTTAAAGTGCAGTGCTGATTCTCAGCTTTTTAAAGGGCATTTCTATACATTTTGGTTTCACCATGTAGAAATGACAGCACTTTTTATACACAGACCCCCCCCATTTCAACAGTACCATACGTTTGGGACATTAATGTTATGTAAATGAAAGTAGTCATGTTCAGTACTTTGTCACACTGCCTTTGTATGCAATGACTGCTTGAGGTTGTTCAATGAGTTTGGAGGCTTTTGCTCGAACTTGAGCAGATAATTCTGTACACATCTGAATTAATTCTGCTGTTGCTGTTAGCAGTTGCATCATCAATGAAGACAAGTGAGCCAGTACCTGTGGCAGCCACACATTCCCAAACCATAACAATGCCACCACCACCACGCTTCACAGATGGAGGGGGTGCTTTGGATCTTGGGCAGCTCCTTCTGGCCCCCACACTTTGCTCATGCCATCACTCTGTTCTGTTCGTGAAGCCTTCTGCAGACAGTAGTCATCTACACATCCACGCATGCCTCCTGAAGAGTCTTTCTGATCTATCGAAAAGGTATTTGGGGTTTTTTCTTCATTATGGCGAGAATTCTTCAGTCACCGACTGTAGAGGTCCTCCTTGGCCTACCAGGCCCTATGTGATTACTGAGCTCACCACCAATACCCTTTAATAAAAGCTGAGAATCTGCACTATATCCACATGAGAACTGTTTGATTACAAATTTTAAATTGTGGAGTACAAATGCCAAATCAAGAAAAAATATGTCTTTGTCCATAACATTATGGAGCTCACTGTATACTGAATTGTGGAAAAGATAACACCCATCAGAAATCAGAGCTGAAAGAAAGGTTTGGTTGTGCTAAATTTCCACTGATTGAAAGGGCACTGCAAGACTTGGGGAATGCTGAGACACAGCTATCGCGCTAACAGCACTCTTGCCCTCCCTGAACAGCATCACAGCCAATTACGTGCTGGTTTTGCAGAACAGCAAGCTGCAGACAGAACTGGACTGGTATAACTCTGGTTCAATATCAGACCTTGGGTCATATGCACACACAAGAATAGTGCCTTAATTGGGCGAGTCTCCCAGAAGCTCCTTGGTCTCTTTCCATTTTAGCGGCTTACCAACACCATGCATTGAGACTTTAATAATGGCAAGCGTCCCACTTCACACTTGGTGCTATAAATGACTGCCGTTCATAGGGCTGTACGGCGAGCCATTACATTGTGACTGAAGAACAGTGCTCACGGTCACACCCCCACTATCCCTCTGTGCCTCAAGATCACCTGTGCAAACGTTACATACCAGCCGCTCACTCCCCCCATCATGATCTGAGTGGCCACAGAGTACTTCTCTGCGATTGGTCCAGAATTGTTCCCGAAAACACGGCTCCACCATTGATGCCGCCTGGCATAGTCAGTAAGGTCCAACACTTCATACGAGTCATCTTCACTCTCTGGATCTTAATGAAGAGATTGGCATCAGTTTATAAATTTGATCAGAAAAGACCTCCAAATGTATTATTTATTTTAAATGTCTTTCCAGAATACTTTAAACAGGTATTGAAAAGATCAATCGTCTGGAATAAATGGAATGACACAATACGAATCTCCATATTCTCTATGAGTTTAAAGAACCTGGTGTTGCATAAAACCTACCCACGCAGTCCGTTTTAACGGTAGGGAGCACAAATAAATATCGTTAGCAAGGGTAATACGCTGTGTTATTGTGCGAACCAATATAGCTCTGGATTACGTTAGTAACTCACAGCAGGACCTACAGCTTCATCAAATTTAGAAATAAACTGAAAAAGATCAATCAGCCCTGCACCTAGTAGCTAATAAACGAACACTACAATGGAACACATTTTTAGAAAAACGTCTTGAATAAAAACGTTCACGTGCTACAAATATGGTTTCCCAGCGACGTTAGCAAAAGTGCTGGTTTGTCACTTTAAAAAAATTATTCATACTAGCTAAATTAAACAATGCCCATATGCAAACTACGCGCTTTCAGTGAGCTTGGCAGTGATTGACAGAACCATTAATTTTAACTTCTAACAAGCAGCACAATTACGCAAAATGTGGGCATGGTAAGTAATATTAGTATACAGCTGCATATAGAAAGCAACAGTACATGGTCCTAGCTAATGCATTCCGATCAGTTTCCTTGGCTAATATTATAGATTATTGATGTAGCTAGCTAGTTGGCTATTCTGTGAACTAGCTATTTGGCAGCATACCACCAACAACCTGTAGACTAACGATTAATGTATCTAAACAAATGATTGTGATGTGTTAATGTTGTTCCTTGTTGTAGAGCTAGTAATAGCAAGCTATAGACCAGCATATTTTATTTGAATGTTAAATGAACTAGCAAGCTAGCTAAAGTCAGGTAGCTACAAAGACATGCTAGGTAGTAGCTAGCTAGCATTTGCTACAAAAAATACATTCACAAAATGGAATTTCAGTAGCACGTAGTCTGGTAGTACATTACAGTTTTAAGACTAAGAAACTTAATGGAATACTGCAATTATGTCATTTTGTTTGAGGCATGTAACACTACGATACCTACACACAGCTAGTTAGCTATATACACCTCACTAACCTTCTCTGCGACCGGCCATTTTGCAGTATGTTGACAATGTAGCCGTTCCTGATAACGCCCACTAAGTTCTACTACGTCACCATTTAAAAAGACAAGTAGTTCCCAGCCCAGTGCTTGGTCGTACCACTAATAAACTCAATAGTACGCCCAGTAGTTGAAATGTCGACTAAACGTTACATATAAAAAATAAGGCCCACTGCACGGTGATGACAAACAATATATTTTTTGTAATCATCACGTCCATAATTAAAGTAACAAATAACAAGCAAGAGACCTTTTAGATAAAAATTTAGCTACACAGCAAAACCACACGTTTCGTTAAACCTTGCAGAAGTCTACGTTCATTTGACATAGTAAATGTAGAAAGCCAACAACTGGTAAAAGTAACATTTAAAGCTGTTTTTACCATTTTCATGTTAAACCAACATCTACAACAGCCTCCATCACATTGCACAGGGTCAGTTACCATTTTCAAGCACTTTCTTTAAATTGTGAGTGAATACAAATTCAATACTTGTGCAAATCATTTATAAATGTTCCTGAATGGAACCAAATTAAGTTTGCGGATTCCTTCCAGAATTCATGCTACAATCCTTACAATATTACAATAGCTTAAGCTATGTTTAGCCTACTTAAAACCACTTTCAGCAGGTCAGCATGCCCTGATCAGAGGCAATGTGCCAGTTTACTTCGAGTAAACATTGTCAGCTTAACTTAATGGAGACTTGCATAAGCAGTCGCACGTAAAGGTTACATTTTTTTGTTATCTCTCATTTCCAACAACTATTTATATTATTTTAAGAATATGAACTCATTGTCTCATTTGCATTGTTTAGTTTTTATTTCCATCATCTTTTTTTATGAATACAGCAGTCTCACTTTACAGTTCACACAAATACAGATGGCAATTTAACTAAAATGCAATTATCAATTAAAGAATATTTAAATATATAAATATTCTAATCTCAGTACATCAACACCACAATTGTACCTGAATCTGACTCATTTTAAGAGATGACCAACAATGCTCCAGCAATGAAAGCAAATCTAAAGTAAAACAAAAGTAAAATAGTCATGTTGTAAAATGAGAACATTCATTTGGCTGGCTCCAAATAAAGCAATCCGCTAACTCAGAAACGGTTCTGTTACTATTTTAGGAAAAGGCCCTAAGTTTGAGCATAAAGAATGGTGGAGAACCCTATACTGAGCAAAGAAAACATGGTATGTAGTCCATTTTAACTGGGAATGTACACCTTGGATGAACTAAAAATAACCAGTGTAAGGATTTTGCATTTCTGAAGGACATGGAAAAGCTTATATAAAATTGAGGGGCATTTTTCTGGACCAAGGAGCCCTGTGTGCAAGAACACCAAAAAAAATGTTTATATAGAAGTAGTGTCTTTCTGTATACCCAGACTGACTTCTGACAAATATACAGTATAGCACTAGATGGGTGGCACTATACATTTGTGGCATCCTGCAACACCATGATAGAGAAACATAAAAACCATCATGCTTGAAAGTTATCTTCCGTAATGTTCATAATTCTTTTAAAATAATGATGTTCATTCACAATGGCAAACTTGGTTCCGCAATATTAATTTTATATCGCTTCACTGACATTGCCGTCCGAGAGAAAAGGCCAGAGAGAATGGTGTGATCATTTTCCCTCATCTTCCTTCCCTCATATTTCACAGGTTAATTTCCACAAGTAATGACAGAAAGCCATTAATCTCTCCCATGGACACCCAGGACAGATTTACTGTTCAGTTGGTCTGTACCAATTTAGGCAGTGGAGCCCCTTTAAAACAAGCAGGCTTTGAATGATTACAAGCAAAATAAAACATTTTCAGCGCTTCCCAAGCACTGTGCGACAATCTTCAGATTAAGTCCATTTTAGAATGGTTATTTCAATTACATTTTCGCAAACTGTACATTTTCGTGTGCAGTGCAGTAAGGACTGTATGAGAATAGTCACGGTTACCAACATCATCAACAGAAACACAACCAAAAGCAAGCAAAAATCTAAAGACTAAAAGATGCAACTTAAACCCGTTTTTAACCTTTCTTGGATCTGTGCTGTGCCCAACATCAAGGCAACCAACCAAATTAGAAAATCGCATAATTGCAACTGTTCTGATGAAAATGCAAGATCAAGACACAGTCGCGACGTGTTACTTGTGTACTGGCCTTTGTAACAACAAATATCGTACCACAATCAATTATTACCGTACCTAGCTTCCACAAACACGCCAGTAAAAGACGCAGCCTTTGCAAATTGCTCGTATATATCAGGCCAAACAACCAAACATGCTGCTTCTTACTTTGAGTATGCTAACAGTACTTACAAACGACAGCTGCTGTATCCAATAGGACATCTGAACACCGACTAACGTCACGTTATTATAGAAGGGCAAACCAATCATAACAGCGAGCACGGGTGCGTAAAGTTGAGTGTTTTTCATCCTTCTCGAGAAAGTTTATATGAGAAACGAGGCTCCAGAGAAAGGACCCCCAAGATAAGGACAGTCACGTGCCGATATACAACCGATACCATTGGTGGGAAAAGGAGGAGAGGGCGTTCCGACGGCGGCGGCGTGGGTTCGCCTGTGTGACACAATTACAACAACTTTGAGCTGGTGGCTAGGGGGAAGTTTGTGATATTACCAAATAACGCCCTGTTTAACAACCCTACATCATCAGCACTCCATGCACCACACGGTATTGGCGGCATAAAATATTTTGAATAAAAATGTAAAAAGAAGATCGCAGAAGTTTCTTCTTACGGAATTACACTTCTTTTACATTTTAATCCTGGAAAAAAGTTGCTTTTCCCCGTTCTATTTTTCGTTCGGGTTTTTAATTTGGTGGAGTTTCTGGTTTGCTAACCCGTTGCGTTTCCATGAAATCGTGCGGAGTGTCGCTCGCCGCTGCTGCCTGCGTTGCTGTTCGAAGTCTCGGCGCTGCTGGTGATGAGGAAAAGAAAATGGCGGCGGGAAAAGCGAGTGAAACCGAAGAGGACTTTCCGAGGCTGACAGCGCAGGAGAGGGACAGCTTGGTCGAAATTGACAGGTTAGATACCCGACCTGGCACGGACTTGTTGTGTTTTCTGATGTCTTTGTACACATTTTCCTGTTTCCAAAACACATAGAAATTCAAAGTGGAGCACTTAAAGTAACACGGAGCCGCCTGTGTTGTTCTCTGCCTTGCAGCCGACTGTTTGGATTTCAGAGGCTTCATGAAGATGGCGCCAGAACGAAGGCCTTGCTGTTAAAGGTAACTAGCCAGTTAGCTAGCTAGCTGTGTCAATAATGGGACCCTTGCCGGTTCTTCTCAAAAAGCTGTTCTCGTGTATTTAGCACCCGGATTATGGATAGATAATTATGTTTGTTTGGAAACTTGTTTACTCACTTAGTGCACAAGACAGTGGATAATTAAGACAGATTTCTTAATGTGCGCATAGACAGCTAGCTAGCGTTAGCCAGTGAACCTGCGTTTACGCACCATTCTCAGTTCCTAATCCAGCACCACGTAGCCAGCGAGCTAACACATTGTGATTCATAGAGCTAAGGCTCAGTCGAGGCACAAAACTAATTAAAGTTCACTTTTTAGCCGTGGTGACATGTTTTTAGTATTTGAATGGATATGCATGATATGAAATATAGCGATAAGATAAATAACAATTCTATACCGTTAATTTGCACTCGCTCTGCAGTGCCAGCTGTGGCTGAGTAACGTTAGCTAGCAGGCAGACTTGCAAGAGTAGACTAGGTAGCTTTCAAGCTAAATGGTTAGTTGTGATTTTGACAGTTCGGCAAATTGCAATGAATCTAATCGTCTGCTGCTAACTAGCTTTTGGACAAATGTCTCTCGTATGAGCGATCACTGAGTTGTGAGAAGGAGCAAGAATTGCTATTCAAATAGCCTATAAGGAGTTGAACTGGGCATTGGAGGTTGAAGTTTGATTTGTGCGGCATGCTTGGTCGTGGATTGAAACCATGTTTACTTTTGCCATCGTTGCAAGCTGGGTAGTTGGCTACCCATCTGCGTTTTGCTGCTTACATGTTATTTTCTAAGTTTCACGCTCATGCAGTTTGGACCCAAAGCTTCTTTCGACTGTAATGTCAGTTAGCTGGGTAATTGCTAACTAACTTAGTCCTTACTATGCAGAATAGCTAAATTGCACATGATTCTTTATATGCTGAGCTATTCTATGCTGATAGGATTATCCGCATGACGCTGTTTTGAGTGGCTTTGAAATTCAGTTTTTGCTCGTGGTTTTAAACATGGCTAGCAATGTAGCTAACGTTAGTAATGGCTGCTTGGATCGGCCCAAGATGGCGGGACAGGGAGGAGAAAAGTGAGAAACATCGGTGGGTAATATAGGAGACCCACGTAGCTAATGTAACTCGTTATGGCGAATAAACCGAAATACAATGTCGGTTTAAATACATTTCGTACTATTGTGTTATGTTCATTATACATGCCAAGGGTCAGCCGTTTGTAGATTTGGCACAGGGGTTTTGGCATGCGTTCCACCCTCCGTTTCTGCATCACATCATCATCAACCTGTAGAACATTGGACACTGAACAAAGGCCACAAAAAGATCGTAGCTAGTTTTGTTTGTATTGTGTTGAGTAGTGCATACGGTATTTTAGCCGCACAGTACTCTGCGTCTCACTTCCAAGGTGCTGGAGATTTTCGAGGATTTAGCACGGCCTCTTATGTGTCCCCAAAATCACTGGATGAGGCTGGCTTGGTAGGCTAGCTGGTTAACCGTAGCTCGCTAGCGCTGTATTAAACAAAGCACTCACATGTCACCGAGGCTTCGTTTATTACACTCGGTTTTAGGATCAAGTTTTTTGACTGTTACGAAATGTTCTCATTGCCAGGTTCCTCTGATGTGTGCAGCGGTGTGCATTCCGATTTGTATGTGGAAGCCACTGCCGGGTAAACCGCGCGCATGGCTCAGTTAAGGTCCTGCAACAGCGAAACGTTTTCCGTTTAATCTGCAATGATCTTTTTGGGGTTTGGGGGAGGGGATACGCACAAACAAAGGGTTTACATAAACATTGGCGTTAATAGGATAATGCAATATCAGTACGCCTAGCAAACGGACAATCTGCTTGTTGGCATACCCAAGTTGGGAATTATTTTTAGTTTGAAGTTCAGCAATTGGAATTGATCGTCAGTCGAATCCGTGGATTTACATTTGTTGTCCATGAGCCATATTTGTTTTCTGAGGACACAAAAAGTGTGCAAACATGCAAGGTTACGAAGAACAATGTACCGATTATGAATCAGGCAAAACTTCGTGTCACTGAGTTCATTCTCTGCCGCTTTGCCTGTATCAAATGCACTGTCATAATCTGAAAGGACGAGGCCCTTAGTTAGCCCTAAAAGAAAAACATGCTCTTCCCGAGTAATACATTTGACGACACCCTCAAGCCAATGTGTTTATATTGTTGCTTTCATAGGACTTATCAGTGTCTTAAGATTGTCTGTTAGAGCTACTATTTAGCCTTTGAGTTGTCTAAAGCCATACCTAGCATGGTGTTATAATTGAGGCTGGGGTAACAAAAGCAATATGCTTAAACCTGTCTGGGTTTAGACAGGAGACTAATCCAACGAGCTCTCTTTGAATCGTGTGCCCGTATTAATGCAATTATGTATTTTTTAGCAGGGCATTTTTGTAGCTAGTGGTCTGTGTGATTTCTCATTTTGCAATATGATAGATAAGCTCATGTTATATTTCCTGTTAGTTTGAGATGATACTTGTCATTCTTTTGTGCACATGAGCGCCATGTCATCAGTTAGACAGGAAGGTCTATTGAACTGAAATCCAGTTGATGGATGTCTTATCACAGGCATTTTTATGTCTGGAGGCTGCTGACTGTAGTCACTGTTGGTACAAGAGCAAAGGTGTAATCTGGGTGAGTTTCTGCAGTTGAAGAATCATTCACAGACTTACGGAATTCACCTTTGAAAACACAATTAAAATTTTCAAAGTGAATGAAATGGAATTTCACTGTGGCGTGCCAACTGCCATGGTAACTGGCACTGTTGAAATGCTGGAAATTGGGCCGGGGGGTGGGGGCATGCATGCCACGGTATGCAGGAAGCACGAATTGAAATAACTCGCAATACAATGCTTTATGGCCTTTGTATCTGGCTTATTCTGATGGGTCACTGAGGAGATACAGGATGTAATGCACATGCAGCTCTCTCCTGTTCCGAATGGTCGAATGTGAGACCATGGTTAAAAAACAGCTGGTAAATCACTGCATATCGTACTTCTGCCTCCTAAAAAAAATCCTTTAAAGTCTGTACCCAGGTCAGGATGATAGCAGCCCTCAGGAAGTGCTGTTGAATTGTGGCTAGTTAAGT
This sequence comes from Anguilla rostrata, assembly GCF_018555375.3. Classification (NCBI taxonomy): domain Eukaryota; kingdom Metazoa; phylum Chordata; class Actinopteri; order Anguilliformes; family Anguillidae; genus Anguilla; species Anguilla rostrata. The sequence continues at coordinate 29,313,708 of NC_057947.1, read as the reverse complement.
GTTGCCTTGTGGCGATAGTGTTTTAGACTGTAGTTGTGCCCTTGCCATTAACCGCACATGTGTGATTTTCTGAGTCCTTGTCATGCCTCGTGAACACCAGCCGTAGTGCTCTTGTTGGAATCCCATCTCTTTTCCATTTGAATTAGCCTGACTCTGTAAAAAGAAAAATGCATGCTTAGTACTGGGCTATGTGGATTTATGAATGCTGCTGTGGACTGCGCTTTATTTTATGATCATAGTATTGATTTAGGGACCCCCCCCCCCTATCCCCCCCACCCCGTGTGAACATTTAGAACAATAACATGCTCATGAACACACTTGTAGCCGGATGCTTTAGTCTGTATTAGGCTTACCTGTCAGTTGGAATGAGGAACAGCAATTACAGAAGGATGCTGAGATTGTAGAACACATTTATGCATCTGCAAAATGGGTGCCGTATGTAGAATATCATTAATCTGGTAGGTACATTCTGATGTATTGTTAAGACCAGGTACATTTTTTGCACAGTATTTTAGTGATACGATGCATGTTGCCCAGGTCTGAGCTCTAAAATGCTGCTAGATTTTATGTTCACTTGTGTTCATTAAAAGCATAATTGAACTGCTTTGTTCTGCTAATTTTATTAGTTATCATTTGAACACTGAACTATCTGTTCGTACCTGCCCATAGTGCACCCGAAAGTGTTCATCATTACTGATGGAAGCACTGGCATCTCTCATCATTCAGAATTTACAAAAGAGAGTTGACAGGTTAGTTTTTTCTCCCAGAAAACATGTAAAATGTTGACACTGGGACAAAAACCTAACAGAGGTAGGTAACGGTCGCAACAGCTGGATGAATTAATAATAAACGTGAGTGCATAAATTAAGGATTGAACGACATAATGGTGTTTTATTTAAATTTGTAGCAAAAAACTGTTACGTTGTAACTCTTTCCTTTTACATAGTTGATTACATTGATGTCAAGCAGTACATTATGTAGATTATTCCGTTAAAGGCTGTTTAATTATATCTTTGTCTCAATAGCACCTACTTTGGAATATGGCATATAAACATAAAAAAAGAAACTAAAGTGAAATACAGATGACGGTTACGTTCGGTTAAATACATTTACTTAAATCGTAGCATTAATGGGAAGATTAGCCAATTGGCAATCTGGGAGCTGAATTTATTGGTTAGCAGATCAGTAAGTACTAGTTAGGCCTAACTTATTTATTTTTGCAAATTTAGGCTTTAGTCAAACAAAAGGCTCATGTTTTTCAGAGTTTTTCAGTTTAGACAGAATGAAAACCAACAAACGCACCAAAGCCACACAACTGAGTTTTGGGAAGCCCTGATCTAATCCACTCCTGAGTAAATCTAATCATTTCTTTCCAGTATCCGAGGAGCAAATTTCTTATGTTTGGTTTCATTGATTTCATTTTAGAATTGGTTTTATTTCACCGTTTTAAAGTTTGCAGTATGCAGTTTTGTATTTGCTCATTTAATTGGTTTCTCAAAAGTTAAACTTATGTCTGGCTACACTGGATTTTAGCAGATTGACTTAGTCATGTTGCTATGGAGAGGGAACACACTGAGGGTGCTCAGTCCTGAGTTGCTGTCATGTGGTGAAACATGCTCATTGGAGGCCGTCAAGAAATCCGGGTGACTGCTTTGTGGAATACAGAAAGGATGCCCAGTGAAACTGTTGAAATAAGCTTTTTATTTTGTATTGCCAAAGAGGGCCCTTAAGAGCCCACTCTTATCGGTTTAGCTTTTCGAGTGGCCGTAATATCTGTTCCGCTTTTGTACAGGGCGCTCTGCCAGTGCTAGTGACCATGACAGTACCAAAATTGTCTTTCGTACAAAAAAAAAGTGCTGTAAATGAATTTTTATCCCTCCTGCTTCAGAACTGAGAAAGCTGAATGCTGAGCCTGGATATCGGCCACTGTTTTTGGCCAATCAAGTGAAGTTGGCTTTAAAAAAAAACAAAAAAAAAAACTTTTGTTTTGTTCTTCTTTGATTGAATTAGTTCTACTGTGGTTATATAATGTTTGCTCTAATACTGGAACTAATATTGCCAATAGGGCAGATTGGAATATAGGAACAGGGACACTAGCATCGCCTGTAGGGCAGATAGGAACTTGGTGCCACTAGTGTTGGGCTCAAGACCTGCAAGCCAAAGGGAGAGAAAGGTTAGTTTGAATATAGCAAGGGGGGTGGTACCCATTGGATTTGAATTGAATGCAAGTGTCCTCTGGAAGCCAGTGAGGGGTGCTGCTTCTAGTTTGTTAAAACACTGTTCTGAATTCTAGAACAAATGGACACTGCAGCCCATCTGTATATCTGCTATGCTACAAAAATGACATTTCGGGACAACTAATCAGAAAGCCCGTGCAGGCGTTTGCAAAACCTTGCAGAAATTTTTTTACAAGAGCAGAACCGACTCCTGCAACCATGATTTCCGCTGTTTTTTAATGTAGTATAGCCTGTCAGCTTGAAGCTATGAAATGATGACTATAACTTATTTAGACTAGCTTGCAAAATTTTGTCATATCAAATATTCTAAATTGTTTACTACGTGAAATCGTTCGCGTAGTTATTTTTCTGGCAGTAAACAAATTGACTCTAGCTTTCCTAATGTGCATAGTTAATTTGGGAATACCCAGCTAGGGCTTAGTTCGCACTCTAGCTAGTGCTAGTCATCTGTTGTCTGCCTCAACTCACTAAAGTAAGTAGAGTCTCCGTAGTGGGTAGTTTGGGTTGGTTAATGTTATGTAACCAATTTACCTAGGCAGTGCAAGCTCGCTGCAATACAGTATGTACTTGGTTTGCTGCTAATTTATTGAATCGGCTAGTCTTGCTAACATTAGTTCTACATTAAAAAGCATATTCTTGATTTCTACATCTACGTGAACTCGACTTATGCTAACATATTTTGCTGTCATTCCCAATGTGTAAATCTGAGGCAACGTCCATCTTCATACCATGGTGTGCATCTATCATGAGAATCATCCTTTACATATTATACCCTGTGTAGTTAAAGGGGCAGTTCACCTAAAAATGAAATTAAGGTTTGTATCCACTAACTTGCCCATCCGGGTATTCTTCCTGAAATGTTGTGCGTTTCGCCGCACCCTGATTAAACAGACCTTGCGGGTCCATCTTCGTGTGGCCTCAACGCGCCCAAAATTTGGGTGACCTTGTGGGTTGCAGTGCATATTACGTTTTAGCATCAATTTTTGGGTGGACTGCCCCTTTAGCTTGCGTTAACTGTGGCTCTAGACTGTTTGCGGGTCTGGATGATTGCGTAACTATGGCTCTGGACAGAAGTTTCTCGCAATGTAGAGTAAGTAGGGAACCAGTTAAAATGCAAACTTGCCTCTGTGCGAATCACTTGTAGCTTTTCAGGCGGGAAAAATGATACGCATTGTGCTGCACTGTGCAAGGAAAGGATCGGTAAGAACGCTGCACCGCTCTTGCTTTCTTTGTAAGGAACCTTTTTTTTAATCATCAGTTGCGTAATCAGTTTGAGGCTGTCACTCGTCGTTCCTAATTGGCTGTTTTTCCCCCCCTTGTGAGGATTGAGGAAAAATGGAAGGGAAATTCTCATTTATTGTTGTGGCAGCTTGTTGAGTAGCAGCCAAGAGAGAACCAGTCAGCGGGATTTCGTAACATCCGAGGAGCGTTGAAGAAACATTTCTCATGTACTTGCCTTTCCTATTTTTTTTTTTTGATCCAGTTTTTTCGCCTCTACTCAGGTTTTCTTTCGTTTGGCAAATCGCATTCATCACGTTGTGGTTGAGGTTGCCTTTGGATGCCTTCCAGAAGGTTCTTTTCAAGGACAAGTAAGAGCATCTGAAGCATTGAGTCTGTTGCTGTAAATATTTAGATTTGAGGCTGGTAGTGCACCTCCTGAAAATATAATAAATGGGCGTGCAATAAAATTTAAGTGTGTATTCCTACTGGGAGCAGGATATGTATTATATGTTACCCCAAATATTGACTTTATCGCAGCTAATGTGCCATGGAGCATTTGTAAATAATTCACTCTCAAACAACCATGCCTGTGGAGCTTGGCTAGACAGCCAGACGGGGTTTTTCTTGTCGATGCACCCAATTTGAACTTTAATCACTTTACACCGAGCAGACCTGGGCCTTTCACAGTGTCTACACGGATCGCTCGGTGAGCTGGGAAAAAGCAGAGCCTTCTTTCAGATATCTCAGGGCTAGACCCTTCTGGCGAAAGTGGGTCACTGTAACGACGCGGCCTGCTGAAGATGTGCTTCACTGCGTCAGAATGCGAGGCGAGGCTGCTGCTCTTGCGTGTGGTATGGCAGCGATTCAGCAGCAGCACTACTCCTACGGCATTTAGCCTGGGTTTCTGTCAAATCTGGCGTTGGCTTTGGTTTCAGAAGGTGGCATGAAATACCGGCAACAACCTATCTCTATCTAGATTTTTTTTTTGCAGAACGAGAGGCTTGTCGGTCAAGCTGACTTCTGTGAATTCTCTCATGTCCGGTGCATGTTATGCTCAGATTTTAGAGGGAGACTTGGGCTATGTTGATTGTTGATTTTGGCACTCTCGAATCTTCAGGCCATGAAACTTCGGCTGGCGTGGGGAGTAGCTGCTGCAGGGACGGAGCCTGTGTGAATGTGGTTATCGCTTCGTATCGCATCATCGTGTTATGCAACTCGGGGGCCCTTTGATGTCCTCCAAAAGCTATTTGAAGTAGAAAAAACAATCCATTTTATTTCCAATCGCACGTACTGATTGCATTGTAATCTGGCAACAATAAAAGCACCTAATGAAGAGCTGCTGTACTGGCTGTTTATCGAGCCTTGGGAATTCACAAGGCAGTATGTAGGCTGTACGTTTATGTGCTTTCCTCTTCAACCAAAAATATACATGCATTGAGATAAGCCTGCAAAAATGAGCAGCTTCTATTTTTATCAGGTTTTATGGTTAAATAGACAGGCGCTTTGTTGTGTGGTAATGGGTGATGGCTCACTTCGTACAGTACTCATTAAATCTGGTCATTAGCGTGCTTCAAAGATATCAGCAGAGCTGTTTATTCACCCCAGGCAGCAATTGATTAATGCATTCGTATACGGTTTATTATTTTTAGACGGAAATATTTAATGTACTGCGGTGCACCGAGATTTGCATTGGTGTTATTTTTGGAAAATTGTTTTTCTTATCTACTATTTAAGCATTGCTTTCGTCTGTGAATTTAGTCATTGTAGCGTGTAGAAATAGGAGAAGCGTAGATGTGTTCATTTTACCTCGTCTGTTTTTTCTTCTTTAAATCATGCTTGTGGACCTCCAAGACTTTTCTCCCGTGGAGTAAAAAGATGCATCTGTCTAAATTAGGGCCTTATTTCTAGGTATACCGGCATGAATTCATGCAACGGTATGTGCTTTTTGCCCCATCTCTTTGTTGATGGTGTTTTATTGTTTTTCATCCAATGAATATTAAAAATTGGACATTGCACCGACGTACACTTGAAGTGAATCGTCCATTTTTGAACGATACTCGCAGAATTTCGTTAACAAACGTGACATGACTTAGCAAACAGCACGTGCTGAGAAGTTTGTTGAAACACACGATTGCGTCGGAGCAAGGTCACAACAGCAGTGAGCCCTCTCGTGCTTGTGTTTCCATCACTTCACTTAGCAGAGATAACGCTGCTTCTGTCTGAAGCCATTCCTACAGGTTGTGCGGTTAGCATGGAGCCCATCGATATTGTCTAATATTTTTGTCCTGGATGCACAGGGAGGATATTGGTATCAATCTCATTGTCTAAGTGGTAAGATATCCAAAAAGCAAATTTACGACAAACCTTTGATGCGGTTCATTTGCAAGTCGTAGTTGTCTTTGTGATATATATATATATATATATATATATATATATATATATATATATGTGTGTATATATATATATGTGTGTGTGTGTGTATATATATATATATATGTATATATTTTTGTTTTTTCCAATTAGACGCATATAGTTTCCATCTGATATTCTGCAGAAAAAAAGAGCTGTGGTTGTGTGACCTGAATTGAAAGCGGTCTACACTCAGCATGTTATTTAAGTACTATCTGGTATTTGAACTTTCAAATGAACCACAAGGCTGAGAGACTTTTTTTGAGCTTAATGGGATGTAGCCTAATTTTAGCTTTCACTTTTGAGCATGCTACCTGCGGCTACATGGACTCCCACTGTTTTCAGACATAAATGCTAGCTGTTGATTGATGTGTTTTCAAGTAGGTGGTAAATGTGCTTAACTCTTCTTCGGATGTGTAGTACATTGTATTGAAAGGCAACTAAATGGTAATGATATTGCATTTGGGAGAACTCCCTTAAGGATAGATTAGTACAGCCACCGTTTGCAGTCACACACATGAAGATGGTTTATTTTTGGGAGGAGTTAATAAGAAGATTAGGTTGCAAATGTGTAAATGGGCTGAGGCCTTGAGTTGAATCAAAATCAGTCAAGGGTTCGAGTTCCATAACTTTGTATTTATATAATATTTCAGCCCCATTTCAGAAGTTTGCATGAACAAGTGAATGTGACCTGGCAGATGGAAAAAGAGGAAAAAATATATTTTTCTACCCCCTGCTGTTCTAGGAGCAGCCATTCTCATGAACCTTGCTTCAATTTCTCCCTCAGAGTACATTCATTTCTGTTCTTTTGAATTGTGTACATCTTTCGCTTAGCGGTGCCAAAGTTGACCACACAGGAAGGCAGATCAGAATGGTATTGATGCTGATGCTCTGACATGTTTTGCAGGCAGCCTGCACGTTTGTGTTGGGGGTGGGGACTGGAGGGCTGGGGGTGTGGAGCATAGCGGGCAGCTGCACCGCTAGACTTCCTGCCAGCTGACCGGACGCTTTTCATGCAGAGTGCTCCGCTCAAAATTCATCTCGACTTCGCAGTTTCCAGAAGGCCATTTAAGAGAGAAATAAACCCATGTGGAAACTTTATGGTTAAAGGGGACGCCAATCCATACAATTTCTAAAAATAAAATTTCCTGTTTCTGGCAGTACATTGCCACATGTCTCGTTGCCTCTTGCTGTGTTGATCCGGAGTCCTGGTCTCTGCCGGTCTCTGCCGGTCTCTGCCGGTCCCTGCCGGTCTCTGCCGGTCTCTGCCGGTCCCTGCCGGTCTCTGCCGGTCTCTGCCGGTCTCTGCCGGTCCCTGCCGGTCTCTGCCGGTCTCTGCCGGTCTCTGCCGGTCTCTGCCGGTCTCTGCCGGTCTCTGCCGGTCTCTGCCGGTCTCTGCCGGTCCCTGCCGGTCCCTGCCGGTCCCTGCCGGTCTCTGCCGGTCTCTGCGGTCCCTGCCCGGTCCTCCGCTGGTACCTGCCGGTCTCTGCTGGTCCCTGCCGGTCTTTGCTTGTCTCTGCCGGTCTTTGCTGGTCTCGGCTGGTCTCTGCTGGTCCCTGCTGATCCCTGCCTGTCTTTGCTACTCTCTGCTGGTCTTTTCTGGTCTTTTCTGGTCTCTGCCGGTCTCTGCTAGTCCCTGACTGCTTTCCGGTTGGGTGAGCCTGACAGGGAGCTGGGGATGAGAGATGTGACATTTGCACCTCAGCAAATCTCTCACCCTGTGGAGTGGCGCTCTCCCTCGCGTCTGACACGTTTACTGCCCACTGTCCGCAAGCAGGACTCCTCGCTCAAATCAGAAAAGCTCATTTCCATTCTTCATTCCGCTCCAGGCGAGGGCTCCGCTCCTTCGTATCAATTCCCGCCCTGACCCAACCGCAGCAAATTCTCTTTGGGCCCAACACCAAAAAATTTTAAATTAAATTTTAAATAAAACTTTATTTAATTTTTTTTAATTTATTTATTTTTTTACCTGAAACGACCAGGACACAAGTTGTTCAGACCCATCCTTTGTGACGATCCAGCTGGAGATTTGAGTACAAAATAAATCCTAAAATTAATGTCATTATTTTTAGAATTTTTCATATGGGTTTTCCAATTTTGATGGGCAGGCTGGTTGCTGACTAGTTGACTGCTAGAAGGCTAAATGTTATCGTTAGCTCTGTGGCCATCTTTTTTAGCAAGGACTTTCATGAAAGGTTTCATGTTGAATAATCGGTTATTTAGTGTAGCATTGTAGTTAGGACATGGTCGGAGATTGCATGAGGTCATCTGTCTTCCTCCTCTGTATAGCACTGTTTTTGTATTAATGTGGTATTGATCCGGTGCAGTGTTCTGCTCTGTCAGTGGAGGTGATCTGAGTGTAAATTGGATGTATCCAGCGGTGTCATCTGTCACCACCGTTATCCGTCTAGTCCCTCCCCTCTGCATGAAGGAAAACTGCTCAGTATAGACTGCCTGTACTTGGGCCTCTAAATCTCTGGGAATCCTTCCACTCACTAATGCTATTTACCTTCTGTTATAAGCGCACTAAAAGCATGAACGGCACTGCAGGAACATGGGTCATTAATTGTGCGTTTATTAAAAGCTGGCTGAACTTGTCAAGAACCCAAAAGGTGTGACGCATGATGTCTAGTGAATGGCAGCGTGGCATAGTGGGTAAGGAACTGGGCTTGTAACCGAAAGGTCATAGGTTTGATTCCTGGGCAGGACACTGCCGCTGTACCCTTAAGCAAGGTACTTAACCTGCATTGCTTCAGTATATATCCAGCTGTATGAAATGGATTCTGTGTAAATGTTAAAAAGTTGCGTCAGTCGCTCTGGATAAGAAGTCTGCTAAATGCCTGTAATGTAATGTAACCAACCTGCTCCTGAAGCATCATATCGGGCTCCTGCTACTCCGAAGCCCAGCGTTTGCCGTTCTGCATGCGTTTGAAGCTGATCTAGTCCTGTAGTTCTGTCTCCTTTGGCTCCACTTGCACGGTGTGGCAGCTGTGGTTGTTGTGTGTGGGGATTTCATGCCAGTGCGGGTGCGATGGATCATTTTATCTGGGTGAGAGCTTTCTGTCAGCGAAATGAAAAAGGTGCCATTCCGCACACATAAATTTCCAGATAAATGCAGCAGATCGGCGCCCCTTGCGCTTCTGAAAATGAAGACAGTCATGGCCAGTTAACCCCTTATTTGCTGCTTGCTCGATGGAGGAAGCATCTACACACTGGGCACTACAGCGCTCCCATTTTATGGAGCATTTGCTTCTGAAAATTGATGTGTGCTAACTGGAAAAATAATGTAGCACATCTGCCAACGCATTAGTGTGGTCCTAAATTAGTGCGCTCCTAAATTTTGAAACTTAGAAGCACATGTGCTCCTTGGAAGAAAATGTTAACGTAGAGATCTGATACGCAGCCACCAAACATCTGAAGATCAATCCGTTTGATAAATCTGTTTTTGTGGTACAGAATGCATACGTCAATTGTTGAATAGCACAGCAAGGCAAATTATCAACAATTGATGCCCATTTTGTAGGCCAACGGTTCATATGGAGATGCCTGTATGTACTGGGGATGAAGAGGCGCAGTTGATGTCTCAGATGGAGATTCCTTTGTGTGGAGGGCCTGTGTTGCTCTTCCACAGCAGGGCCAAATATGAGCGGTGTGTGAGGAGCTGGGAAGTGCACTGGCATGATCAATTATGATTTCATTAAAGCAGGTAGTGTGTCCTTACGCTGCGCAACTGAATGCCTTCATTAGGTTCAGCCTCCCTTATATTTATGGTATCGCATAACTGATCTTATGTGACTTATCGCATTATTTATGGCAATCTGATAAGTCTCAGCCCTTTATTATGGCTGGGGGATTAATGATCAAGCAGACACTTTTAGATTTGGCCAGACGGGCACTCATTTGAGGTAGTGGATTACTGTAGCCTGGGAAAGTTGTATTTACACCCATCAGAAATCCTGCGTAAGTACATTACATTACATTAAATTACATTACATTCTTTTAGCAGCCACTCTTACCCAGAGCGTTTTACAGTGCAGGAGAAACGCAAGTGCATTCACCGGATTAATGTGAGCAGTAGAGCCAGACCTGGCTAACGACGTTCCCAGACCAGCCAGTATAGATGCAACATGACTGAAGCAGCAGTGCGAGTTACCTATGCTGAACAAGAGCCTAAATGCATATCAATTAAACATGCATAATGTGTAATCAGTCATAGGACGAGGACCATAAAACCATAAGAGCATAACCTATATGTTAGCATAACCTGAATTGGTACGAAGGGTGGGGGGAACTAGGGTGTGGGAATGGGAGAGGAACCAACGTACAGTCTGGAGAGGTGGGTCTTCAGTCTGTGATCCACGATGGCCAATGACTCTGCTGGCCTTGAACTTGGCTCCTCCGGGGTGGGGGTGGGGTGGGGGCCGGTGGGGGCGGGCTGAGGACAGACAGGCACTTTGATTGGGAGAGGTGACCACACGGGGAGGGGAGAGCCAGTCGCTGTGAGGCTACGGAGCAGAGAGATCTCCTAGCGCCAAGGTTTGAAACTCGATCCGTAGCGGGGAGCCGGGGACGGGAGCTGGGGAGGGCTGTGACATCAGCACACTTGGGTCGAGTGCAGGAAAGACATGGAGCTGTGTTCCGCATGGTAGGAAAGTTGCGTAGCTACATTTTGTGTTGTAGGAAAGTTGTGTAGTCTCATTCGGTATCGTATGAAAGTTGTGTAGCTGGGTTCTGTATCGCATGTAGCTGCATTCTGCATGGTTGGAAAGTTGCGCAGCTGCATTTTGTGTTGTAGGAAAGTCGCCTAGCTGCATTTTGTGTTGTAGTAAAGTTGGGTAGCTGCATTTTGTGTTGTAGGAAAGCTGCGTAGCTGCATTTTGTGTTGCAGGAAAGTTGCGCAGCTGCATTTTGTGTTGCAGGAGTTACGAGCTGCATTGTGTTGCAGGAAAGTTGTGCAGCTGCATTTTGTGTTGCAGGAAAGTTGCACAGCTGCATTTTGTGTTGCAGGAAAGTTGCGCAGCTGCATTTTGTGTTGTAGGAAAGTTGCGCAGCTGCATTTTGTGTTGCAGGAAAGTCGCGCAGCTGCATTTTGTGTTGTAGGAAAGTTGCGCAGCTGCATTTTGTGTTGTAGGAAAGTTGCGCAGCTGCATTTTGTGTTGTAGGAAAGTTGCGCAGCTGCATTTTGTGTTGCAGGAAAGTCGCGCAGCTGCATTTTGTGTTGCAGGAAAGTCGCGCAGCTGCATTTTGTGTTGTAGGAAAGTTGCGCAGCTGCATTTTGTGTTGTAGGAAAGTTGCGTAGCTGCATTTTGTGTTGCAGGAAAGTTGCGCAGCTGCATTTTGTGTTGCAGGAAAGTTGCGCAGCTGCATTTTGTGTTGCAGGAAAGTTGCGCAGCTGCATTTTGTGTTGCAGGAAAGTCGTGTAGCTGCGTTGTGTGTTGGCTGCGTGGCATTAGCGGAGCCAGCAGTGAGAGGAGTGTGAAGGGACGTGCAGTAGTGCAGGCGGGAGACCACATTGACCAGCTCATTAATTAAAACACAAATCGGTTTGAGATTGATTTTATATTTTAGAGGGAATCACCCTGAGCATAATTAACTGCCAGCATGCCGATGAGCTCATGTTGACACGCTCAGTTGTGTCTCTGACCTAATAAAGCGATTGGACGGTTTGTCGTACGAGCGGTTTCTCTCTCTCTTAGCAGTAAATTGTGTGCCACTGCTGGGAACCCTGTTTTGGTAACTGAACATTCACGTTGTTGTGCATGTGTTTGTGGTTTCGATTTGGAGGTGTACCATTGCTGCTCCTCCTGTTGATCCTGCATAGCTTCCTCCGGACACCCAGAGAATGATTGACTTGCCTTCCTCTGAAGTAGCTTGCTAGATTTAATCAGACAACTTGCTTCTTCCAGTATCCGCGAGCACCCTTATGTGTTCTCATACCACTGCACTCTGTTATGGCCTCTGCCAGTCAGATGCATTTTAAATTATTCTGAGATGTAACATTATAACATTGGGTAAATATAATCAGTTGATCCTATTAAGTGGGGACCTGCAGTGCTTATTTTAATTCCTGGTGGACCGTGAATGTTTGATCTATGAATTGACGGTGGGAACACAATTGTAAAATCTGTCACAGATTTTCAGGGAAAGGTAGGATTGCCTCGGTCATCGGCCTGAAACTGGCATAGCTGGAGAGGGTGCGGACTGGCTACGCCATCCCTCGTCTGGCCAGCCGTCCTTCCATGGAATCGGCTTCTGACCAAAGCCAGCCGTCGGTGTCAGATTACAGTTTGCCCAATTTAAAGTGTGTCATTGTTTCTGGTTCTGCGGCAGGAGGTTTCAGGGCCGTAGTTGAGTCACGTTATTAGCAAACAAGGGGCAAACAAGGAGCCGATGTTTCCTGCTAGCTCTTCAATGGGCACCGGATTCCGGCCTGTGTCTTCTGTTAGCCCCCGCTAGCTGATGAGTCAGGGTATTAGCTGGAAGAAATATTTTCCCTGTACCGGATACGAGTGTTTTGCAGCTGTATTGGGCTGATTCATATAGCTAATATCAGTGGACCTGCATTTGAAGGAAGGTCTCTTCATTCAGCTAGTCTTGATTGTCCAGTTAGTGCACATAATGGGCATTGACAAATAGCAGGGGTTGAGCGGCAATAGAACACATCTGTGAAGTCCGGTCAGTTCTTGAGTCATGTGAAACGCGCGAGTGCTGTTTACGTGTGTGTGTGTGTGTGTGTGTGTGTGTGTGTGTGTGTGTGTGTGTGTGTGTGTGTGTGTGTGTGTGTGTGTGTGTGTGTGTGTGTGTGTGTGTGTGTGTGTGTGTGTGTGTGTGTGTGTGTGTGTGTGTGTGTGTGCGGGCGAGCTGCGTGAGAAGTGTTCGTATCGCGCGTGGGAGGGTTGTGCAGCGCTCTGCGTGTTTTCATTAGTCATGGGGGAAGGGAACTGGCGAGGGTCTCGGTCACATGATCTCTGAGCTGAACTCCGGTTCCTGGGTTTCTGCGTGTCGAGGATTTGGCAGTACCGACGGTCCCCTCAGTTTCAGACCCTCCGCGCTCACGCCGGCGGCCGCGGATGAGGCGCTGCGGTAGCGGGATTGTAGCGGGATTGTAGTGGGACCGCAGGTGGGCCGCAGCCCGTCTCTCCTCCCTGCGCCGTGTATGACCCTCCTGTTCGGCGCGCCTCCGTCAGCAGCCGTAGTGGAAGCTCGGGTGTTTTTGCAGAAGTGTTTGGTGGCCGGTGAGCTCCGCCCTGACCGCACCGCCGCTCTGTCACTCTGCGGTTTGGGTCCGACGCCGCTCACACATCTCGCTCATCATCTCGTTCGGCGCCGAAGCCTCCCTCGGGCCCGCCGCTGGCGCTGATGTCACACGGGTCTCCCCCCGAGAAACCTGTCCGTCCCGCCGCGAAGCGCCGCCGAACGCACGGCGTAGCGAGCGGCGCTGCTAGCCTGACCGCGGGGCTAAGCGGCGCTACGCTAAACGCACGGCGTAGCGAGCGGCGCTGCTAGCCTGACCGCGGGGCTAAACGCACGGCGTAGCGAGCGGCGCTGCTAGCCTGACCGCGGGGCTAAACGCACGGCGTAGCGAGCGGCACTGCTAGCCTGACGCGGGGCTAAACGGCGCTACGCTAAACGCACGGCGTAGCGAGCGGCACTGCTAGCCTGACGCGGGGCTAAACGCACGGCATAGCAAGCAGGGCTGCTAGCCTGACCGCGGGGCTAAACGCACGGCGTAGCGAGCGGCGCTGCTAGCCTGACCGCGGGGCTAAACGCACGGCGTAGCGAGCGGCGCTGCTAGCCTGACCGCGGGGCTAAACGCACGGCGTAGCGAGCGGCGCTGCTAGCCTGACGAGGGGCTAAGCGCCGCTACGCCTTTGGACTGTTTGAAGGGCCGAGTGACGCCGGCCTGTGTTTTTTTTTTTTAGGAAGAGGTCATCTTTTAGAGTCTGGAATGAGGCTCGGGTAACTAGTCCCACAGGAAGTGTGAGCTGGCGTTCTTTGCTGGAAGCGATGAATAGCTCCTCCCGCTACAGAGTGTTGCCTAATGCACCCTTTGAAAATACCCTCTGTTTTTTTACAGAAAATATTCAGTCCAGCCATATTGCCGTTTAAATAAATGACTGTTTTTATTACAAAAACCATCCCTTGGTCCGCTTTTAAATTGGGTTGCATAATGTACCAAGACCTACGGTTCACCGTAGTATCCAGCCGAGATGACATGTACGATCTGTAACCGTTGGATACAATGTAATTGTCAGCTTTGGTCTTATTCTGAACTAATGTGTTTTTAACAAATGGTGGTTTTTCTAGCTTGGTAAAGGGCCAGCTGCTCACTGTATTCGTACTCATTAATGGGTGGAAGTATTAATTAATCCAATCATAATTTGCTTGGTCTAGTGCCGGTCCAGAAAACTCTTTCAAAATGGCCTTTCCATCTGTCTCTCTCGAACTTTCTCGAACTCTTTCTTGAAACCGTCTTAATGGTTTTATTTAACCCATCACGCTCCTTCCCTTTTGACCAATGGCTGTTGACAGGCGCCAGGCGAGTGGCTGAAGTTGTAGTAGTGTGTGAGAAGGAGTCCGTTAAAAAAGCCCAGCAATCCTTTGCTGGCATTTAATTAAATCAGTGGTTCTCAAACTTGGTCCTGGGGGAGCCCTGTGTATGCTGGTTTTCATTCCAACCTCAACAGCAATCCCAGAATTTTAACAAGCTGTTAATTTTTCTTAATGTTTTGGAGCTGGGGTCCCCAGTCTTATCCAGAAAGGGCCAGTGTGGGTGCACACACCTGATCCTGATTCTACTAACCAAGGTGCTTAGCAATGACTCTAGTGATTGATTAGTAGAATCAGGTGTGTGCACCCACACTGGCCCTTTCTGGGACCCTAGCTCTAAAACGTGAAAAGCACCTAATTAAGAATTGAGGTTGGAATGAAAACCAGCATACACAGGGGTCCCCCTGGACTGAGTTTGAGAACCACTGATTTAAATAACGTAAGAGGTCTCTCCATTCTGGGCAGAGGCTGACCTGAAATTTATTATTGCCCACAAATGTTAAAAGATCAGTAAGACTATTTGGCCCTGATGAGAAATTGCACTTCAATTTAAATTGCATTCGTCTTTGGAGAGAAGAGTGGCGATATGACCATGGCCCATGCACGTACACACGCATGTGCACACATGTGCACACACACACACACAGATGCATAAACGCACTCATGCACACACACAGCATCTCTCACTCGCAAGCAGTCTCACTCTCATGCACGCACGCACGCACACACACGGATGCATGAACACACTCACGCACACACACGCTGTCTCTCACCCACAAGCAATCTCACCCTCGCGCACTGTCTTTCACACACAAATTCTCACACTTGCAGACGTGCAGATCACGCATTAAAGATTCTCGCGCACACACTTCTCTCTAGCTTTCTCGCACAGACACACACACATTCTCAAACAGTCCACCTTGTACACTCTTTCTCTCGCACACACACGCACGCACACACACATGCACACACTAAAGCCGCGTTTCCACCAAAATTACCCGGAACTTTCAGTCCCAGGAACTACTTTACCAGGAACTAAAAGGTTCCTTCAGCCAATGGTTGTCTGCGTTTCCACCGGGGTCTAAAGTACCGCGAAGATTAGGCAAATTAGCCCACTGACGTTGTCGTCAGTCCATCTGTCATATTTCTTCTGTAACCCCATACTACCACCGAAGTAGCCTACATTATTTTCTAATAACCGGGACAGCCCGGAGGGGTTTATTCCACTTATATACAACGGGTTACCAACAATGACTATATATGGTTACTTTTGTATTTATTGATTTTCATATATCCTCTCAAACACATTAATTAACAGCAGAAAACATGCACACGTAAACAATTTGCTGTTTTATTACTTTCTCGTCGTCAATTCCATAAAGGCTAATCGCAAAATGACAAGAATAGAACGAAAACTCGGACTTGCGTGAAAATGTAAATTAGTAGTGGTACAGCCACCGTTTGCTTTCCTTCGAAGTTACTGCTAGCCGAGCAGCGAAGTGTGCCCTCCAGATGCGAACCATGCACCATAAATGAGTCCATAGTCTTCCTGGTCTTTTCGTGGAATTGAAAATGGCAGTAAAATTGAGTAAAATTACGGCAGTCTGAAAAAGCTAAAGGGAAGATTACTAGAATTAACCTGTTATTTTACCCGGATAAAAAGTGCGGAAGGTGATTTCCAGTTTGCTTGTACTGTATCACCAATGTTAATTATGCAGAACTATCGCATACCTCACATAACTGTATCAAACGTTTTGAGTCAATTACAACGGGCTAACAAAGAAAATCCGGAAGAAAATATTCAGCAACCGAATTAATCCGTTTTAATGTTTTGGTAGCCTACGTAATATGCTGTCCCAGCACGAATGCTTAGCATTTTATAAAACGAATACTAAAGCAAGAAAAGAACAGAAGAGCACACGTTATAATTCCAAGACGTTGACAGGCTATAACCAAAAGTAGGCTACTGTGCCGCATAACATACAAGTTTGATTTGAAGTTATTATGAAAATAAATTGGTTTTCCGCTGCATATTTTCAAACATGGCGGGCAATGGCGGAAAATAAATACAACACAAATGCTACGAGTACTCGACCAATCAGAAATGTTCAGCGCTGCAAGCTCCACCCAAAAGGTTCCTGTACTTTCGGAAAGTACTACCCCCCGAGCAGGAAAACAAACAAAGCCCCCAGAACTAAATTTAGACCCTAGTTCCTGCGGTGGAAACGCACTGAGTTCCTCAAAAGGTTCCTAGTTCCGGGGTATAGTTCCTGCGGTGGAAACGCGGCTATACACACACACACAAACACTGCTCTGTGACGCTGCCCTTCAGCCTTCCTGGGCAGCCGTGTTGCATCCAATCAGATTTCAGATTTATGGAAGTAGACCAGTGTTGATACTTGACATTATGCTCCTTCCTGTGGCCCCCACTTGGTCTTCCAAAGACTCCGGAGTAGAGAAATGTAGGAAATGGTACTGCACTTACCCCCAGAGCATTCCAGTAAATTATATTTGTATAATTTGTAAATGAACTTTGAAAGGATCAGACTGGTCTGGTATCGATTCGTAGCTATATATCTTAAGAAACGTATGAACCGTATCATACAGCAATCGTGTATGAACCATATGAGAGAGGATTTGTATGACGTCAGTCATGGGAATCGTAGGTGTTTCAGTGTTTTTAAAAGTTTATTTTCTGCGCATGTTGATTTGCTCATTATCTCACCAGCCGCTAGCGACAGAATCCTTCGAGTTACTGCTTAAACTGTGACTATCTATTTTAACTGAGGGGGAAAAAAAATAATTTGAACCTTGGATGTTGAGTTGATTTTGTTATGTGCATGAGATGGTTAGGGATTTCTCCCTGTTAGCCTGTAATAGGTAACCTTTAAACTCTTCCCAGGGTTTCATCCGTTTTTTTAACGTCCTGCAATGAGGCTGGTGGTTGCTGTAGAATAGAGATTAGAATTTTAGAACTGGAGAAAATGAGTTTCCGGCGTGTTCATCGTGCAGCCAGACTGCGTGGCTGAGCTGTCCTCCTTCATCGTTCAGATACAGATTTTCACCAGCCATGAATCTCAGGTGTTGTGTGGATGGGTTTAATCCTGGATGTGACCTCACTGTGTGAGACCCATTCAGGGTAAACCCTGTAAAACTTGGCCAGCGTCTCTGGGTGCAGTCCTTAAAAGCCGGAGAAGTACAAAGCTCTGCCTCCTGACCTCTGCATATAGCTGCATTTTCAGTTTTCATTAGCGGAGGTCAGAAGCAATATGCAGGGCGTGTACTTGGGCTTGAAACTTCGGATGCAGCAGGACTGTTTGTAGGTCAGGGCGCCAACTCGACTGACATTCAAAATGTAATGGGTTGAACCCTTCAAAGGGTGAACTGACTCTAGCAACTGGCAATTTAGCGACAGAAATAAATGCCCATTAATTCTCCTTTGAGAACCACAGACCATTTCAACCGCTTGAAATCATCCTTCTCCTGAAACACACTTTTTTTTCCCCCTCTCTCACCTTTTCTGTTGAGCGATTTGTGTAGCTTTAAGTTGAATGGTGTTTTCATGTAATTTGACCTTGGTTTATGTGTGTAGGTGTGCAAACTTCCTGAAGTCTCATTGTAAATTGCAGTGACATGCCCCCCCGTTTCCTCATAGCTGTCTTATACTGAAGTTACATGGAGTGATTCTTCGGTTTGTACATGGAATAGCAGCAAAGCAATTGTTTCAGTAAGCTGGTGGGCCAGTAGGAGGCACTCTCCTCTCTGGCACAAGTGAAATTGAATGTAATGTAGCTATAGCACTGGCATAGTGGATTTTCGTAACATGAAAGAAATGGGAATTTTGCATTGAAATGAGTCTTGTACGTGGCAGCTTTATTGGCCCATGTGGTTTCATAGACGTGTTGTCCTGATGATAAAAATGGATGACGTGATGGGTTTCAGCACCCCTGCTGAGCTGGACCCCGGCAGACATTAGATACAGTTAAGCCTCACTCGTTTTGTTCACACGCTCGTATTCCCGAGACAAGACGCCAGCGATGACCGCCAAGGCGGAACAGATCCGCTCTGGCTCGTCTCCGCCCGTCGAGATTTACTCTCCGGTACAGCACTGGCTCGCCGCGCTGCTCAAGCCATATTTCTGAAAATGTATAAATTTGCGGTTATAGCCTTGGGTGTTAAATGAGTTGCTTTTATAAGGCGTCCTAAATCTCGTCGGTGTCGGGCGTAAGGGCCAGTTAATCAGAATTTAATCGGAATTAATCATCCCGGTTCCCTGGAAAGTCGAGCGCGAGTGTTTTATGTGTGTTTGGGAGGGGGGGGGGGCGCTTGTCGGTTTATCAATTATTTGCACTTGGAAGTTTAAGTTCACCTTGAGTCACGAGGCTGCGAAGGCGCTCGCGTGAGTTAAAGCGGCGGGCTGATTAAACGGTCCGATTGGCGAGCCGTTAAAAGGGAATGAATGTTATTTATTTGTGTTTTGTTTTTTCCGTTGCCCCCGCAGGCCGTTCGCTGCTACGACGCTCTGATCCTGAAGGCGGAAGGGAAGGTGGACCCGGAGCTGTTCTGCCAGCTCGGACACTTCAACCTCTTACTGGAGGATTATCCAAAAGGTGAGCTCCCCTCCTCCTTCCATCCCAAACTGAACAGGCTGTGAACATTCTCTTATTTATGGTTCTCAGGGTATTTTTTCCGTGAATATTCTCTTATTTATGGTTCTCAGGGTATTTTTTTCCATGAATATTCTCTTATTTATGGTTCTCAGGGCATTTTTTTTGCATGAATATTCATTAATTTATTTATGATTCTCAGGGCATTTGTTTTTTCCAGTTTCTCTTTTTGTATTTTACTTATTTCAAGAGACCATTAAGATAAGTCTGTGACAAACATAAAACTTTTTCTCAGTGTAACTATACAGTTCAGTCTGTTTTATTCTTAAATCTTTATTCATGTACAGGCTGGGCTGTGTGTTCCCAGAGTTCAAGGCTTTGCTCTGGGTTTTGTCATTAGCTGCCTGTGTTTGGGGGTCTAAAATAGCAGGACACCACTTTACAGTTCAGTCTGCTTTATCCTCAAGGCAGGTACAGTCTGGCTGGCATAGCGGAGACTTATGAGGCGAAAACGGTTAATTGGACCCACAGAGACATTTTAAAAATGAGTGAAAATCCTGTCTGAGGCACTGCAAATCAGCAGGACGGGGGGGAGATTTTTCGTGTGTCATGATTAACCCGTTGGATAAACAGTTTGCCCGCCTCACGGTCAGGGACCCCTCCAGGCTGTGGGGTGTGACGGCTGGGAGGGCTGTGTGTTTCCGTTCAGTGGTAAAGGCTGAAAAAGCTCTTTGGTTTAGCTGGAAAGGTTGGATCATACATAGATTAGAGGGGGGTAATACGGCCTAAAAGTATTGTCATAGTATTTGCCTGTTTTCGGGAGATTGTGACGCGTGTTGTTGTATGGATGCTTTGTAAATACCGTTCTTGTTAAGAAGTACAATTTTAATTGATAAATAGATTCCGCTGATTGAACATGGCCAGGCTTGACTGCAACCTTGCTCATATTTAACCTTGAGCTTCACAAAAAATTGTGTGACAAGATCTAGGTAGCTGGCTAACTGGCTGAGTAAAATAGTAATCTAAGAATGATGCAGTCCCACCTTGGCTGTAGAAGTATTTGTTCTTTCACATGCATGGCAGGCTATTCATGCCCACATAGACCCCATTGGTTTATTTTCAGACTCTCTGTGAACAAGAGATTGAGGAAGTAAGGCTAAGTCTTGAAATAGCTTTACTAAAAAAAGCCACTGTATTCTATTGTGATATTCTCAGTAGTGTTAAGTCTATGCCTTCTCAGAAATTAACGCGACAATTAGCATTTTCAGTATAGCATTCGTCATAGAGTTTAACGTGGCTACGTTTCTGTGTGGTCAGCTCTTGCAGTCAGAACCCTTCTTGGGGACGATACGTAGCCTGCACGTGCAGTTTTTTTCCAGTCCTTATTCCGCCAGGCAGTACAGCTTAATCAGACAGGTGTGCTTGCTCTGGTGCCGGTGGCTTTGCACTGCCAAATATTACCCCGCGCTTAACCGCTGTTTGGCCCGTGGAGACGCTCTCTGCGGTTCTTGGTGCCGTGAGCTTTGCCGCTCCGCTCGACTCTGAATGTCCGTTTGAAAAACGAAGGCAGTAGCGGCGAGCTTTTCTGCCGCGGCCGCTGCTGCCTTGACCCCTTCGTTTCCTGTGTGCTTTGTCCCCTCTGCAAACTGAAAAAGAAAAGCTTGTAAAAAAAATAAATAAATAAAAAAAGAGGGTAAAAAAGCAACGGCCTGCTCCATAAAATGGCATTTCAAGTACGCCCGATTGTCATCCCGATCGTCTGAATCGTATGCAGCTGTGTTTTGCAACACTTTCATTATTTCATTATCCCCCCCCCTCCCCTCCTTTTGAATGGTTCTGGCCTGTGTGCCGCGCGCGGACTCAAGGACACTCTTTCTCAGTGTGTGGAGGTTAAGCGAACTCTATTGAGGATGCGCAGATAAACCCAAAGCGGGCTATGTGGTTTGACATTTCACTTCTGAATGGCAAAATGCCTGCAGTTCTCATGGCCGTGTGCATCTTTGTCTCTAAACAAAAATCGCTGACTTCAGTCTTCTGGGCTTAGAAAATGGAAATGCTTTAAAATTTGGCCTAACAAAGGCAGGAACGTGGGCGTATACACCTTTGTTAACTAAGAAGCTTCTATCTTCCTTCAGGTGATTTTTAAAAAACTTTTCCTCAGCTAGTTCGTGAACTTTCATTCAGGGAAAAATGTCTAGTCAATATGCAAGGTCCGCTTGAAGCAATTTCTGTAAAATAGCAAGCAGTGACCCTGGCAATCCTATCTTGCCGATTTTCATTGTTAGTGATAAAATATTGCAAAACAGCTCATTTAATTCTGGTAGTGCTCAAATCACCAATAAGCATGAGTCACATGAGAGAGTAAGAGTGTATGTGTTGGTAGGAGACATTGACTGAATTTAATGACAGCCGTTTGTATTGTACATACATCCTTTCTTTTGATTGCTTTCAGCTTTGCTTGTTTAATCTTTGTAAATAGCTTTGTCTGTACCTGTCTGTTACTCTCGATTTTTACATCCTGGTTTGAACCTGCCACAGTGTTACAGGTTAATTATAATACGCCCAAGCGGCTTTACAGGTGTACAAAACGCTCTTTCGGTGAAAACGTGCGTCCCACCAGCTCACGAGCTAAGTGAGAAAATAACAGGTTTTCTTTTCTTTCTTTTAAAACTTTGCTGATAACTGGAACATTTCTGTGGCGAACAGTGGAGGGTCACATATAGCACTTTCTGGGCACGGGAATGATTTGGGAGTATCTGCTGCTTTTGATCAGGACCATAAAGGTTAAGCCACTTGTATCTCTCACAAACAAATAAAACTCTTGCTGGCAGGTTTTGACATTGTCAGGTGCAACAATGCGTATTTATTCATTTCTGCCGGCATGGGTGTGTATTCCCATTTCCCTTGTAAATTGAATGCAGTTGATCAGCTAGTGGGCAGATGCTGAAATGCAGTGGATTCCTATGGGAGGAAGTTTGGTGGTGAGAAATAGGGGGCGGTAACCGAGGGCGACAGTTTTATGGAGTGGATGGTACGTCTTTATTGTGTATTTTGGCACCAAGTATTGCCCCATCATGCACATTTAACCTTCTAAAAACAAGCCTTCCAGATCGGTACTCTGTGTTTATTGGATGGTTCTTTCACGCAGTGTCTGAATTAGTCAAAGGAGATGGTGGTAAAAAAACATATACTTTCATATCTAACTGTAAAGATTGTCTTGGTGTGTGTACAAATGGAGTCCAGCGCTGTGACCGTACAATGCCCAGGGTCTTTATGAGGACCTATGCCCATATGAAATACAGTTATATGTCCTCACAAAGACCTCTCGCACATTTCACACACACTTGCACGTGCTTAATTTTCTCCCTGTGTCTCTTGCAGCATTATCGGCATACCAGAGGTACTACAGTTTACAGTCTGACTACTGGAAGGTGAGTACCATTTCATACCGGTCCATTCACAACACCGGATTCTGCCTGCGTAGGCGGGCTGCAGTAGTCCGGTTATCCCAGGATCCTCCTGGTGAAACCGGGGGCGATGGGGGAGTGAGGGGAGGATTGGGGGGTATTAGTGGAGGTGAACAGGTGACGGGCTGTGGCAGGTAGGGGTCCTCCGCGGCCTGCAGCTGCTGGACCCCTCTGCAGGAGTTTGTGTGCTGGGAGCTGAACTGGGCCTGTACCAGAGCGCCAGTGGGACAGCCGTCATAGCCTGTTCATTACTGAAGCTTTCTGCTTTATTTGGTGGTGAAGGAAGGGGCTGTGTTGTGCGTGTGTATATCCGTACCTGTGTGTGTGTGTGTGGGGGTGTGTGTGTGCGCGTGCGCACACTCCCAATTATTCAATTTGATAAATATGGTTTTTGAATGTGTGTATATGGCACAGTCTGAAATCCAAGCAGGTGCAGAAATGCATTTTGCCTCTACAGAAGGAAATGTGTGATCTCGCTGTAACCTGTATGGCAGGCCTGGCGGAGTGGCGCAAGGTCGTCGTTAGAGGCTCTCAGTGTTTACTCCTACCAGTGTTCGGCTCAGAGGCTGATTACCATACACAGGATCACGCTTCACCTGCCTGCTCGCGCGCACCACCACCGCCGACCCTCCACACACCACCACACCACACACACACGCGCACTCTCTCTCACACACACACACACACTCATGCGCGTGCCCACACCCAAGCTGCCAGATGCGCACATGCACCTACACACACACATGCACACGCGCGTGCGCACACACACACACACTCTCACCCCCAAGCGGCCAGGTGCGCACATGCACCTACGTGTGTGCACACACATTCACACATGCACCTCTATCTCAGTTGGGAGTACCTGTGTGTTCTGCTGCATAACGGGCTGCTGGGATGGTGCGTACGACTGGAAAGTCAGACCGTTGGTGATGTATGCGGTTTTAATTATTCGAGCTAATTTGAGCGTGGCTGCTTTGCCGTCTTTCCAAGTGTTTCGCAGAAGGGCGTTGGCATCTGTTGCAATGGGCCGGTGCTGCCAACTTCTCCACTGATCAAGAGCCTTTTAAAGCCACCAAATGGCGTTTAAGCACTGACGCTGTGGGGTGTTACGCCAAACCCGTTTGTGTGTTTTTCTTGATTAATAAAGCTATTCATTAGCCGAATAATGAATTGCTTTGCTGTTAATCAAGAAAAACAAACAAACAGGGTTTGCGTACCACCCTGAAACATCAACGCTATCCCCTTAACTCACAGGGCCGGAGTGGGTTTATTTGCATTCATTCAGTTTTTCTACGGGGAAATTTTCAGTCAGCCTGATCACACGATATACTGTTTGGGAGCTTTAAAACTTACGGTTCTATCTGTATGAGCTAGTTCTCCATCTCAATGCGACAATAGTTCCTTATTTTGTAACATGTGGGGTGATGGAACGGGCTTGGGGGGGACATTCTTTGCGTGTTGGAACTTCACACATCACAATAAAGTTGATATGCTTGTCATGGCAACAATCCAGTGATCTGTGTTTTTTTTAGTCGATCTTGACACAAACATTTGCCTGAAAAGGTTTTGTTGAAATGCAGTAGATGTTCATGTGGTGAACTCTGCTTCTCCCAGACTCGTACAGTTCTAAGCCAGGTGTATCTTACCTGTACCTCATAATAATCTATGCCCTAAAAACCTGACTGAGGGGTCTCGCTCAAACAGTCAGCCGAGGACAGGTCTGCCGTTAGTCTGACTGCTAACATCCAGGTTCCCGTGGTCTAGCAGACCCACTTCCTCTTCCTGCTCCTGGTAAGCTGGTGCAAACAGGTTTGCAGCCGGTCCACATGTCACTGATTGGTGCAGGGCCGTTACGAGGGCTGTGAATTATGCCATTGGAGGAGGCTCCGCTAGTTAGCTTTGGCAGAAATATAGCACAGGAAACATGAGCGTGGTAGATAAAAAAAAAATTTTTTTTTAAATCTGCAGTTGGCGGATAGATAATCTCCCGCTGCTGGCAGTGAAAAGCTTTCTTTAATGAAGTGATTAGATATAACTGATGGTGAGTGATATCAGCTAAAAATAAACGCATGTCCCCCCCTTTTCCCTCCTGGATTCTGAATGCGTAAGGGTTGCGTAAGATTGCACATACAGCACCTCACATAGCTGCACCTGCGCCTCTGAAAGTGGACCTTTGAAGTGCCTGTTGTGTGTGTGGTTTATACCCATTTTCCTGTGTGCAGTGGAGGGTTTCCCATGTTTCCCAGTTTGTCTGTTGAAGCCGGTTAAGTTTAATTTCACCGCTGTGCAGCACAGATAACGGATTCTCAGGGCATACCTGGCAGGTATTTCATGTTCACAATCTAGTTGGCATGCCGTTCCCTAAAATGAATTTGGTTACCTATCAGTCTAATGTACAGTAAAACGTGTTTAGTAGTAGGCTGGAACATCAGACTGTTTTCAAAGGTGAGATGGAGGACATTATGCGTTGAGGGAATTATGCCCGTTGCACAGAATGCTTCAACACTTTGGTTAACTGGTTATATTCCTGTTTGTTTACATCCATAGATGAAATATTCTTTGCATAGATGTTCTTTCATTACTGTTGTTTAATCATCTACCTCATGTGCTAGGACTCAAACATACATTAACTGTGTAATCCTTATCCCACGAGTGTGCTAGAACCTCTCTTTGCATTGATGGGACTTTCACAATACGTTTTTTTTTGCCATTTCAGAGTGGGTTAACCCTCACCCCCCTTGTATTTTGTGTTGACTCTGCAAGCTTCTGTGGAATTATGAGTGTGTGTACACGGAGGCAGTGTGTTGTAGCGTTTACAGACTTGGGTTTTTAGCTGAAGGGTTGTGGGTTAGAATACTAGCTTTGGCACTGCCATTGTACCATTCAGCTGGGCACTTACCTTGAACAGCTTCAGTAAATATCCAGCTATGAATGGGCTGTATGTAAAATAAAAGATGAATCTGTGTTAGTCTCAGGTCAGGTCAGACCTTGTGCTAAATGCTGAAATTTAAATGTAGTGCATGGAACTGCAGCCTGGTGCTGCCTGCTGGAGCACAGAGGAGGAGACTGGCCTCGCGCTCTACGAACAGTGACACCTAGGGGTTGGAGATGAATCTGCGCGTGCCTGCCTGCGACAGGGACGTCTCTGCAGAGGAGACGCCACACGCTGGATTTATTTCTCTGCTGATGATGCAGGGTCGGAGGCTCGCCTCAGACATGGCACTTTCTCCCTGAGGGCGAAATTAGGAGGCGACTGATGAACTGCAGTTTGATGAATTAGGATAAATCCTGTAAAGGTTTGCTTTCCCTGCTGTTGTCTTCACAGCAGACTTTTTCTGAATTAGCGTTGCCTGATGATAAGTTTCAAAGTGAGATGTACTGACCAAGGTGTTTGTATGGCCAAAAATTATGGTATTTTCCCCTCCACAGTCTTCATTTAACGTTAGAAAAACATTAGCAAACCCAGAGCCTCACAGTGGAAGAGACATTTAAACAGATGGAGATGTGAAAATGGCCACGGGTTTACGCTTCCATTGCTCTCTTGCTGTTGGACTGACACCTGTCCATTTTCACTAATGTTTGTGTTTAATACTGCTGTGCACATTTATCCACTTATATAGCATAAACACTTGCTTTATTCCGCACCCCGGACTCATGCAATGTAACGTTGTGCACTGCTTACTCTGCCATGCATATTGCAGCGGGGTTGTTGTTGTCCAAACAGCGGATTCATGCCTGGATGTGTTGTTTTTGAAGGCATCTCTCACAGTGTTGGCTGTGTAGGAACCGCCTCGGGGCTCAGGGTGAGGATTGTGAGCGCTGCGGTCGAGCGATGTCCCTGCGGCTTTTAGCTTTGAGTCACGGACTGCGTTCTGTAGGCGGGGCCAGACCTCGGTGGTTAGCTCCTGTGGTTAGTTTACATCAGAGTTTCTGGCGTTTGACGTTTCAGGTTTCAAGCCATAGACCTGCCTTTTGATGTTGTCATGGAAATGTCTTGTTCACCGATGCAGGCCCGCGTCTGATTCGTCGATCGCAGCACGAAATGCTGTCGGATTCTCGGTGGAAATCAGAGCGAACTTCGATTGCTTTGATGATTCTTTTCTAATTTTCTTCGCAATATTGTCCTTAATTTGTCTCCTTTATTACTTCGAATTTGTGTTAATTGCTTTTCTCCGTTCCCCCCGTTTTACCTGCTGTTTGAAAGCCAAAAACAACAGAGCTGAAGATGGAGTGGCAATGGGATGAAGTGCTGTTTTTCCTCTGATTGGATGTTAGCCAGCGGCATCTGGAGCAGTGTGCTCTCCAATGTGCAGCTGGCATTAAAAAAAAAAAAAAAAAAAATTTAAGGACAGTGTGTTCGATTTTACTGTGGAACCTCTGGAGAAACACCAGCGTGTGTACTTCACAGCGTTTTGACTAATCTGAGTATATATCTGTACATATCCATATTAATCATCAAACTTTTCCAAGCGGTGATTTTCTCCTTACCTCCTTTTCCAAGCGGCGTGCTGACCAGCCCCATGTTTGGTCACACGTTTATGGGGGGCAGAGACCTTCCATTCATTCTTTTCATCCGTATGATTTATTAACATTTTGCAGCCGTATATAACATTTTATTTACAGCCCTGCCGTGCTTGTTTCAACACATTTCTGGTTGCAAAACGTTGCGGGCGCTTGATTTATGGCAGCCCATTGCCCGGGAGACAGGAGCGACGGTGGTGCTGATTTATTTCTGCCAGTTGCGTGTCTGTAGGGTAACCGGCTTTGTTTTAATCCTGTTGAGTGCTCGTCGTGTTATCGGGGCTGGATCCGTTCCCAGCGATCGCTGAAGAGATAAACGCGCCGGCGTACCTGACCGCTCGCTGTGCCTGGGGGTTTTTTGGCGCTCTTTCCAGGTGCGCCTCCCTGCTTTCTGCAGGTGCGCCTGAGTTCTCTTGGCCCACGGAGGAGCCCTCGACTTCCAGAAAACTCCCCCGCCGCCTTAACGTGTCACACACGCTTCGGTGTCGCGTCACATGACCCAAAACGCACACACTGTGAGTGACTGTGGGTTTCCAATGGACACTGCTGTGAACGTTTTCGTGCAGAGATGCTTCACTGCAATTTGACCACTTCCCTGGTGTCAGTCACTTCCCCTTGCGGTGGAAGTGTAGTTAGCCAAATGAAAATCATCATTTTAACGTTTTAAATGTGGTTGTGTAAAATGCAGTGTTTTGTTTATTTATTCATTTAGTTTTTTTGGTAGTCTTTCTAACATGTCCCTTCTCTTGCTTCTTGCAGAATGCTGCCTTTCTATACGGCCTCGGTATGGTTTACTTCTATTACAATGCATTTCAGTGGTAAGTACACTCCCATCTGCAGTTTGACTGACTATTGTGCATGAACACTTTTTGTTTATCGGAGCATGCCAATCAAGGAAGAGAGGGGGTTTATTGCAAAATTATCATGCAAACCATGCAAAAGTCATAAGAACTCATGCAAGGCACTTGGGTGCCAGTCAAGATGACCAGATACTTTTTCCTTCCCATATGCTGTCATTTGGTTGCATTGCGGTGGACATTTTGAAGTCTGTATGCTCCTAAATTTAACCAGGATCCAGATGCTTTATTTGATTCCTGTGAAATTAACATTATATTACATTACAGGCGTTTAGCAGATGCTTTTATCCAGAGCGACTTAAACATCTTTTTCAGAGAATTTACATTGCATCCATTTATACAGCTGGATAGATACTGAAGCAATGCAGTTTTAAGTACCGTGCTCAAGGGTACAATGGTGGTGGGAATCAAACCCGTGACCTTTAGGTTACAAGGCCAGTTCCTTACCCATTGTACTGCACTGCCACCCAGCATTCGCTGACAGCACAGAGTAGAATCGGCATGCAGAAACGTGACACTGAAACAGTGCCTCAGAGAAGACACGCCTCCTACAGATCTTTGCATTTTTATTTTCGCTCAATCCTGTGATGAGTTTCTTAGATTAATAACTCTCTCGAATGTCATCGCCTTCTCATCG
The DNA here is from genome assembly GCF_018555375.3 of Anguilla rostrata. NCBI lineage: Eukaryota > Metazoa > Chordata > Actinopteri > Anguilliformes > Anguillidae > Anguilla > Anguilla rostrata. Next base: position 29,285,202 of record NC_057947.1, on the reverse strand, counting down.
AATCCTCCCAAGCGTGACGGCTTGCAGGTCTTGCGCAACGCGTTCAGGTTGGGTAAACGGCAGTTCAGCGTTTCACAAGCCCTCAATCCCAAGGGACACCAGAAATTCAATTTATGAATGCACACTTTGCATATTCAAATGCGGTTATTCCCTCTGTTGGCTTTTTAGTCATTAGCCTGTTTGCTTTTTAGGTTCCCCTGCAAAATATAAAGACCTAATTTTCACACATGTCCATAAATGAGACTTCATAGGAAGCATGTGAATGTGGCATAGTTTTGGCTTTTGTTTCATCTGAACATGAATGGCATATTGTAGCATATTTTCCCTTCTCCGCGGAGCATGTCATCTGGGCCGATTACCATCTCTTGTCTCATAAAAGTATGTGCTTTGGCTCACATGGTTATCCATTAGTGGGGCCAATAGGTATCAGTTAACCTTAAATTGGTCCCATGATGCTAAAATGGAACCTTTATTCTTTGTTTAGAACATTTGTACATGCATAGTTTTGTGTCCGTTACATTTTCAGAACATGAAATTGGGTTAGCTATGTTAGCTGTGAAAACCGGTTGGCTGTGTTAGCTGCAGTGTAGCTGTGAAAAAGGGTTAGCTATGTTAGCTGCAGTGTAGTATAATGGTTGAGAAACTTTGATCTTGGTTTCGACTGGGGCACTGACATTGTTTCCTTAAGCCAAGGCACTTAACAACAGTTGATCCAGTAAAATATCCAGCTTGTATTAGAGCCCGACCGATGCCAGATTTTTGGGTCCGATGCCGATCTCGATTTTGGAGAGTCCTAGCCCACCGATTACCGATGTTTTGACCAATATTTTGTCAAAAATTGCAACATTTTCAAATCAATTTGAAAAACGTATATTTTATTAAAGTTTCTATATTTAAGAACATTTAACTTGTAAGCAAACAAATAAAAATAAACACACAAAGAACTTTTTAGATTAAAAAATGTAAAAGATTATATTAAATTAAATATATATATATATATATATATATATATAAACACCATCTTTAAGTGTGTGAAATCAAAATAACTCCACACCTTGCTTTTACTCCTTTCTTTTCCAGCCATCTACAAAAAATTAATTTAAAAAAATCAGTTTTCCAGTTTCAAACATTTATTTTTATAAATGTTATTATTATTGTTGTTGTTATTAATTTGTTGTTATTATTGTTATATTATTATTTTCTTATTTTATTCCTACTACATGATCTCAAAGAGTAAGACTTTATCTAGCGAGCTTCCCTGTCCATAGGAATTTGGTGGTGAAAATAACTACAATGCGCTCTGACACTCGCTTGCAATAACGCATTAGCTATTGACACAGCCTCATTATTTCTTATTATATATTCTCAGTAAGTTAAATGAATTATATTTTCTTATTTTATTTCTACTACAAGAGTAAGACATTATCTAGCGGAGCTAATGAGTGAATCATGTGTAACGTTAGATGAAATTAAATTGACTGGATGAAATACGTGAAAAAACTACAATGCGCTTTCGTGCAGGTTACCCGCGCTAACTGTTGGTTGATTCACTTCTCCAACAGCAATCCTTCTCTCATGTTATCACGACAAAGCTAGATAACATGGCTTAAAATGATCCACGTTAGAAGTGTTTTATCGGCGTTTTTACTGTCTGGTTAGCTTGTTACGATGACGTGTGACTAGATGACACACTCGCTTGCAATAACGCGTTGGCTATCGACACAGCATCATATAGTAGCTAATATCTCAGATAAGAAAACGAATGTGTGATGCATTCAATCACCATTTTATTTTGGCTGGTTATTTATTTGAGAATACAGCGATGTCCTCTGGAAATGTAGATCCTACGCTGCTTATGTGCTCACTGCCACTTCATAAAGGCTTGCTAGCCAGCTAGCTTGCTAAAGTGAACCAAATATGTTAGCTAGCTCGCTCGCTTGATAATGAGGATTGATAAACATATAGTGGTCGTATAAACGCATTTAATTAAAAACTTTCACTAAATATACATACCTTTATTTCGGCAATCGAATCTGTGCAGACAAGTCTTGCGGTGGAGAATATTGGATGAGGCACGAGTGACAAACGTCTTATTACAAAAGTAGCGCGTCAGCTGCTGCAGTTCACACTTGTATTAGCGCTCCCTATACTGGATAATTCTAGTAAATAGCAATTACAACGTTCGAACAGACAAGTACAGATAAATAATCAATGTTTTTTTTTTGTTTATTATACTTATTTAAAAATCGGGACACATCGGCTGCATAACTACCGATCCCGATGTCGTCAAAAAAGTCAAATAATGGCCGATATATCGGCCAAACCGATATATCGGTCGGGCTCTAGCTTGTATAAATGGGTTTTTTTAGCGAACGTTGTAATCTGGAATTTTATCTGAATAAAAGCATTTGCTTGATTCTAAAATGCAATGGGATGTTAGCTGAGTCTGACACACCTTGTAATAGTTTGGCTGTTGTTTTCCTTGTGAGAGCTAACTTTTCATGTGACTGCACATCTCTCTGGCAAGGCTGTGTGAAAGGGCTTGCTGTCCATGCTAGCAGAGTTTGCGGTTAGCCTCTGCTTTCCCGTAGAAAGTCCAGATGGGTCTCATTTGCTTTCTCTCTGTATAGGCGGTCATATGTGTGGTTTTACCGCGTAGTCTGCGTTCTATGTCTATGTTTTTTGGGCCGTGTTTTTCTTTTTTTCGTAAATTTTAACCGCTGTTTTGCTTGTTTGTTATTGTTAAATCACACACCGAATGTTAATAAATACATTTTTAGCATTTATTCTTATTGACACTCATGTTCCATCCATTAAAAATAATTTTTTAAGGCAATTTTTCAAAGAAAAGGCAAAGCAATTTAGAGCAGAAAACTGGTTAGATTGAGTATAGACCTACGCCGAGTACAGTGTTCTGTCATAACTATTTCATTGTCGTTTATGTCTCCCCTCCCCTCATAGCTGCGGGGGCGGGGGGGGGGGGTAAAGTGGTGAGGTGGCACTTACAGGAGATCTGATTAAATGCCAAAAAAAACGAAGGATTTGTTATCTTGGGCATATCACTGCTTAACCTTCAAGAAGGAGAATTTGGCAGAACTCCAGAGAGTGTTTTTCGCATTTTATCAATTGCGGTTTGGTTTTTTTGGGTGGGGCACGTCATTTTTGAGCAAACAATTTTCACCCTAAAGAGAAAAAAAAAAGAAAAGAAAGAAAGAAATATTGCAAATGCCCGTGATGGGTTTGATATATTCAGTTGTCCTTACTTGCACTTGTGTCTCAGGAATTCTCACTTCGGCGGCTGCGAAACCGTTGCTTTGCTTGCCGTGAAGTCGAGAAAGTTAAATAAGGACATTGGAAGCGAGAGTTTATTTCTGCGTGTTTACTCCCCTCTCTGTATCGTGTACACTTTCCAGTGCCGGTTTTCTGCAGCAGTAACTTATTTCTCGCTACGCAGTCAGAAGTCGTTGTGCACCGTCTTTTGTGTAACTCCCGCTGTAACACTGAGCACAGGCTTTATCGATCCGTGGGGCTGCTGCGACTTCTCAATGTCACTGAATACGTCGGCGCTGTAAAAGGCTTAGATTTGCATATTCGTGATGAACGTCTTTCTTCGAAGCTGGTAGTGGTGCGGAGCTTTAACGGCAGAAATCAATGTTGGTTACTTGTGTCAAAGTAGATATCGTTGCCATTGGTTACAGTGTTTGTGTCACTGATATGTTATGTTAGTTTTTCATGTTCAGCCCAATGAACTTAGTCACCTCTTTATGGTGCTCTACTGCGGATATGTAGGTGTAGCTTAGAGGCTCATGCATACTGCAATCTGTGCTAATGCAAAAGGGCTAGCGAAACCGGAACTGCAGCGGGATGAGTGTACAATGTACAATCAAAAGCGTCTGGCCACCCCTTTGTCTGGGGCTGTTTTTCATGGTTTGGGCTAGGCCTCGTATGGGGCGAAGTGTCGTTTGTATCAGGTGAGGCGATACGTACCGGGGCCTAATTTGTGTTCTCCTTGGTTTAAAGTGACGGAAGAATGTAGCTTGGTTTTAGCAACAATTGGTCGCAAACAACCCATTAATGTTACACCATTGTCCGTGTGTTAGAGTATTTGATAAATGGAAGATTATGGACCATTAAACATGAAGTAGCATCCCAATTTCTGTTGGTTCCAGCTCACACACATTACATCATTACTTTGTCAAAATGCAAATACAGAATTTGAACAACCCAATCTCTATCTATGTTGGATGCTAATTAAAGCAGGCTACCATAATTTGGTGCACTGGGCTCAGAAAGTTATTCATTTTTGGGCTTACACTTAAAGAGCATTTGCCCGTTTCGTCGGTTGTTTACTGAAGGGCCCCACATCCGCCTAAAGCAGCAGCATTTTATCGCTGCAAAATGCCATCCCTTTAAAAATTCTGAAGTCAAGTGCTTTTTTGGTAAAATAGCATCTGTTTCTGCAAACATTTGAAGCAGCACTTCATAGGATTAATCATCAGCGTGCCCTGCTGGGCAAGGCTGGCCACAGCTGAACCAAAGCTTCATCTCATTTATTTATTTATTAAGTTGTTTTTTACTTAAATGTCATTCTCTTTACGTAAATAAATGCAGTCGTTACAGGGGTTTTTTTTAGAACTGTGTTGGGATTGGTTGTCGCTGTAAATGGTGTCAGATAAGATGTGACTGGGAGTAAATGTGCTTTTATGTGCTTTTTTGTTTTACTTTGGTTGTGAATTCACTTCATACAACTATATAGGCTACATATAGTTATAGATAGTGGTATAAATCATGATTTATGATGTTTTGAGACATTATAGATAATCTTAGAAGTGGGTCAACAAATTGTTTTTGTATTTTTATTTGTATCCCTAGATATAGTTTTAAACTCTTCGACAGGTGGTGTACTGTGTGGTGTTGGCTACTGCCAGAGTTTTTCTAGCACGTCCTTTTTTACAGACACCGGTGTAAACCTTTCATAAAGGAGGGAAAAAGGTCAGCTATTTAGGGTCAGACTGAATGACAGTTGGATCAGCTTCCCCAAAAAGTTTAGCCTCTGCCCTGTAAATGTAAGATATGATGTGTAAGAATGTAAGCGTTGTGTAGCTGGCCCCTGATATTGTTGTACATTGCCCAGCTGTTAAATTAAATGATGGCAAATTGATGCTTTGAGGTTTTGGAGAGGAAGGTTGCCTGCTGCATTTCCTGGAATTTACTACTGTAGGTTCCCTCTTCCCCTGTCTAGGCCAGTGCAGCCCTCCTCAGCTGATGCCCACTCAGGACAGAGAAGGTAGGCACGCCGTGCTGATGCCCGGGAAGCTGGTACATTTTTAAGGCTGCTCTTGAGGATGCTCCTGAGCAGTAGCAAGGGTCTAGTGCACCTGGATCCCAAATATAATGTTGACATCATTTAAAAAACAACAAAAAAAAAACATTTTTTATTAAACCCCATTGAGATCGAAATCTCTCTTGCAAGGGGGTGGGGGGGTGGGGACCTGACATGAAACACAAAGTTACAAAGACACTACAACTGTATTTGAATTTGTAGTCTGAAGTTGGTCTGAAGTGCTTTTTTGTTGCTGAAGAGCTGCAGCAGTCTACCTTGCTTCTGAATTCTCCACTGAAATGTGCTGATTTTCCTGTGCTGTCGTCTTGCATGCTCTTTCAAGCTCGCCCTCTTTCGTTTCATCGGCTTCGAAAGTCAACAGTTCCAATGCCGCGCGCGCGCAGGCTACACGTGGGCTGTTTGACCATCGGTCTGAGGGACGCTGTCCTGAGTCATTGTGCGTGTGTGGCTTTCACAGACAGGGTAGCGAGGATTGAAGTCCGAAAAGCTGGAAACTAGACAAACCAGACTGTAGATTGTTGTCAAGGTAACCGACCTGCCACGAGCGGGAGTTTTCATTGGCTCATTATTACTCCGTTTGATATCTTTTGGCCTGATGCGCAATAGGGCATGTGTGTGTGTGCCTGCGTATGTGCGTGAAGAGTAAAGCATTAGAGTGCATTTCAAAGCTCTAAGATGGTCATTCAGTTCATTCACCACAAAAGATTTTTTTAAAAACAACGATTTCTGTAAGCATCGTCTATAATACCAGGCTTGTGCTTTTGCTGATATATACTATAGTACATTAGTAGTTATGGTACAGTTACCCATAATGTTTCGTATTCTTCTCTTCCCCTTCCTCTTCCTGGCCTGTAATTTTTCGTATTCTTCTCTTCCTCTTCCTGAGCAGTGCATGAGCTCTGTCTCCATATGCTTGGAGAAGAACTTAAATGACCCCGCTCCCCCCCCCCCCCTCCCATTAGGCTCCCCCGCCCCCACCAGGAACTCGCCACCCAGAATGAGTGCTGCTATGTAAACTTGGCAGCATGACAACGCCGGAGACTTCAAGGCCGAAGGGGCGGAGTCAGGCTTTGGAATGCCGTTACTAGGCTGCAGCGGGGCCTCTGGTCTCTGGCACTGTGGGAGAGTGTCCGGGGCCTGGGGCTTAAAGAGACACTCCAGCCAATTTTTACAGGACTCTCAAAAGTTTTTACAGGACTCTCCCAAGTTTGTTCAGAACAAGCGTGCTTGTATTGCTGATTATTAAAACCTTGTTTTTGAGGGGGTGGTGTTTGGCAATTTAAATTTTGAGACATCGCAAATTTTTTTTTTTGTTTTTGTTAAGAGTTTTAATTCATTATTTTTTTTTCTATTTTCTTGTAAAAATAACAGACAGTAAGTCTGGTGGCAGTGTAGCATAATGGCTAAGGATTTGGTCTTGTAACCTAAAGGTCGCTGGTTCGATACCCCGATAGGACACTGCCATTGTACCCTTGAGCAAGGTACTTAACCTGCATTGCTTCAGTATATATCCAACTGTATAATTGGATACAGTGTAAGTCGCTCTGGATAAGAGCATCTGCTGAATGCCTGTAAGGTATTAGGTTTTAGTCAGTCATTAGCCTTATTGCTACATGTGACTGAAAAGGCAAAAAAAAATGTATATATATATTTTTTTTGATTGTATAAAAAAAACTTAAATTGTTGTTTTCTCAGCCTGGATACCTGATAATCTTGTAAAATAATATATATTCAGATATTAGATATGATTTGCATAGTTTAGCAGTATTACAGTGGCTCTTATACTGGTAAATTTCATGTGGTCCTCCACCAATGGCTGCTCAGTATTAAATGGTTTTCCTGTATCCTTGGAGAAGGTTATGTCAGAGTTTCTATTACAAGGAAATGTGTGTGTGGCTCGAGTAATGGCTACCAGCCTGCCAAGAACCTATGGTAGCTGGCTGTATGACCAAAGTTACATAAGCACCTCCATACCAGGTTGTGTGCAGTCCCGCTCAGTTCCACCACTATTGCAGGCTGTCTCGGTATTAGCTGTTTCTTTTCATTGCCAACTTGTGCAGATCTGGTAATGAAATTCTTGTTTCATGAATATAAATAAGATGATTTTGATTGGAACGGAGATGATGGATAGCTTAGCCAGTCCTTGCGCAGCCCTGTTTTGCCTGCTTCTTAAGCTCTAGTTTTTGTGCGTTTGTTGAGGCGGTGGTTATTGCTGCTTTGAGTCGGTGAGGCCCATGGGCCCCGCACGGGTTTGCTGTGGGATCTACAGACCGGAGCTTCGTCAGGACCGCAGCTCGGCTGTATTTACCCTGGGTCGTGTGCAGGGGGAAGAGTACCTGATATTTCGTCAGTGGAGAATGATGGCAGGGAGTGCCTTTTTATCTGCCAGGGCCAGGGTCAAGTTCAGGTTTTATTTGACATGTTTAACACGTACTAGCACTTCTCACAAAATAAAAAAAGTAAAAAGATCACAATAGAAGTATATAAATCACCATATAATATAAGTAGCCTATAAGAAGAAGAAATAGCAGTAAAGTGGCTGTGCAGTAAATTGCCTAAGTATGTCAGTGGTCCAGTAAAGTTGCTGTGCAGTGAATAGCCTAAGGCTGTCAGTAGTCCAGTAAAGTGGCTGGTGCAGTGAGGCTGTCAGTAGTCCAGTAAAGTGGCTGGTGCAGTGAGGCTGTCAGTAGTCCAGTAAAGTGGCTGGTGCAGTGAGGCTGTCAGTGTCCAGTAAAGTGCTGGTGCAGTGAGGCTGTCAGTGAGTCCAGTAAAGTAGCTGTGCGTAGCTGTCAGAGTCCAGTGAAGGTGGTGGTGCATGGGCTGTCAGTCCCTAGAACAGAAAGTGGCTGGTCTGACTGTCTAGTCCAGTAAAGTGGTGAGTGCAGTGAGGATGTCAGTAGTCCAGTAAAGTGGCTGGTGCAGTGAGGCTGTCAGTAGTCCAGTAAAGTGGTGAGTGCAGTGAGGATGTCAGTGGTCCAGTAAAGTGGCTGGTGCAGTGAGGCTGTCAGTAGTCCAGTAAAGTGGCTGGTGTAGTGAGGCTGTCAGTGGTCCAGTAAAGTGGCTGGTGCAGTGAGGCTGTCAGTAGTCCAGTAAAGTGGCTGGTGTAGTGAGGCTGTCAGTGGTCCAGTAAAGTGGCTGGTGCAGTGAGGCTGTCAGTAGTCCAGTAAAGTGGCTGGTGTAGTGAGGCTGTCAGTAGTCCAGTAAAGTGGCTGATGCAGTGAGGCTGTCAGTAGTCCAGTAAAGTGGCTGGTGCAGTGAGGCTGTCAGTAGTCCAGTAAAGTGGCTGGTGCAGTGAGGCTGTCAGTAGTCCAGTAAAGTGGCTGGTGCAGTGAGGCTGTCAGTAGTCCAGTAAAGTGGCTGGTGCAGTGAGGCTGTCAGTAGTCCAGTAAAGTGGCTGGTGCAGTGAGGCTGTCAGTAGTCCAGTAAAGTGGCTGGTGCAGTGAGGCTGTCAGTAGTCCAGTAAAGTGGCTGGCGCAGTGGGGCTGTCAGTGGTCCAGTAAAGTAGCGCGTGCGGTCAGTGGAGGTGGTGGGCACACAGGGCTGTTCGCGTTCCTCTGAGAAGAGGAACAGCGGGTCTTTGAACTGTTCTTTCAGTGTCCTTCGCTGTTCCTTTCCCAGTCTGTGCTCTTCCAATAGGACAGAAATCCCCTTCTCTACAGGTGTGTTACCCTGTCCCCTGTCTGGCAGCTCAGATGCTAGCAATGCTTAAATCAGTATGGTGACTGGGATGGTTATTCTTGCCTGTCCTAGTGTATTTAAAGTTGTTTTTAAAATGCTCTAATTGTCAATGTGGCCTTGGTTTTGAACTCACTCATGGCTCTCCTTTGACTGAAGCTACATTAGAGGAAGAAAAAAGAATTTAAAATGTTGATATATAATCCCCTAAGCGTATTAATTCATCAAAATGACAGCATATGGGACCTGATTAGTATCACAATACTAAACCTATGGTTTTTATTACTTAATCAGATTTGAATGGATTTGTATGAAAATAGATTACCGTGTCTAGACGGTTGATTATTGTAATTTTCATAACCAGAATTTACTTCCCATAGTTATACATGCTCTAAAACAGTCTGTCTGTAAAAAGCTGTTTAACTGTGAAGGTGGGAACATTTGCGAGCAGTAACAGTTTCACTGAGAATTGGTGCAGATGTTTGGTGTAAATATTTTCTGATGGCATTATTTAAAAAATGATCACACCTGTGTTCCTGTACCATCTGTGTTTGTGCTTTTATCTGTCTACTGTTCTCTGTCTTTCTCTTGCCAAAGGTAGATGGATATATAGATGCACAAATGAAAGAGTAAATGAATTGAATAACCCTTTGGAGTTTGGAATGCTAGATAAAGGTGTTCAGTCAATGGAAAGAAGTATGGCTGGCCTGTGAGCAGTGGTGTTAGGATTTCTGGTCCTTTATATACATCTGGAGGCTTTCCAGAGCTAGCGTGTTTCCCTACAGAGCAGCACTGCTAACAGAGCTAGCAGAGTAGCACTGCTAACAGAGCCAGCAGAGTAGCACTGCTAACAGAGCTAACGCGTTTCCCTACAGAGCAGCACTGCTGACAGAGCCAGCAGAGTAGCACTGCTAACAGAGCTAACGCGTTTCCCTACAGAGCAGCACTGCTGACAGAGCCAACAGAGTAGCAGTACTCGCCGAGCCAGCAGAGTAGCACTGCTAACAGAGCTAGCGCGTTTCCCTGCAGAACAGCACTGCTAACAGAGCCAACAGAGTAGCACTGCTAACAGAGCTAACGCGTTTCCCTACAGAGCAGCACTGCTAACAGAGCCAGCAGAGTAGCACTGCCAACAGGACCAGTGCGTTTCCTTGCAGAGTAGCACTGCTAACAGAGCTAGCGTGTTTCCCTGCAGAACAGTACTGCTAGCAGAGCCTAGCGGAGTAGCACTGCTAATAGAGCTAACGCGTTTCCCTGCAGAACAGTACTGCGAACAGAGCCAGCAGAGTAGCACTGCTAACAGTGGGAGCCTCTGCAGTGGGAGGAGGGGGCGGGGCAGGAGAGAGAGAGCGAAGGGCCAGCGGGTTCATTCCTGCTGAATGTACAGCATGTCTTGTTCCAGAGAGGGCAGCGTGAAGCAGGCAGGCTGCTCAGGGCTTCAACACCTGTTGGCTGGGTGCTGAGTGCGTGTGTGTTCTGCCTGACCGGCAGCACCCTCAGGGAAGGGGGGTGGGTTAAAGCCCCCGTGTTTTTAACCTGCAGTCATTACGCCAGCCCTGATATCAAAGTGTGGGGTGGGGGGCTGGGCGGGAAGGGGGGGGTGTTGGAGTGTTGCCACGGCAACGCTGACGGCTACTCCGCAGTGGAAGCGCGATTGTGGGAAATGAGAAGGATGGGGATCCGTGTGCCGGTCCCGCTGTCAGTCCAGGGCTTCAGAAATAAAAGGGTAAATGGTAGTTTGATGAGAGGAGCTGGTGTTTCCCCCCCCCCCTGCGCAGTAGCTGATCCCTGCTACCTCTGTGCCACCTGCGTCCTGCGGGCTGCTTTCATCTGCTGCTCTGGTTTCGTCCTCCTGGCCTGTAACCGGCGAGCTGTCGCCCCGTGTGTGTCTCCCAGGGCGATCAAGGCCTTCCAGGAGGTGCTCTACATCGACCCCTGCTTCTCTCGCGCCAAGGAGATCCACCTGCGGCTTGGGCTGATGTTCAAAGTAAACACAGACTACGAGTCAAGCCTAAAGGTAAGCCTGCGCACCTGTTCTCCCTCATCTGTCATCAGGCGTCTGTGATCAGGGGCGGGGCACACAAACCCGATCTGATTGGTTGATCTGCGGCGTTTCCGTCTTTGTTTCGTCTGGCTTCGGCGGGTCCCTGTGTGATCGCTGCCGCGGTGTCAGGAGAGTTCGCCGTTCGTTTCTTCATCTGTGAACGCGTGCGTTATCTCCTGAGCGTTCGGTTTCGGGCCCTGGCGATAAAACATTTCGGGCCCTTCTTTTAATCCACCTCAGGCACGCCCCGCGCCCCGGGGCTGCCCTTTCAGACTCTGTGCGGGGCAGACAAAAGGAAACCTTGGCCTTTTTTTTTTTTTTTTTAAATTCCATTCAGCTTTTATGCTTCTGTGTTGTGCGAAGTGAATGATCCCACAGGCGTCTCTCGCTACGCGTGCATTGTGCCCGGTGCGTCGCCGCTGGGCGTGTTCGTGAATCCGCTGGCTCGGTGTCCACTGGCTGCGCTTCATCTGGCGTTTCCCACAGAACCGTCTCTACAGAAAAGCCAGGCATCACAACGTTTCTTTTTATTTCATTTCTTTTTTTAATCATTATTATTATTTTATTATTTGTGTCCCCCCCCCCCCTCCCCCGGTGTGGGAGCGCTCCTGCGGAGGAGCCGTCTGCGCGCAGAGCCTGAGAGCGGAGAGAGAAGTCCGCGCGCGGCGCGTTTGATGCATTGTTTCCTCCCGCTCTCCTTTATCCTCCTTCAGCGCCACAAGGACAGCGGGCAATCGCCGAGAACGCTCCGTCTATATATAGACGCGGCGGCAGATGTGCGGTAGCCAGGACGTGCTCAGCACCGCCTCGCGTCCGAGGCCTTTGGGGGATGGGCTGTGAAGGCTGGTGATAGGGGTGCTGCTGATAGGGGATCTTTTCTTGCGTGGGCGTATATGCATCTGATGTGTGCCCCGAGCCACACCCGCCGATTCTGCTACAGTGGCAGTAATTAAGGAAGTGTGTTTGGCTTCACAAGCGCTGGGGAGAATGTAGGCTGTGGGTGTGCCGTTGGGTTTTCCACTGAATTGCGGATAAGAAACGGAATTAAGATAAGTAAGCACCTTAAAAAAATATATGAATTTTTTAAATTGAGGACTATAAATGCCCCTTTTAAGCTTCAAGTGAAAAAATGTATTTAACCTTTTCTTGTTGCTCATTATTGTTTTATGATCGATTCATTTAAGAATATCTTTAAGTATATGAGCTAGCGTGCGTGCGTGTGTGTGCATGTAAACGTTTGTTTGTGTGTGCCTGGATGGGCGTGTGTTTGTGCATTCACACATTTGTATGTGCTGCATGTACATGCGTGAGTGCATTTGCATGCATGCACGTTTGTGTGTGTGCGATGTACATGTACCTTTGTGTGTGTGCATTTTTGTGCGTTTGTACCTGCACGCTGGTCGGCGTGGATGCGTATTTGCACGTCTGTGTGCGTGCATGCACCCTGGTTTCTGTGTGAGCATGCGTGCAGGATTGCGTGCGCGCGTGCACATAGGGGGCGCAGCGAAGGCCCTGGAGAGCACATTAACGGGTTCCTCAGTTGCACGTGCGGCACGTCCTCTCTGCCCCCCCCCCCCCCCCCCGCAGACCCAGTGGTGCGCTGGCAGCGTGCCGAGCCTTGATTACGGCTGACCCTGCGAGCGCCCGCCCGCCCCACTTCCTGAACAAAGACGCGGCTCTGAGCAGCAGCAATATGTCACACCGCCTCCCCAAAATCTGCGCCCCTCCTCCCCCCCATCCCCCTTTCACACGGCTCTCCTCCCCCTTTCCTCTCCCGCGAAGAGCTGGTCTGCTGCGAGCGCTCTGATTGCCTGTGCGGCAGCGCGCGCTCTGTACAGGGAGCGGCGCTCATCTGGGGAGTTAGCAAAGCTAGCCGAGCTGAGCTGGGCTGAGCCGAGCTGCAGCCGCGCTCCTGTAGAAATAAACTGCCCTTTTTTTTACCTGCTCACATCCAGGGGAACCTGCTCTCCAGACCCCCTTCCCTCCTCCTCCTCCTCCCTCGAGGGCCCCTCCCCCCCGTGGCCAGGTGTGCTAATTTTAGTGGGGAGGGCGGCGCATGCTGAAGTGAGGGCGCGGTGGGGGCGCAGGGGGGCGTCGAACGCACCCCTGGAGAGCCCCGCTGCCACAGCCTGCCACCGCTGCTGCTGCTGCTGCGCTTTTTTATTTGCATTCATTACTTATTTATTCTTTTGTTTTTTCTTTTTCTTTTTTTTTCCTCGCCATTGGGTTTCTCTCTGGCTGTTTCTGTGCAGGCTAGAGCAGTAGTGGTGCTGCTTTAAGTGGGGAGTCAGTGTCAGTCAGTGTTGGGGGGGGGGGGGGAAGCGGTGTGTGTTAGTTGTTGTGTGTGTCGAGTATGTGGTGTTGTGTGTGGGATTGAGTACTTTGTGCTTGTGTGTGTGTGTGTGTTGGTGGTTGAGGTAGTGTGTGGTGGGGGTGTGAGTACTGTTCTGCGTGTGTGTGTGTGGTTTGAGTATCAGGGGTTATATTGAGGTACTTTGTGTGTGTGTGTGGTGTGGTCGGGTAGTGTGTGTGTGGTGAGTCTGGTGTGTGTGTGTGTGTGTATACTGAGGTACTCGTGTTGTTGTGTGTGTGTTGAGGTACTGTGGTGTTGTGTGTGTGTGTGTCTGAGGTACTGTGTGTGCTTGTGTGTGTGTGTGTCTGAGGTACTGTGTGTGTGTGTGTGTGTGTGTGTGTGTGTGTTCTGAGGTACTCGTGTGTGTGTGTGATATGAGGTACTGTGTGTGTGTGTGTGTCTGAGGTACTGTGTGTGTGTGTGTGTGTGTGTGAGGTACGGTGTGTGTGTGTCTGAGGTACTGTGTGTGTGTGTTGTCTGAGGTACGGTGTGTGTGTGTGTGAGGTACGGTGTGTGTGTGTCTGAGGTACTGTGTGTGTGTGTGTGTGAGGTACGGTGTGTGTGTGTGTGTGAGGTACGGTGTGTGTGTGTGTGTGTGTGTGTGTGTGTGTCTGAGGTACTGTGTGTGTGTGTGTGTGTGTGTGAGGTTGTGGTGTCACGTGTGTGTGTGTGTGTGGTGGTGTGTGTGGTGTGGTACTGTGTGTGTTGAGGTACGGTGTGTGCTGTGTGTGCTGTGTGTGTGAGGTACGTGTGTGTGTGTGTGAGGTAGGTGTGTGATGTGTGTGTAGGTACGGTGTGCTGGTGTGTGTGTGTAGGTACGTGTGGTGTGTTGTGTGTGTGGTAGTGTGCGGTGTGTGTGTTGGTTGAGGTACGGGTGTGTGGTGGTGTGTGTGTGCTAGGTACGGTGTGTGTGTGTGTGTGAGGTACGTGTGGTGTGTGTGTGAGGGACGTGTGGTGTCTGAGTACGTGTGGTGTGTGTGTGAGTCGGTGTGAGGCGTGTGTGTGTGTCTGAGGTACTGTGTGTGTGTGGGTACGGTGTGTGTGAGGTAGGTGTGTGTGTGTGTGAGGTACGGTGTGTGTGTGTCTGATGTACTGTGTGTGTGTGAGGTACGGTGTGTGCTTGCGCGTGTGTGTGAGGTACTGTGTGTGTGTGTCTGAGGTACGGTGTGTGTGTGTGTATGTGTGTGTGAGGTACGGTGTGTGTGTGTGAGGTACGGTGTGTGTGTGTGAGGTACGGTGTGTGCCTGCGCGTGTGTGATCTCTTGACTGCGGCGCTCCCCTGAATAGTAAGCAGCGTGTGTCTGGGGGAGGTGAGAGAGAGAGCAGGAGAGGAGCCGGCGATCCTGCCTCAGACCCGACTGCAGGCTGAGCGGCGGCACTGAGGCAGCCCTGCCTCCTCCCTCTCTCTCCCTCATTCATCCAGTCAGCTCTGCTTCTGAGGAGAAGGAGCCGGTTAGCGCCGGGGCGGCCGCGCGGCGCTGCGCCAGGCTGGTAACGTATGTCGCTGGGCTCGTCTCCGTGGTAGCGGCGCTCGGCGGCGGCGGGTGGGGGACGCGGCGCGGCTCGACGTGCGGCGGCGGCGGCAGTGGCGGCTCCGGTCGTAATTCGGGTTGACTGTCACGGCAGCGGCGCAGCGGTGTTCACGATGCGAGACGACGTGCTCCGATGCCATTCGCTATGTTTCAGTTTTTTTTTTTTTTTTTTTTTTTAAATGTTTCCTTTTATTTTCTGCTTTAATCTGTAAAATGTATTCATTTAACCGTGTTTTTTTCCCCTATCAGTTCGGTGCTGTGGATTTAAATGTGTGAGATGTGTTGAATTTTTGTTATTATTATTTTTTGCGTTTTCTTTGTGTGGCTGCATAACTTGGTTCTCCTCTGTGGAGCAGCCATGTCGTGTCTGTCGGCGGTGTTTCGCGAGCGGGATGAGATCAGAATCCCAATGCCTCCGGTCTCTGAGGTGCCAGCCTGACGCTCGCTGCGCGTTTGTGCTGTGATCAGGGCGAGAGCCGCGTGCAGCGTGGCAGAGAACAAACGGCCTCTGCGCTTCCCCGCTGTGCAGTTCTTCTCTCCCTTTGGGCAGTGAGAGGGGTTCATTCAGTCTAATCTGCCACAGCGCTGGTGGTCGTGGTGTGACTGGCACCAGGTGACCCAGACCATCTGAAGGCTGCACGCGCTCTGGTTTCTGTGTGGGTGGGTTGGGGGGGCGGTTGGGCTGTTTGTGTTTACCTCCAGGGTCATGTGCTGGCCTTGGTGCTGGAGTGGTTGGGTGTAATTAAGGGGATTGTTTTGGAGGAGGAAGGTGTCTCCATCCAGCCCAGCTGACATTGTGGAGCAGAGGTGGTGTTCCAGCGGGAGATTAGGGGAGTGGGAGGCGGAGCTGCTTTCATGTCAGATGAGATCTTGTGCGGAAGGTCACCGAGCGGGGGCTTTTCAGCTGTTGCTGTGTTAAAGTATTCAAGCTTTGCGCGAATGGAAGCCACTGCTGCTTGGCGGCATCCCACACTGCTCTGGGAGAAAGGAAGGCCATGGTGTTGGACCACCATTTAACTATAGCAAATGGAGAATTTTTTGGCAATTGAAGATGGAGGGTAGTGTGAGATGTGCCTGCCACTATCGGGACAGTGACATGTTCTTCTCTGTGTGTTTGACATGCCTTTGCATTTGGAACAGTGTCATGTTGAAGGATCCTGTTAGCCTGTTCTAGCAGCCAGTCTCATGTTGGCTATATCATGGCTAGGTGTCTCATGTCAGTCTTAATGCTCAAAAGCACAGCGGTTTCTGCGACTAAATCACTTTCCTACTTACGTCCTAAATTTTGCCTGCTCATAAAAGAATCTTCAGCTCTGCTCTCGAACTGTAGTGCACTTCAGTATCAATCGTATTTTGGTGAATCTGGGCCTGTATCCAGAATTCACCTCTAAAGGTAGACCTGCATCCAGCGTGCAGCTGTAAGAGTAGGTGGAATAAGAGAACAGTTATGGACAGAAAGAAGCAGCCATGCATGATCATATGAAATCCCCCTAAGTGTGGACACAGATCAGTTGTCATCTAAAGGGTCATGTCTGACCTTGTTTGTTCAGAGGATGAGATGTGATCCTCAGTGTTGAGTTGTAATAACAGAGTGGATCTGCAGTGTCATTGCTAAACATGTGCTGAGCTTTCAGATGGCAACAGTCCGTGTTTGGTAAACATCGTCATTAACCTTGATCTGAAGCTTAGCCTGTTGTCCTTTCTGCTTTGGAAAAATGCTGCCTCTACACTCCCCGATGCTATGTGAGTAGAGACAGGGAGTATCTAGTTATTTATATCTCTCAATGGTATTCTGTATTGTATACTTATTGTAACCTTATTTAGGGTACTCTTATTTTCAAAGAGGATGCTCAAATCTTGTGGCTATGAACCTTCAAATAAATAATAAGAAAACCAATAGTAATTGTGGTCTCATTAAAACCACGTCTGGCATTAAAACGATGTCCCATTTTAAAACGTCGTCTATGCTTTTCGGTAACCTGACTGATCTCGCAGACCGGTTTCGTTCAGTTTGTTCTTCAGTACCCGTCCTAAGACATGACCCTTTCTTACATTGTGATAATATTTTATAGAGTTTCCAATAGAAAGCAGATTGTTTCTATTGTATGCTTGGCTTTTCAGGGTCTACGGTAAGCATTTTGCCAGGGAGCGCAGGTGCTCCTGATCTGGAAAATTTAGAAGCAAATAGAGGAGCACAAACTGCATACACAGTTTGTTTTTTTTCTTCTTTCTACTCCCCATGACAGGAACACCCTCAAAATAGCCTGTAATAGTTTAAAAATTTTTATTGAACAGAATAATTTTCCTTTTTTCAATACTGTATGCGGTGCTCAGGTTGCCAGTGCATTTCAGGGGGTGCTCAAACCTTTTCATCCCGTCTCTGGGATAGATTTGCCCCTCATGTGCACCAGTGCTTGTTTTTTTACCGTGAGGGTTGTTCTCCCGCATATTCCACTGAACGAAAATAACTTATTAACAGTATTTTCTTCATTTTGAGAAAAGTAGCTTAACCCACTGTTGGCGATTGGTACCACGCTAACGTTAGACGGCGAGTTCCAGAAGAATCGACGTGTGCTCTCATCATTTCAGAGAGTGACTTTGTGGTCGTGCCTCATTAGTACAGATGAGTTTATTCACTGGCATGTTCCAGAGAGCTCATATTTATTTTGTGGCTTAAAGTGCCAAGGACCAGACGGTGTAAAAAGTCCACACTGGTTCTGGGCATTCCCTGGCTCATAAAGAGGCTAAGTGTGGCCGGTCTGTCTGTGTCGTCGTGGCTACCTTAACACCTGTTCCGCCTTATATTCCAATTTTACATTTTGATATGGGTAAATAAATGTGATGGGTAGATGCCGATTTTTGGCATAGACTGACGCTGTCCTAGTTTATGAATTATTCAGCTTTTGTGTGTTTTAAATTCTGTTGTATGCAGTTTTCTGTGGCTAAGAGGACAGGGGAAAGGTACATGAGTTTGTCAGTTCATCACTTCAGTTGTTCCCAGTAGGCATCTCGATGAGTGGCTGGGATTTTAAAGTCTATTAAAGGTCATTGTCATTGTCATTGTCATTGCCAGTCGTTAGGAATCGTGATACACGGGCAGCATTTTGAGGCAATGCAGATTCTCGCGGGCGATATTTCCCATCTGCATTGGTTAAAAATATTGCCTGAGTATCATGGGCTTTCAGTATTAAGTGTACCCATTACTGACCTAAATATATCTTATGTTATGACAGTGGCTGGCTGTTTGTCATGGAAGTCGCAGGTTTTGTTATTTACCTTTTTTTTTTAAGCAGTTCTGTGACTTTCCGGTTTTTCTTTTTTAAAAATCTCTATTTCCGCGATTTCCCCCATCCTCAGCGCTTTCCATGATTTAAAAAGGTTTATTTTTTGGCAGTTTCGGATGGCTGCCAACCTTAGTGCAGCCTTCAGTGCGATTTGTATGGGCCCAAGCCTTTAACCTGACGCATGCTGTGAGAAACGTAGTGGGACTGTGTGTAAAATGTAATTCACTTGTTTTTTTAATTTTAAAAAAAGCAGGAGCTAATGTGAGCATTTTGCTTGTGCTGTAGAACACTGTAATACAAATGCACCGGAGATAACCAACACGGTTCTCTTTGGATTAGCGTGCTGAGGCTCAATCGCATGTGCCAGTCCTGGTTGCCTGTCCCGTCCGATTGACCAATCAGCACGCGATTCTGCTGCTGTTTCTGAGGTTCTGCTGTGTGTAGGGCGGCTGGTTCTGACCAGGTGCATGGCAGAATATGAACATCACACTCCGTTGACCAGCTTGGAGGAAGGAAACTGGCTCTCTTTGATTTCTCATGAACTGCCATTCATTAGTGTAAAGCATTTAAAGGGCATGATCACATCGGTTAATTGTGTTTTATTGTTAGCTAATTTTATATTTGAAGCTGGTAGCTGTGGAAATCCTGGTTTTACCAGTAGGTGCTCATAGTATTGTGCCTCTTAATGGGCCAGTTTCGTCATTTTTTCTGTGTGTTCGCTCGTCCGCAAAAATGAATCCTGCGCACTGGTGCTTTCTGTGTGCATTACACACCTCTTCTGACAGTCATTATGCAGCGTGGTTTAAAATGAATTTCATTGGGTTTCTCTGTTGTGATGAACACGTAAAGCTACTGGAGATGGAAATTTACAACCCCTCTCTCTCTCTCTCTCTCTCTCTCTCTCTCTCTTTCTCTCTCTCTATCTCTCTCTCTATCTCTCTCTCTCTCTCTCTCTCTCTCTCTCTCTCTCTCTCTCTCTCTCGCTCTCTCTATCTCTCTCTCTCTCTGCAGCATTTTCAGCTGGCTTTGATTGACTCGACCCCCTGCACTTTGTCCAAAGCTGAAAGTAAGTACCCCGAATCATAAAAATCATTTCCCTGCTGCAGCTTCCGTTTTTAACATGATTACTGTGCTGTACTCGGCATGGAACAAACTGCACACAAAGGGCTTCATTTCCAAACCGACAATTCTCTAATAAACGGCCTCTTTTTGTAATTAAAGTGGGTGCGCTTATACCGGTTTTTATTTTTTTTGTAATGTTTTTTTTTTCTTTTCCTTTTCCGTTTTTTTTTTTCATTTTCCTCGCATTGCCATTTCATATTTGCCTTAGACGGTGGTTACCAAGGAAACACCAATAGCCATTTCCCCAGACTCTCGGGAGAAGAAGGGCAGCCTCACCTCTCTCCTTTTTCCATCTGAATGTGCACTCCTCTGGTTTATTAGAGAGAGGGATACCATTAAACCCCTGGCACCGCACTCATTTCAGCATTTATAACGCCAGTAAGACCAGGGAACGATGTGGGGATCTTCTCCATGGCTGCCCCTTACGGTTCCTGCCTGTGGAGTTGTTTTTATCTGTGATTTATCTAATCCTTGACTTCTTTCCTTCTTTTCACAGTTCAGTTTCACATTGCGCATTTATATGAAATTCAGGTAAGCCCTCCCCTGTGGGTGGATTTATTATTCTGTTTTTCACTGTATTTTAACGCCTGTTACTGTATTTCCTGTCAACGTGCTCTTTAATTGCTAGCATCTGTGAAGGGCTGAATTGGTAGTGGTAGGTCAGTGGCGTGCATGGGCTCCGGTTAGCTGAGTGGGGTTAATAGGGAGGGCTTTCCCGTTGTGTGACGGGCTGTATTTACCGGGGCCTGGGCTGTGAGCGTCCTGCCTGTGCTTCCCTGTGTCCTGGGCTGTGAGCGTCCTGCCTGTGCTTCCCTGTGTCCTGGGCTGTGAGCGTCCTGCCTGTGCTTCCCTGTGTCCTGGGCTGTGAGCGTCCTGCCTGTGCTTCCCTGTGTCGTAGCTGTGCTGCGTCTCGTTCTGACGCCCTGCTGGAGCGCGTGCGTGTTGAGGGCCTCGCTCCCGCGTCTGAGCCTGGGGTGTTGGGGAGAGAGACGGGGCCGAGCGTTCGCCGTGTGTGTGTGGGAGGCGGGGATCTGGGCCGCGGCGTGTTTAGTCCGCCCGTGCGCCACCTGCTACCCACGGCGGTAATGAAGCTGGCGGTAACAGACGCTCCGGGGTGGCCTGGCTCCCGGTCCCCAGCCCGCCCCCCCCCCCCCCCCCCCCCCCCGATCCCTGGGCGGAAACCTGCCTACGTGCCGCTCTCTCGACCCCCTTCCAAGCGCCGGTGTCAGCTCAGGCGATAAACAAGATGGCGGACCGCTGACTCCTGCGAGCTGGAGTCTGGACCCCCAGGAGCACCCCTTTCGGGGCGACTCTCCCCCCGTTCCCCGGGCGTTCAGCCACGGACTCGCTCATTAACCGCTTCTCCCCTGCGGAATCCTGGCACAGCGCACGGCGGCGCCATGGCAACCGCTCGAGCCGCACAGACCCAGATGTGCCGCTAATGATAATGCGACTGACTGGGATGCATGCAGGGCCTCCTCCACTCGGCTTATTATAGAGAGAGAGAGAGGGAGAGAGAGAGAGAGGTCTGTATAGCGCACGCATCAAAGCGTTCCTTACTCTGGGTGAATGAGTAACAGCCGCCGTTGCCCTCGGCGTTTGGTTCTCGATCCCCCGCTGCGAACGTGTCACTGCGTCAGCGTTTGTGGTGATAGTATTGTCTGAGCGCAGTGCTCACAGCGCCTCATAGAGAGGGTTTGTGTGGCTGCAGGCTTTAATGACGTAACGCATTAGAGTGCCTTTTGGGCATTTTTTTGTTTATTTGGCGTTTCTCTGAAATGCCGCGTCTGTCGGGCCGTGTACAGCAGTAATGCATGGCCAGCCGTTTCCATTAGCTGCCAAGAAACTGCTTGATAGTCAGGGTGTTGCCGGTTTGAATCTGGGGTGGGACACAGCTGCCTCAATTAGACTAAAATGACATATATTTCTGTAACAAATGTGCAGCTGTGCTGTATAGACTGTAAAAATCTTAAGTGCTTGGTCTAGTCTCTTGAATGCAACTGATAAGGTTTCGTTGTGGGATATGGTCTTGACATTCTGACCTCTGGGCCATCCTGTGATCAGGCTCCTGTGTCCTCATTGGGATGTGTGCTGTGCTTCACTCAGGCTACTGCTCAAGCTCTCCTGGTGTTCTGTGCTGTTGCTCTTTACGAGCTGTCGACGTGTCACTCAGTGCTGTGGACTTGCACAGACTGTAAATGGGTTGTGTTGGAGAGCTGTGCAGCCAATGGCACGCGTGTCATTTTACAGAACCAGTGCAGTTTTACGGGTTGATTCTGAGCAGCCATGTCCAGATGTGTATTTGCCAGGGTGCCACTGCACATCTACACAAATGCGTGTACACACACACACACACACACACACACACACACACTCACACACTCGAACATGCGCACACATACTCAGTCTCTGTCCGTCTCGTAGACACAGACACACACGCCCTCGCAGACAGGATCTGTCTACTGTTTAGTTTTCCTCAAGGTTGTAGCGTATCTACCGTCGTCTGTCGTCCAGATCGTTGGCCTTTAACCCGATCCTGGTGTTTGGCGCAAGCCGAGGTTCGATCCCCCCTAAAAACGCGTTGGCGGGTTACCTGCGCCCCGCCGGACCTTGGAGGGGGATGTTCTTACCCCCCTGCGCTTGGGGCCGCAGGGGCATTCGGCCTCGGGCCCGGCTCAGAGAGGACAGACAGCCTGGCCCTCGGGTTACTGAGAGAAAACAAACACAGACGTCTGAAGTGGAGTTCTCCTGTTTCACTGATACCGCCGGCTGCTGGGGCTGAATGGGCCCGGCGGGGGGGGCGTGGGGGGGGGGGTCGACAGAGCTGCCGGACTTGTTGAGTCTGGCATGGCTGGTCTCCTAGACTGACCCTCCCCCAGGGAGTGTTGTGGGTCTTAGCCCCCCCTCCCCTTTCTTCACAGGCTAGTTAACGTTGTCATTTCCTCCTCCCAGTCGCCCTGAGAGAGCTCCGCATTCTCAGTGTCCGTCTGGCGAGCTCCCGGAGCCGCCGGCTTTGTTGTCTGTCCCCGCGGAGAGCGCTCGTAAAAAAAACCACCCCTTTCCCGTCCGCCAAACCGCTGTCCTCTGCTCCCCTCCCCTGCTCTCCGGCCCGCAGAAGAAGTACCGCGCGGCCAAGGAAGCCTATGAGGCCCTCCTGCAGACGGAAAACCTTCCCTCTCCGGTCAAGGCGACGACCCTGCAGCAGCTGGGTAAGCCCACCGGCCGTCTCCTTCCCTCACGGCGCCACGTGTGTGTGTGTGTGTGTGTGTGTGTGTGTGGGGTGAGCCGTGCTGGGTGAACCTGGACCCGCACACGCTTCACGGCGCCTTTACTGAACTGCACTGTCTAGATATCCTTAAAGTCATAAAAGGGTACTTCTTAAAAAACATTTTGATAGTGTTTGCCTGTTATAGACTGGGGCGTATTTAAATAAAGGAAGTATATATTTTGGCGTTCGAAAAAGCCTTTTGCTTGAAGGAGTGCACTGTGTTATCTGTCTCGGTGATGATTTCATGATTGTTTGGGCCTGCTGTTTCTTTGTCTGCGTTATTATGTTTATTTGAGTTCCGTGTGGTTTTTACAGTCCTTTGGCGTTCTCTGTGAGGTCGGGTTTTTATTTTAGAAGGTCAGTCTAATAAAGGAGTGAAGTGAGGTTTTGTCAGTGGCCGTGCTGTGGGAGCCCCTGGGTTCTGTTCCTGTTCCCGTGCGTTCCCTCCTCTGCTTTTCCCAAAAATCCCGAGCCCGTGCTGCTCCAGCCTCTGCTCCTCATGACCGTGGGACATGCAGGCACACACACCGCTGTCCCCAGCACCCCCCGGCCCTCCTCTTAAAACACCCTGGGCTCGTTTCAGGGCCTCTCCGGGCAGACTGTCACTCGGCCATAAAACCATTTCCATTCTGTGCCGAATTGCTGGTGTTGGTGCGGTTGCCATGGTGAACTCCTCCTGGGCGGCCTGCCACAGGTGTCAGGAGAAGGAGCTGTGTGTGTGTGTGTGTGTGTCTGTCTGTCTGCCTGCCTGCCTGTGTGTTTGTCTGGGTCTTCTGTGTGTGTTTGTGTGTGTGTGTGTGTGTGTGTGTGTGTGTGTGTGTGTGTGTGTGTGTGTGTGTGTCTGTGTCTGGGTCTTGTGTGTATGTTTGCGTGTGTGTTTGTGTCTGTGTGAGAGTGTGTGTGTGTCTGAGAGAGTGAGTATGTGCATGTGTACATGTCTGTACATGTGGCTGTGGGTCTGTAGCTGTAGAGCAGGGGGGTTGTTTCTGCCGTCTCCGGCTCCTGACAGCTGTTTTGGCGTCTGAACTCTGACGGTGGGGAAGGGGTTTGGGCAGATTGGGCTGGGACGGGACCTTTGAAGAGCCCTTCCCCCACCCTGCGTTCCCCCCTCGCTGAGGGGCTGCAGACCGGCCATTTGCTCTGTTTATGGGAGGCTCTTACTCCTCTGAGCCCCGCTAGCGCTCGAGCACGCCGCCGCGAGCTACGCTGTTTCAGTTTCACCCTCCACACCGTGGACACGCCAAATTATTTACCCGCTAGTGCGCTCTAGCCAGGCCACAGCAGCAGTGCCAGTGCGCTTTAACTGAGTCAGATTCACCCCCAGCCCCAGTGAGCTTTAACTGAGTCAGATTCACCCCCAGCACCAGTGAGCTTTAACTGAGTCAGATTCACCCCCAGCACCAGTGCGCTTTAACTGAGTCAGATTCACTGCCAGCCCCAGTGTGCTTTAACTGAGTCAGATTCACTGCCTGCCCCAGTGCGCTTTAACTGAGTCAGATTCACTGCCTGCCCCAGTGCGCTTTAACTGAGTCAGATTCACCTCCAGCCCCAGTGCGCTTTAACTGAGTCAGATTCACCACCAGCTCCGGTGCACTTTAACTGAGTCAGATTCACTGCCAGCCCCAGTGCGCTTTAACTGAGTCAGATTCACCACCAGCCCCAGTGCGCTTTAACTGAGTCAGATTCACCCCCAGCCCCAGTGCGCTTTAACTGAGTCAGATTCACTGCCTGCCCCAGTGCGCTTTAACTGAGTCAGATTCACTGCCAGCCCCAGTGCGCTTTAACTGAGTCAGATTCACTGCCAGCCCCAGTGCGCTTTAACTGATTCAGATTCACTGCCAGCCCCAGTGCGCTTTAACTGATTCAGATTCACCCCCAGCCCCAGTGCGCTTTAACTGAGTCAGATTCACTGCCAGCCCCAGTGCGCTTTAACTGAGTCAGATTCACTGCCAGCCCCAGTGCGCTTTAACTGAGTCAGATTCACTGCCTGCCCCAGTGCGCTTTAACTGAGTCAGATTCACTGCCAGCCCCAGTGCGCTTTAACTGAGTCAGATTCACTGCCAGCCCCAGTGCGCTTTAACTGAGTCAGATTCACTGCCAGCCCCAGTGCGCTTTAACTGAGTCAGATTCACTGCCTGCCCCAGTGCGCTTTAACTGAGTCAGATTCACCACCAGCTCCAGTGCACTTTAACTGAGTCAGATTCACCTCCAGCCCCAGTGTGCTTTAACTGAGTCAGATTCACTGCCAGCCCCAGTGTGCTTTAACTGATTCAGATTCACTGCCAGCCCCAGTGCGCTTTAACTGAGTCAGATTCACTGCCTGCTCCAGTTCGCTTTAACTGAGTCAGATTCACCTCCAGCCCCAGTGCGCTTTAACTGAGTCAGATTCACCGCCAGCCCCAGTGCGCTTTAACTGAGTCAGATTCACTGCCAGCCCCAGTGCGCTTTAACTGAGTCAGATTCACCCCCAGCCCCAGTGCGCTTTAACTGAGTCAGATTCACTGCCAGCCCCAGTGCGCTTTAACTGAGTCAGATTCACTGCCAGCCCCAGTGCGCTTTAACTGAGTCAGATTCACGGCCAGCCCCAGTGCGCTTTAACTGATTCAGATTCACTGCCAGCCCCAGTGCGCTTTAACTGATTCAGATTCACCCCCAGCCCCAGTGCGCTTTAACTGAGTCAGATTCACTGCCAGCCCCAGTGTGCTTTAACTGAGTCAGATTCACCGCCTGCCCCAGTGCGCTTTAACTGAGTCAGATTCACTGCCAGCCCCAGTGTGCTTTAACTGAGTCAGATTCACTGCCTGCCCCAGTGCGCTTTAACTGAGTCAGATTCACTGTCTGCCCCAGTGCGCTTTAACTGAGTCAGATTCACTGCCAGCCCCAGTGTGCTTTAACTGAGTCAGATTCACCGCCTGCCCCAGTGCGCTTTAACTGAGTCAGATTCACTGCCAGCCCCAGTGCGCTTTAACTGAGTCAGATTCACTGCCAGCCCCAGTGCGCTTTAACTGAGTCAGATTCACTGCCAGCCCCAGTGTGCTTTAACTGAGTCAGATTCACTGCCTGTCCCAGTGCGCTTTAACTGAGTCAGATTCACCACCAGCCCCAGTGTGCTTTAACTGAGTCAGATTCACTGCCAGCCCCAGTGCGCTTTAACTGAGTCAGATTCACCACCAGCCCCAGTGCGCTTTAACTGAGTCAGATTCACTGCCTGCCCCAGTGCGCTTTAACTGAGTCAGATTCACCTCCAGCCCCAGTGCGCTTTAACTGAGTCAGATTCACCACCAGCCCCAGTGCGCTTTAACTGAGTCAGATTCACCTCCAGCCCCAGTGCGCTTTAACTGAGTCAGATTCACTGCCAGCCCCAGTGTGCTTTAACTGAGTCAGATTCACTGCCTGCCCCAGTGCGCTTTAACTGAGTCAGATTCACTGCCTGCCCCAGTGCGCTTTAACTGAGTCAGATTCACTGCCTGCCCCAGTGCGCTTTAACTGAGTCAGATTCACTGCCAGCCCCAGTGCGCTTTAACTGAGTCAGATTCACCGCCAGCCCCAGTGCGCTTTAACTGAGTCAGATTCACCACCAGCCCCAGTGCGCTTTAACTGAGTCAGATTCACTGCCTGCCCCAGTGCGCTTTAACTGAGTCACATTCACTGCCAGCCCCAGTGCGCTTTAACTGAGTCAGATTCACTGCCAGCCCCAGTGCGCTTTAACTGAGTCAGATTCACTGCCTGCCCCAGTGCGCTTTAACTGAGTCAGATTCACTGCCTGCCCCAGTGCGCTTTAACTGAGTCAGATTCACCACCAGCCCCAGTGCGCTTTAACTGAGTCAGATTCACTGCCAGCCCCAGTGCGCTTTAACTGAGTCAGATTCACTGCCAGCCCCAGTGCGCTTTAACTGAGTCAGATTCACTGCCAGCCCCAGTGCGCTTTAACTGAGTCAGATTCACCGCCAGCCCCAGTGCGCTTTAACTGAGTCAGATTCACTGCCAGCCCCAGTGCGCTTTAATCAGGGACAGTGGGGGGAAGACGGTTGAGGGAAGATTTGTGAAGAAATGTCTGCATCTTTAAACCCCGCCCACATGCTGCCTTCCCCTTTAGGCTGGATGCATCACACGGTGGAGCAGCTGGGAGATAAAGCCAACAAGGACAGCTATGCTATCCAGTGTCTGCAGCAGTCTCTAGAGGCAGACCCCAACTCTGGCCAGTCTTGGTACTTTCTTGGCAGGTAAGTTTTTTTATTTTTTTTTAAAGAAAAAAAAGAAAGAAACTGTGTGTCTGTGTTCTTTTGGAAGTACTACTGCATTTAAAAAAATGGGGTAAGGTCTCCCAATTGTGGCATGCTAAAGAGTGTGTGACACTGTGTTGTTTACTGTGGGATACAGGCCTGTGCTGTGTGTGTGCGGTGTGGGCACGTGTGCCTGAATGTGTGGGGCACAGGTCTGCGTGTGTGCTGGGCTCTGGGGCCAGGACGAGTGCTTCAGTAGAGGCTGCCTGAATGATTCAGGAACTGCTCACTGTGTGCGGAAGGACCGGTGCGTTTGGATGTCATGAAACGTTAGCTCAGTGCAGTCCTGCTTATTTTGCCTTGGGTTTGGTGGCGCGTAGCTAAAACCTGACTGGTGCCTGCAGACCCCTCGTAAAGACAGCGCTGGGCCTGTCCCGCTGCGGTTTCGGGCCGCCCAGTCTGGGGTGGGGTGGGGTGGGGTGGGGGGCGCGGTCTTTCGCACCCCTGCTGCTGCTCGTTTGAAAAGGGCTCATTCTGTGGTGAGCTCAGAAGCGACAGTGGCTGACGAGGGAACTGAGTAATTAGAGGGTTTGCTGCAAGTTCTCCTTTTTGTGCACTGTCCCACAGTGTTTCCTTTCAGAATGATTTGACCCGAGAACCTTGTAGTGCTTTCAGTTGTGTACACTTAACCTAGGTCTCAGAGTTTTTTTTAGTTTTTTAATTGTTTTTGTTTGTACTGTGTTGTAATACGGAGAACATCCTTATAATGGGGGAGGTTAGCAAAGATATTTACACTTAGCAAAGATACTTACACGCTGATTTTCTGCTGTAGTCGATGCCTGTGTCTAGTAGATCCTTCAGCTCATCATATTGTTGCAGACCTAGTCTGACCATGGTGTTTGTTTTCTATCTGACTGTATCATTTGCCTTTTTGGGCTTTTAGCAGTGTTCTTATCCAGAGCGACTTGCACAGAATGCATTCTTTTTTTCCCCCTGCATCGCTGCCCATAGTGCTAAGCCAGCGAGTGTTAGTGTTCTGGTCAAGCCCTTGGTTCCGGATGTCATTATTGGAAGTACTGCGCACTGATGGGCGTGAATATGGTTTCAGGAATGTGTATTTATAAAGCTCTGTTTATATTATCGAGGTTATTTGTTTTGTTGGTGTTATGTAACTGCAGGAGAGCGGAGGTGCTTGTGTGCGTAATATTTGTTGATGTTGTGCTCCTTCCTGTCCTTCCTCCTGCAGGTGCTACTCCAGTATTGGGCGGGTCCAGGATGCCTTCATTTCCTACAGGCAGTCTATTGATAAATCCGAGGCCAGTGCAGACACCTGGTGCTCTATAGGGTGAGTGGCCTTCTGCTCTCTGTCCGTTCCACATCGCTATCTTTCTTTCTGCTCTCTTCTTTTACTGCGCTCTATCCTTTTTCTACTCTCCTTTTTTTTACTGTCCCCAATTTTGATTGAAAGATCTCTCTGAACATTTCAGTCTTTTCTTCTTCCCCAGTTTTTGATTCAGCAAAGCTCTACGCTAACAGTTTTTTTCCCCAAAGAGCACTTGTGCTGCTAAGTTGAAGAAATTTCGGAGCACGCTAATGTTGTCCCAATTAGCCGACGTGCTCCTGGATTATTTCCCCCGGGCCCGCCACGCACCGGTGTTCAGGGGCTAGTGCTCCCGAAATGCGAGCGCGGTAGAGGCCCGCTCAGGGGGCTCTCCGAATCGTTGGGTCCTTTGTTCTCCCGCGGTGTTGAGTCCGTCAGCAGGGCAGGCGCCGGCGTGTGGAAGTAGGGCTGCTCTCACCCCCGGTGACGTGTTAATGAGATGCGCTGGCGGCCGAACCCTGAGGGAGTCTGCCTGAACGCGTGTTACCGCTGGGAGGAGGAGCGGGCCTCTGTGTACTGCTGACAGCGGGGGCTCAAAGGACCCGAGTGGCGTTCTGCCCGCCCGCTCGATGCCCGCCCTCTGCCCACCACTCGATGCCCGCTCTATGCCAGATCTCTGCCTGCTCTCTGCCCGAGCCACGCTGGAGGAGTTGTGCTCCTCTCCTCAGGAGCTCCTTTTGTCACCGAGGTGTTTTCAGGGCGCAGATAAACGTGCGGTAAATGTTCAGCCGGGGCCTGGCACCGGGGAAGCGGGTAGTGCTGCTGCTGCTGCTGCTGCTGCTGCTGTCAGACACTCCCCCTGACCCCAGGCGAATCTGCGCATCTCTGTACTGCAGCAGCGCAGGAGCATGCTTCTGCGCAGCTGAGGACAGGAGAAATTGGACCTCGCTGTAGCGTGGCAGTTTTGAGGAAGTGGTTGACGGGGAGAACCTAAACGGGCCCCACGGTAGACGCCTCTCTAAGGGCCCTGGCCTGTCATTTATGCGCCTTTTACAGGCCTGTTTTGTAAAATGTCATTTTTAAATGCACTCGTATTAAAGGCTAGTGTTTCCTCTTCTGTGCCCACCTCCCGAAACTCCTGTGTCTTTCATTCCATTTAACTCTCTCTATCTCTCGCTCCCTACCTCCCTCTTTCCCTCCTTATACCTTCCTCTCTCCCTCCCTATACCTTCCTCTCTCCCTTGTTCACTCCCTCCCTCTCTCCCCTCCATCTCTCCCTCTGTCTCTTCCTCTCTCTCCCCCCTCCCCCCTCTCTCCTCTCCCCTCCCCTCTACTCTCTTCCCTCTCTCCTCTCCCTTCCCCCCTCCTCGCTCTCGCTCTCCTCCCCCCCCCTCCCTCCCGTCTCTCCCCTCTCCCTCCCCCCCCAGTGTGCTGTACCAGCAGCAGAGCCAGCCCATGGACGCCCTGCAGGCGTACATCTGCGCGGTGCAGCTGGACCACGGGCACTCGGCGGCCTGGATGGACCTGGGCACGCTGTACGAGTCCTGCAACCAGCCTCAGGACGCCATCAAGTGCTACATCAACGCCACCCGCAGCAAGTCCTGCGCCAACACGTCCGCCCTCACCACGCGCATTAAATGCCTGCAGGTACCTGTCCGCTCCGCGCGTCCCCCCCCCCCCGCGGCGGGTCTCACCTCTGAGTCACTGGGTCGGCCTTGTCTACGGCAGGGCGGGAGCCTGTGTGCCATTCTGCCGCTGTCATAGGGCCTGTCTGATCAGTGCTCCTGAGTGTATTCACCCACTGAGAAGGCTGCGTTCGTCCATTCCTGCATTTACTTTCCTGCCCGTTTCGTTTGAAGCCAAAGTAATTGAGCTGGATGGCTTTTGTGTTTAATGTGTATGAGTGGAGAGGGCATTGTCACCTGTAGCATGTAAACATATTTTCACACCATTAAGACCACCAGCCCTATTTCCCCACTGAGTTGTTTGACCTTTTTTTGTTATAATTTTTACCATTTCATTCATTTATAAATATGTAATGATGAAGCCTCTTCGTCTCTTGTTAATGTTAAGTGCAGTGTCTCACCTGTGTAGCTGGAAGACACGGTTGTAGTAGAACACTGGAGTTCGTATATCCTCGTAGGTCAGCATTGAATGTGTTTTTACGCAATTTCTCCTAGGCTCAGTTGTGTAACCTTCAACAAGGTAGTCTACCGAGTAAAAGTAAAATGCTTCCTAGTATTGAGGAGGCGTGGAGCCTACCAATCCCAGCAGAGCTCACGTCCAGACAGGGAGGCCTGAACGCAGCACACCAGGTGAGAGGAGCTAGCCTGTCCTGTAGACCCCCCCCCCCCACCCCCACCCCCCGCTGCCGCCAACTTCTCTAAACACTTACACCAGTGACGCCTTCTAAAAAAATTTTCCCCTGGCCTTCCTTGTGCAAGGAAAAACAAGTGCTAATATCACCGGCCTTGGATCCTAGATAAAACATCCTTTCACACAAGCTGACATTTCCTTTTTAGATTTAGTTTTAAAAAGGGGTGTTTTTAAAAAACACCAGAAATTGTGCATACGTGTATGCGCTCTGTCAATGCAGCCTAGCTTAATTTGTGCTACGGTGATTGCGATGCTTGACTTTTTTTTTTTCTCCTTTTACAACTGGAGAAAGAATTAGATACAGCTTTTAAAAAAATTAATTGAATGAATGCTCACTGAAAGTAATGTTTAGTGAATGTGGCTCATTTCTGTTATTTCTTCTTTTTTTTTTTTACCTTATTAACAATATTGATTAAATTGCACACAAAAATCTTAATTAAAAAATGAACTAATTACACGTAGACACACAATTTGTATGGCTGTGTTTGAGATTCAGGAGTGTTTGCTATGCCTTCTGTGGATTCTAAGACCAAGGCTGTTTAAAGTTGGCCATGTTAGTTTAAACATCATTTAGTGGTTTGTTCAAATGTATTTTTATTATTTAATAGTGCAGTACGATGTAGCCTTAAGCATTGGAGAGGTTGATTGTTTTTACCGTGGCAACAACCATCACATGCATCAGTTTCCAAATAATGTAATTCTCACTCATCCATTCTGTCAACATGCAGCAAACTGCTAACTGTTGCTAACTGTGGGTGGATAACTTATTTAAATTATCTACAGGTAACACTGAGGTGTGACGGTATATTCCTGCTTACTGAAATGTTTCTGGTGCAGTTGACTGTTTATCACCTGTCCTTTATTGACCGTTGGAGGTTGACCGATGGTCAGCGGTCTGTGGAAGGTTCTGGAAGTGTCAGTATTTCAGCGACGTTAACCTGGTCATAAATTCTCTGGCCGCCAATGACTCCATCTTTGTTTTCTTGGGCAGCCGTTTGACGTTAAGAGCTTCTCAGCGAGAAAACGCTTTAATGGCAAACGGTGGCAAGGCAGAATTTGTTTGTTCATTTTTTTTTTATTATTATTTTTTTAATTTCTCATCCTTCATGCCAAGAAAAACACATTGGCTGATTAATTGTGCCGAAAGATTCTGTGCCAGAATCGGAGAGTTTATGACTCAGGAACTGTCCTTGAAAATCAGAAAATCAGTCTCTTGATTAGGAGGAAATGGGTTATTTTTAGTCCAGCAGGAAAATATTTATTTAATTATTTTATTTTTTTGAGATGATGTACTTTGGGAAGTAAGAAATCTAGGAAAAAATAAGTCTAGAATTAAAGTTTTCATACAAACTTACTAAATGTCATTTTTAAAAAGTGCTGTTGAACTATGTCATGTGCTGACTTTGGAGAATACCCACCTGTAAGGAAAGCATGTACGTTTGATATACCGGCTTTTATAATTCTTGTGATTCCGATCAGTGTTACCTCTGCACCTGTTGCTGTTGTGATTCTTGCCTGTTAATTGGTTCGCAGTGATGGAGGCTCATACAGAGACGTGTGTGTGAGCGTGTGTCTGACTCTGCTGTAGCGGCTGTGGGCCTGCGGTTGCCCCTGTGTGAGGGTGCTCTGGCACCCCCCACCCCACCCACCCCCCAGGCACTCAGAGTGTGAATGTGGTGTCGGCGGGAGGGAGGCTGTGTTATATAACACTGTAACGGTCTCCCCTGCTCTGTGTGGATGGCAGGCCTGTAATGCTCATCAGAGTGATGATGAGGGAGGAGGAAGGCTGGTGTAACAGTGTACAGTGTAACATGGTAATGGTATCTCTGACGCTGTAATGGTGATTGTGCTCTGTGTTGCTGGCAGGCCTGTAGTTCAGAGTGATGATGAGGGAGGAGGAAGGCTGGTACAGTGTACAGTGTAATGCTGTAACGGTATCACTGACGCTGTAATGGTGATTGTGCTCTGTGTTGATGGCAGGCCTGTAGTTCAGAGTGATGATGAGGGAGGAGGAAGGCTGGTGTTACAGTGTACAGTGTAATGCTGTAACGGTATCACTGACGCTGTAATGGTGATTGTGCTCTGTGTTGCTGGCAGGCCTGTAAAGCTCATCAGAGTGATGATGAGGGAGGAGGAGGTGTAACAGTGTACAGTGTAATTCTGTAACGGTATCTCTGACGCTGTAATGGTGATTGTGCTCTGTGTTGCTGGCAGGCCTGTAGTTCAGAGTGATGATGAGGGAGGAGGAAGGCTGGTGTAACAGTGTACAGTGTAACATGGTAATGGTATCTCTGACGCTGTAATGGTGATTGTGCTCTGTGTTGCTGGCAGGCCTGTAGTTCAGAGTGATGATGAGGGAGGAGGAAGGCCGGTGGTACAGTGTACAGTGTAACATGGTAATGGTAATTCTGACGCTGTAATGGTGATTGTGCTCTGTGTTGCTGGCAGGCCTGTAGTTCAGAGTGATGATGAGGGAGGAGGAAGGCCGGTGGTACAGTGTACAGTGTAATGCTGTAACGGTATCACTGACGCTGTAATGGTGATTGTGCTCTGTGTTGCTGGCAGGCCTGTAATGCTCATCAGAGTGATGATGAGGGAGGAGGAAGGCCGGTGGTACAGTGTACAGTGTAATGCTGTAACGGTAACACTGACGCTGTAATGGTGATTGTGCTCTGTGTTGCTGGCAGGCTTGTAAAGCTCATCAGAGTAATGATGGCGGCTTGCGGCCCCCTCAGGCGACGGCGCAGTCGTTGCCTCAGCACGTGGGCCCCTCGACCCAAACCGACGACCAGTCCAGCCCCGCCAAGAGGAAGAGGACGTCCAGCCCAGCCAAGGTACGAGGGTTGGGTTTCCCGAAACCCGGCACCGCTATGGCACCAGTTCCCATACAGCCGGTACCGACCGGTCCGAACGACAACACGGGTTTCAGTGCCTCGTTTCAGTGCCCCACGTCTTCACTAGCTTAACTTCACACTCGCTCTGTCAACCTTTGGCAAGCTGTGTCAAAATGGCAAAGCGAAATGGTATAAATTATAATTACGAACTGGCGTTCGATTTCCTTGCCTTATGAAGACGTTCTTTAATGTTGTCGTGTTCCCTTATTTAAAAGCAGGTGATTGGTTCAGGCACCATTTAGGTGCTAGTTGTGCCCCAGTAGCTGGCTGTTTATTCATCATCCCCTTTGTATTTTTTACTTTTAGTCGCAGAACTCTCTGGATTCCTGGGTGAGCAGTCCTGTCCAGCAGCAGGCCCCTAGCTGGTACCTAACGCCGCAGAAGCTGCAGGTGCGTTGGGTCTGGAGTGAGCCGCCGTCGGCTCTGCTGCGCCGCGCAGTGAGCGCGGTCGATGGCGGTAAGCTCGCGGTCTCCGTCTCTTGACTGGCGTTCCTCTGCGTCTGCGCAGTTCCTGGAGCAGTTGCGGGCGAACAGGACGAGCCTGAAGCCGACGCAGCTGCAGGTCCTGGAGCAGCTGGAAGGCCAGTACGCCCTCATGCAGCAGCATCAGCAGCAGGTGCGTGGCCCTCTGGGTCGCCTCTTCTGCCCCTTTTCTCCCCCGTTTAAAACGTCTCATCAGCGCTGCAGCGCTCGTGGCAACCTCCTCTGTCAGTTTGGGAGTGCTAAAGAAGTGAATGAACGCTATGTAAATAAATGGCTTGTGTATAAAAGACTGAGCTGTGGAAGGTGTTCTGGATGAGAGTTTGCTAAAGGCCCAAATCTGCACACCTCGTTCAACAGCTAGAGGTGTTGTTGGGCTGTTAATTAGTAGAGTCAGGTGTGCCAAAGTAGGGTTGAAATAAAAACAACCTGCAGGTTGATTTGCAGGAACAGGGTTGGGCAGTCCTGAGCTGAATGAAAGTGTACATGCTGTACAAATAGCTTGTATGTAAGAGAAGTGAGAAGTCAGTTAGGATGAGAGAGTCTGCTAACTGCCTAAAATGAGATACGGTAGCGGTAACCTTGACGCAGTTCAAAGAAACGTGTAGCGCGTTGAGCTCGAGAGCTGTCTGCTTTGTGTGTGCAAACTGATGAAGATGACCGCACCCTCCTCTTCCTCCCCCTGACCAGATGAGACACAACGCGGCCGGACAGGCCCGACCCGCGGTGCCCAACGGCCCCACCGCCAACTCTTCGCCGCCCGCCGCTCAGACCCCCAACGCCGCCCCGTCCCCCTCAGCCCGCTCCCCCTGCACCGGCCCGCCCGTGGCCAACGGACCTTTCCTGGCAAGCCCCGCCCCCTGTAGCACAGCAGGAACGCTGGGTAACGCGGACACTGTTTCTGTAGGCAATAATCACACGACAGGAATGGGGAGCAACGGAAATGTGCCTTACCTGCAGCTAAACGCACTACCTCACAACTGCACAACCCCGAGCAGCGCGGAGGAGCCGTGGAAACACCAACACGTCAACTCCACTCAGGTACGCTATCCCCATGGTTACCAACACCTTAACTCCACTCAGGTACTTTATCCCCATGGTTACCAACACCTTAACTCCACTCAGGTACTTTATCCCCATGGTTACCAACACCTTAACTCCACTCAGGTACTTTATCCCCATGGTTACCAACATCAACACCTTAACTCCACTCAGATACTTTCAAATCCCCATGGTTACCAACATCAACACCTTAACTCCACTCAGGTACCAGAGCAACCACCCCCTTCTCCCCACAGTTACACATTCAGACAAAAATAAAAAGAACATTTCTGACATGGATATTGTGCATGTTGTTGTGAAATATAGACCCTATGTTTATTTACTTAAGCGCTTCAAGGTGAATATCTTGCGCAATGTGAGGATAATCGCTTTAAACCTAAAAAAAGAGACTTTTCTGAGATGTGGATGGATTTTCAGAGATTTTGCTCAATATGGTGCTCTGTTAACTTTTTTCCCAAGGAGCATATGTGCTGCTAAGTTTAGGAGCGCACAAATGCTTCCCAGTTAGTAGATGTGCTCCTAAATCATTTTTCCAGTTTTCAGGGGCAGATGCTCTTAAAATGGGAGCACTGCTGAATGTAGCTACGCAGAAGTGATAGTACTGACAGAAGTGAATGTTTGAATTCTTCTGAAGGCATTTTAGACTTGGATGCCCCCCCCCACCATCAGTGTAATTCTGAATGCAGCCATGCCTGCATTCATCTGACTGACCTGTTGTGCCTGTCTGTTGATCGATTAGTGGGTCATGAACCCCCTGCTGGTCAGAATCAATATTGCGGTTGGAATTGTGTGTGGTTAAGATCTCTGTTAGTGAGACATTTGCCTGAGTCGTGGTGACTGACGTCCGGTAATACTGAGCCCCCCTCCTTCCTTTTCTCTGTGGTTCCAGGGCCTTCACAAAGGTCCCGGTTCGCATTCGGCAGGTCCCAATGGCGAACGGCCTTTCTCTTCCGCTGGGACGCCCCAGCACTTCCAGGCGGCTGGCCCCGGCGTTCAGAATCAGGTTGGACATTCCGGGCCGGCCGGTGGGCCGGCGGCGCCGGGCGCGGCTCTCAATCACCGCCCCTCCCCCCCCCACTCTGCTACCTCAGGCGGACAGCAAGGCATTACCTTAACCAAAGAGAGCAAGCCATCAGGAAACGGCGACAGGCATTCCGGGGAGACGCCCAACAGCACTGCCACCGCGGAGGGACTCCCTAATCACGTCCATCAGGCGGCGGCGGGGGCGGGGCCGGCCGACGCCCCGCCCGACCCCGGCCGCGCGGAACCCGAGTCACCAGGTGTACTTAGTCCAGACAATCCTCCTCCGCTCTCTGCCTTGTTGACGGGAAAAGCCAGTAGCGGCGGGGCGGCGGGACCCTGCGGAAAAGTCAACAACGTCCACCCGGCCCTCCACGGCGCCCCCGGGGCCCCCGGGAGCTCGGCGGCGTCCTCGCCGGCCTCGGCCATGTCCACCGCCACCCCGTCCCCAAAGTCCACGGAGCACGCTCCAGCCAACAGCGCCGCCAGCCTTAACAGCCCCTCCGCGTCCCGGCCCACGGTGAACGGCAAGGGCCCGGAGGACTCCCGCAGCCCCGCGAAGGTGGACCCGCCCGCAGTCAGCCGCAAGCCTGCCCTGCCCCTCACGCCCTCCTCCTCCGTCTCCATCTACCCCAGCTCCAGCGACGTGCTCAAAGCCTGCAGGTGAGCCCTCCGCCCGGCCTCAGCGTCGCCCTCTTCAGCCAGAGGAAGGTAGCGCGGGGTCGACATAGGTGACTTGCCATCCGCAGCGCTCCTGGTTTAGTGTTGCCAGCGTTTCCCTGTTTTACCGTCTACCGTTCTGTAGCTTTTCATTTCACACGCCCGATTCCACTAATTAGCAGCTCAACGAGATCTCCTGCTGTTCAATGAGGTGTGCTTTTGTTAGCGTTGGAGTGAAAACCTTTGCGACAGTAGACCTGCAGGAACAGGGTTTGGTATCTGCTGGTGTGGAGGATGTTGATGCACAAGCCCTTACTCACTGCCTATAGTTTTGGCCATTGTTGTTATTTGTTTAGAGAGATCACTGTTAATGATTGTCAGATGAATGCAGTGCTGTTGGTTTAGTGTTGTGTGTGTTTTATAAGTGCCGCGGATGCTGATGCCAGAGCCATTCTTGGCTCTCTGCATGTTGTTTTGGTCACTGTGGCAGCGACATCACTTTCAGTGATTGTCTAATGGATGCGATGTTGGAATCTTGGCCTGTAGCTGACAAAAGGGGCTTTTAAAGGTGTTGAGTGTTGCTGGTTCAGCCTATAGATGTTGACGGCACAGCCTGTATACTTTCCAGCCCAAAGCTTCTGCCCTAGAATTAAAGCTTCCTTTCCTACACTTGAATAGCTTATTTAAGAATATTACACTTACTATGTAAATCCAGTCAACTGTTTAGAACCTGACGGCTATGATGTCACATCACTGAAAATGGGGCCAGTGCAACTGATTTCAGTTCTGTTCTGTAAACGGAACTGAAATACTTTGCCTATAGCATCCTAGCTTGTTCGGTGCCCTTGGCAAAATTTCAAGTGGAGCACTTCCGTTGTAATGAACGGTGTTGCAGAGGTTCTCCCCTATCGCGTTTGTTTTTGTTTTTGGCGGGGGCTCCATGGATAAGTGAACGAGGAGCGCGAGCCGTGTGCGCTACGGCGACCTCACAAAGTTCCCGCCCTGCGCAGTTGCCTATATCACCTGCTGTCTCAGACCACTGCTGGCCTGTAGCTCTGTTCAACTGTCGGCTGACTCAGAAGCAGAAGCATGCCCAATAAACGAAGCGGACTCTGTTTAATTCAGTTAATTATTTCTTGCTTTGGAGAGGAGATGTCATCTTTTAACAGGGCGTATTTTAAAAAAAATAGTTAGCATATAAAATCTGTGCACTCTGCCCATAATCACGTGTACAGATATCGAAGGAGTCTTCCCTCGCTTCCAGTAACATTGATAAGGATCTCTGGCCCTGCTTGGGATGCTCTTGCGGAGAAGGGCGGTGGGCGTCGAGGTGAAATGTGAGACGCGGGAGTTTCAGAGTCCCGTGCAGAGAGAGGGTGAAGCGCCTGGGCTCCTGCTCTACGCTCCTGTGCTCGTGTGGGACGGCTGAACCCTGATTCCTGTTGGAGCCGCGCGGGGTAAACCGAGCTCATCCGGGCTCTGGGATTGATTAATACACCTGATACTGCCCAGGTCCCGCATTTGAGCCTTTTTCCGTTCTCTGCAGATTGCTAACGAGGCCTGAATGCACCAGCGATTATTATTTTTTTTATTGAATTCTGCCGTATCTTAAGTGACCTGCGGTAAATCTGCTTCCTTCCCCTCCTGGCCTCATTTGAGTCTGACCATTTTAACCCCCCCCCTCCCCCTTGTGGCTGTGAATGCGAGCGGTGAGGTGTAATGGTCCATTGAGCTTGTAAATCTCAGAACTGTAACATGAAATAGCGCTTAATGCCGGTGCCCCCGCGAAGGGAACTGTGTGAGCTTTTTACAGTTTCGGGTTCTGTCCTGTGATAGGAGAGTGGAGATCCAGGTGTGGAGACCGGAAGGGAAAGCGTTGCATTGTGGGCCGCCGCTGCCCTCTCGGTGCCTATAGGAAAGCGTCCCGGAGAGCTGGGATGTTATTCTGGGCCTTTCCGTAAGCGAGCGCAGATCCTTCCGTCGTCTCCGGTCGTCCCATGAGCCCACGGGAGACGGAGGGATCAGATACGAGACGGTGGCGGCCATTCGATCTCGCCGGAGGGAGGCGCGGGGGCGGGGGGGGCGATGGTATGGCGTAGCGGCGCGGTGTGTTGAGCCGCCCCCCTCCGGATCGATGCGCTCGCGGCTCTGCTCCACGGTGCTCAGGAGCGCGTCGCGCCTGAACACGGCCAGCCGCCTGGTCTGCTCACGCTGTGCGCTGCGGACTCACACACAGTGCACACGGACGTCAGCAACGCGAGCTCTGCTCCTTCCGGAATGTTCTCAGCTTGACTGAAGGGAAGGTGCTTATTTATGTAAAGCTGTAATAATGTTGTCAGTTTTTTTATGGCAAGCGACAATACCTCCGTGTGTTGGTTAATCCTAAGAAAATAATGGGGTTTGCTGAGAGATTTTAATTTTAAAATTAATGAATAAATATATATACTGATTGTGACATGCCAACCAAGTGAAGGCTGGGAGTTGTAGTTCTCCATTATGTGCATGATTATAGTTCTGGTTCTTGCATATTTATGCTTCATATGAACTGTACTTACTCTAGCTGATCTGTATTTTATGCTCTGATTTGCAGACCTGTTTTTATTTAACTTGGCATCAGTGATTTCCAGTACAGGGTCTAGACGGTCCTTGCTGTGATGTTTCCAAGCGGAAAATTTATATTTCTATAATTGATGATAGTTTTTTTTTTTTCAAATGCAATGCAGTGGCAAGTCAATTTTGCTTGAAAAATGTCTAACAAGTCTCAAAGTCTGAGCAAAACAAACTTAGGAAAACCGTGCTTTGTCTTGACAATTGCAGTACAAAAAGAGTGGAAGCTTCAGTGAAGTGAGGTCCCTTAGAATAGAGACCAGTAAATGTTTGACGTTGTAGGAAGTTGTGATTTAAATCACAGTCAGTGTTATGTGTCTGCTGTGAGTGTGCTGGAATGACTCCAGGCATTCTATTAAGTTCCTGGGGTTGCTTGTATAAAAGTGCTTAAGTCTGATCTGAGTCATGAGCTGCGTGCGAGTCTCTGGGTAAGAGTGTCTGCTGAATGCCAGTAGTGTAGTGTAATGGCAATCATTCATTCAGCATTCAAGTCAATCATAGCGGACTCATTTTCAAGCCTCGGTTTCAATTTTGAGTCTTAATTTTCAGAATTCAGTTTTAATTTAAAAAGTTCTTTCCAGTTTTTTTTTAACCCTTTTCTTCCCTTACGTTTTTCTACGGACGTGCATTAGTTAGAATGCTCACTGTCATTCCCTCTGTGTGCTTGAAGGGTCCACACACCCCAGAGTTTGTCAGATACCTCCTGTGGCTACTTTGATTCACTGGCTAGTGCTGTAGAATTAGGCTATTTGTGCTTCAAACGCTAGAACACAAATCGATTATTTGTTCCTGTTGGTTTTTCTAGCTTGCGTCACCCAACCATATCGCTGTGTGCAGCAGTTCAGTTCTGATGAAGGAGCCCTTTGCTTTGCCTGCTCCATTCTGTCACCCAGCAGTACCTCAAAATATGGAAGGAAAATGCACCTGTGCAATGGCCATTTACAGTTTAGTATTCCAAAAAGGTTTTTTTTTTCGGACACTGGGTATTGATCAAGCTTTTGAATGCAAGTTATATTTTGCTTTTACTCTCAGTTGTCTGCACATTTGTTGGAAAATTAGAGCATGCTTATGTTGGCCAAGTGTATGATGGCTAAGCGATGCCTGGCTTACTGTTAGTCTTATTCGTAGACCTGTGGCTGTCTGTGCCACCGATCGCTGGTGTCTATGGTTAGCAGTCTCAGGCATGTGGGAGGTGAGTCCTCCTGCCGTCCCAGAATGCACTGCGCCTTGCAGTGAGCAGTGTGAATAGTGCTCTCCGTGCTCGAGACTGCCATGGAAATGCTAGAAATGGATCAGGGAGGAATTCTGAAAGATGAAAGATGAGAATGAAGCTTGGTCTCCGTGGCAGTAGCCCGGTATATAGTAGCCCATAATACTCTCGCCCCCGTCTCCTTCGCTTGGAGCGATGCATTGTGGGCGATGATGGTTGAGGAATCACAGCTCAGTGTCCGACGAGAACAGGTCCGCAAAGCTGTTACAGGTACAGCCGAGCAGACAGGTCAGTCCCCCCCACCGCCCCCCTCTGAGAAAAAGAGATGGATCAGCAATAACTCTTTTTATTATTAATTTAGTGTTTTTATTTTTCACGCCACAGGCAGATTGTGTTTTTCTTGGGCTTATTTGTGTTTACTATGGTTA
Source organism: Anguilla rostrata (assembly GCF_018555375.3). Taxonomy (NCBI): domain Eukaryota; kingdom Metazoa; phylum Chordata; class Actinopteri; order Anguilliformes; family Anguillidae; genus Anguilla; species Anguilla rostrata. Next base: position 29,244,299 of record NC_057947.1, on the reverse strand, counting down.
ACTTTACCATGCGCAACTCGCTCCCTGAAGCTAATGAAAATTCAAAGGCACAAATCGGGTAAAACTACCAAAAACTATATTCTGTAGTCTGATATTATTGGTCATTTGGACACTATATGCCCTCTGAGTGAGTCCAACATTAGCTTTTTCAGTAGTGCATTGCGCAGTTGGCTCCAGACCAGATATCTTTCAATTTAGCCTTTCTCCGTTCCAGATTTCATTAAATTCTCATTGGCTAGACCAGCTGTCACATGATCATGGACCTCATTCTGAGGGTTGTGTGTCACCAGATGTGCACTTTGACCTAATGTCCCTAGGAGTAATGTCAGCTCCATGTGACCAAGTCTCCAAACCTGTTAAAATTGCTCTCCTGCTTTTCTGATAGTGCAGTAACATTGCAGCGGTTAATTCAGCTTTTCCAAATGCTGGTATACTATTTAAAAAAAAAAATAATAATAATAAAAAATCCAGTGATGCTGGCCTCTGGCAAATGGATTTCCCTGTGCGTTGTTCAGTCAAATTGATTCTTGGTGAAATTCCAGAAGTTGACTTTTTTTTTTTAATGACCGTGTTGTTTTGTTTCAGGAACCTGGGAAAGAACGGTTTATCTAACAGCAGCATATTGTTGGACAAGTGTCCCCCCCCTCGACTGCCTCCCCCGCCTTTTCCCTCACTGCCAAAGGACAAGCTCAACCCTCCCACGCCCAGCATATATGTGAGTACGCCTGATTTACCCCTCCACACACACACACACACACACACCAGCATATATGTAGTAGCTGATTACCTCCACACACACACACACACACACACACACCCGCATATATGTGAGTACGCCTAATTTACCCCTCCACACACGCACACACACACCACACACACACACACACCCAGCATATATGTGAGTACGCCTGATTTACCCCTCCACACACACACACACACACACACACACCCAGCATATATGTGAGTACGCCTAATTTACCCCTCCACACACACACACACACACACACACACACGCACACACCTGGCATATATGTGAGTACGCCTAATTTACCCCTCCACACACACACACACACACACACACACACCCAGCATATATGTGAGTACGCCTAATTTACTCCTCCACACGCACACACACACACACACACACACCACACCCACACCCGGCATATATGTGAGTACGCCTAATTTACCCCTACACACACACACACACACACACTCACGCACACACACCCAGCGTATATGTGAGTACGCCTAATCTACCCCTCCACACACACACGCACACACACACCAGCATATATGTGAGTACGCCTAATTTACCACCTCCACGCACCACAACACACACACCACACACACACACACACCCAGCATATATGTGAGTACACCTAATTTACCCCTCCACACACCCCACACCTCCCCCCCCAACCCGTAGCAGACATCAAATAGTTTTCTCCGACGTATCTGAATTATTGAGTTGACGAAATGTGAGGTTTTAACACTGCTCTATCACTGCATCAGTCACAGCCTAGATAAGGCTCCGGAAGGCTTTGTCACGCTGTTGCCATGGCAAAATAAAAAAATAAATCAAGAGAAGGGTTTTGTGAAGTGAAATGACTAATCGCACGGTCTCGCGGGCGGGTGGGGCGGCTCGTTCCCCTCCTGTGAGAGCTCCGCCTCCACGCGGGCGTCCCGCTCGAGCGCCCGTGAGTTTTTTATTTTTTTTATCGCAGCGTTTGATTTCTGTCGTTCCCTTCTCTCCCCCCAAAACGCCCGCAGCTGGAGAACAAGAGAGACGCCTTCTTCCCTCCCCTGCACCAGTTCTGCACCAACCCCTCGAACCCGGTGACCGTGATCCGCGGGCTGGCGGGAGCACTGAAGCTGGGTGAGCCTCGCGCCCGCGTCCCCGCGTCCCGCGGCCCATACGGGTGCTGGGCGTGTGCGTGTGCGGGTCAGAGGAGCACGATGGGCCCGCGTTTGGGGGTGGTGTTAATGAGCGGCCTGCTCTCGTTGAGCTCAAGCTCCCCCCCCCTCTGCTGCAGTAATTGGGTCCGCTTCTCTGATGTTGCGGCTCGGTGCCGATCTCACTGGGAGTCTCAGAGAAAGCCGTGCACCAGAGACCCCCTCTGTGTGTCCGTTCTGCTGCGTGTGTGTGTGTGTGTGTGTGTGTGTGTACCTGTGTGTGCGCGCACGCGTGGGTATGTGCGTAGGTGTGCGTGCATGTGTGTGCGCGTGTATCTGTGTGTGTGTTTGTGCATGCGTGCGTGCGTGTGTGTGCGCGTGTATCTGTGTGTGTGTTTGTGCATGCGTGCGTGCGTGTGTGTGCGCATGTATCTGTGTGTGTGTTTGTGTACGTGCATGTGGGTATGTGCGTGAAGGTGTGTGTGTGAGTGCCGTGTGCGTGTATCTGTAGCTGTATGTGTGTGTGAGTGCATGTATCTGTGTGTGTGTGTGTGCGTGAAAGTATCTGTGCGTGTGTGTGTGTGCTTGCGTGCGTGTGCACGTGTGTGTGGGGACGAAATTCGATGTACGTTACAACAGCACCACCTGCAGGCTGGTATTGTAAGAAGCTGCAGTGTCCAGCTAAGCCGGTGATTACAGAAGCGCTCCTTCATCCGCTCCTGTGCATCCAGCCTCCACTGCTGCTGCAGGGTCCTACAGCTCAGTTACAGGATCACACTGCCTTCATCTGGGCTGGGAGCGGGCTGGAGAGAGAGAGTATAGCTGAGTAGCTCTGTTCTGGGCCTAGCGCTCGCAGCTTGTGTAGTTTGGGGTGGTGGTGAGTTCTGGCCGGTCTGTTGTCTGGGGGGAGGGCAGTGGGAAGTGCTTATGGCAGCTGCAGCCTTCTGTGAACAAAACTGAATTTGCATGGTTTTTGCCAGAGGCTTTTGTTAGATGCTCTCTGAAACAGCGATATCCTTTGAAAGCATTGTTTGGAATCATTTCCCCAATCGCCTGGTCCAGTGAGTGAGTAACAGTCCGTGGAGAAGAAGCTCACATTTAAGCATTATACTGCAGTATATGGTCCACTGTGCTGGAGCAGCATGCCTGTAAAGAGCCTTCCCTAATGCTGTTGGGCTGTGTATGATATGATATGTTTATGCATTGCGGGTGTGATTGTGGATTGCATGGCCCTGAGCCCAGCCCCTCGTCACATGACTCTGCTTCCCTGTTCCCAGACCTGGGCCTGTTCTCCACCAAGACCCTGGTGGAGGCCAACCCGGACCACCTGGTGGAGGTGCGCACGCAGCTGGCCCAGCCCACCGACGAGAACTGGGACCTGACAGGCACCCGCAAGATGTGGCGCTGCGAGAGCAGCCGCTCGCTCACCACCATCGCCAAATACGCGCAGTACCAGGCCTCCTCCTTCCAGGAGTCTCTGCGGGTCAGTCTCCCACAATGCACTTCACCGTGTCTGCGTGCCCCGCCGTTGGGTCTGTTTCCCACAGTGCAGTTCACTGTGTCTGTGTGCCCCGCCCCTGGGTCTGTTTCCCACAATCCCTTTCACTGCCTCTGTATGCCCCACCCCTGGGTCAGTATCCCACAATGCAGTTCACTGTGCCTGTATGTCAGTCTCCCAGAATGCAGTTCACTGTGTCTGTGTGCCCCGCCCCTGGGTCTGTTTCCCACAATGCAGTTCACTGCCTCTGTATGCCCTGCCCCTGGGTCAGTCTCCCAGAATGTATTTCACTGTGTCTGTATGTAAGTTGATGGTCTATTAAAGGCTTGTCATTGGTTGTTGGCTTCACAGAGGTCTCGTGGTTGAGAGTCAGTGGTCTTTCCTTGGAAGACGGTGCTGTACCACCTTGTGTTTTTGACTCCTTGATCTGCTGATTGATGGTCACTCTTGTTTTCTGTGAGAAGATGGTGTTCATTATGAAAGAATAATGGGCGGAAAAAACTCAACATCTACATGAAATTCTATTAGATATGTAGTCAGAGAGAGAGAATTGTAAAGTACTTCACCCATATTTTTACAGAGAACCATCCCGCTGCCTTCTGAACCTACCAGTAATCTCAAAGTGTGATGCCATCTCAAACATTCTAAATTACATCTGAGGCAGCAGGTCGATAATGGAATACGGAGCACAGTGTATCTCTAGAAGGTTCTCCAGCATCCCTTGAGGGCTTGGCTCAGTTGAATAGCATGGACTTTCTGAGATGAAACCACGTCCCTTTCTAACCATGTCAGAAAGCCATCGTCTATCCGTCTGTTTGTTTTTAATCATCCATATCCCCGGTGTGCTGCGAGTCTGTCCAAGTAAACACTGAAAGTTTTAAAGTATTTTCAGTTTGTGTTGTAGAGATGTGTGTAGATGCAGTATGGTGACATTGACTAAACCCTCCTTTGTGGTGGCTTCAGGAAGGGTTGGGGATTTGCCGTATCGAAGGTTTGCAAGAGAAAAATTCAGCTTCTGCTTCTGAGTGGAGGAGAGGGCTGCATTCTCTTACCTTTGTGTCTTTGTTTTGATCTTTGCGTCCTCTAAGGAGGAGAACGAGAAGAAGGGGCAGAAGGAGCTTTCGGACACAGAGTCTACATCCTCAGAGAAGTAAGTCCTGTTCGCTAACGGTGGACTAGCATCGGGCTACACGCCTGGCATTCGCTGTGGTCTGACCCTCCTTCCCCTCTTCCCCTTCCAGTTTGGTGCGACGGAGAAAAGGTCCCTTCAAACACATCAAGTTTGGGACGAACATCGACCTGTCGGACGAGAGGAAGTGAGTGCTTTGGCTTTGCCCTCCGGAAGCGACGGGTTAGACGGGGACCTGTTATTCAGAAGCAGTTGTTCTGCAGGCCTGGTGCTGATCAGTTTACCCCAGTGTCCATGCTGTCACTGTCTCTGGTCATCTCAAGCAGGTCCGAACGCATGGCTTTCAGAAAAAACTGGCGCTCAATGATAATTCATGTCAATTTAAACGTCACCGTTTGGAGCCAGTATCCTGTGGTCTGAATGGGTTATGGCAGCAGGGGTGCCTGAGACAGTGTGCCCGGGGCAGGGGGGTGTGGGGTGCCCGCAGGTGGGGGGGTGGGCAGCGGGGTGCCCGCGGGGGGGTAGGGGGTGGGGGGCACGGTACCTGGCAGCGCCCGTTAGCTTGCTCTCTCTCTGACCCGTCGCAGGTGGAAGCTGCAGCTGCACGAGCTGAGCAAGCTCCCGGCCTTCGCCCGCGTGGTGTCTGCTGGGAACCTGCTGAGTCACGTGGGCCACACCATCCTGGGCATGAACACCGTGCAGCTCTACATGAAGGTGCCCGGGAGCCGCACGCCAGGTCAGCGCCCCTCTGCACGCGCGTGCGTGTGCGCCTGCATGCGTGTGTGCACCTACACGCACATACGTGTGCACCTGCATGCACATACATCTGCACCTACACGCACATACGTCTGCACCTACACGCACATACATCTGCACCTACACGCGCATACGTCTGCACCTACACGCACATACATCTGCACCTACACGCACATACGTCTGCACCTGCATGCACATACATCTGCACCTACACGCGCATACGTCTGCACCTGCACGCACATACATCTGCACCTACACGCACATACATCTGCACCTACACGCACATACGTCTGCACCTACACGCACACACATCTGCACCTACACGCACACACATCTGCACCTACACGCACACACATCTGCACCTACACGCACACACATCTGCACCTACACGCACATACGTCTGCACCTACACGCACATACATCTGCACCTACACGCGCATACGTCTGCACCTGCATGCACATACATCTGCACCTACACGCGCATACGTCTGCACCTACACGCGCATACGTGTGCACCTACACACATACGTCTGCACCTACACACATACGTCTGCACCTACACACATACGTCTGCACCTACACACACACACGTCTGCACCTACACACATACGTCTGCACCTACACACACACACGTCTGCACCTACACGCACACACGTCTGCACCTACACGCACACACGTCTGCACCTACACGCACACACGTGTGCATGCAGGCCCTGCTTGCTCATCTGTGTGCATGTTATATATAACCTGCATGAAAACACATTAGCTGCGCGTATGCTCACCCACAAGCACATAGACTATGAGGAATAGGACACGTATTGTTTTCAGTGGTGCACATTCTAGTTTTGAGAAGCGGTGTTAATTTATTTTGGTGGATTCAGAGGAGACGTCTGGTATCCAGATTACGCCCCTAACGGAATTGCTCTGTTGAAGAAGGAGGCTCAGCTCGGGAGCCTGATTTCAAATGCCTGTATTTTTAGGTCACCAAGAAAACAACAACTTCTGTTCTGTGAACATCAACATCGGGCCCGGGGACTGCGAGTGGTTTGCCGTGCCGGAGCCGTACTGGGGCGTCATGAACGAGTTCTGCGAAAAGTACGTGAGCAGCGTCGCTCAAAAACACCGGTGTTTCCATCTTTAAATACTCAGGGGTAAAAAAAAGATCATCTTTGATTAATCACTGTTCACAGCAAAGAGCGTATGCTACCAGGTCATCTGCCCTTGAGTCCCTGTGACATCGTAGTTCATGTGAATTTCTTTTTCCCTTATGTTAAGCATTTGAGCCTTTTGATGGCCTTACGAATGTAGAACTTTCAGCTGCAATATGACTTCATTCACAAGGTGGTGTTGTGCCCCAGCTTGTTTCTGCTACATGTGGATCCAGTGAGCTATCGTAGATGTGGCTTTCTGGTTTTATTAAATATATTTATTAAGTGCATTCCATATTTTACACTGTGTGGAGCAGTCCAATAGGGCGGCCCACTCTCAACATACATGTACTCTGTGTGGCCTGGGGTTCGATTGCCCATGACACTTTCTGTACTGTGATCTCTATCTGTAACCCTCTCTGCTTTCCCCCTGCCTGAATAAAGAGAAAAATACGTAAGGAGTGCAGCCCTGTATGTCCTTCTCAAATGAAACTCCATCCTGGTGTCCCCTGGTGACCGGCCGTTGCTCTGTGTCCCATCTCCGCAGGAATAATATAAATTTCCTGATGGGCTCGTGGTGGCCCAACCTGGAGGACCTGTACGAGGCCGACGTGCCCGTGTACCGGTTCATCCAGCGGCCGGGCGACCTGGTGTGGCTCAACACGGGCACGGTGCACTGGGTGCAGGCCATCGGCTGGTGCAACAACATCGCCTGGAACGTGGGCCCGCTGACGGGTACGCTCGCCGGAACGCCCCCGGGAACGCCCTCCTTTAAACGCTTTAATGCGTGTGTGTCCCCCCCCCTCCGGCCTCAAACGACCACCTGGACTAAATGATCACTTTGTAAAATTTATTTCCCAGTTGTGAGAACATTAGTTATTGTTTTTAACCCATTGACGAGTAGGATTTCTGGAATATTTTTTCAAAATCCAGTGTTCTAGAACTCACCAGTGTTCAGCTACCAGCAGTGATTGTTGACATCAGCGTTAGAATGTTCAGTTAAGAACATTCTAATCACATACTGTGTTTGTGATCTCGCACCTTAAAGGGTTAAAGGGCTAATGGTCTTCAGTAGTTGAGAAGTTTGTGGGACTCCGTTGTTCCTCTGCTGATGTGTGATCTGTCCTGGAATCTGACCCATGCTTTTACCTGCTCCCCCCCCCCCCCCCCACAGCGTACCAGTACAAACTGGCAGTGGAGCGATACGAGTGGAACAAGCTGCAGAGTGTCAAGTCCATCGTCCCCATGATTCACCTGTCCTGGAACATGGCCAGGAACATCAAAGTCTCCGACCACAAGCTCTTTGAAATGATCAAGTGAGTCGACTGTTTTTGACGGATGGATGTCAAGCGTGCAGATGTGACGTGAGGTGATGCTGTCCGTCTGTGAACAGGTGCCGGTTCTTGCGTGAATTTGACTGGTTCCGTCTGAAGGTTTCTGTTTGTTTTACTGCTGCTCTAGTGGATGTGTTTGTTCTTTCTCGGTTGTAATAATACATATTTGTTGGCAGAGTTGTTGGAAAGACTGCCTCAGTGGTTAAGCTGCTGTGACCCGCCCTGTGGGCTGTGTTCTCTGTGGAATGCCACTGTGGGATTTGATTGGACACACGCAAGAGAACATGGGCAGGAGCTTGAGTGTGGACTATTGAGCAAAGCACACTTCGTCAGGGCTGATGAATGTAAACCGTGTCTGTGTGCTTCTGCAGATACTGCTTGTTGAGGACGCTGAAGCAATGTCAGATGATGAAAGAGGCTCTGGTAGCCGCAGGGAAAGAGGTGGTTTGGCACGGGAGGACCAAGGACGAGCCCGCCCACTACTGCAGCATCTGCGAGGTGGGTCCCGCCTTCACCCCCGACCGTGCGCGCGCCCGTCCCGCGCCCTGCTTACGCCCCGCAGTGCCCCTCTGTCCCTCGCCGTTCGCCCAGACCACACCCACCCCGCAGACCCCTCACTCCTCCGCCCCCAGCCCAGATCATACGCGCCCACACGCGTCCTGCAAGACCCCCTCACTCCCTCACGCGTGCCCCCCGCAGACCCCTCACTCCCTCATGCGTGCCCCCTGCAGACCCCTCACTCCCCCGTGCGTGCCCCTGCAGACCCCTCACTCCTCATGCGTGCCCCTGCAGACCCCTCACCCCCCGTGCGTGCCCCTGCAGACCCCTCACTCCCTCATGCGTGCCCCCTGCAGACCCCTCACTCCCTCATGCGTGCCCCCTGCAGACCCCTCACTCCCTCATGCGTGCCCCCTGCAGACCCCTCACACCCCCGTGCGTGCCCCCTGCAGACCCCTCACCCCCCGTGCGTGCCCCCTGCAGACCCCTCACTCCCCGTGCGTGCCCCCTGCAGACCCTCACTCCCCGTGCGTGCCCCCTGCAGACCCCTCACTCCCCGTGCGTGCCCCTGCAGACCCCTCACCCCCCGTGCGTGCCCCCTGCAGACCCCTCACCCCCCGTGCGTGCCCCCTGCAGACCCCTCACTCCCCGTGCGTGCCCCCTGCAGACCCCCTCACTCCCCCGTGCGTGCCCCCTGCAGACCCCTCACTCCCTCATACATGCCCCCGCAGACCCCTCACCCCCCCGTCTCTCCCGCCCGCTCCAGGTGGAGGTGTTCGACCTGCTCTTTGTGACGAGCGAGAGCAACTCGCGGAAGACGTACGTGGTGCACTGCCAGGACTGCGCCCGCCGGGGCAGCTCCAACCTGGACAACTTTGTGGTGCTGGAACAGTACAAAATGGAGGACCTGATGCAAGTGTATGACCAGTTCACATTAGTAAGTTGGACATAAGTAAGTTCTGGCATTTTGTTACTTTCCTTTTTTCGTCTGAAATGTATGTCTTAACGTCAGGGTCCAGAATTATGTTTACTGCATTTAAGTATTATTTTTTAGCAGTTAAATTTTTTTTAGGTATTCAATTAACTTCGGCTAAACTGGAGATGCGAAATTAATTATTCTGAAATGTTAATCCTTAACTTTTTACAATGCTTCTGGTTCAAGGTAAATTTGAAATGGCTGTTGTTTAAAGTTACATAGCACTAAGGTGGGTGAGAGACAGACCAGGAGCTTTTCAGTTATTATATTGTATTGTAAAGTTTAAATATATATTGTGTTGTAAAGTTTAAATATGTCCCATAAATGCTAATGTCTGAGGCTTGGTCAGCTGCAGTGATGCACCAGAACTGAATCCAGTTTCTGGTTTCACAGAGTACAATGCAGAGTACTGTACAGCACTGCAATTCCCTTCCGTTTGTGTTGAAGGTTATCATGCCATCCTAATCCTGACCTTGCCTGAGCCAGTCATATGTGTAAATCCAGATTGGGTGTGTTATCAGGAGGGGGGGGGGTTATTCTGTAGGGTCTTCCCTGTCTCCTTGTGCAGTGGGGAGTCCATTCATTGGGCCCCCCCAGGTTATAGGTGCTCAATGCAGCGAGCGTATCGCACAGTAAAAATAAGCGGCGATTGGCTGCACCTGCCTCTGCTGCGTGCAGGTATACTTGGTGGGGGATGGAACAGGTGAACAGATGTGACTGGGTGTTCTAGCCTGGGCTATGAGGTAGTAGGGGGTTATAAACGTGTTAAAACTTCACGCGCGCGTGCTGACGTTTCTCTCGCCCTTTCTCCGTCCCACAGGCTCCTCCTCCTCCTCCTCTGCCTTCGTCCTCATCTTGACATTTAACGTTTATTGTTCTGTGGACAGTACACATGGACTAAATGAACCGTTTCTGATATTCAGGAAGTGACCCAGTTCTGCACCACTGGTTTCTGTAGCTACCCCCCCCCCCCCCATCCCCCCCATCTGACCCCCCCCCCCCCCCCCCCCAACAAAAAGGCTGCTGGCTGAAAGCTGTGTGTCTATGCAACCTGCCAAGTGCGGAGAGTCAGCCCTACTGGATGGGTGTGGCTGCCACCCCTCCCCATGGACTGCTTATAGCTGGTTCAGCTGTACTTATATAGAAAAAAAAAAAACAAAAAAGGAAAAAAAAAAATATTGGAAAAATAAAAAATGTTTTGTGTATATTATCTGTCACAACTGGCAATGTCACACAGACTACTGACTTGAGAACTTTCTCTTTTTGTATTCTGTTTATGGGCTGATATACATGACCTTTTTCTCATTGAAGTTTTCTCCCTTAAATGAGTACTAGCTTAGCTGGTCTTTTGTATGGTAGATAGACATTTTAAGTCTCTTTGGGCAGCAAAAATCTAAAATAAAAAAACAAAAAAAACGACAAAAAAATTTTTTGTAATGTGAAGAGTTAGGTGATATAATTTTTTACGGCTTTTATGTTTTATCTGTCTTGTTATTTTGAAACATGATGTTAATTTTTGTTCAGTTTATTAGGTAAAAAAAGAGGAAAAAAGAGAAGAAAAAAAAAACAGCCAAGTCACAAAGAAAATGGGTTGCACATAGACTAAGGAATAAACTATAATTTGTGATTTCTTTTTGTTCTGTTTCTAATCTTGATGTAAATTTACACTATTTATAAATACATATTTATTGCTTGAAAATATTTGTGGATGGAATGCTGTTATTTTTTCCAGAGTACCTGCCATTAAATTTTAAGGAGTTTTGTCATTTTAAACACTACTCCCATTACGTTTTCTATATATAAATAAAACTGCTTAGCAAGTATTGTACAGAAACCTACATTAAAAAATTGTTTTATTGTTTGAAGAATGTTCTGAGTTATTAAAATGAAGTTGTCATCTTTATTATGAAAAGCCATTACTCTGAATTGTTCTTCCAATGGTTGAGCGTGTTGTTAAGCGTTTTCTCCTCCTATGGGAGCCTCGAACACGGCCACCAATGCACACATTCACCTGGATGTAAATAAACTCTGCCCCCAAGTTCCTACTTCACTGGGCCTTGTACAGTTCCCCTGTGCATAACTGTAAAAAAAATAGTGTTTAAATATGAAATATGTGTTCCTCATAATGACATACGTACTACTTTACTTGTAACTATCTTATTTACAATCAAAAACTTGCACCTGAATAATTGCACAATAATTAATATATCAAATAATTCCTCTTTTTATATATAAAAGTTGTGTATATTGTACATAATATCTGGTATTTATATATCCTGTATTGTTCTCTCCAGTAATTTGGACATTAACAGTCCACTTCTGATAAGGGATCTTTCTTACATGAAAAATAAATTAAATGGTAGAATGAATGCCAATTGGTAATATAACAAATTGGATGGAAAATATGTTGGGGAAAATTAGTGGTTCTGTCATATGAACGTGTTTGTTTTGTGCAGGATTTTTTACTTTGTACCAAGTGGTGAGCTCTGAGTGCATTGAATTTCACCTGCCCTGCTGTGTTTGAAACTGAATTTGAAGTGTGTTTGTTATCACTGAATCTGCCTTAATGAGCAAAGCCATTTGCCCCCCTAGTTATGAGTTTCCCGTGAGGGTTTGTGAAGTGTTTTCTCACTGTGTTTGTGTCCCCAGTGGGATAATCAGCTGTGTCTTCCAGCCAATGAGAAGGAGGGGCCTCAGGCGGCCTAACGCGATGTCATTGGTCTGGAGCAGGGGTCCTCAATCTTATCCAGAAAGGGCCAGTGTGGGTGCAGGCTTTCATTCCAGCCAAGCAGTGACACACCTGATCCTACTAATCAACCACTAGAGTCTTTGCTAAGGACCTTGATTAGTGGAATCAGGTGTGTAACTGCTTGGTTGGAATGAAAGCCTGCACCCACACCGGCCCTTTCTGGATAAGATTGAAGACCCCTGGTCTGGAGTCTCTGGACAGGCACCTCCATAACCAATCCTGGATCGAGAGCACGGTGAAGAGAACAAGATGAAAGGAGCCTTACTGAATCTTCGGCCTTGTGCAGCGCCAGACCTAAAATCTTCACGAATGTCTTGCTCGTTAGCGATGCATTTAGGATTGTGGAAGTGGTGCGCAAGTGTTTGAAGGTCCATGGGAAAAAGAAACGGTGTTGGGTACACACTGGGGGTGCGTCTAAAGTGTAAGGCTGTTATTTCCTGTGTGGGCCAGCCCAGAAGGATGGGGATTAAACTGTTGGAACAGCACTGCACTGTGTGGGAAGTTTTCCCACGTCTCCTGAGGTCGCACAGAATTTGAATACCGGAGGGGAACTTGCAGTGTGCCTCCGTACTATGTGTATTTATACAAGACTTTTATGGAGTGAATTTTGTGTCAAAATGTTTGTATTCCCAAGGCCCCTGGGTATTGTATTTATAGTTAAAGTATTAAAAATACTCTGATGTACCATAGGGCAGTCTGTGGCCAGAAATCCCATTTAGGAGCCTGTGCTCTGCTTGAATCAGTTGTGTCTGTTGTGTGATCCTGTGGTGCAGTAACCTGTGAAAACAACTTAACTGCTGTCTGCATGCTTTTCTGAAGAAGTCTGCCCTAGTGTACACACACAAACTGGCAGAGGACATGAGAAATTAGGCAGGCCTAGCTCTGCTATACTGGGGAGGAAAATGAAGATAATAGATTTTAAAAATGACTGTTTCTGTAAATCATTCATAAGTTGTGAAAAAAATGTAGTTTTGCTGAGGTGGTTTGTTTTGGGCTTTCTAGAACTTGTGAGAGGGACAGGGTTTGGGTTCTATAGGTGGAAAAGGTATAGGTGGTTGAAGGTACAGTAAATGAGTGTGTGAGCAAGTGCCGTTTCACACAACTATTAATGGATGATATCAGTTAAATGACGTCAGTCCAAGAGTAGTTACTGGAGATATGTGTTTAAGACCAAGCTTTACAGAGTTTTGGGTGCATTCTAAAACTTTTCCCTCAAGCAAAATTAACCGTTTGGCCCGTTACATCTTTTGGTGCGACTTTTAGGTTAGTACTCCATAAATAATATGTGGGAAATGAAGTAGGAATTGTATTTCATGCCTTTTTTTTATTTTTTACGACGCTTAAAATTGCAGCTGGGCTCAATTTAATTAGCCACGCCCGAATCAAAAACTTGATTGAAGTGAAAAAAAAACCGGAAGTGAAATAAATTAGTCCCTAAGTGAGATGGTAACAGGGCAGGGTGAAACGATAAAGACGAACGTTGTGAAGTTGGACGAGGATGTGTACAATGATGGACGAGTAGGACCGCAGCCTACATGTTTTCGTCTGCTCGGCGTCCAAACAGGCGAGGAGGAGCACGAAATTGAGTCTGACCAGAACTTGTGGAAGTTGGGCATGTCTGGGTGAGTGACCGTTGCTACTTTAGCTTAACTACACCTGTGATTCAAGCTTGCTTTAATGTAGGTGGCTCGCATCAGACACAGCGTTCTGAATTATCTAGATTGGTTATATGGTGTTGAACATCATAGCTATTTGTGAAGGGAAAAGGCATTGTGAGGGGGGTTGGCTTAATGAAACCATTAAATCACCTCCTCCATTGTGCATCATTGTAAATCCCTTGTGTCATCGGCAATCCCTGCATTATAAAACAGAAATGACAAACTGTCAGTTATGTAAACTGTAATTATACATAGACGTCGGGCAAAACCACAGAATTCCAAAACATAAAATTCCATATGAAAGTGTGGGCTTCACACGATTCACCAGTATGAACACATACAACAGTTTACAATTGTATTTTTACTGTCGTCCACGGTGATGCGTTCCTCACGCTGGCTATCGGTAAAATAGATTCTCATTTATAAAATCAACAAAACATGCTGTTAGGCCCGGGCTGCCCAAATTTTAGCGTTCCTTTTTTGAACTATAACCGCCTTTATTTATATGATACTATTACGATACTGTGGTGGAGTCCAATCAATACTGTAATGGTCTGATGTCCGCTCTTCTGCTTATTTGTTTGTTTGTTTTTTAATCCATCAATCCCGCAAACTGTTAATAGGCCCCAATAGCAAAATGTGACCAGCAGATGTCCCCATTCGTTATAGAAATTGAGCATGTTGTTTCACAAGTTACGCACGTATGATGAGCTCAATAACATGTCAATGTTCTTCCCGTCGTATTAGTCACACGCGTGATTCAGCTTGTGTTTACTATAGGCGACTATGCCCATTAAACGCTATTTTTTCTTAGCAAGCTTTGTTGTTCATGACTCATAGATACTTCCGAACAGAAAGAACATGCGCGTCTTATTAGGAGGGGGAAATGCAAGTGATCTTGTCTTCGGCTTAGCCTAAATTAATTTGAGCCAGCTGTAGCTCGCACACGGAATATCACTTTTTTCGACATTGAAATAATTTATATGCGTTTGTATAGCCTATACTGTTGGCTCAATTTATGCTTCAGAATTGCAAAGAAACACGAGCATTTCTGTGCAATTCTGCTGAAATTTAATGTTGAATAGTTTGAACTCTTTACACTCTCAGAAACAAGGTAGGCTACAACTCTTGTCACGCATGGGTTGGTAAGCTACCTTATGAGTACATACAGTTGTGTCCCTAACCATTAATTTGTACTTTTAAATTATTATTATTGTTGTCTATGTATTTATTTTTAGTTTATTTATTTTTTGCTTAAAAGGAAATTATTGTTGCCCAAAGAACATTATTGTACCTGTAGCTTATTCTGTTATTGTGCGAGATGTGTTCCTTAAATTTAAACAGAACAAATCAAAATGCAGAATGCAGCTCCACAACTTATATTTCTGAGTGTTATTTTAACGTGTGCTCTTTAAAAATATAAAGTCCAGTGACTACATTGCCTTGCTTTAAGCCGATATCGTTTACTTTTCTCTGCTGGGCTATCGCTGCCATTCATTTAGTGGACTCGAGGGCGAAGTAAAGTAGAAGTCATAGACTGTAGTCACACGTTTAAAGGCTAACGCGCCAGCGCCACTGTTTACTTAGCCTACTCGCAATGATCAAGTGGCACGAGCACAATTCGCCTGGAGCTGCTCAACGCTTAAGAATATTTAAAGGCAAATATTTTTTAACAGTGTAAAATATACGTTCATATTGCGTACACAATTAAACAAACACGCGCGCGTTGATGCGTGGTCTACAGTAGCCTAATGTCAGTGAATAGACAGTCTTGTGACTTACCGGCTTCAGTTGCCCCTAGTTTGAGACTGTTTCTGTGTCTATATATACGGGTTTATAAATACAAGTCCGTTTGTGAGTCATCCGGCATTATTCATCGCCACTGCGGTCTGTTCCTAATCGCTCCGAGGAAATGAAGTGTATTGACCTAGTGACTAACCCGAAGCCCACTTCATGAAAACATCGAACAGAGGAAGTGTTGGCACAACATCGCAGCAAACACCTACTGGGTTCATGTGCGCTAATCACCGCGTTCGCAGCATGCATTTTCAGCACCAGAACCCGCACTGTTCTTTTGCGCCTTAATATTCGTGCGCTCTGTAAACATGGTTAGCCCACACTCGTCCGCGATTTATCAGACTGTATGATGTTGTCATTATTTAGCGAAATGTTTGCTCTTTTAAGTGAAAACATAAACGGTTGTATAACGTTTGAATTCGTGAACATAAAAAATATAGTTTGTATGCTATTCGTTCTATGTAGATGTTGTCAATGGCATCACTGTTTTACAATATCCTAGATGATTTGTAATTCTTAAAATGTTTGTGAGACACTGTTTGAAGTAGGCCTATATCAATAGCGCTGCGATTTGGAGAAATGTAGTTGAGAACTACTGGTTTATATTATTATATTTTGGTTTTAATCCATGGAATGGCACTACTGTATGTTTGATTTATTGTGATACTGTTTTGTAAAGCATTAAGGTGAGAGGTCTTCTCTCTCTTTCAATCAATGCATGACTCCATTATAAACTGAAATCCAGCAGACCATCCACAAGTCTCCTCTCACAGTGCAATGAACCTGCTAACAACTCAGTCAGGATGCGGTAGAAATCCCCCGGATTTTTGTCAAATTAGTGGCCGTGCTTGTTCCGTGAGTCACAGGATGTGCCGGTTTAGATTTCAGTGTCGGTTGTGGCACACGCGCTCAGGCAGCGGATTTGGACAAGGTGGGAAGTGAACTATATGGACGTATCTCATAATATCCACAGCCTTTGGGGTCAACGCAAGCAGTGCTGTCCCCACATGTTTATCAAAACTCCCCTTCATCCTGTGTGCATTCCACGATTCTTCAATGCAGGTGAAGTTGTTGAAAGGAAGGGAACTGTTGAAGTAACGGTTGGGCTCTTAAAAAAAAAAAAAAAAAAAACAGTCATAGCCAAAAAATGTGTGGGGCACATTTAAAAAAAAAACGGGTGTTTTTGTAGGTTTATCGTTGTCATTCTGATGCAGTCTAACTGGCATTAGTACTTTTGAACAAATTACTCTTTCAGGGTTTCTGTCTACATGCATAACATGAATGTGTGATATTGCTAGAAAAGATTTTTTATGCTCTGGACATTTGCAGTCAGTCTTGCATTGATACATGTATGCTGCTAACATACTACTTGAAATGTTAAAGTTTGTCATACAAGTCATACAGTCATGTAACACTGTTACACTGAAAAGTTCAATTGCTGTGAGCTGTAGGTTATGCTTGATGCAACAATATGCAATGTCACCCAAATTGGCAACACAGAATGTAACTAGATAGCATCATATCATGCAATACAATGTGGACCATTGCAGCCAGTGATTAAAATGGTGAGTCACATATTTTCATAATACTGTGATTCATTATAGAATATCATAAAACGTTTATAATGGTTAAAAGTGTTTGTGAGGTATACGCATTCTGAAACGGAACATCTGTGATGCTTGTCCCATATTTTCCCATGGCCACTTCCCCCATCGGGCAACGATCCAAAAAACAAAATGTGTGCAGTGTTACCACACCCTTTTAAATGTGCCTATATTTGCCTTCCATAAGAACGCAGATGTTTGTCACAATTACATCTCTGTCTGAATGGCGCTCCAAGGATAGGTCTGCATTCGGGCTGGGCCAAATCGTATTGTGAGGAATTCGTGTGGCCATGCGTTTAACCGATAAAGGAGAACATGCGAGAATCCTATAGATGCGCATGCGAATCTCTGCGCAAACCGTCATATGTCAACGTAAAAGGTGATCGTACCTAAATTCCCCCTCCCTCAGTGACTGCATTTTGAGATGTGTCCCTGTTACCTGTCTGTGTAAGAGGGGGGCTGGCGGGGTGGCAGTGGTATCATTTTAATAATGGCATGTATTTGAATGACAATAGGGCCCCTTCCTGCCTGAGACATGCTTTGTGTGACGCGGCAGGTCGCCTGCTTATATCCGTAATGTCTGTGACATTCTGCGCATAGGCGAAGTGCAAAAACATCATTCACATTTTCATAGAGATGCGATGGCCTGAGCGAATGTAGTCAGACAAGGAGGTGGAGCTGCTTTTGTTCCATAGATCAAGGAGAGGAAAGATATATTTTTGTAGCCGTTCAGGTGATGGGGAGGAGAGCTTCACACTTTTTGGCAGGGTGATTATGGGAGAAACATCTTCGAAAAGTTTATAAGCTGCTCGAACAGTTTGACCACACTGCCTCTGGCCTTCCATAAATCCTCAAGATTCATAGCATTCCAACTTAAATATAGAGATTGACAGCGACTGGATTCTTGCCACAAGAAATTCACGACAAAGTAGCTTTTGTCTGTCTCAGCTTGCCTCTTCTGCGAGATTTCTATTTTCTACAAACACAAAAGTATTTTTTTTTAAATGCAATGCTCTGAACAAGCACCTTACTATTGCAGCGACCTGAAAAATGTTGAATTTCAGTGTTTTTCGCTTGCTCAAACCGTCACATGCAGCAGTCAGTCCATGCACTAGTGCCTGGCTGGGCTAAGTCTTTCCAATACTGTCCAGTATGCTGTTTATGGCAATGCATACAGGGTGTTGGACAAAGTAACCAAAACAATGTAAGGAAAATGACTTCAGTTTTGAAGCAACTAAATCGCAATTACAAAAGCAGCTGTCCTGGTTAGTCATTAAATTCAGTGGCAATTGCCAGTACGTGTCAGCTGTAAAAGAGGTCTGACAAGCATCGCATTTTTATTGCATATGCATCTGGGCACACTGAATACTGAAGACTTGATGTTAATTTTTATAAATTTCCAAGAGTGTCAAATTAAGATGATTCAAGTGAAGTTTTAGTTTTACGTTGAACTATGAACTTTGCTTGCACTTGTTTGTTGTTCTTTGGTGGATATGCAAGTCATTCAGGGATAATGGGACAAATCAGTGTCATTCCACGAATGAACTCCGTGAGGACCTCATTCACTTAAGGACAGACTTACAGAGGATCTCCCAGCTGCAGTCCTCACGCATCACCAGTTATGCTGGTCTTAATTCCAGCTGTGCGTTTAATTAAATCAGATCTCATTTAGCCGTCAATTGCACGCTTTTACGGAAAGGGGGAAAAGCCGCAATGATTCTAATCACTGACATGTCTGACTGACAGCGATGTTGCACTTTCACTGGTGAACCACACGGGGGCAGTGTGTGCACCTGCGCAACACTGAGGCTATTCGCCCAAGTCTCTGGTCTGATATACATCGCATACCTCTCTGATGCTAAACGAGGCCATTTCCAGTGAACGTGTAGGAATGGGTTTTCCCGGGGCTATTTTACCATAAGCTGCAGTTGTACATATTTTTGTTCAAGCGTGCGTAAACATGCTAATGTTACCAGCAGGAGAAAAAAAAAAAAAAAAAAATTTGTCATCTCCGCCATGTGGAATTTACTCTACATTTAATAGACTCAGTGCTGGGTGTGTCATATAATGTGTTTGGAAATATACCGTGAGATGAAAGGGCAAAGTTTATTTTAAGAGCCTGGGTAGTTTTCTTAAGCCAACATTCTTGTTACATGAATACACTAATGAATCATAGGAAGAAATGTTGGCAAGGAGACAAAACATTTTAAAGAAAAGGAAAGCGTTTTTTTCCCCCCCTCATTGTGAACTACTGGGACTATATGTCCTTCTCTGAAAGTACTGGTCTGTTTCTCTTGCAGGGTTTACAATAGGATTCTTTTGTGGAAAAAAAGTTCAGTATTATTTTTTTTAAAACTGTAAGAAAAAAACCCAGTATATTATTTGATTCTGCACGCTGCTTGTCCATTGTCTTGGGATCTGTCAGTAAATTTCATTCTATTAGGTTGTTTTAACAATGTCTAAAGAAAGTCTAAACACCAGTTAAGGTACATGCATTTTGATATGTCAGACACTGAACAAAATTATACAAAAAGTTTTACCAAGTCAGACCTAAAATCACATCAATAAACAATGGAATACATTTTATAAAAAGTTTTTTAAAAAATAAAAAAAAACCAACAATTCTTTGCTCTTTCTTGCTTGGTTTCAATGCATTTTAATTTATTCATTTCCTAATTGATATCATTGCTGCTGTGCCAGTGCTCTTCAGATAAACTGAAAGTCCCAGCAGAATCAAATTAACTCAATGAATTCTAATTTAAAAAGTTGACATCTTGTATTAAGTATTGGAGTTGGAGTTTCATGTCCTCCCCTTGTTTTTGTTTTCTCTGAGTCTTCTTTCACGGTCTAAAGACATGTAGCCTGGGGACTACAGATTGGTTTAAGCCTTCCTAGCAAACGCTGGCACATTTACATAAATGTTATTAATGTGCACTGTCCCTGTCAATTAAGCTAATAATAAATGAAAAAGAAACGTTCCAGATTCATACGGAGTTGAGGTAATGTCGTCCTCTAGACCATTTCAACATCCCGTTGTCTATAATGATGGCCTTTATCGAAAGAGTGCCAGCTTTTAATTCCCCTAAATAATTTACAATACTTGAGTAAAATTGTATACATCAAACCAAGAAAAACTGGAATATTAAGCCTATTTTATTCATTTGAGATTTTACATGTGTTTTCATATATTCTAAATTCAACAAGGTTATTATACTGCACATTGTAGGAGAATCTGGATTTGATGTTGATCACTTGTGCATAAGATAAGAACTTCTGGAGAGTGAGTCTCCTTACAGAATGGAAATGCCATGTCAGAACTCCAGCTGTCATATTTAAAAATAATATACTTCACACTGAATGGAAATGTTATTCGTTTCCTGTTTAGAAATTTGAAACACCTTCATCTCTGATTTAATGAACAATTTAAATATAAGAATGAAAGGGACTGTACAAGGCTTTTAATATGCATTTTAATTTGTGTGACTCACGGTAAAACTTCACGCCAAATATGAACTTGAATCAGTGAGTGGAAAACGGTGAGACAAAACCTCAAGTTTGGAAGGGGAAAGTCATGGCAGATATACAAGCCCTGAAGACTTGTACTTGACTTTCAGAACCGTGCAAAGAACGAGTTGGTTCAAAATTTGTCATCAATATCCTGAAGTTGTGTGAATTCACACCCATGAAGACCTAGCTAAAGTTGGTGATTCAGACTAAATGAACACACTTTGCACACCATAGCTCAAATTCACCAGCCATTTTCTCATAAAACACCCCTCCCTCACACTGTGAAAATGGTGATGAAATTTCTGAAACAATATATGCAACCATAAGTGAAATGCTACCCTGCAGCCCGATATACTTTTTGTTTTTTTTTGTTTTTTTTACAAGTTGTTCCGTGGATTTTAATCTTCTAACGTTATTGTATGCACTGGATTAGAGCTTCTGCTAAATTTAAAAAACAATTTAATAAATAGAATGTAATGTAAATGCAAATATTTTTATAGCGGCAGTAGATTTTTCACGTTGGGTGTATGTCTGTAATTGTTAGACCAGACTGTGTGAGTACGTGTGTGTGTGTGTGTGTGTGTGTGAGAGAGTGTGTGTGTGTGCACTCTTTTGCCTTTAAGTGTGAGAGTTGCTTGGCTCATGTTGCAGTCCTATTCAGAGATACTGGAGCCCATTGGCCAGTTGAAACACTCCATCACAGAAGGGCCTGGGTGCCACTCCAGCCGGGTGTCTGCACCTGGGATCCATGACCTAAACGGGTCAGAACCGGTTCCGCTACGCCACCGAGCTGGCTGTGGGGCTCGGGCAGGTGATTTTAGGTTAGCAGAGGGGTAGGGAAATCTCCGTGTGTGTAAACTCATTATATGACTTTGGCGCAGATTTGAGCGTATGATTCCTCTCTCTTCACGCTTGGACGATGACTCGATTGCCCCGCGGCTCGACAGCGCTTACTAGAAGGCATAATTAGGAGAAGAGCGCTGTCAAGTGGTCCTGTCCTGTAAAGGGTCCTGGCTGGACGACCGCAGGCTTCCCTTAGGGGCCCGGGTCTTTGAGCAGAGCAGCGCGGACTGCTGGGCTGTGATTCCAACGGCAGGTTATGTGGGAGGCCTGGGATGTGTTGTTGTTTTTAAAAAAAAATAAAATAAATTTGGCCATCTCCACCGGGATTTGGAATGTCCAATTTGTGCACTTACACTGCCGGCTCGGGGGAGAGCGAAGACGACGACTCAATTTCACCTCAGAAGCTTGTTCCTGCCTGCTGCTTTTTCACACCGCAGCCTCGAGCCGCGCACGTGCAGAGCGGGGGGTGGAGGAGACCCAATCATACGCATGTGCGCTGAGGGCAGACCGTGGGCCCGCCGGACGGCCAGCAGGAGGCGCTCCAGCAACAGCGCTGCTACTCCCTCAGTCGGCCCTGACGCGGGCCGGATCCGGTGCGAGACCCCGGTGCTCACTCATGCGCCGGCGATGTGATACACAAGCGCCAGACGGTGAATCACTTGGCAGGGCCCCGGTCAGCATGCCAAAGGAACACCTGCGAGCGCCTCTTTGGGCTGCGGTGTGTGTGTTCCTGACGCTATCCCGCTCCGGGGCTCCCCCCTATTCCACGGCCTCTGATGTTGTCCCTGAGGCTGGGAGCCACGCCCCTCTCCTCCCGCAGCAGACCCACGCATGAGTCACGCTGTGGCTACGCGCACATCCGCCGAGCAGCAGCCTGAAACGAAACCAAGCTTCAGGGATAGCTTTCGCTTCGGCTCCACAGAGCCGCCTGGGTACTCCAGGGTACATTCCACGGGACCGTCTGGGTACTCCAGGGTACTTTCGAAGGGACCGTTGGCAGTTTTAAAACCTGTTTATGACACTGTCCTAGAAACACATTTGGAAGGTAGTGCTTTGGCCGCAGGATCGGTATAGTAGGGATGGCTAGGATATCACCTGCCGACCTGCAATCTTAATATAAAGCGCAAAATATTCTTGAGCGTTGATTCAGTGCTAAAAGTTTGTGAGGTTGTATGAGTTCAAAAGGGTTTTATGCACATAGTCAGATAATCCGAGTAATTCTACTGTTTATTCAACAGTGTGTGTGTGTGTGTGTGTGTGTGTGTGTGTGTGTGTGTGTGTGCATGTGTGTGGTGTGTGTGTGTGCATGTGTGTGCATGTGTGTGGTGTGTGTGTGTGTGTGTGTGTGTGTGTTGTGTGTGTGTGTGTGTGTGTGTGTGTGTGTGTGTGTGTGTGTGTTGTGTGTGTGTGTGTGTGTGTGTGTGTGTGTGTGTGTGTGTGTGTGTGTGTTTTGTGTGTGTGTGTGTGTGTGTGTGTGTGTGTGTGTGTGTGTGTGTGTGTGTGTGTGTGTGTGTGTGTGTGTCATTGACATTTCACACAATGGGAAAAGTAAATCTCTGCTTCCATGACATCATTGTGACGGCAGCGTGAGCGCAGATCGCCCGTGCCGAGCGCAGATCTCCTCCTCTGACGTCACGGCGGCGGCCTCTGCCTGTTTCATTCACGGTTGCCAGTGTGTGCAAATAAACAAGGAGTAACCGTCCTGCCACTCCTCGAGCAGCACCTGTTCGGGGTGACGTCAGGAAGTGACAAAGGTCTGCGATGGCGTACGCGGGCGGGCCTTTTGTCATGTTTGCACACCACCCCGCACCGCTCAGCCACCGGAACTTTCCACTCCCGAGTCTCGCATCAATAAGCGGTCCGTATCTGGAGAGGACGAGGCACCTTCACACACATTAACCGCAGGGAAGCTATAAATCTTTTTTTTAAACCATTACCGCTATCGATGAGGTTATCCTCCGTGTATTCAGAAGCGTTTTCTTTGCACGCAGTGAGCGTGTAATTGAGTGTTGCCAATTATTTCCATTTTGTAATTGGCTAAAACTGAAACTCTGTTTGATTATGAGAAAGAGAGAGTTATAAGAAAGAGAGAGTCAGTGCACCATGGAAAACATTTGACCTGAGAGTGAGAGAGAGAGAGGGAGGGAGAGGGGGAGAGAGAGAACCATGGAAAGCATTTGACCTGAGAGTGAGAGAGAGGAGGAGGGGGAGAGGAGAACCATGGAAGGTTGACTGAGAGTAGAGAGAGAGGAGGGAGAGGGGAGAGAGAGAACCATGGAAAGCGTTTGACCTGAGAGTGAGAGAGAGGGAGGGAGGGAGAGAGAGAACCATGGAAAGCGTTTGACCTGTAATCACAGTCAGTCTCTTTAACGGCGGGGTGGGGAAAGGCAGGTCCGTTTGTGGAGGAAGCGCGCTGTCACGTCCAGGAGGAAGTGTGACTCAGCACCGCTGCATTTTTGCGGGCTGAGCAGGGCTCGGCGGAGGAAACGAGCCCTCTGACAGTTTGACGGTTTTTGGCCGCGTCGAGCGGAGCGTCGCCGCAGAACTGACGGCGGCGTGCGGCCAACAAACCGCCGCTAACAAAAAAATAAAAAAAGAAAAGAAAAAGAGAAAACGCCAAACAATGAGGTCGCCGCCGGTCGCCTGGGCTGGGGCCCGTCGCTGCTCTTCAGGAAAACGTGAGCGCCTCGCCCTGACCCCAGAATCCAGCCCCCCCCCCCTCCCCTTCTACTTCCTCTTCCCTGAGGGTTTCAGTTTTCAGGTCTCTAGCAGGAGAGTTTAACCCCTCAGTGCCCGAGTAGACCTGACCTGACCAGCCCAAAGGGTTCGTTTTCTGAGAATCGGCAGCGGTGTGAATATCGCACGCGTACTAAGACATTATGTACAGCTGAGTGACGCACACGTGCTAAGAGATGACGTATATATTTAAACATCATACCCATACTGAGAAAAGGAACACGCGCAATTACCAAGAAATGATGTATATCTGAACATTGCGGACGTACACAATTTTTTTTATTGCATCTGAACGCCGCGTGTGTACTGCGTGCGTATTAATAACGTACGTCTGCCCAGGCGTATTCGAACCCAGCCCAGTCTGTGCACGGACCTTGAGAGACTTGAAACAACATTAATCAAACCTGGATTAGAATGGGAGGATGACAGATGCACTTTCCAAGCGTATTGCGTAAGACGCGGGCTGACAGTGTTAGCGTAATGGTCAGGGCGCCGGGCCTGAGTCTCAGAGGTTTTTTTGGATTGAATCCCAGGTGGGACTTTGAG
Source organism: Anguilla rostrata (assembly GCF_018555375.3). Classification (NCBI taxonomy): domain Eukaryota; kingdom Metazoa; phylum Chordata; class Actinopteri; order Anguilliformes; family Anguillidae; genus Anguilla; species Anguilla rostrata. The sequence goes on along the minus strand of NC_057947.1, from coordinate 29,219,624 downwards.
CACGGTACTTAACCTGGAGCGCTAGGCTAAACGCCCAGCTGTATAAATGACGCTGTGTGTGAAGCTGCTCTTAGACCGGATAAAGACCGTCTGCCGTAATGCCCGAAATGCGGTGGATTTCAGCCGAATCCTCCTACGGAAATCCCCCCAGCCCCCCTGCACGCAGTAATTATTTATTACCTGCGGTCAAACGTCCTACATCGGCGTCTTTATTTCTTCACGAAACGGTAAATAAAGTGAAAATAAAAATGGACGTATGAACACTGCTTGGTACGCAATGCCAGGTTTGTGTGAGTTTGTTCTGGGCTGTGTGTGTGGGGGGGGGGGGGTCGGACGGGACGGGGGATGGACGGACGGTTGGATGGCGACTCGCGGCACTTTGGGGAAACTCGCATGTCCTTCGGCCCAGTGACCTGTGCACACCGCGGGCGAGCGGCTGACCGTGACATCAGAGCCGCTTATCTCATTTTCCCACATGCAGGCGAGCACACGGTCTCCACGTTCTCTTGCGCAACGTAGGTACAGCGGCGCCTCCCACGCCCCCCCCACCCCCCCACCCCCAACACGATTCCCTGCCCCACTAACGGTGAGGAAAGCAGCTCCTGGACTCACCAGGCAGAACAGGTTTTCACAAGAGATTACCCCGTGGAACATCCGAGGCAGTGGAAAAAGTACAGTCAGCTGCCCGCCCCCCCCACTAAAAATAAAGAAAGAAAAAAAGAAGAAAAAAAAAAAAAAAAGCGATGGTGTAATGCAAGGCCCGTCGCCAGGCAACAATAACAGTAACAAAAGGACTCGCTTAAGACCGACTCTGAGCCGTCGCGGAGAGTATAACCTCTGAAGAGGATAGGAGACGGTGAAAGAGAATGGTTTTGCGCACAGTTTGACGGAGATTCAGCCCGATGCTGAATACAGAGTGAGCTCGGAGTCAAACGTGGGGGCGCCAGTCGCAAACTCAGCACATTTCTAACGTCAGGTGCTTCCTGATGTGATTACACGAGCGCATTGCCCGACACAGTGCTGCAGTGGTGACACCAGCCTCAGCAAACGAAGGAAATTCACTGGGATTCTGGCCTCTGGTCATGTGCCCTTTATTTCCCGCAAGTCTCTCTTCCTGTCCCCCCCCCCCCCCCCCCCACGTGCATGAGCGCTCCGCCCTCGGGGTCACACGCGCCCTGACGGACCGCGACAGCCAGCCGACCGCCGGAGAGCTCGCAGGCGCTTCCGCAGATGAGCGCCCTGCAACCCCGAGATCGTGATCGAGTGAGGGGAAGTCACATGACCCCTCAAAGCGGGCAACAAGTGGTCTATCTCCGTACGCCATGAGTGACAGGCTTGACTTTTTATTTGTTTGTTTTCCCCCCCCCCCCCCATAGTAAAATTACTGTGGCTTTTAAAAACTTTTTAAAATAAAGTTTTGACAGTGACACTCATGGATGGTTACCTTTTACATCAGAGCAAATCAATTGCAACATCCATCCATCCATCCATTATCTATAACCCCGCTTTTTATTAAAAGCACACTGAGGGGTGAATGTGAGTATCTCAGTCACTCGATCCCGCACCCCCCACCGTTCTGTCCTGCATGGCTTACGAACCCCAGCGTCCGCTTATTTACACCCCACACACGGTCTCCACCGCGCTAACGCTCCTCGGTCACGAGGCGGTCACGAGCGTGCGTGTGTGTACACTCAACACTCGGGGTGCTGGTGGCGGATTCACTCTACCGTTACACAGGCCGACGAGCCCAGGCCGGCTGGCCTACTCGCGGTGTTGACCCACGGTGTGTAGAACAGCACTGAGCACAGCGCACGCATCGAGGCTCTTCTGTGTCTTTACGTTTAAAGGCATTTAGCGGAAGCTATTATCCAGCTATTATCTTACATTCTCTTACATGCGATCCTTGTATATTATAATTGAAGCATTTCAGGCTTGAGTACTTTTCTCCAGGCTACAGCAGCCAGCTCCCTGGCCATTATGCGATACTGACACCTCTGTATATTTGTTCTGTTTGTATCTGTGGGCTACTGCGTTGCTAATGCCATAGTGCGCTATGTCCATGTGTGGGAAGCGCTCTGAACGCATTTGAATCATCGTTTTTCGTTTGTAATCTGAGCTCCATTCTCTAGGCGATGCCATCATCTGCTGTACTGAGCACTCTCGTTCTTGGGCACTGCGTGTAGTGGGAAATTGTGTGAACTTGTGGCTTGCCATACACTTTTTTCTTCTAGTTTACAGTATAACTCTTCGGGTCCTTTGTCCTCACACTTCATTCATTTTTAAAAGTGAAAGTGGTCATATTGATATTACCCAGGAGACAGTGGCACCATAAAACCCTGGCCTCTACCTACAGCAGCATCGCCTGGGGACAGCGCAAATACCACATCAGAACCGCAAACACCTTGGAAGTAACATTGTCCTATATTCAATATGCTATCACCCTGGCAACAGCATCAGTACTAGGTGACACATACCCAAGATAGCTTAGTAATTTTCAATTTATGTTCTGCTTGTGACCGAATAAAATGCTTATTTCAAATTAGGAAAGTTTTGACTAGAGCCCAACCGATATATCGGTTTGGCCGATATATCCGCCATTATTTGACTTTTTTGACAACATCGGGATCGGCAGTTATGCAGCCCATCTGTCCCGATTTTTAAATAAGTATAATAAACAAAAAAACATTGATTATTTATCTGTACTTGTCTGTTCGAACGTTGTAATTGCTATTTACTAGAATTATCCAGTAGAGAGAGCTCTAATACAAGTGTGAACTGCAACAGCTGACGCGCTACTTTTGTAATAAGACGTTTGTCACTCGTGCCTCATCCAATATTCTCCACCGCAAGACTTGTCTGCACAGATTCGATTGCCGCAATAAAGGTATGTATATTTAGTGAAAGTTTTTAATTCAATGCGTTTATACGACCACTATGTTTATGAATCCTCAAGCGAGCGAGCTAGCTAACATATTTGGTTCACTTTAGCAAGCTAGCTGGCTAGCAAGCATTTATGAAGTAGCAGTGAGCACATAAGCAGTGTAGGTTATACATTTCCAGAGGACATCGCTGTATTCTCAAATAAATAACCGTCCAAAATAAAATGGTGATTGAATGCATCACACATTAGTTTTTTTTATCTGAGATAATATTAGCTACTATATGATGCTGTGTCAATAGCCAACGCGTTATTGCAAGCGATAATAATAATAATAATAATAATAATAATAATAATAATAATAACAACAACAATAATAATATTCATAAAAATGTTTGAAACTGGAAAACTGATTTTTAAAAAAAATTTTTATATATTGCTGGAAAAGAAAGCAGTAAAAGCAACGTGTGGAGTTATTTTGAATTCACACCACTTGAAGATGGTGTTAATATATATATTTAATTTAATATCATCTTTTACATTTTTTTATCTATCAAAAAGTTGTTTGTGTTTATTTTTATTTGTTTGATTATAAGTTAATTGTTCTCAAATATAGAAACTTTGATAAAATATAAGTTTTTCAAATTGATTTGAAAATGTTGCACTTTTGGACAAAATATCGGTCAAAACATTGGTAATCGGTGGGCTAGGACTCTCTAAAATCGGGATCGGCATCGGACCCCAAAAATCTGGCATCGGTCGGGCTCTAGTTTTGACAGCCACAAACCTCAGTTGAATAAAAAATTATTTAGTAAAAGACCGCTAAATTGTTCAGATTTGTAAAAATGTAATCCGGAATTATCTGTTTTATGTGTGTTGTCTTCACTCCTAAGTCTGACTGGACCAGAGTCTGATACATTAAGTATTTCTGATTTCAATGGATGAGAAATCCGAGAAACCAACTTTTCACCTATGAAAGGACCAAGGACATCAGAATATGTCTTCAGTGTGAAAAAACTCCACCATCTCCTTTTATATTTTTTTGAATTTTTGATTATCCCTTTAAAACCTCTTGTTTGTACTTGGATCTCCATCTCTGGGAGTTCAAGAACAAGTGTTATCAGCATGCTCTTTTTCAAATTGCATTTCAATATGGAAAATGAATTCTGAAAATAAACGTATGCGGGTGTGTGTGTGTGTGTGTGTGTGTGTGTGTGGATCTGAAAAGGTCAGGAACAGTTGGGATTAATGGCTCCTCCTGACCTTTAGTTACCCCGTTATTTAAATCCCCCCCGGTCTGTGCTGAGGGTTTCCTGGAAAATGTGTCTGAGGGACAATGTCATCTTCTGTACTTGATCTATGACACTGATGACATCACCTGAAAAATGCTTTGTGCTCTGTGGTGGGAAGCTGCTGATTGGCTGAGATGTGCTGTGAAACCCCTGTGTCAGAGATACCATGACACCATGAGCCTGCTGGTAGTTTTTTTTTTTTTTTTTTTTTTGCTGCACATAGCAGAAAAACGTGGGCTAAAAAAGGCATTTACCCATAATCCCAAGCCTTAAACTTCCCTTTTCAGCGGGACCTGTGTCTCTGCCATTATGTAACGGAAACTGGCCCGGCGCGGATCTGTGGAGCGCGGGTGGTGTTCTTATCGGGAGGCGGCGGTTTGAATTTCTCTGCTGTAGTCGCGCCCGCTGTCACGTGCAGGAGCGTCAGTTATCGCCCGGCTGGTTCCCAAACCGCCTCCTGTGGCCGTTCTGGGGAGTTGCTGGGCCACGGTCAGTGTGACAGTTATCAGAGGAGACCCCTTCTCCTCTAACTAATTACCAATCATTTCCAGTTCATTTTAATGAATTCTTTGAAGTTATTTTTTGTTTGAAGTGGGGGGGGCTGTCTCAAATATATTTTCAAACTATACGTTTCCTTTAAACGTCAACAAACACTTTTTATATTAGCCACACAATTAGACAGACGGACTGAATCAGATTTAGAAAACAGATGCACACAATCCGTCTTCCTTTACTCTTAAAGCTGTGTGTGTGTGTGTGTTAGTGTGGTCATGTGTGCTCCTGTGCCGGCTGGTACGGCGCGGCGGTGGTGGTGGATGTGACGTGGGCAGTGCGTGTAGCTTTAGTCGATTGCGGCTCCGGGGGAAGGAGAGCCGGCCGGCTGTGATGTAATCGCTGATGTAACAGTCAGGAGGAATGCGCTCTGGTATTCGTAGTCCGTCACAGACGACCTCTCACACACTTGCGCGGGTGACCCAGGGCTACCTCGTATCTGTGGCAGGAGGCACCGCCACCGCGCGCACAGGGGGCTTAGCGTCCGCTTTCCGCGTGCTCGCAGGCAAAGTCCAGCTTTCGTCAATCAGTGCCCTGAAACTGCTTTTCTTTCATTTTTTTTTTTTTTTTTTTTTTTTTTTTTAAGTCGTACGCCAGAATTTTCCTCTCAACGCCAAAATACAGAAGGGGTCCTGTTGTGATGTATTTTGAGGGACAGAAATGTTTTTAACGTTTTTTACGAGTGTGATAAATGTACAGCTCCAACACAGACATTTGTGGCTTAAATGTAAGGGTCAGATATGGATTTAACCCACTACCCCCCCGCCTGCCACAGCAACACTCTCGTATATGCTGCACATATCACACCACATAAAAACACAGGATTCTGGGATTTTCCTCAACAGAGCCGTCTCTAGGAGAGGGAAATGTTAAAACACTTTAAGGTCACACGGGGCTGTCAGACGTGTAGAAAAACTGTTCTGCGATGTCCATAAATCAGTGGATTTATGCAAATTGGAAAAAGCAACCTCTTTACTGCAGAAAAAAAACCCATTTCATTTAATGCTTTGTTTTCTTTTAAAGTGGAGTGTAAAAACAGGAGCGGGACAGGCGAGGCCAACCAATATGCTGGAACTGCACTGCTAGCAGTGGGTTTAGCAACCAGCTCTTCCTACCATTAAAGGCGATGAACTCTGTGACAATCCAACCACAGCGTGGCTTCTGTTTGAATATTAATCCGACACATCCTTACTGCAGTAAGGAGAAGGGGGGGGATTGCATGTCTTTCATCTCACCGGGCACTGGCAAACAGGTGAATGATTGCGATAAGAGAATACCTTATCTGTGTGCTGTGGGTGTATCTGAAGCCTGCTTAATCCTTTGATAGTTTGATAGTCCATGTGCCTGAGGGGCAGAGTGGGTGTAAGAATTACCCCACTGTTGCCCAATCCCCGTTCCCCGCCCCTCCCCTGAGTCACTGCCACTCCCCAAGCTGTCACTCAATCCATACCTTTCCCAAATAACTTGAAGGACGGCAGACGTGTTGCTTTATTCAGATTTTTATTGTTCTCGTACCGGTGACATTAAGAGAAGCACGCTGGCAGAGCTGAATAGAACGAGGAGTCGAAGACGAGCTCACCTGTGCACAGGTGTAACAGGTGTATCGCTGAGGCCTGCGCTCACGGGCAGCCTGAAACCCAGCAGACAATGTAGCTGTAGATCGAACAACACAGAAATCTACATTGTATGCCAGGTCCAGGCCATACCCGTTTTGACCAGCGTCTGGAACATGACATTGCATTACATTACAGGCATTTAGCAGACGCTCTTATCCAGAGCGACTTACACAACCTTTTACACAGCATTTACATTGCATCCAATTATACAGCTGGATATATACTGAAGCAGTGCAGGTGAAGTACCTTGCTCAAGGGAACAATGGCAGCGTCCTACCGGGAAATCAACCTTTAGGTTACAAGACCAGCCAGCTCCTTACCCATCATACTACACTGCCGCCTAAGGAACAGCTGGATATATACTGAAGCAGTGCAGGTTGAGTACCTTGCTCAAGGGTATAACAGCAGTGTCCTACCGGGGAATGGAACCCTACAAGACCAGCTCCTTACCCATTATGCTACACTGGCGTCTAAGGAACAGCTCATCTGCTCGCGTAAGAGTCGCTCCACACCATGGAAACCACTAACGGGGGCTTGCGGCAGAGAGCTCTACGTCAACAGACGGCAAACCTGCGCTTTATCAAACGCTTCCCAAAATAATACGGCCTTCTGTTAAAAATATCCCTATCTCCGTTTGAACCGATGTGTTTACTCAAAAGTACGAGCTGCTTTTTACGCAGGACATTTTTTACCGCTGTTTGCCGAGCGGAGCGAGCATTATCAGTTCCGGCAGTGAGCCTGAGAGACGTTTAAATCCATCACTGCAGCACACAGTATATAAATACTCAATAAATAACTGCAGACATAGCCAAAGCTCTTAAAATAGCTCTGCACATAGCCAGGGGCCAATTCGGTTGCTTTTCTGTGCAGCGACATCGAGGGAAAAGCACACCTTGGAAGCTCTGTCACGCACGTCTTTACCTGTCTTATAGGTTATTAGCAAAGCTCTCTAGTTTCTTTCACGTGTTTACCAGCCCAAGGAAATGAAAATCGTGTGCCATGTGGAAATTCTCAATGAGGTCTGTCCACCTCTGAAAAATACAGCATTTCTTGGATAAACCACTAATGTCTGACACAACCAATGCCGTTGATTCTGTTTTGCTATGTAGCACTGTAGACTAGGTGACAGTTTAGGCGTCCGGTGTCAATTGATTGGCTTGCTACAGTCCAGTCAGGGGAAATTTTATAAGAAATCTATACTTAATTCTGAGAAAAAATACTGTACCAAAAGAAAACTCATTTTTGACCACTGACCAATAATACTAAACTAGACTGGCTGACCTTTCTGTGACATGGCATTTTAGATGCCGCCACATATAAGCATTGATTGCCCTTGATATTTGTGAAAAGACATAATACACTTTCTTTGCAGTAACAAAACTGTAAAATGTTGGCTGGTGAGAGAGCCTTGCAGACCTGGGTATCAGCGTCTTACAAGCCATAGCCGTGCTAATTTAAATATTACCTGCCAAGCAATCTAAACTGGCTACACGAACAACTTGCAATCTCAAGCAAAATTATGAGTTCATTAACTGAAATGAGTGGGCTCTCGCAATATGTTGCTACCTAGCTAGTCATTTTATTTCCGTTAAAGCCAACTGTTGAAACCAGCAATAGATGTCGGTTGGGCTAGC